>NC_090444.1:1829389267-1830014267 GCF_031143425.1 Pleurodeles waltl
ACGCTGTAGGAGGCTGGCCTGGTTTGTAGTGGGTACCTTGGGTACTTACACCTTATACCAGGTGCAGTTATCCCTTATTAGTGAAGTAGTAGTGTTCTAGCAGCTTAGGCTGATAGAGGTAGCTATAGCAGAGCAGCTTAGGCTGAACTAGGAGACATGCAAAGCTCATGCAATACCACTTATAGTTACACAGTACTAATACACAAGTAAAGACAATACTCAGTGTTACCAAAATTAAAGGTATTTATTTTGGTGTCACAGTACCACAAATATCTTAGAGGCAATACTCCTCCTGGAGGTAAATATTGTACACAATCTATACACTAGACACCAAAATAAGTAATTAGACATAGGATAGTGCAAACAATAGGAAATGCTATAGAATTCAATGGGAGAAAATAGGCATGGGGCAATACAAACCATATACTAAGAAAGTGGAATGTGAATCACAAAATCCCCCCTAGACAAGTGTAATGTGTGCAGAATCTCTGGGAGAGTATGAATACAGTAAAGGTAAGTAAATTACCCCACCCCAGAGCCCAGAAAAGCAGGAGTAAAGTACTGCAAGTTTCCTTCGGACACATTACACCTCATGATTGGAATTATTGCAAGAACCAACCAAGTCTGCAAACAAAAACAGTGGATTCCTGGACCTGAAGACCTGCAAAAGAAGGAGACCAAGTCCAGAAGTCGAAAGAAGTTCCAGGAAGGACAGGAACCCCTGCCAACCCAGAAGAGGGTGCAAAAGAAGAGTCCCTGGTTGGACTGCAGAAATGCACCCTAGGAAGATGCCAGCAAGTTCCTTCATGATGCAAAGGATGTCCCACTTCATGAAGTTGGATGCAGGTGAGTTTTGGTGCTGGATTCCTCCAACAAGCCTTGGTTCTGGCAAAGTCGCGTTTTGCATCAACTAGGCCCTATATGGACCCAGGGGGGACCTGTGGGCCTCAACTCTGTGTGAGGAGGAAGAGGAGGCTCTCAGCACTTTAGAGAGCCCTCAGGATGCCAGGAAGCACCCACGAGTGTCCCACGACATGGAGACAAAGGAGGTGCAAAATGCTGTTGGTGCAGCACTACAAAAGAAGATCCCACGCCGCCGGAGATCAACTCAGTGAGTTGAGCATCACAGGCTAGAGTGCTGGGGACCTGGGCCAGGCTGTGCATGAAGGAATTTTGCAAATAGTGCACAGAGGCTTCAGGAGGTGAAGAAGATGTGGTGCATAGGGGTACTGTCGTTCTGGGTGAAGGCAAGGTCTTACCTCCTCCAAATTGCAACAGCGGGACCACAGGACAGTCTGTGTCGATGGGGTCCACCCTCTGTGTTCCAAGGAGCACGCTCGTCGCTGGGAAAGGAGTCCAAGAGAACTGGTTGTTGATTTAGAAGGTGCCTGCGTGAGCAGGGGACTGACTCCATCACTCCTCAGGAGATTTCTTCGGTCCTTCTGGTGCAGGGTGAAGACAGGGAGTCCTCAGAGCATGCACACCATGGAAACTGTTGCAGTTGCTGGCTGGAGCTGAAGTTGCAGAAGAAAAGTATCCCTTGGGGATACTTTGTTGCTGTTACAGTGGTTCCTGGAGCAGACTGTGGTTGATCCGAGGTCAGAGGATGAAGTAGTAGTTGCAAAGGATTCCTGCTGGAAACTTGCAAGTAAAATCTGAAAAGAACCCACAGAAGAGACCCTAAATAGCCCTGAGAGGGGGATTGGCTACCTTATCAGGTAAGGACCTATCAGGAGGGGTCTCTGATGTCACCTGCTGGCACTGGCCACTCGGAGCCCTCCAGAGTGCCCCCACACCTTGCAAAGCAAGACGGCTGAAGTCTGGGCACACTGGAGGAGCTCTGGGCACCACCCCTAGGATGGTGATGTACAGGGGAGTGGTTACTCCCCCTTCCTTTGTCCAGTTTCGCACCGAGCAAGGACAAGGGGTCCCTGAACAGGTGTAGACTGGCTTATGCATGCAGGGCATCATCTGTGCCCTTCAAAGCATTTCCAGAGGCTGGGGTAGGCTACCCCTCCCCAGCCTGTAACACCTATTTCCAAAGGGAGAGGGTGTAACACCCTGCTCCCAAAGGAAATGCTTTGTTCTGCCTTCCTGGGACTGAGCTGCTCAGACCCCCGGAGGGCACAACCCTGTCTGTGAGGTGGCAGCAGCTGTAGCTCCAGTGCAAGCCTCAGAGAGCTGGTTTGGCAGTACTGGGGGTCCATGATGGAGCCCTTAGGATACATGGAATTTGGTCCCCAATACCATATTTGGAATGAGGGGGGACAATTCCATGATCTTAGACACCTTACATGGCCATATTCAGAGTTACAATTGTGGAGCTACATATAGGTATTGACCTATATGTAGTGCACTCGTGTAATGGCGTCCCCGCACTCACAAAGTCCAGGCAAATGGCCCTGAACTATGTGGGGGCACCTTTGCTAGTGCAAGGGTGCTCTTACGCTTGGTAATTTTGCACCTAACCTTCAGCAAGTGAAGGTTAGACATATAGGTGACTTCTAAGTTACTTAAGTGCAGTGAAAATGGCTGTGAAATAACGTCTACGTTATTTCACACAGGCTGCACTCCCTATGGGTGGCAAAAGAAATGCTGCAGCCCATAAGGATCTCCTGGAACCCCAATGCCAAATGTACTTGGGTACCATATACTAGGGACTTGTAATGGGAGGTACAGGGTGCCAATTTAAATTGGTAAAGGAAGTCACTAGCCTACAGTGACAAATTTAAAAGCAGAGAGAGCATAAGCACTGAGGTTCTGGTTAGCAGAGCGTCAGTGACACAGTCAAGCACTACTGACAACACACACATTAGGCCACAAACTATGAGCACTGGGGTCCTGGCTAGCAGGATGCCAGTGAGACAGGCAAAACACACTGACAGATAGGTTTTTATTTATGAGCACTGGGGTGCTGGCTACCAGTATCTCAGTGACACAGTAAAAACACACTGACACACACTCACAAACAGGCCAAACGTGGGGGTGACCATGCTAGAAAGAGGCTACTTTCTCACAGTCCATTAGTCCACGGCAGGTGCACACAGGTAAAGTGCATCCTATTAGGCAGGATACGCTGCCCGCAGCTGCTCTGTGTTCCTCTGTGCAGACGGCAACCCGCCTGCACTATTAAAAGAGATTAGAGATCCCCATGCAAGCGGATGCAGTGAGTGACTTCCCCCGCCTGCAGGTGGATGTCTATGGGGTCCATGGGACCGCTATTCATCCCTCCAGAGGCATGACCATATCTTGGTCAGTGAGATTGCGGGGAGGTGAGATTCAGATTTTCTGACAATCAGGCTGCCGTATAATGTTTAAATACATTATATGACATGCAGGGCCTATGCGGTAGTGGAAAGGGAGAAGATGCGGATTGGTGGGAGCACTAAGAGAGAAAATACAATATTTTGCAAAATAATCTACTTTTTTGAAGACTTTCAAAACGGAGAGGGAGAGTGTGTGTATGTGCATTTTCGTCTATGTGCATGTAAAAATGCCAGGTGGAATCCAACAGACACCTCACCATACCCGTCTGAAAGCACCTGTACCCAACTTTTCATCAGAAAGTTTATTAGGGGGTGTAACACCCCAAACACCCTGTCTGAAGCTGCGCCCCTGTCCAGAGGGCTGCCTTTAGAAGGTGCACTGAATGTGTGCCACCTTTTCGTGGCGTACTTTCAATATGCCTTCTAAAGGAATGTTTGCCTCTGCGCCCACATCGGTAATATGGTGCAGACGTAGAAGCAAAGAGATTTCAATGAGGTAATGCCCTCTAATGATAGCGGTGGCACCATATCTGCACTGGCACTATCGGTATTACAGAAGGGGCCACACAAACGTCTGAGGCCACCTCTTGAATACCAAGTGCCCCAGGTGCGCAAAGTAGGCGCAAACATCCGTAGCACCCACGGGGTATTTTGTGGAATACGGCCCTAGAAGTGGAAATGGCACTGCTCAGGCCTGTCTCTAGAAAGACGACAGCGATAGCGGATCTGTGGTACCGCACTTTTAATTTAATATGTTGGCCCCCTTTGATGCTTTTATGATGGGAAGCTCACTGAAGTCCCCTCCTGAAGCCTCTTGTGAGGGTCACGCCTCAAACATTCCTCCCACTGCCCATATTCGTGACTACGGTTTACAATTTTACATGGTAATAGGTGTCACATGACCAAGGATCAGTGCTTAATTTGAGCCAGTGTTTTCCGGTGCTCAGCACCGGCACTTAATCACCAACACCAGCACTTATGACAGCGTGGCACAAGGCGCTGCTTGTTTGATTTTGTAATGAACACAACAATACTTATTTAATTAATAATGCTATATACATTACAGATGACTAATACTTGCCACCCAAAGCTATACGAATATGTTGATTGGCTGGTATTAGTCACTTTTAAAGTATACAAATTCTGAATTGTCATTACTAACGCTGACAGATACAGTGGGTGGTGCCGGCTATACTGGTCTCCTGACAAGGGCCCCGGCACTTATTTTTATTTACAAATGAAGGACTGCTAAGGAATGGAAAATGTCCCCACATCATGCCCCAGTCAGTAGGTGCAGGCGATAAACCTACTGAGCTATGTCACCCGCTAGCTTCTCAGTCATCCTCCGAGCTCCCTCTGCCCCCTCCCCCCCCCCCCACCAACCCCGCACTGGTCGCTTGTCAGGCCCGCGTGACGGCATTCTGTTTTGATTGGAATCGGGTCATCCCATGAATATTTATTGAGCTTGATTTCATATAATGAATTAGAAATGTGAACAGTCAGACGAACTGCGTCAGTCAATCAATCGCTTCTCATACCTCATCAAATCTTATTTACCCCCTGCTTCTCCGGTGTCTGGGAGAGAGGTGTCTCCACGGGGCACAACAGAATACAACAACCAATCAGGCACTGCAGTCCGCAGATTATGCTGCTTGTCAAAATTTAAGAAAAATATGCTTTTAATCTGTTTGGAATATTCAGACTTCCCTGCGCAAGTTCCTCCCTGTAGGTCATGCACTTAAGTACATACTATGGCGAGAGAGAGGGTTGGTGTCTCTCTGGCTCCAAAGCCGTCATTCAGTGCCTGAATGCACCACACGGGTAAAAGTTGACAGACAACCACAATGGCACACAGGGTCAGAGTTATCAAACTTTCACGCGGCACATCGCAGCAAGCCACCGTGTTGCACTGCGTGACATCATACTTTAACATCATACAGTGCATTCCTGTCCTTTCCTTGTGCTTTCGCACTTTTGGCTGCTAGTGCCAATGTATGGTGCAATGGTGCCTGTGTTGTAAGCAGGATTGGTTTTGTGCAGGAAGGGACTCCTGAGAGACATTTTCCTCCTTCTATGTGTGCTAGTTAATGCTCACACATAGAAAGAGGAAAAAAAATGATGAGAAATAAAGATATTTCTCCGCGTTACGCCTCTCATGTGGAGGCGTAGCATTTTGACACATTTCCAGGTCTACCACTAATGGTAAGTCTGGGAATGTGCCGAAATCTGTGGGTGGATGTGGGGAACACGCACGATCCACCCCTGGAAGGCGTCCTGGGGGCAGAGCAACCTAAGGCAGAGATTTGTGCTGCCTTGTGTTACTCTAGATTTATCAAGCCGTGCAGGGCAATGTATTTTGGCACATTCCCAGATTTACCATTAGTGGTCGGGAAAAATATGTTACTATGTTTATTTCTCAAGGTTTTATCTCTTTCTACGTGTGCTGCACACATAGAAAGAGGAAAATGCCTCAAAGGATTGTTTTTTGTGCACAAAGGTGTTCCCTCCTGCACAGAAACAATCCCACCTACAATGCAGGCCCCCTTTGTTAGAAATGGGGTCTTTGGTTGGCAGTCAGGTTACCCCCTGTCCAAGCAAGGACCCTCACTCTAGTCATGGTAAGTCACACACAATCCAAATTATCCTGTGCCCACCCTCTGGTAGCTTGGCACTGAGCAGCCAGGCAATGTGTAAAGTATTTGTGCAATAAATCATACAATACCACCATATAGCACCACAAAATACACCACACAGTGTTTAGAAAAATATATAATATTTATCTGGATAAATACAGGTCAAAACGATCAAAGATGCAATAAGATCCATCTCCCACCTCGCCGCCAAAACTTGGAACTCCCTCCCCACCAACCTACGCAAGACCCAGGACCTCCTAACCTTCAGAAAGCACCTAAAAACATGGCTTTTCGAGCAGTAAACCTCCCCCCCCAGTGCCTTGAGACCCTACTGGGTGAGTAGTGCGGTTAAGATTTTTTTGATTGAATGATTGATTGATAGAGATATCACTGAAAAGTGATATAGTGTCACGTCTTTTAAAAGCAAACAAAGTCTCTTTCAAGCACAAAGTACCTGGTTCGCGTGAAAAATCTCTGCAAAGGGCCGCAGAGGAGGAGAAGCGTGGAAACAAAGGGGTGTGCGTCGATTTCTCGGGCCGCACACAGCGATGCGTTGTTTAGTTTCCATGCAGGGACGGCTGTGCGTCGATTTCCGGCGCTTGGTCGTGGATCCTCTTCAGGTTGCGGGGCTTTCAGACACCCTGGGGACAGTGTGTGGATTTCCTGCGCTGGCAGGACGAAGTCACAAGAGCTGCGTCGATCCGGTGGGCGTTGCGTCGAATTTTCTACTGCACGGCAGGCGCTGTGTCGGTTCCTCTCTGGAAGTCGGGCTGCGTCGTTCCGGCTCGGCTATGCGTCGATCCAGTGGGCCGTACGTTGACTTTCCGGTTGCTACGTTAGTGCTGCGTCGATCTTCTCGTTGGGAAGTTGGGCTGTGTTGTTCCGGTTCGGCATGCAGTGAAATTTTCACTGCGGTGCAGGCTGTGCATCGTTTCTGGCAGGCTGTGTGTCGAATTTCGCCACACGAGGAGTCCTTCTCGAAGAGATTAAGGGGGTCATTTTGACCCTGGCGGTACGAGACCGCCAGGGATAAAATGACGGAAGCACCGCCAAAAGGCTGGCGGTGCTTCCAGGCGGATTACGACCGCCGGGGTCGGCAGTATTACGCCACTTTTGCCCCGGCGGTGATAATCCGCCAGGGCACCGCTGCTTGCAGCGCTGCCCAGGGGATTACGAGTCCCCGACCACCAGCCTGTTCCGGTTCGGCATGCAGTGAAATTTTCACTGCGGTGCAGGCTGTGCATCGTTTCTGGCAGGCTGTGTGTCGAATTTCGCCACACGAGGAGTCCTTCTCGAAGAGATTAAGGGGGTCATTTTGACCCTGGCGGTACGAGACCGCCAGGGATAAAATGACGGAAGCACCGCCAAAAGGCTGGCGGTGCTTCCAGGCGGATTACGACCGCCGGGGTCGGCAGTATTACGCCACTTTTGCCCCGGCGGTGATAATCCGCCAGGGCACCGCTGCTTGCAGCGCTGCCCAGGGGATTACGAGTCCCCGACCACCAGCCTTTTTCTGGCGGTTTGCACCGCCAGGAAAAGGCTGGCGGAACGGGGAGTCGTGGGGCCCCTGGGGGCCCCTGCACTGCCCATGCCGCTGGCATGGGCAGTGCAGGGGCCCCCTGACAGGGCCCCATGCACCTTTTCACTGTCTGCTATGCAGACAGTGAAAAGCGTGACGGGTGCAACTGCACCTGTCGCACGCCTGCAACACCGCCGGCTCCATTTGGAGCCGGCTCCTATGTTGCGGCCGTGATCCCCGCTGGGCCGGCGGGCGGAAACCAGATTTCCGCCCGCCGGCCCAGCGGGGATCTCCAAATGGCCGTGGCGGGGGTGCGGTTGCACTGGCGGCCGCACGGCGGTCAGATCTTGGCGGGCGGCTGATGCCGCCCGCCCAGGTCGTAATGACCCCCTAAGTCTTTTTGGTCCTGAGTCTTCAGGGAACAGGAGGAAAGCTCTATCCAAGCCCTTGGAGAGCACTTCTTCACCTCAGCCAGAGAGCAGCAAGGCGGCAGGGCAACAGCAAGGCAGCAGTCCTTCACAGAAAGCAGTCAGGTGAGTCCTTTGGGCAGCCAGGCAGTTCTTCCTGGCAGGATGCTGGTTCTGGTCACAAGTTTCTTCTCCAGGAAGTGTCTGAGTTGGTAGGGGCAGAGGCCGTGTTTATATACCCAAATGTGCCTTTGAAGTGGGGGAGACTTCAAAGAGTGGCTTAGAAGTGCACCAGGTCCCCTTTCAGTTCAATCCTGTCTGACAGGGTCCCAGTAGGGGGTCTGGCAGTCCTTTGTGTGAGAGCAGGCCGTCCACCCTCCCAGCCCAGGAAGACCCATTCAAAATGCAGATGTATGCAAGTGAGGCTGAGTATCCTGTGTTTGGGGTGTGTCTGAGTGAATGCACAAGGAGCTGTCAACTAATCCCAGCCAGACGTGGATTGTAAGGCACAGAAAACAGAAACATTTAAGTGCAGAGAAATGCTCACTTTCTAAAAGTGGCATTTCTAAAATAGTAATATTGAATCCAACTTCACCAGTCAGCAGGATTTAGGCCCGTATTTATACTTTTTGATGCAAACCAGCGCCGGCGCTGGTTTGCGTCAAAACATTTACTGCCAGCTAACGCCATTCCTACGCGCCATGCGGGTGCCTTATTTAAGGATTGACGTTAGCCGGCGCTGTGGGCTGGTCAGAGTAAAAAAAAATGACTCAAACCAGGCAGCGTAGGGGAAAATGGGGGTTGTGCGTCAAAAAATGGTGCAAGTCAGGTTTGAGTCAAAAATCATGGCTCAAACCGGACTTGCGCCATTTATTGACGCACAACCCCCATTGGAATGACTCCTGTCTTAGCAAAGACAGGAGTCATGCCCCAGTGCACAATGGCCATGCCCAGGGGACTTCTGTCCCCTGGGCAAGGCCATTGGGCACAGTGGCATGTAGTGGCAAAATAAAAAAATAATACTTACCTCAACTTACCTTTCCTTACCTGGGATGGGTCCCCCATCCATGGGTGTCCTCCTGGGGTGGGCGAGGGTGGCAGGGGGTGTCCCTGGGGGCAGGGAAGGGCACCTCTGGACTGCTTCCATGGTCTGAGACCATGGAAGTGAGCCCACAGGTCCCTTAACGAATGCCCTCACCCAGGCGTTAAAAAAAGGTCCGCCCCCTCCTGTGCGTCAAAATGACACAGGAGTAAAAATAAGGCGCACAGGCCTTAAAGTCGTTTTTTGGACGGGAACGCCTACCTTGCATGTCATTAACGCAAGGCGGTTTCCCGCATCCAAAAAATGACGCAAAGGGAGGTTGTTTGACGTCCGCGGGGTCGGGCGTCATAGTTTAAATATGGGGCAAGGTTTGCGCCAAATGTGCGTCAAAATTTTTGATGCACATTTGGCGCAAACAGAGTATACATATGCCCCTCAATGTCACCATTCTGGCCATACTAAATATGACCTCCCTACTCCTTTCAGATCAACAGCAACCACTCAAACAATGTATGAGGACAGCCCCAATGTTGGCCTATGAAGGGGCAGGCCTCACAGCAGTGTAAAAACAAATTTAGGAGTTTTACACTACCAGGACATGTAAACTACATAGGTACATGTCCTGCCTTTTGCCTACACGGCACCCTGCTCTATGGGTTATCTAGTGCATACTTTAGGGGTGTCTTATATATAGAAAAAGGGGAGTTTTAGGCTTGGCAAGTACTTTTAAAAGCCAAATCGGATTGGCAGTGAAACTGCACACACTGGCCTTGCAATGGCAGGCCTGAGACAAGGTTAAGGGGCTACTGAAGTGGGTGGCACAATCAGTGCTGCAGGCCCACTAGTAGCATTTAATCTACAGGCCCTGGGCACACATAGTGCACTCTACTAGGGACTTACCGCAGAAGGCCTGGAGGTAAAGACCGCTATATCACAAGTACTGGGAAGGCACCTGTAGAACACAGCCAAGTTACCATTCGGCCCTCCACAGTGGAGGGGCTAGCGCGGCTGGCGGCAGCCATCGCCAGGCCTGCGGTCAGGCAGTATCCCACGACCACATTAAGAGGTTGCATACCGACAGGATTACCGGGGCGGATCCACCGCCACCAAAAGCCTGGCAGAAACGAAGAATATAAAAGGGAACACCCACCTTCAGGAACACAGGCACGTCCGTAGGCGCCATGGCACGCGAATTGCAACTCCTCCGAATGCTCTACCTGGCCATGCAACTCCCGGACTAAGATACCAACAGTAAATACACCAGCCTAGCACACACACACGACATGAGAAGACACGCCCACACGCAAACAAACTCCTGTACCAACACACACATACACACACGCATATATGCTAATACCCACAACCACCACACATACATGTGGAAGGAAAGCAAGGACTAGTAGGTACCATCGACACGAACAGTTTTGTGCCGCTTATCTATTATAAATTTTAAAATAATTAATAAAACTATGAACACACAGGCCCAAGGGCCAGTCCAAAAGTCCCACAGTGCCCCGAGTATACTGGGCACAAGGTGACGCCCCAACTTGACTCTTGACTGTAAACTGCAGGCCTCCACAGGGCAGGGGCATCAGTGTGGTATGCAGACACCTCAGGGGTGGGGCAAGGTGATCTTTAGGCTTGGAGGGGGGGTCCCTTGGTCTGGGCTTGGAGGGGGGGGGGTCCTTGCACTTCCCCTTGGAAGGGTGAAGGGTTGGTTTGGCTTGTCCTTAGAACTGGAGGGAGTGGGCTTGGCCTTGGAAGTGGAGGGAGTGGGCTTGGGCTTGGAACTGGATGGAGTGGACTTGGCCTTGGAAGTTGGAAATGGATGCAGCGGGCATGGGCTTGGGTTTGGCAGGAGGAGCAGTGGATGTGACAGGGGTGAAAGTGGCAGGTGGTGGAGGGGAGGGGCAGTGGTGGACTGAGAGGCGGAAGGCGGGGGCTCGGAAGGGTAGCAGGGCGCTGGGGGAACAGGGACTGGGGCAGTGGTGGGGAACAGGGAAAACTCTCTGAGGAAACTTTTTTGGGGGGCACAAGGGAGGTCAAGGTAAGGACGTCTGGGAGTGGAGGGAGTGGGTATGGTTGTGAGGTGTGTACGTGGAGGTACCTTGGATGCAGGTGCATGAGTGTGATGAAATGTGTATGCTGGGGGACTGTTGGGTGGGTGAGTGCAGGTGTTTAGATGTACTGGGAGGAGATGCAAGGGGATGGCAGGGGGGACGTGAGAGTGCCTGTTGGGGTGGTGTCTGCAGTTAGGGTGGATGTGCTGCATGTGGGTGTATTGACAGTAGTATCTGCGCCAGTGGTGTAAGGGGTGCATGGGGGGCATGAATGGGGGTCAGATAATGTGGTGGTGGTGGCAGTGAGGGCACATGTGGCAGGATCAGTGACTGCGGTCTTCCGGGGCCAGTGTCTCAGGTTCTCCCACCGCTTTCTGCAGTGGGTGCTCCGCCGGGCATGGAGTATCAGGGTCTGCACTTGCTTGGCGATGGCATGCCAAATCCCCTTCTTCTAACCTGGACGCTGACCTGCATGGGAGACATAGACAGAAGGACACAGTCATGCAGAGTGGCATTCCTGCGACAGCAGTGGACAGCACACATCACACTTCCACACACACACACACTGTCCACCAATGCAGCCTTAGGCCCCTCACCCATGTCTATGCTTCAGACATGCTGCCACCCGCCAAGGCCCCCATCCCCATGCGCACAACTTACATAGGGACAGTGACATTGGGCTCACCTGCTGCTCTGGTGCCCCATACAACTGTCCATACAGGGGCAGGACCCATCCATGAGCTGCTCAAACTCTTCCTGGGTGAAGGCTGGGGCTCTGTCTCCTGCAGGATGTGGCATCTTGGCTACCAGAGTCAGAACACAGCAGCACACACAGTGGAGGTCTTCAGGGCACGAGGGTCAGGAGTCAAGTGAGCATGAGCACATGAAATGGCAGTCATGGACGCCGCGGACATCACCGTCATTTCCGGCAGCGATCACCCTTGTCTCCTGACTCTCCTAGGCAACACTATTAACCAATGGTGAGTTGCACGGCAGTCGTGACCACCTACCTCCATGACGTGTTACGCCGGCGGGATGAGCTCACTTCCACATGTCCCATGCAGGCAGGACAGGCGGCTGCCATTTTACATGTCCAATGTGTGTTGTAGTTGAAATGTTAGTGCGTCATGGGTGACATTTGGTGACCTATGGCCACATCAACACCGTATACACAGTCTATGGTGCACAACATAATACCCACTCTCTCCTGTTCCCAGGTACGATGTAAGGTTGAGGATGAAGAATGCACCGGTGTACAGACCCCTAGTCGACCTTGCCACCCTGGAGGATCGACACGTCATCCAGACCTATTACCTGAACCATGAGGCCATCATGGAACTGGTAGCCCAGTTGGAGCAGGATCTGTTACCTACCATTCGCCATACAAATGCCATCCCTCCCACTGTGCAGGTGTTGCCAGCCACCCACTACCTTGCCTCACGCTCCTTCCAGGTCACAGTGAGCCTGGCAGCAGGGATGTTGCAGCCCATGTTTAACAACGTCCTGAGGGATGTACTATGTGCGTTGCTCAAACATCTGGCCAGCTACATCCGGTTCCCCCAACGTGCAGAATTGCCCACTGTCAAGGCTGCATTCTACGTAGTGGTACACATCCCTCATGTCATTGGGGCCATTGATGGCACCCACATTGCCCTGGTGCCACCCAGGAGAAGTGAACAGGTCTATAGGAACAGCAAAATCTTTAATTTGGTTAACGTGTAGGTGGTGTGTTTCGCAGACCAATAAATCTCCCAGGTGACGGCCAGGTTCCCAGGCTCTGTGCATGATTCCTTCATCCTGCGAATACAGCATCGTCCTACACATGATGGCACCACTTACGAGCGACCGGGCCTGGCTCATCGGTATGTACCCATGCATATGTGCGCCCCTTAGCTCTCCGCACTCTTGTGTCCCTGCCATATCGTCCTACCGGTCTTGACATGCCTCTACCTCTGTGCACACAGGAGACTCTGGCTATCCCAACATCCCCTGGCTCCTGACACCCGTGAGGCATCCAACTACAGATGCAGAGGACCGTTACAATGAGGCCCATGGTCGTACCAGAGATGCTTCGGCCTACTGCAGGCCAGATTCCAGTGTCTGCATATCTCCTGGGCTGCCCTGCTCTACAACCCACAGAAGTAGTGCCAGATCACTATGGCCTGCTGCACAATCTGGCCCTGAGGTGTCACATCCCATTGTGGGATGCAGAGAAGGGGGTAGCTGTACCAGTGGCTGATGAAGGGGACATGGGAAGTGATGAAGAGGAGGATGATAAGGATGCAGCTGATTCCAGGGCAGAGCTGATCCAACAGTACTTCCAATGAGATGCAGGTATGTGTCAACTGTCTGGTATGTGTCCTCTACAACTGCCTGCCTTGTCCCTGCTACCACCTGTTGTCTGCGACCACTGACGGTATTGGTTTCAGCTTGACCTCTGGCTAGTTTGGGGGGGTGTCACATGTGCCCATAACTTAGGTAGTCACAGTGTACAGGTCAGGCCTATAGTCAGGGAGCAGTTGTGCAGCTGCACTAGTGCCATCAATGTGTATGTACAATGTTCCCTGAGCTGCCACTTCAAGTGCTATGTGTGTGCCACACAGGGTTGTTGCATCTGTGCAGCATCTATCCTGGGAGTCGACATTGGGTGGCAGTGCTGCATTGTTGTTGGTGTCAGTCGTTATGGGGTCAGGTCTTGGGCCGGGTGCAGTGAGGGTAGTACCATAGGGTTGGTATGTGTTGTGTTTGTGTGTTGGTACTGGCCATATGCTTGTGGACTTGACTGCCATAACTTCCTTGGATACCTGTCCCTACAGTGAATTTGTGAATTTGTGTTGACTTGGCATCTGTGGCTCCTACAGTGATTTTTGTCCCTGTATTGCTCTACTTTCAGGACATTGTAGTGGTTTACTCTGGTCCCTACCTGGCCTGTTGCCTCCCTTGACACATATCTCCAGCCACTGGCTGCTCCACGATCAACCTCCCGGCATTTTGCTCCCCCCTCTGTCACCCTCCCATGCATGTGCTGGGCGATGGGTTGCCAGTTGCACATGTATTGGCAGTTCCATTTGTACTCATGACAAATAAAGACGTAGGCAGTAACCGTGCTCAATGGTGTTTTTTTGGGAGGGACAAGTGCAAGGGGTGATGAGTGGGGTCATGGCGGCTGAGATCATCAGAGTGTTGAGTCCAGCTGTGGGTAGTCCAGGTCCAGTATGCTGGCCATGGGAAAACGGAGACATGACAGTGGATAGGGTGTCTCAGTCACACACAAGGGAGAATGTTCAGAAGAGGGTCACTTCCTGGCAATGGTCGTGGTCTTGGCATCATGTCCAGCTGGATGTCTAGATGGACATCCTCCCTTGCGTGGGGGTTCCTCAGCTACACGGGTAGGGGTGCTGGAGTCCTGCGGGTCCTGTGGCGGGGCCTCCATACCAAGTGGAGGGCTCTGATGAGATGTGGCCAGTGGAAGGGACCTGCTGGTGGGTCGTGGATGCATGATGGTGGTCAGATCCTTGAGCACCCCTGCTATGGTGGCCATGGTGGCATTGTGGGTTTGCCACTGTTGCATGGCCTCCTGATGGTATTCCCCCTGCAGCCTCTGGATCTCCTGCACAGTAGTGAGGATCTGGGCCACTGTGTCCTGGGTCTGCTTGTAGACACCCAGGACTTGGTTGAGGGCCTCCTGGGGAGTCAGTTGGTGTGGTTGACCCGAACCTTGGACCACACCACTACCCCTGGCCCTCTGTGCCTGTGCCCCTGGCACAGCCCACTCCCAGTAGCAGCCGGGCCTTCATTGTCTGGGGTGTGTGCCCTTGACTGTGGCCCCTGTACTATGGGGCACACCTCTGATTTTGAGGTCCCTGGGGCACAGATTTGGGGTTCAGGGGCTGGATGCCATGGGTGCAGGTGCATGAGTGTGATGAAATGTGTATGCTGGGGCACTGTTGAGTGTGTGAGTGCAGGTGTTTAGATGTACTGGGAGGAGATGCAAGGGGATGGCAGGGGGGGCGTGTGAGTGCCTGTTGGGGTGGTGTCTGCAGTTAGGGTGGGTGTGCTGCATGTGGGTGTGTTGACAGTAGTATCTGCGCCAGTGGTGTATGGGGTGCATGGGGGGGCATGAATGGGGGTCAGATAATGTGGTGGTGGTGGCAGTGAGGGCACATGTGGCAGGATCAGTGACTCTGCGGTCTTCCGGGCCCAGTGTCTCAGGTTCTCCCACCGCTTTCTGCAGTGGGTGCTCCGCCGGGCATGGAGTATCAGGGTCCACACTTGCTTGGCGATGGCACACCAAATCCCCTTCTTCTGACCTGGACACTGACCTGCATGGGAGACATAGACAGAAGGACACAGTCATGTAGAGTGGCATCCCTGCGACAGCAGTGGACAGCACACATCACACTTCCACACACACACACTGTCCACCAGTGCAGCCTTAGGCCCCTCACCCATGTCTATGCTTCAGACATGCTGCCACCCGCCAAGGCCCCCATCCCCATGAGCACAACTTACATAGGGACAGTGACATTGGGCTCACCTGCTGCTCTGGTGACCCATACAACTGTCCATACAGGGGCAGGACCCATCCATGAGCTGCTCAAACTCTTCCTGGGTGAAGGCTGGGGCTCTGTCTCCTGCAGGATGAGGCATCTTGGCTACCAGAGTCAGAACACAGCAGCACACACAGTGGAGGTCTTCAGGGCACGAGGGTCAGGAGTCAAGTGAGCATGAGCACATGAAATGGCAGTCATGGCCGCCGCGGACATCACCGTCATTTCCGGCAGTGATCACCCTTCTCTCCTGACTCTCATAGGCAACACTATTAACCAATGGTGAGTTGCACGGCAGTCGTGACCACCTACCTCCATGACGTGTTACGCCGGCGGGATGAGCTCACTTCCACATGTCCCATGCAGGCAGGACAGGCGGCTGCCATTTTACATGTCCAATGTGTGTTGTAGTTGAAATGTTAGTGCGTCATGGGTGACATTTGGTGACGTTTGGCCACATCAACACCGTCTACACAGTCTATGGTGCACAACATAATACCCACTCTCTCCTGTTCCCAGGTACGATGTAAGGTTGAGGATGAAGAATGCACCGGTGTACAGACCCCTAGTCGACCTTGCCACCCTGGAGGATCGTCACGTCATCCAGACCTATTACCTGAACCATGAGACCATCATGGAACTGGTGGTCCAGTTGGAGCAGGATCTGTTACCTACCATTCGCCATACAAATGCCATCCCTCCCACTGTGCAGGTGTTGCCAGCCATCCACTACCTTGCCTCACGCTCCTTCCAGGTCACAGTGGGCCTGGCAGCAGGGATGTTGCAGCCCATGTTTAGCAATGTCCTGAGGGATGTACTATGTGCATTGCTCAAACATCTGGCCAGCTACATCCGGTTCCCCCAACGTGCAGAATTGCCCACTGTCAAGGCTGCATTCTACGTAGTGGTACACATCCCTCATGTCATTGGGGCCATTGATGGCACCCACATTGCCCTGGTGCCACCCAGGAGAAGTGAACAGGTCTATAGGAACAGCAAAATCTTTAATTTGGTTAACGTGTAGGTGGTGTGTTTCGCAGACCAATAAATCTCCCGGGTTACAGCCAGGTTCCCAGGCTCTGTGCATGATTCCTTCATCCTGCGAATACAGCATCGTCCTACACATGATGGCACCACTTACGAGCGACCGGGCCTGGCTCATCGGTATGTACCCATGCATATGTGCGCCCCTTAGCTCTCCGCACTCTTGTGTCCCTGCCATATCGCCCTACTGGTCTTGACATGCCTCTACCTCTGTGCACACAGGAGACTCTGGCTATCCCAACATCCCCTGGCTCCTGACACCCGTGAGGCATCCAACTACAGATGCAGAGGACCGTTACAATGAGGCCCATGGTCGTACCAGACGGGTCATTGAGAGATGCTTTGGCCTACTGCAGGCCAGATTCCAGTGTCTGCATATCTCCTGGGCTGCCCTGCTCTACAACCCACAGAAGTAGTGCCAGATCACTATGGCCTGCTGCACGCTGCACAATCTGGCCCTGAGGTGTCACATCCCATTGTGGGATGCAGAGAAGGGGGTCGCTGTACCAGTGGCTGATGAAGGGGACATGGGAAGTGATGAAGAGGAGGATGATAAGGATGCAGCTGATTCCAGGGCAGAGCTGATCCAACAGTACTTCCAATGAGATGCAGGTATGTGTCAACTGTCTGGTATGTGTCCTCTACTACTGCCTGCCTTGTCCCTGCTACCACCTGTTGTCTGCGACCACTGACGGTATTGGTTTCAGCTCGACCTCTGGCTAGTTTGGGGGGGTGTCACATGTGCCCATAACTTAGGTAGTCACAGTGTACCGGTCAGGCCTATAGTCAGGGAGCAGTTGTGCAGCTGCACTAGTGCCATCAACGTGTATGTACAATGTTCCCTGAGCTGCCACTTCAAGTGCTATGTGTGTGCCACACAGGGTTGTTGCATCTGTGCAGCATCTATCCTGGGATTCGACATTGGGTGGCAGTGCTGCATTGTTGTTGGTGTCAGTCGGTATGGGGTCAGGTCTTGGGCCGGGTGCAGTGAGGGTAGTACCGTAGGGTTGGTATGTGTTGTGTTTGTGTGTTGGTACTGGCCATATGCTTGTGGACTTGACTGCCATAACTTCCTTGGATACCTGTCCCTACAGTGAATTTGTGTTGACTTGGCATCTGTGGCTCCTACAGTGATTTTTGTCCCTGTATTGCTCTACTTTCAGGACATTGTAGTGGTTTACTCTGGTCCCTACCTGGCCTGTTGCCTCCCTTGACACATATCTCCAGCCACTGGCTGCTCCACGATCAACCTCCCAGCATTTTGCTCCCCCCTCTGTCACCCTCCCATGCATGTGCTGGGCGATGGGTTGCCAGTTGCACATGTATTGGCAGTTCCATTTGTACTCTTGACAAATAAAGACGTAGGCAGTAACTGTGCTCAATGGTGTTTTTTTGGGAGGGACAAGTGCAAGGGGTGATGAGTGGGGTCATGGCGGCTGAGATCATCAGAGTGTTGAGTCCAGCTGTGTGTAGTCCAGGTCCAGTATGCTGGCCATGGGAAAAGGGAGACATGACAGTGGACAGGGTGTCTCAGTCACACACAAGGGAGAATGTTCAGAAGAGGGTCACTTCCTGGCAATGGTCGTGGTCTTGGCATCATGTCCAGCTGGATGTCTAGATGGACATCCTCCCTTGCGTGGGGGTTCCTCAGCTACACGGGTAGGGGTGCTGGAGTCCTGCGGGTCCTGTGGCGGGCCTCCATACCAAGTGGAGGGCTCTGATGGGATGTGGCCAGTGGAAGGGACCTGCTGGTGGGTCGTGGATGCATGATGGTGGTCAGATCCTTGAGCACCCCTGCTATGGTGGCCATGGTGGCATTGTGGGTTTGCCACTGTTGCATGGCCTCCTGATGGTATTCCCCCTGCAGCCTCTGGATCTCCTGCACAGTAGTGAGGATCTGGGCCACTGTGTCCTGGGTCTGCTGGTATACACCCAGGACTTGGTTGAGGGCCTCCTGGGGAGTCAGTTGGTGTGGTTGACCCGAACCTTGGACCACAGTTCCCTCCCACTACCCCTGGCCCTCTGTGCCTGTGCCCCTGGCACAGCCCACTTCCAGTAGCAGCCGGGCCTTCATTGTCTGGGGTGTGTGCCCTTGACTGTGGCCCCTGTACTATGGGGCACACCTCTGATTTTGATGTCCCTGGGGCACAGGTATGGGGTTCAGGGGCTGGCTGTGGTGTTGTTGCCACATAGGTGCAGCTGTCTGGTGTGTCCAGGGTTGGTCTGCTGTTGGTGGACTGTCCATTGGCCCCAGATTTTTCAGGCAAGTCATCCCCATCCAGACATCCAGTGGGGCCTTTATCCTGAGGAGGGCTGTCTGAGCCTGGCATCCTCTGCAGGGTAGCAGTGGCACGGGTACCTGTGGATGGTAACAGTAGAGATTAGTTGTGTAACTGTAGTTGTTATGTCCCTGTTGTAATACATGCAGTGGTTCGACATCCCAGTGATGGCAATGACAGGTGCTGCACTGCAGACATTGATTTGGTGCAAGCGTTTGTATCATGGTTTCCATGTGTCATTATTCTATTTTACCCTTACTCATTGTTTTTAACCATGACAGAGGGTTTCGCTTTTTTCAATAAACTGTTTCATTGTAATTTTTCCATCTAGTCATTTTTAACAGCATGTCTTTTTTACCAATCCCCACATAATTGCACTCACACACCAGCAAATATTTGCAATAAAAGATCTCCGCCTTTTGAGGGGCCCGTCGGGCATTGCAGCGCCGGCCCGACAAGGAGCAAAGCCCGATGATGAAGCATGTCACCAATTGGTGAGTGAGGGCTCTTGTTCCAGAGTTTGGGTATTCACAGGGACCGTTTTCCTCTTTCCCTTATTGAGTTTAGCTTTCTCTATATTTTCTGTGGAACTGTGCATCTAGGAGTTTTGTGATTTATATGAGAGTAACATACACAGGACCATTTTTTCGCTTTCTTTAAAATCTCCCACAACTTAGGCCCTTTTTTAGTTTTTGTTGATGGCTATCTATTGCCTGGACGCCATGGAGAGGACCTTCCCCTGAGGTCGTTCCACCTCTTCCTGATGTCCTCCCTTGTGCATGGGTAGGTGCCGACTGCGTTGACCCTGTCAACGAACCTCTGCCACAACTCAGTTTTCCTGCATATAGATGTTTGCTTCACCTGGACTCCCATGAGCTGTGGCTCTACTCTGATGATCTCGTCCACCATTACCTGCAACTCATTGTCGGTGAACCGTGGGTGCTTCTGGCGTGACATGTTGTGAAGTGGGTATGTGGTGTGCGTGTAGGCTGCAGTGCGGGGTGTGTGGTGATGTGGGGGTGTTTGGCTAGGGGTGCTGGTGGGCTATGGTGAAAATGTATACAATGTGTGCAGTATGATTGTCTTTGTTGTGTTTGGGGTGTGCTTCATGTCAAGTGTGTGGTGCTCTAATTTCTCGCTAGGGATTGTGGGTATGTGTGTCGAGGTGTTATATGGTGGCGTGTGTGTGGTATGTGTATGAGTTTCAGGTGGGGGATATTCGAACTGGCCAATGTGGTGTTGGCTACTTTGGGCGGTGCCTTTTCGTACAGCCGCAGTGAGACCTGCCAACAGTTTTCCGCTGTGCATGTACTGCTGTGCTGGAGTTTGCCTCTGAATATGACGGTCGCAGTGGTGTTGGCGTGGCGGGCATGCGATTGTTCAGTCACTCTTTCGCCTTGGGTTGGCCTGGTGGTGTTGGTTTTGTGTATGTTTTTGGGTGGTTTATGTTTTGTGACTCGTGATCTGGCGGTAGCTATACCGCCTCCACTGGCGGTATGGTGGCACCATTTCACACAGTGGACCTGCCCGAAAACCGCCAAACTCATAATAAGAGACAAAACCTGCAAAAATTCACCCCTACCCTTTAACATTTCTCCTTTTCTTGATTTGTCCTTAGTCTGCCTTGATCCACATACAACATACACATTTTCATGTAAGAGGACCACGTGTAGCCCTTTATGGGACTATGATATATTGCTAACATTATATCACCAAAAAGATGTAGAATTTTACAGATTTGAATATGCAAATATATACGCTAAAAGATCACATGACCTTTAACTTCAGATCACAGAAGTCACTACAGGACATATGGCTTGGAACAAACCAATGGAAAAAGAATAGGGTCCCAATTTAGAGTTTTGTGGATGGAGTAAAGACAGTCAGGGTGGGGTTGAATTTACGTCCAACATCCTGCCTTTACTCTGCCCACCAAACCTAGGTCCATGTTTATGGGCTTTTTATGCAGTGCAGCGCAACAAGTCACTTTGTTGCCCTGCCCTGTGTCAGAGGTGAAGGGCAGAAACAGTATGTTCCTGTCCTTTCCCCCTGCTCTGGCACTGTTTTGGCTGCACAGCACCAATGCAGGCACCCTTGCACCATGTTGCAAGGGTGCCTGAATTGTAGACAGGATGCTTTCCTCTTTCTTTCTGAGCTGCAGAATTCAGCAAACAGAAAAAGGAAAAAAAAGGAGAAATAAAGATACTTCTCCTCGTTGCACCTCCTCTGGGGAGGTGTAAGGTTTTGGCACATCCCCATGTTTACAAGGTCTTGTAAAACTGGGGATGTGTCAAATTTCATGGGCGTTGCGGGGAACACCCATTACAGCACCCATGGAACGCCTCCCTTGCGCAGAGTAAGGCACACAACAATTTTCGCTGCCTTGCCCTACTCCATACCTATGAGGCCATTCCAAGCCACACAAATTGGTTTTGCATGGCCTCCAAGATATGAGTTCAATATTTGCAGTGCAATTGCGTCACAAAAAGTAACACCAAGTTGGAGCTAGGGGATCATAACTTTTCCCCTTAGAGTTAACTGCCAGTCCTGTGGTGAACTCTATGAGTTTTATGAACTACTGTCACAGTGATTCAGACAAAGCCATTTAAAAGTTTGGTATGTGTCTGTCATTGGTGACGTACACTTACAAAGCACACACCAAAAAGGGGAAAGAGTAAACCACTCCTTAACCGTCCTCCCAGATACTGACACTAGCATACACAAAATAGGACAAGGAGGAGAGGTGGATACCTCATAAAACTCATCAAAGTTCAGTCTTAGTGGGAAACCATGCTGGATTCTTAAAAATGCCCTCACCCACTAATTGTGGCATGCTTCATCATCGGGCTTTTGCTTCAACATCCCCGCGATAGCCGTCAGGGATGGAGCAAACAAGAGAGGTGTTTAGACAATACACAACATAAAACTAGGGATCTTCTTTGCAGAACATATATACGTCAAACTATCTCATGGGGACCCTGATCTTATTTATTCATGGCTGCCCCGGATAGGGTTAAAAACCTTATATTTCGGTGGTGACACTGGGGAATTATCTCCCATTCACTCCTGTCATCTGCTATTGTGTCAACATGTTTTGGCCCTTCCATTTTGGCCTTATAGGTCTGACGGACTTCATCAGGACATTGGATCCCTCTATCATCACACCGTACCTGATTTTGTAGATTATTTGGCAATGTTATATACTGGACTCATTGGTCCCTTACCAGTACAGACACACACAGAAGTACCAAGTTTCATAGCCCCAGTCTCTAAAATTGGTGTCCCTGTGGGAGTACCTCCCTGTAGTCACACATTCCTCAAGGGACCAGCGGCTCCTCCCCATGCCACTTGCGGCTCAGTGAAGACCAAAACTCTGTACAGATGACGCTGTAGTGCAAAGATCCTATTGTCGCTGCAGACATTCAGGCTTGGGCTTTACAATTCCACTCCCTGCAAGCGGTTGATGCTGTGACGCGAAGGGTCAGGTTGAGGAAACTTCCCTTTGGGGGGCAGTGCGAGTGACAAGGTTTTGGCTCTAACTGGCCTGTTCATAGTTGCAAAGAGTCAAAAAACTTAAATTCCACTCCACTGAGGCCACACCAAGGGACCAGGACCTAAGTGGCACCACTTTGGGGTCAAGTGCATACTTTAGCTGGATATAGGTGCTGGCTCAGGTAGCTGGGAGACAGTTATGTCTCTGTGGCTCTGAATAGGAGACCACCAGACTAGTCCCTGGAGTCACTCTATGAGTACTGGGTTCAGGTGCAGGTCCAAATCCCTCTGACTCAGGCAGGAGGGCACAATCCAGCAAGGCGGCAGTCCAGCAAGGCAGTATCATGGGGTCTTCTTGGGCCCACTTTGCTTCTCCATTTTAGTTCAGTTTAACATCTTACAATTTACACCTTTTAGGCTGACATTGCTTTTAAGCAATGACATTTCACCTACTTTATGTTTGCTCTATATTATTCTGAGAATATGCTGTACATGCTGCTTGTTTTTAGTAAGAACAAGATACATTTGCTTGCGGTGGCCATTTGGAGCTAGTTCCTAAAACCTAGACACATCATTGCATCATAGCTGTACCTCTAACACAGTTTTGATTCTATAAATGGTGCTCTGCCCTGCAGGGGTCAGAGGAGCACTCCAGCCAACCCTTTCCTGAAACAAATCCTGTGTCTGATATGCAGCTCAGCTGATGCTGATCTTCCATCTTGCAGAAGAGAATTGCCAACTTCACTCTAGACCAGCTCCCTGGCACAACTAATCAGGTATGGGTGGGGGTGGGGTTTCAGACTATCTCTTAGATCGGGCAGACGGTACTTCCACTATGCTCTCAGAGTGTAGGTAATGATAGGTAGGGATATATAGAAATTTGATTGTCATGGTTGGAGTATTTATTTTATTCAACATGTCAGTATTGTTGATTATATATTTTTTTCATCTGCCCAATACTCACAGCTCATTCTCTCTGAGAGAATACAATTATTTCAACAAATGTTTGAAAACCTTTATCCGTATCTTTCTTGTGTTTACCCCGGGCATGCATTAGTAAACAACGAAAGGGGTATTATCTGTTTCCAAGATATCCTTGGGAACAGATAGGGTCATGATTAAAGTTCCTGGAATCATCTTCTACGCCGGTAAGGTTGGGGGCTCAGGTGAAGCACTACAAGCTAGCTGGGAGTCGAGCTGACATTTCCTGGTGGTGTAGATGAATTCAGGGGCCCCTTTACAAAAAAGTAGCGCAGGGCAGCGCAGCAAGTCACTTTGCTGCGCTTCACTGAATCACTTGGAAAGGGCAGGAATGCGAAGTATTTAAAGCAATATGGCATATTGCTGTCCTTTCCCCTGCACTGGCACACAATGGGTTGGCTAGCTCCAATGCAGGCATCTTTGCACCATGATGCAACGGTGCCTGAGTTGCATGCAGGATAGTTTTTGGACATATTCCTACACAAAAACAATCCCCATGCTGCAGCACACATAGAAAGAGGAAAAACCGAGGATAAATAAAAATGTTTCTCCTCGTTACACCTCTCCTGGGGAGGCATATCTTATTGGGCGCATTCCCAGGTTTACCACTTCTGGTACATATGGAAATGTGTTGCATGGGAGTTGCGTGGGAACGCCTCCCAATCGCAAAGTAAGGCAATGCAGCAATTTACGCTGCATTACCTTACGCCAGATTTATGGAGCCACTCAAGGCCACACAAAGTGGCTTCATAAATCTGCCTTAAAGTTTGCGTCACTTTTGCACCATGTTGCGTGGTGCAAGAGCGACGCAAAGGGGCTCATAAATATGCCTTTCAGTCCCTACCTCCTAAAGTTCTGATACACAGTCCTACCTTTTAGTGGGAAGTTCTTTCAGAAGCACAGCTGTTCTTCTTCCTGGTGGAGTCTCCACAGGTCTAGAAGTGTACTGTGGAGTTGGTGTCTGAGGTCCATTATTTATACCAGGTGCCTACTTTGAAGTGAGAGAAGCTTCTCCAGGTTTCCATTTCAAATGCAAGGATTTCCTGCCTCCCCTGTCCTGTTTCCAGACTAACTACGGGGAGTATCCAGCCCTTTGTGTGAAGGCAGGACACAGCCTATTCAAATGTAAGTAGGACTGTGCCCACCTCTGTCCTCCCATCCTGCCAGTGATGGCCCATCCAGGTACATCTAAGCCCTCTATTGTGTGTGGCTTTCTAGGAGGAGTACACAAAGCCCAATTGTCAGCTACACCCAGTCATGTGACCCAGAGACTGGCTGCAGGCACTAAGGCCCATATTTATACTTTTTTAGCGCTGCCTTTGCATCATTTTTTGAAGCAAAAAACGGCGCAAACTTGCAAAATACAACTTGTAAATTTGCACCATTTTTGCGTCAAAAAGCAGCGCAAATGCAGCGCTAAAACAGTATAAATATGGGCCTATGGGCCAGATGTAGGAAGCGTTTTGCATGGCGCAACTGCGAAAATCGCAGTTTGCGCCATGCAAAACGCACATCGCGATGCACATTCTCATTTTGCGAGTCGGTTCGCAAAATGGGAATGCGATTCGCAAATAGGAAGGGGTGTTCCCTTCCTATTTGTGACTCGCACCGCGATGCAGAATTGCTTTGTGACCGCGAACGCGGTCGCAAAGCAATTCGCAGTTACCACCAGTGTCACACTGGTGGTAACCCATTCGCAAAAGGGAAGGGGTCCCCATGGGACCCCTTCCCCTTTGTGAATGTCGCCATTAATGTTTTTTCAGAGCAGGCAGTGGTCCAATGGACCACTGCCTACTCTGAAAAACCAAAACCAAATGGTTTCGTTATTTTTTTGTATTGCAACTCGTTTTCTTTAAGGAAAACGGGCTGCAATACAAAAAAAAAACTGCATTATTTAAAAAGCAGTCACAGACATGGAGGTCTGCTGTCTCCAGCAGGCCACCATCCCTGTGAGTGCAGGGAATCTCAATGGGGTCGCAAAATGCGAACCACCTCATTAATATTAATGAGGTGGGTCTTTGCGACCCCATTGAGATTCGCAGACGGTGTCTGAGACACCGTTCTGAATCTGATTTTGCGAATCAGAAATTGCGAGTCGCACCGACTCGCAATTTCCGATTCGCAAAATCGGAGTTTACTATATCTGGACCTAAATGCGTAAGACAGGAAAATGTAAACTTTTCAAAAGTGGCAGTTTCAAAATTGCGATTTACAATCTGACTTTACCACAAAAGAGGATTTTTCAATACACTTCCAAAGGCACCAAACATCAGGAACTGGTTACCAGTTCCCATTTGGAAGTTACATGTTAATAAATACAACAAGGTCACTCCAGTGTTATCCTATGGGAGAGGTAGGGCTTGCAGTAGTGAGAAATGAACTTAAGCATTTTTATTATCAGGACATGTAAAACTTGAAAGTACATGTTCTATTTTTTAAGTACACTGCATCCTACCCCTGTTTACAACAATGAGACACATCATTAAAGTGTACCAAAAATGCTGGGTGTAGACTGTATTTCATGACTGGAAAGTGTACTCCCCTGCTTTTGGCAGCCAGTCATTGATCTTCCTTGCTGGGAGACCAGCCTCTTATCCAGGGACGATCACAGTCCTTGCAGAGAAATCAGGTCAGTGTGCAGTGGTGGTTTCTTTAGACTGCTTCTGAAGTTACCCCGTCTCCTCTCCCTTAATGAGATTTTTAAAGGCTAATTGAGCTCCAGGTACCCAGGCAAGCCTAGTCTCATCTACAGACTTTGCTCCCGCTGCAGACAAAACAGCAGTATACCAGTAGAGTTTACCTGATGCTGACATGGCGTGAATGTGCGGGTATTAAGTTGCTGCACTTCTGCAGTTTGAAAGAGTAGTAACATCTCTTAGCAAGGGATTTACACATTAATTGGACAGTACTCCTCATCAGCGAACATATATTCTGGCATTGGATGTTAAGGTGTCCATGCCTTTCAGCACAATTCATCCTAGCACCACAATGTTGTTCGGTTACTTTAGCTATTACACAGGCACGTTATTTTAGCTTAGGCCTGCAGCTTGTGCTCGTTCACTTCGATACATTCATTTTTACGTGCGAGTGCAAAGCGCTCGGTTCCGTATTGTTATCTCTCTTTGGGCTTCAAACTATGCCCATGTCACGTCAGTGTCTTTCATTGGTTCGTGGGCTTGCCTTTTAAAATCTGCTTGCTTTCATTAGTGGAAGGCACGCATACGTCATGCCTTTTCCGGTGGTTAGCCCTCCTCGAGCGCAGCGACCAAGTACTGAAAACATACGAGTAGTTTGTGGACTACTTTTTCTCTTTTTTCGCAGCGTGATCTCGCTTGGCAGAGGTCGAGCGCTTTGCATGACATTGACCCTATTACATAGTTAATTGCACTTTTGCTGGTTACGTAGATAATTGCACTTTTGCCGTTAGGTTTCACTACGAGTGAACTGTTATTTCCGTTTGTGTGTCTCCTTTGCACTGATGGCGGCCGCCAGCTCGCTTATGTGAAACTTTTACTTTTCAGTTTATATGGCAAGAAAAGGTCCAGTTAGTTATGTGAAACTGTTTTATTTTCATTTTCAATTTATGTGGCAAGAAAAGTCTGGTTAGGAGTTTACAATGCTAATTGCTCGAGCTCAAGCAAAAGCGAGACCGTTTGCATTACAAGTGCTTGTTATTCTAATTATTATTTTAGCAAATGCTTCATTCTAGTAGAGATGTGTTTATTATTTTATCAGTTGTCCTTTTGCACAGAATTCTGTTATTCATTTCTCTGCACAACATTTTCACTCTGTGCTTCACTCAAGGCTGAACTTGATACGTTTATGAGTTATTTCCGGCACAAAGTGTTCATCATGTCCCCAACTCTTATACACAGAAGTATACATGTTGTCACGTCAGGGCAGTTTTCTCAGAACATCAGATGTTTTATTATAAAACACCTCACTGTCCCCTACACAACAGAGGGGGATTCCAGCCAGTTGCCATCATCCTTGCAGTTTCTGCTGAGATTTGACACCTTTTCTGCCCCAATGTGGGAGGCCTCTCAGTACACCAACAGACCTCTTCTTTACCCACAAACACAGGTATTGGGGATGAGTTCCTTCTGGGAGGGGCTGTTGGGAAGATTAGGGCTTACACTGCCATGCTCTTGAATAGAATAATAATAGTGCAGGTAAGAATTCTAGAATCATTAGTGTGACAGTATGGTGGGACTTTTCCTATGTTTCACTTTCCTTGTCACTGATTTGCTTTTATTAGGTTTTATCATCCTTATATTCGTAATATATGCCTTTTTACATAGAACACAGTTCATACAATAAAACTTATTGAACCGAGTCCTGCTTCTGTTTGCCTTTGTATGTATGAGACATATGTGACTGACAGAAAGGGATAAGATCCGTTCCACCATGGTTTTCCCGAGAAATCTAGTTGTCATGCGAAGGGCTGCCAAAAATCACCTTTACTCTTGGGTACTGGTGAGATGCTGCTAGCTGGATGGAAGGATTAGGCCGACAGCTGTCACACGGTGCAGGATCAGACTCAGTCCCCCACGCTCAGTGGAGCTGCCGCCCAAATCCAGCAGTCTTGTTACTAAAACAAGAGTTTCTACGACAACACAGTAGTACACAGATTGAAATAGGGATTTCTGAATACCAGATGAGCTCCTGGGCAGAACCTTAAGTACCAAAGGGAGTTCTGAGAGAACAGTACAGTGAAAACATTAAGGGCCAGATTTACAAGGCCCTAGCACCACCGGAGCAACACTTGTAGTGAACCCCCATTGGCGCTATCCACTGCACCATATTTACAAGGAGCCCTTAAGCCACTTTTTGTATCTTAACACCTCCTTGTAAATATGGGCCCCTCGTATGCAGTTTTCTGCATCAGAGGGGCGTGCAATGGGTGTTGCTGTGGGCGTTCCACCCCAACACCCATTGCTTTTGACGCTGCCCCAGATTTACGAGAAATACAGGGGTGGAGTTAGCATGGCGCAACAATGAGGAATACTTTTATTCCTCCTCGTTTTTGCTTTTTCTGTGTGTGCTACATTCTGCAGCATACATAGAAATAGCAAAAAGACATGAATGATTATTTATGTGCAAACGGTGTCCCTTCCTGCACATAAACAATCATTCAAAAATTATTATTTGGTACGTCTATGTGTGCTGCATTGTGCAGCACACATAGAAGTGCCAAATCGCCATTGTTGATTGTTATGTGCAGGAAGGGACGCCTTCCTGCACATAAAAAATCTAGCTCCTCAACACAGACACTATGCTGCAAGGATGCCTGTGTTGGCGCTGGCAGCCACATTTTGCGCTGGCGTAGGGGGAAACACAGGGGTGAACCATATTTTTGTAAATACGGTGCATCCCTGCGTTTAAAAAGTGGTGCAGCGCAGCTCTGCAGATTTTGTCGCAGCGCTGTGCAGCCCCACTTTTTTGTAAATCTGGGTCAAAGCTTCACTTCTAGGGGCTCACAGAATGGGCATATCTGGTCAGGGAGGCATGCTTAACTGCCTCAGAAGAAAGAATGCCAAGCGCGTACTGCTATCTACAGCATCATTTGTGGGACTGACTGCATCCTCATGTACTTGACTGATGAAACCAACTCCAAAGTACAACAGCCAACAATCAGTGTGAACATTAGAACAGTAAATAGCTAGGTAGGCATACCCCCTCTTTCTCACTGTTCAAGTTCACCTTAGATACCTGCTGACCCAAGAACTCAACCATATTTTACCATGTATGTTTGGTTTCTAAATCAATTTTGGTACAGTATGCAGTGTTTAACTCACTAACCTGGCATATCCTGCTATTAAGGGATCATGTTTATTACATTGATGCTTATGCTTCAGCTATGTACCTTTTATGTAAAGCACTCTGACACCTTAGTTTGGGTTAAGTAGCACCAAGGTTTCTATTGGTTCTGGGGCTTAGGGCTAGGGTTTCTATTGGTTCCTAGGCTAGGGTTTCTATTGGTTCCAGGTCTTAGGGCTCAGGTTTCTACTGGTTTCTAGGGTGAGGGTTTCTATTTGTTGCCTAAAAGTAACATACAGCTTTGTGCTGCTTTGCCTTACTTCGTGGAAGTGAAACCTTCCTTCTAGAAAGCTCAGACTCTCATATCTGGATGATGGTAAGGCCCTGCTTTATGGCCTCTCAGACTCCACACAAGCACCCCTTAAGGGCATCCTAACCTCCACAGCATGTTATCTTGACGGAGGTGCATTGTCTCCAATTGCCAGACAACAATATTTTCAAAACCAGCTGCATTTATTTGTGAAGCCATCATGAGCAAGACAAGCTCGCCCTATCTGGTGGTTCTTGGCACACTCACAGCCGGGCCACCAACAGACTTGAGACTAAAAAGTGTAAAAAAGAATAAATAAGACACTCAGGGGCATATTTATACTCCGTTTGCGCAGAAATTGCGTTGTTTTTTTTGACGCAATTTCGACGCAAAACTAACTCCATATTTATACTTTGGCGTTAGACGCGTCTAGCACCAAAGTCCATTGAGTTAGCGTCATTTTTTAGCGTGGACACCTACTTTGCGTTAATTATATGCAAGGTAGGCGTTCCCGTCTAAAAAATCGACTCCGAGGCATGTGCGTGGGATTTATACTCCCGGGCAAAAATCACGCCCGGGAGTGGGCGGGTCAAAAAAAATGACGTACGGCCGCTTTTGCGCCGTTTTTTAGCGCCTGCAAAAGGCAGGCGTTAAGGGACCTGTGGGCTCTGAAGGAGCCCAGAGGTGCCCCCCCATGCCCCCAGGGACACCCCCTGTCACCCATGCCCACCCCAGGAGGACACCCAAGGCAGGAGGGACCCATCCCAGGGACATTAAGGTAAGTTCAGGTAAGTGTTTTAAAAAAAAAAAAAAATTGGAATAGGGGGGCCTGATTTGTGCCCCCCTACATGCCACTATGCCCAATGACCATGCCCAGGGGACAGAAGTCCCCTGGGCATGGCCATTGGGCAAGGGGGCATGACTCCTGTCTTTGCTAAGACAGGAGTCATTTCAATGGGGGTTGGGAGTGAAAAAAAAATGGCGCAAATCGGGTTGAGGCGATTTTTTTGCCTCAGCCTGACTTGCACCATTTGTGGACGCCCATACGCCATTTTCCCCCTACGCCGGCGCTGCCTGGTGTACGTCGTTTTTTTTCACGCACACCAGACAGCGCCGGCGGCTAACGCCGGCTAACGTCATTCAATAAATATGGCGCCCGCATGGCGCTTCAGAATGGCGTTAGCCGGCGCTAATTTTTTTGATGATATGGGCCTCAGGATACAGAATAACATGTCTGTAATCATAAGGACTTTAGGAAAGAGTTGAAGAACACTACATCACATTGTAGCAATACCCCATTAACCAGCTACCTTTCCCATCACTCGACTGAATGCATGCCTTTGACCTTTATAGCGCTGCACTTTCTTTTAGGCTAGTTTTGCTCTGTACTAGTACCACATACATATATACATACATACATGCATGTATGCATCTACTAACAATGGCAAACGGGGCTGTGTCCCAAGCATTTACACCTCCTTGAGGTAGACGCAAAGTAGTTCTCTAAAAGTTTCAAACTTTGCATGTGTGCTGCACTGTATAGCACACTACAAGTGAGAATAGATGTATTGTTAGTCTAAGCATTTTACCTTGTACTGCAAGAGTGCCCTTTCAGTACAAAACCTATACTGAACTCACATCCACATCTTTGTACTATGGTGTGCAGGTGTGTGCGTGTTGCTCAGCAGCCTAATTGTGAGCCAGTGCTTGGGAAGAGAGCAACAGCCCCCATATCTCTGCAGATATGGCACTTTCCTGCTCTCTGTCTTTCATCAAATGCAGCAGAGCAACTTTGGTTGCTGCCCTGCATTATGTGAAATAATAGTAAATTTGCCCCTCCGAGTCTCCTGCCAAAAAAGCATATTTCAAATAAACCATTCTGAGCAGGACAGTAATTGTGAGGAAAGTCGCACTCGTCTCACCATTAGTCGAACCACAATTTGAAGTTCCTTATCGTATGCACAAAAGGAACAAATCCCATTTAACAACAATACCATAACAGGAGGTAAAGCTTTCCCTCCACAACAAAAAGCTACTCCTTGATCTACTGACAGATATGGAACTAGACATCCTATTTTTCCATAGAAGCCCGGGGCCAAAGTTATGGGCATTTGGTGTAGGGCAGCGCAGCAAGTTATCTTGCGGTGCTGCCCTACGCCAGAGTGAAAGGGCAGCAATGCACCGTATTTATTCAATCACTCCTGTGCTTTCCCCCTGCGCTGGCGCCTTTTTGGCAGCCTAACACCAACGCAGGCACCCTTGCACTATGGTGCAAGGGTGCCTGCTTTGAATGCAGGATTGTTTTTGTGCAGGAAAGGGCACCTTCCTACACAAAAACAATCCTGAGAGGTGCTTTCCTCTTTCTATGTGCACTGTAGAATGTAAAAATATGTCTCCTTGTTACGTCTCACCCCGGGAGTCATAAGGTTTTGACACTTCCTGAGGTTTACGTGATTTTTTAACTCTGGGGCAGTGTCAAAATCCATGGGTGTTTCATGGTAAACCCACAACAAAGCCCATGGAACGCCCCTCTGGCACAGAGTAATGCAAAACAGCGACTTGCGCTGCCTAGCCTTACTCCATATCTATGAGTCTGCCCCGCTGAAGCATAAAAAAAAGTGACTCTCCGGGGCCGCACGGGGCTCATAAATATGACCCTAGGTTGAGAAAATATATAGCTCCAGTACGTCATGAATCTACCCCACCTGGATATTGAGCCACTACCTACAACAGACAAAGAGAGAAAGGAATCAGGTTGGCTCATGTCATTAAGGAGACCATATCACTCACCAAAATGGAAGAGGGTTGTGATGCCCTTGTTACTAGATGCAAACCTAGCCCCGAGTTCACTTGCAATGTCCTCTTGCTCTACAGACCCCAACCCAACAACAGAGCCTTCATGAATGCTTTATTGGACATAGTATCAATTCGATCAACAAAAGTGTCCAATACATATATATTTCAAATATGTCTCAATCCAATGGAATATCAGCACCGAACACATACAACTTACAACAGATAGGCCCAGATTTAAGAGGGACCAGCGCCATATATTTCCAAATAAGCGTAGTGTTTTTACGCTAATGTGGTGATATTATGGCAAAAACGCCATGCCATATTTACTAAGTGGTGCAATGCATGTATTGCACCACTTTGTAACCCTTTGCATCACATTATGCCTCTGCCAGGCATAATGTATGCAATGGAGCATTCCTTGGAGAGGTGCAAAAAATGGCGCAATGAAATCAAAAAGATTTCTTTGTGTCATTTTTAGCACCATTTTTAACGCCTGCACACAGAAGGCGTTAAAAGGGGGCACACCATTGCTTTCAGTGGACCTCAATGCGCTTTGCAGGATTAGCATCAACATTTTTGGTGCTAATCCTGCAAAGCAACAAACTAGTGTCAAACATTTTGACGCAAGTTCCCTAACTACCGCCATGGTGCGCGTATGTTAAATACCGCGCACACATGGTGGCGTTGGGGGGGGGGCGCAAGAAAAGTGGCTCTGCATTGGATCCAGCGCCACTTTTCTTAAATTTGGCCCATAGTGTCTGGGCCCACCCATAGACCAGGCCATTCCTTTGATGTCTTCTTCTCCAACCCGGAATCAAGCTCTCATCAACAAAATTCACGAGTCACATGGACCAATCATCAGATCAAAAACATCATCACCTTTTCAGTGAATATCCAAAATAAAATATTAACTAAATCTCACAACACCACAACAACTTGCAGATAAATAAACCAATTAAACACGCAGGAGCTGGAATCTCACCTACCCATAAACACTCAATTGGAGACAATACACTCAGTAGAAAATCTCTACGAATCGATGACTGGAGCCTATGACATACTAATCCTAAAATGAACATTAAAACAAACCAACAAGAAGAAGGCGGCTCCTTGGATGAATAAAGAGCTGAAAAAGATAGGAAGACAAATCTCAACACTCAAGCCAAAACACATCTACAGAGACACAACCAAATGTATAAATCACATTTAAAGAAGGCCAAAGATCCTCTACTCAAGCAGGATTAACAGTGTCAGGTGTCGAGCACAAGAACTCCATAAACTTCTATCAGAATTTTGCAATCTAGAAAACTGTCAAATCTCAACCTATTTTAACAAGGCTTCTGCAATTAACTAGTGATACATTATTTAACCAAAAATACATACTGGATTCTTATGTAATCATCAAGAGAAAAAAAACTGTTCATCTTATATACAACCAAAATTAATCAAAGAAGAAAAAACAATCTCCATCTATATCATGCATCCAAGAAATTACAATCTCCGAATTTGAAAATCTGGTGAAAGCCAGGAGACGATGTGGCTGCCCTCCATACAGTTTCAAAACATTCTTCTATAAACATCTGCAGCTATCCCAATTAAAAATGTTATCAATGACTCTTTAAACACAGGACGTTTTCCAGAGGTTTTGTAGAAGGCCCATTACGTAAAAAAGAGCAACTTGGACCCACAAAACCTTCTCAACTACAGACCAATCTCAAGTGGACCTTTGATCAAACTTATAGAGCAGAGTTTTGCCAACCCCTGGAATTAATAGAACAAACAAGCTACTCTCAGACTGGCAAATGTGACAACAGCCAGGAAGAAGTACTAAGGGGCATATTTATACTCTGTTTGCGCCGGATTTGCATCATTTTTTTACGCAAATCTGGTGCAAACTTAACTCTATATTTATATTTTGACGCTAGACACGTCTAGCGTCAAAATATTGGAGTCAACGTCATTTTTTTACTGTGAAAACCTACCTTGCATCAATGAGATGCAAGGTAGGCGTTCCCGGGCAAAAAATGACTCTAAGGCCATAGCGCATTATTTATCCTCCCGTACCTATCTTGGGCCCCCCTACATGGCACTGTGCCCAATGGCCATGCCCAGGGGACACAAGTCCCCTGGGCATGGCCATTGGGCAGGGGGGCATGCCTCCTGTCTTTACTAAGACAGGAGTCATGTCCATGGGGGTTGTGCATCAAAAAATGACGGTTAGCCTCATTTTTCTGACTCTAACCTGACTAGCACCATTCTTCGACACACAACCTCCTGTTTCCCCTACACCTCCCCCACCCAGTTAGCATCATTTATTTTGACGCTAACCGGGCCTTACCACCGGCTAGCCTCATTCCTTAAATATGACGCCCGGCTGGCATCCAGGAATGGCGCTAGCCGGCGGTAAACCTTTGGCATGGCCACTGGGCAGGGGGGCATGACTCCTGTCTTTACTAAGACAGGAGTCATGTCCATGGGGGTTGTGCATCAAAAAATGACGCTAGTCAGGTTAGCGTCATTTTTCTGACTCTAACCTGACTAGCACCATTCTTCGACGCACAACCTCCTGTTTCCCCTACGCCTCGCCCACCCAGTTAGCGTCATTTATTTTTACGCTAACCGGACCTTACCGCTGGCGTGCGTCATTATTTAAATATGACGCCCAGCTGGCATCCACGAATGGCACTAGCCGGCGGTAAACTTTTTGACGCAAACCTGCGCTAATGCAGGTTTGCGTCAAAAAGTATAAATCAGGGCCTAAATCTGTCTTAATCACAATTTTATTATGACCTATTAAAACATATTTGACAAAAATGATGTAGCTGCATTACTGCTCCTGGACTGTTCAGCAGTTTTCAGACTCGTCAGAGGTAGTAAGCAATATTTAAATGCAATTACAATAAGTAAAATGTAAAAATTAAATAAATACAAAAGTTTTTAAAAAATAATGATAATTATGACTGACAATTTATTCACATTTGTCACCATTCAAGGGAATTCCATGCTGGTGACTACGGCATGCTTTCACTCATTTATTCACTGCAAGTAACCAGTGATTTTATTATTCTTTTGTAGTGTTATGTTTTTAAGAAAGAAATATAAAAATCTCTGTGCTCACTGATCCTCGTTGTTTCTGTGAGGTGCATGCATGTGGTGGTCGCACATGCGTGTAACAGACTGTTTTCTTTTCATTTCATGCTCTCATGCCTATTTTTAGGTCGCGCGCAAGCGCTCTGACCTGTTGTAATCTATCTATGGCCTTTTAACCATGCCCACCGCACGCCCATCACTATGAATCGTTTGTGGGCTTGCTTTTCAAAAATCCTTTGTTATCATTGGTATATGCTTTACGTTTGTCCCTCCTTGGGGCGGTTTGGGTACCCCCTAGGACAGCGACCCTGTAACATGGGTAAGTGCATGATTGCTGATACGTTTGACTGCAAGCCAACTTCTTTTTCCTTTTGTGTCTCTCCTTGGCGCTCATGCTCATGGCGGCCATGGGCCTTTGAATCGGCTCACTTATGTCAACTGTTTTACTTTTCATTTTCAATTTAATTGGCAAGAAAAGTCCAGTTAGCAATTTACAACGTTAACAGCTCTAACTCGAGAAAACGCGAGACTCATTGTATTACAAATGCTTGTTTAAGTCAGTTACTGATGCCAAGATCAAGAGATTTGTCAGTCAGTGGCACTGTTCTTTCATGTTAAACAGAAGAACGTGTGTAGGCTGTCTCTTACAGATGGCAAAAAAGTGCATTTAAGAAATGTTAATATAGGCTGCACAATGTGTCTATTACACGTTATTGCAAAACATCATCTGTCAAGTATATAAATCTCTGTAATTAATTCATAATAAGATTGTAATGTGGTGCTTTATATTTATATGTAGCATGGCAATTGGCCTTTCCACATTTTATAAATGACAGACATACACACACTTTCCAAAACCCTGACAAGGGCACAAGTAAACAAGGCATATTCATAGCTTGACCTTTTCACAATTTGTATGGCATCAGTGTCATGGCAACAGCACTAGGTGTAGTTTTAAATGTGCTAATGCATTCAAACACAAATGTTTTTATGCATTAGCACAATTAAGCCAGTCCTATTTGGATATGCTAATGCTTCTTTTCTGTTGTTGTCAAGGCTTTGTCTTGGAAGCAGGGCCAGTCAAGCAGGCAGGCGCTTTGCTTGTCTGTTTTTTTTAACAAAACCTTATATTTATGGTTTAGGTATTTGTAAAGCAATAACTACAGAGAAGGGAAACCGTCTATAAGGAATACTGAAGAGAGATTATAGCTATAAAGAACCAGAAAATACTAAAGAAAAGACATACAAATTCACCAAGTTAACTTGAAGTGAAAGGTCTATAGGGCTATCTGAAATGTAAAATGGTTTCTAATTTGATGTCAGTGGAGTGGGATGTTCTTCCACAGATAATAAAAGGATCTCCAAGACTGCTCTACACTGGCTGTTGTAACAAACAAAATGGTTGGTGGACCTCAGGGTTCTCTGTGGCTGACAGTGCTACAAAAGGTCAGACAAGACGGAGGAGTGGAGACTGTAAAGGGATAAGTGAACAAGGCACAAGGTGTGTTTATCTATACTGTGGTGTTTTTCAGTGAAGATATTACCTAGTGGTGGTTGCCACTAGGTAGTTATAGTTAGGACCTAGTTTCTATAGAAAAAAAGCTGTTTTTTGCTTGCCTATATCTTTGGCATCACTTCACAAAATTTTCCAAAGAATTCAACAGTCATGTGAGCCGCTGTCTGGAAAATTTCGGGGTTATCTGGCAAGCGGTGCTGTGATAAACGGGGGGGGGGATGAAATTTAGAGCTTTTCCAATGTTAATTTCCATAGGAAAAATTTAATAGCAATAGCGCAAAAACCACTGGATGGAATTACACTAAATTTGGCAGGAAGGTAGCTCTTGCGCCCAAAAGAGCCCTTTTACTTATTTGGTGTAAATCTGTTCATTAGTTTTTGAAAAATTTAAGAAAATCCAAATTTTTAAATTTAGGGACACTAAGGACTTGTGACCCCCAACGATCTCATGCAGAGCTAAGATTGGCTAATAACACTTCAACAACAAAAGTGTTGTCAACCATCTTGGAAGGTGGTGGTCTTTTAAAAAAAAATATTTGCCCCATGGGGTGGTGATCCCTAGGGCACGGGGGGCAGAGATCCCCGCATATCATTTATTAAACACCTTAGGAAGGTGGTGGTCCCTAGGGCAGCTGGAGGGGGCCAGAAGGCCCCCCTGCATTTCTAAAGAAATGCCCACTGGACTTGGGCCAATAGGGGTCTTCGGTCTTCAGGATAACGAAGCGCTTCCATTTTCTTTTTTTTTTCTTTTACAGCGGATCTGCCACGGATCGGACCGTAAAACAAAAAAAAACATGATTTTTAGCCCGGATGTGGGGGGTGGTGGGTCCCACCACCAGTGCTAAGGGGGTCAGGGTGTTCGTACCCTGGCCCCTTTTGCATTTTTTTTATATTTTTTCCTGAGATGTCATCAGTGATGTCACTGACCATGTCATGAGTTATATAATCTGTGAGGTCATAACAGGTGCTTTAGGAGGGCGCAAGTTATAGTTAGCTAAGGTAACTATAACTGCTGAATTTTGCTTGAAATGCTTGAAATGTGAGCCTAACTATAAAGTCTCTCTAACCTTTGTTTTTTTTCAGCAAATTTATATATATATATATAAATTCACTGGAAAAAAACAACAAAGGTTAGAGAGACATAGTTAGGTTCTGAATTTACTCGTACAAAATCATAGAAATTCACCTGTTATAGTTGGAGTTATCTAAAGTAACTATAATTTGCGCCGTTGCCATGCATTTTTTTCATAAAAAAATGTACTGCATCTGACAGAGACTTCTAGCTGCAGATTCCTTACCTTTGAATTCCCTGGCATTAGCTTTGAATCCAGAATCTTTTTGCAGTGCAATACCCTGCGCGTGCCATTGGGTGACGTCGTTCAGCTCAGCGTGCGTAGTCCGGCTCCGCGTGGCCTCGTCAGCGTTGTTGGAGCCGTCTATCATGTCATGGTTGTCTATATAGAAGCCACCTTGGCGAGCAAACGTCAGTTCTTTTCCTTCTGCGCTGCTTAATCGCAGATCTGGGATCAAGCTACCCTTTGACTTTTTTGGCAAGCCTTTTTTTGATATTTTATCAAAGATTTTTTGTCGTCTGTGCGAGGATGTCCTCTAGGAAGACGGGTTTCAAATCGTGCAGCACATGTCATTGCGCAATGTCGGTTACGGACCCCCACGAGGTATGTCTCTGATGCCTCGACAGGGACCACGACTTAAAGTCGTGCTCCGACTGCCTGGCCATGGCCCCAAAAGCTTTGAAGAAGCGGTCCCTAAAGCTCCTGGTGGCCCGTCAGTCGACTTTGGTCGGTGCGACTCCTCAGAGGCCACGGTCCCGCTCAAGGAGGAGGTCACGGAACCCCGTCAGGAGCCGCAGGTCCTTTTCATCCCATTCAAGGTCCTCGGGGCACCCGGGGAAGAGGCACAAAAAGAAGAAGTCCAAGCGGACTTCGGCTTTAGCACGCCTGTCAGCAAACGAGGCATCTCGGGAACTTCGATGTTCCGAGCACGGTTCCGCTGAACCCTTTCCGGGAGCCAAAGCAACCCCCGCTCAATTAAGAGAATTTTACGGGGCCATGACTTGTCTTTGAGCGGGCTGCACCCTCGGGTGGGTATTTGGGCCCGTGGGGTCAGCAGGGGCCCCAAGGGATTCATGCCGGCAGCTTTGGCCTCTGCACCTTGGGGACCCGAGGATCCGATAGCAGATCCAGACTGGCGCTGTGTTCTCACAGTTGTCCTCCTCCGGTGCCGGGCCCAAAGACGACACTCCCTCCACCACCGGCGCCCACTTTGTGGTAGCCCCATCCTCATTCCGGATGATCCAGAGCCAGAACGACATTGTACGATGCCAATTCCGACTTCGACAGCGCCGATTAGGCCCAGATCAGTGCCCGAGGCTTATTTAGAACAGCCAGGCACAGGTAAGGAGTGGGAGGGGTCTGAGGACCCTTTAGAATACGGATTGCAACATGGGCAGGACTGGTATGAGGATCTAGAGAAAGCCAGTGGACTGGATACTTCTCCAGATGCTAGCATGCTCTCACCTCCCGCTGTGGCTACGGAGGAGGGGGCATCTTATGCCATGGTGATGCGTAGGACAGCTGAGGTCTTGGACCTAGACTTGCCTATGGTGCCAGTCAGGACTAATCTCCTGACAGAGGTGCTTTAGCCAGGGGTTGCTACATCAGAGCTGATGTTACCCTTCAATGAAGCCCTCACAGATGTCCTTCTGGGAACGTGATCCAAACCCAGCACAAGGGCTCCTGTGAATAGGGAAATCGGCCGCTGCCATAGACCAGCTCCAAGCGACCCTAGTTTTCTCACCCAACACCCCACCCTGGAGAGCTTCCCATGGTGCCTTCCCTTCCGCTCCCCCGGATAGGGAATCAAAGAGACTGGACCAACTTGCGAAGAAGATGCTTTCTTCCTCCAGCCTGGCATTAAGGTTGGTAAACACCTCCTTCCTATTGGGCTGTTTATTTTCATACTTTATGGGATACAGTGGCACAAGTGCTGCCCCAGGTCCCGGAGGGCATACGAGACACTCTCACCTAGGCTGTCAAGGATGGGAGAGATGCAGCCAAGTTTACCATCAGGTGTGGCTTGGACATGACCGACTCGTTGGGCAGAGCGATTTCTTCGACTGTGGCCCTCCGACGCCACACCTGGCTACGTACCACTGGCTTTTCGGAGGATGTTCAGTCAAACTTGATGGACATGTCTTTCGATGGCACAAGCCTTTTTGGTGAAAAGGCAGACTCTGCACTTGAGAGATTCAAGGATTCTCGAGCTACGGCCAGATCCTTTGGTCTTTCAGTGCCTGTTCGACAGCAGTCTGTCTATCGCCCCTTTCGAGGCTTCCGGAGGGGCGCGGAACCATGCCAACAACAGGTTAGCCACCGTCCTCCAGCATCACAACATCCAGTGTGAGGACGTGGTTGTGGTACCTTCAGATCCAGAGGGTCTAGCCAGAGGTCGGCCATCACCCAGCCCCACTCTTCCGCAACACCCAAGCCCTCCTATAATGGTTCCGCAAAACCAGGTCCGTCCAGTTGGAGGGAGGATTCAATTTCATCTCCCTCACTGGCAATCTATAACACCGGACAAATGGGTCTTGCAGATCATACAGAAGGGCTATTCCCTCCCCTTCCAGTCTTTCCCTACCTCTATCCCTCCGGTAAAAGAACGGCTGATGGGACATCATTTGATCTTACTCCGTGAAGAAGTTACGGATCTCTTGGCCATGGGAGCCATAGAAAGGATCCCAATATCAGAAGTAGGCAGTGGTTGTTATTCCTGCTACTTTCTGATTCCCAAAAAGAACAAGGGTCTTCACCCTATTTTGTATTTAAGGGATGTCAATATCTTCCTCAAAAAGGAGAAATTCAAGATGCTCACTCTTGCTCAGGTTTTGTCTGCCCTAGACCACGGAGACTGCATGGTAGCGTTGGACTTGCAGGATGCATATTTTCACATCCCTTGGAGATTCCAAGGCGGCAATCGCTCAGCTACGCTTTTTGACGCAAGTAGAATTCAGGCCTCCTATATGCATTTTTGCCCATACCACTTCTGCCCAGAGTTCTCAAGAAGATCAAGAATGACCGGGCCCAAGTCATCTTAGTGGCTCTGGATTGAGCACGGAGAGTTTGGTATACCGAGCTACTCAAAATGAGCATCAATCCTCCAGTCACGCTGCCCCTTCGAGAGGATCTTCTGTCACAGCAGCAGGGGAGGGTTCTCCACCAAACCTGTCAACTCTGCGCCTTCATGCATGCAGTTGATGGCTTATGACCTTCCCCACTAAGGCCCTCATTCCAAGTTTGGCGGGCGGCGGTTGCCGCCCGCCAAGCGGGAACCGGCAATTGGCCGCTCCGTGGTCAAAAGACCGCGGGGGCCATTCTGACTTTCCCGCTGGGCCGGTGGGTGCCCGCCAAGGGAGCGCCCGCCGGCCCAGCGGGAAAGGGCCTGTAACACAGAAGCCGGCTCCGAATGGAGCCGGCTGTGTTGCAGGTGTGCGATGGGTGCAGTTGCACCCGTTGCGCTTTTCACTGTCTGCTAAGCAGACAGTGAAAAGCATACTGGGGCCCTGTTAGGGGGCCCCTGCACTGCTCATGCCAGTGGCATGGGCAGTGCAGGGGCCCCCAGGGTCCCCAGGACACCCATTCCCGCCATCCTGTTTCTGGCGGTGAAAACCGCCAGAAACAGGCTGGCGGGAAGGGGGTCGGAATCCCCATGGCGGCGCTGCTTGCAGCGCCGCCATGGAGGATTCGCCCAGCCGGAGCTAATCCGGCGGGAAAACGCCGGACCCAGTTTTCCGACCGCGGCTGTTGGCGGTGCTTCCATTGCCTGCAGCCCTGGCGGTCTTTGACCGCCAGGGTCGGAATGAGGGCCTAAGTCTGTAAGGTTATTTTGTCAGCCAGGCGTCCCTCTACTAAGACAGTATACGCCTGCCGTTGGAAACGCTTTGTATCATATCGTACAGAGAGGTCTATTGAGCCTCTTTCTGCTTCTCTTTCAGACATTCTTCTTTTCAGTCTGTCTCTAGCCTAGCAGGGTTCTTCCTTAGGGACTCTAAAGGGCTATCTTTCTGCCTTATCGGCATTTCTTCGGCTACCTGACCAGCCTTCCTTGTTCAAATCTCCCATTGTAAATAGATTCCTCAAAGGGCTTGTTCATATGTTTCCCCATACTTGTTTTTTTTTTTTTTTTTAATCTTTTTATTTTATATTCAAACAATGCAGGTCATTCAACTCATGCCCAGTGTGTCAACATACATCAGGTTTCTTGGATCACAAATACCAATTCGTAGCAAAAGCAACAATATTACAGGAACTGTAGCAATGGTATCCCTATTTGTAACTGTTATTGATTAGTGGACATATATTTGTGTCTACACATGACATTTAATGTGATAGTCGCCATCTGTTGAGCAAATCTCATCGCGTACTAGCGCCTCTAGTCGATGTTGGTACATTGCCGGATAGCTAATAACACTTATCATAGAGTAATCCCTGTGCAGCGCTGTGCGGGAATACACCTTAAATGCAGTGTAACTTAACACAAAAGAAAGAACATGCTTGGCTTATATGGGGGGGGGAACATCAGGATCTTCATCTATGTCTACTATAGCTCCTCGGCTTCTGGCCTTTGCTTTCAGTTACCAAGGACGGAGGGGGAGAGGTAGGGGTGAGCGGCTTAGGCTCCATGTTCTCATTTCAAAGGTAGGGCAAATTTGTCATACGTTTGTAGGGCAATCTAATGTTGAGAGCTCGCAATAACCCCAGCTCTCGCTATGGGGTCGGACAGGGTGTTGTCAATATTCGGCGGACGGGAATTGGGGTTAAAGGAAAATAGCTATGGGGTACAGCCCATGTGGACGGGTCACGTGGTGACCGCTTAACGGGGGTGTTCTGGTGTCGTCTCTCTGCCAGTCTCTTTTGCGCTCAATTTATCTTCCAGTTTCGCTAGGTAAGTATCCCAAAGTGTTACCCCTCCATCTCCACCCTCTGCATGCCTATCTCGGTCTAATGCATTAACCTCTGACGTGGTCCAACGCAAAAACCACCCGAAGCCAGGCTTGTACATCCGGGGGGTGTGTAGCCTTCCAAGCCACGGAGATCATTCGCTTAAACAGTGCTAGGGCAAGATCAACAAATTTAATATAATACTTGGATCATTTATTCCGCTTGGTCACCCCCAGTAGGCAAAGGAGTGGGTCCAATGTGAGGGACACGTCTATAATGTCAGATATATGCTGCATGATGTGTCCCCAAGTACTGTGTATCTCAGGACATTCCCAAGTCAAATGCAGGACAGTGGCGTCATCGTGACCACATCGCGGACACCTCGGGTGGCTTCTGTAAACATGCGATGAAGTCTATGTGGGGACAGGTATGTTTGGTGGACATAGTTAAAATGCGTAAATTTCAGTCTAGCATAGGATTTTGTAATCAATATTGAGCATAGAGAGGGGACGATAGGAGCTCACTTCCAGAGGGTCCTTACCCAGCTTAGGAAGCGCCACAATGAGGGCCTCATTCATAGAGGTGGGGAGTCCCCCTCACTGGTATGATGCCTCATATAGGGTCATTAGCTGAGGTGCGAGACGGGTCTCATATGTAGCGTAAAATTCAATAGGCAACCCATCTAAGCCTGGGGTCTTTCCTCTATCCATTTGTTCTATTGCAAATTGCACTTCAACAAGTTGTATGGGCTGCTCCATGTCTTGCTTTTGCTGCTGTGTAAGGGTGGGGAGGGGGAGATCGTGTAGTAGTGGGTGACTGTCAAATAAAGAGGGGGTCGTTTGCCCGTATATAAGGTTTTGTAGTATTGAACAAAGGCCTCATTAATCGCCTCTTGAGTATTGACCACTTCCCCTCTGTCGTTCCAAATCGCACCTAGTACCGTTCGAGGCACCTCAGAGCGCAACAGCCAAGCCAACATACGTCCAGGTTTGTCCCCCTCCCTGTGTTGTCGGGTCAAATATTCTTTGTAGTCTAATTTTCCAAGTCAATTTAATTCCTCTCGATATTGCTTACGCTGAAGTGTCAGTGATCGTCGCGCTGAGGGATCAGTTATAGCTGTTTTCTCCAGCCGACATATTTTCTGTTCCAGGTTCAATATAGTGCGTGTAAGGGCGGTTTTCGCTCCTCAGGAGAAGGTCATACAATGACCTCGTACAACCACCTTCATTGCATCCCTTTCCACTCTAGTGTCGCCCACCGAACCTTTGTTGTGTTGAAAGTATTCCGTAATAGCTGTACATAATTGTATTCTATAAGGCACATCTTGTAGGGCTTCCACTCTCAGTCTCCATGTCGGTGTCTTTGGTCTGGGCCGTCCCCGTTTAAAAACCACCCACAGGGGGTTATGGTCAGATAGGGTTCTACCCAAGTACTCAGAGCTATGGATATTAGGCCACATAAGTGGGTCACAAAAATATAATCCAATCTTGTGTGTATGTGGTAGCCTGGCGCATAGTAAGAATACTCCCTATCTTCAGGATGGTGTAGATGCCAGATATCATGTAGCCGCATAGCTTGCGTCCATTGATGGAAGTGTTCGGTAAGGAGGGAGTCAATAGATCCAAATCTCTATTGTGGATACAATTAAACCCCCCCCCCCCATAAACTAGGAGTGTTCGGATCCTGTAATAAAGACGGGGATAGCCCATTGAAAAAGGATCCTTGCATTGTATTGGGACCATATATGGAGATCAGGAGAATGGGATGACCATCTAAGTGTCCTTCTAGCAGAACATATCTTCCCTCCCGGTCAATATGTATCTTAGTTTTAATGAACAGTACCTCTGGAGCTATCCAGATTAAAGTGCCTCTGGCGTATGCGGAATAAGCGGTGCCATAAATCTGACCCCTCCAGCGACGGGCAAGCTTAGCTAGTGCTCCCTGTATCAAGTGTGTCTCTTGTAAGCAGGCGAAATGTACCCGGCGTCTCCTAAAATAGGAATATATTCTGTACCGCTTAATGGGATTACCCATGCCCCAAATGTTCCAAGTCAACATAGTATATTCAGTAGCCATTATTGCCTAGGTTTAAAATTGTATGCATCTTGTGTCCCCCTCCCTTTCGACCATCAACAACTGACCCAACTGTGGCCTCCTCGATCACCAAGCATTTACATGTATTAACAACAAACAAAACAACTCCCAGAGCCCAAGCTTGATCCGGAACAAGTATCATGCCAAAATCCCACAAACATACTTCTAGGAAGTATAGAACTACAATGTATATATATCCGTTTGGTGAAAGCACGCCACATGGCGTCCCCTGCCTTCGTGGAGGGGGGGGGGCGGGAAGAGCCATGTTGTAGGTGGGAGTCCACACCGTGGACCCATAACATCTCAATGAATCCTCGTCCCGAGCCCCTGGAGATCGCCCCAACAGGCGACACACGGTTCTACATCGTGGGGATCCACAGAATCCAGCAGCCCCCTGTACTCGCAAGATCCCTGCATTCATGGGTCATCTGCTGAACGTGGGGTCAGTGTCGGGCCCTCATCATCCAATGATCCCCGCAAGGGCGGCGGGGTCCCTGTATCAGTGTCGGAGGGAATCTGAGGGTTCTCTGTTAAAGCATAGAAGGAGTTGGTAGATAGTTGAGATGCTTCCTTTATGGCCTCCTCCCGCTCTCTAACTGCTTGGGCTCGTGAAGGTCTTGCTTTGCTAGGTTTTCGCTTGCGTTGCTTCGTACGTGGGGTCAGCCAGGTGGAATCTTCTTGGTGGTCCGGAGTCGTATGCATTAGTCCTTTTGCATGCAGCCAATTCCATGCGTCCTCTTGCGAGTGGAAAAGTCGCGTCGCCTCGCCATCAATCACCCGAAGTTTTGCAGGAAATAGCAGTGGATATTTATAATTCAGTTCTCGTAGTCGTTGTTTCACCTTGGTAAAGGAGTTGCGTTGTGTCTGCACTTCTACAGTGAAATCTGGGTAGGCTGAGACTTCTGCGTTCTCATACCGCCACGGGCCATTAGATCGGGATAGCTGTAGAATTAAGCCCCTGTCTCGGAAGTTTAAGAAGTTTAAAAGTAGAGCTATTATAGGTCGTGGAGGTGCACCTGGCCGGGGGGGGTCTACCTGAGACTCTATGGGCCCTTGCAACAGAAAAGAACTTGGAGGGATTTCCACCCAATACAGTGTTGATCAGCCATTGTTCTACAAATAGTTCCGTATTGGGCGATTCCACTTGTTCGGGGAATCCCACCAGCCTAATGTTATTGCGGCGTGATCTCCCCTCAGGGTCCTCCACTCGTTTATGCAAAGCCGTCAGTTCCAGCTTTACTTGCACCATATGAGTCTGCACGTCCTGCACTGTGGGGCGGATGGCCGCCAATGAGCATTAAGTTCCCTCTACCCGGTCTGTCAGATTTCGATGATCCACGCGAAGTAAGTTGACCTGTGTGGCTATTGCATCAATCCTCGATTCCAGTGACGTTTTTGTATCTAGTATGGCCTGGAGGACTTTATCAAACTGAGTGGAGTGTGACTTAAGCGTGGCATCTAAGTGCACCAGCGTTTCCAACGCTCCTCCTTCCTTCAGGGTGTAGTCCAAATCGGGCCCTGTATTTCTGGAGCTCTTAGATTTGCCCATCATTTCAGAACTACAGGGAGCCCTGATAACGGTGAGAAAATCCTTCAAGGAGTAATCAGGGGGCCTTAAAAAGTATTGTGGGATATCAGACACGTAGTTTTATGGTCCCTGTCTCCTTCTCAGTCTTCCCCAGTTGACTCGCAGATCACTGCTCGTGAACAAATCACTTCCATAGTACAGCAGTCACACACAGTATCTCAGGCCCCTGGGGAAGCAGCGCCATATGGCTCACCTGTGCCATGAGCGGCCATGTAGGCTTATATTTCGGGAGTGTTCCCAGTTAGTCGTCTTATCTGAGGCGGCGGTCTTTATTTGACTGGCGTTCTCCCCATTCGCTTCAGAACTCCGGGGAATGTCAATCACCAGATCTGGGCATTCCTCTTACGTGTGGGCCTTTGGTCGAGTTCCCCCTTCACTGCCACGGGCCCGGTAATCATCAAGTGTCGCTGCCGCCGCTTCGATGTGTCGTGGAGGCAACTTGGGTCTCCGCAGCCCTTCTGACTCAAGCTCCGCCAGCGCCACCGACTGCGCTGTCCCCTGTTTGCTCGCTCCAAGGGCTTCTCTGTGGCTGGGTAGTATATCACGGCCGGTAGTCAGGCCGCACTTCTCCCTTAACCGGCCGTGCGTCTGAGGCTCCGGCTCCCTCTTTCGGCACTCCGATCCCCTCTAGCGCTCTTCAGCGGGCGCTCACCTCTATCTTGGTGACCGGGCTGGTTCAGCATCCACGTCTCCTGCGGATTGCGGCTCCGTCGCGCTCAGCGGCAGCACAGTGCGTCACAGGCGAGGCCCGACTCTGGGGCCTACGGGCTCGTGGCTGCCGCTCCTCCGTCGGGTCGCATTGAGCATCTCCATCGCTCTCACAGGCGTCAGACGTCTCTCCGATGCCTCCACTCAGTTTTTCACTTGATTCCCCCGAGGCTCGGGTAGCGTCTGGTTCTGTATCAGGATATTCTTTCGGGGCCCAAGCGGAGCTCTGATTCAGGTGTCCGCTCCGGCCGCCATCTTGACTCTGCCCCTGTTTCCCCATACTTCATTATGCCTCAATGTGACCTAAATCTTGTCTTCACTTTTCTCATGTGTGCTCCTTTCGAGCCTTTAAACAACTGTCCCCTACAGCCGCTCACCATCAAGACAGCCTTCTTAGTGGCAATAACATCTGCCATGAGGGTGAGTGAGATGCAAGCACTGTCATCAAGGCCGCGTATCTCACTATCCATCCAGATAAAGTAGTTCTCAGAACTCGTGCCTCTTTCCTCCCCAAGGTGGTGACCGCATTCCATCCGGGTTAGAATATCACCCTGCCCACCTTCTTTGCTCCACCGCATCGCTCTAAGGAAGAGGAGCGACTCCATCAACTGGACCCAAAAAAAGCATTGTTGTTCTACCTTGACCGCACAAAAGAGTTCCGGGTGGATGACCAACTCTTTGTGGGGTATGTGGGAGCAAAGAAGGGTCGGGCAGTGCAGAAGCGGACCATTTCACGCTGGGTTGTTCTCTTCATTAAGATATGCTAAGCATTGGCAAGGAAGCAGCCTCGTGAGGGCTTGCGGGCTCATTACACCAGGGCCAAAGCTGCTACCACTGTGCTAGGTTGAGGTGTACCAATCCTGGAGATCTGTCAGGCGGCAACGTGGGCATCCTTGCACACGTTTGGGAAACATTACTGCCTGGACAGTCAGGTACAATGGGATGGGTACTTTGCCCATTCAGTCCTGCAGGACTTTCTAGTGTAAGGAGTGGTATCCGCAGCCCACCGCCAGGAGGTTATGGCTTGGGTATCCATTCAAAGGTAAGGAATCTGCAGCTAGAAGTCTCTATCCGATGAACAAGTTACCTATCTTTGGTAACGCATTATCTGTAGATAGAGTCTCTACCAGATAATGCGTTACCGAAGGTAAGTAACTTGTTCAAATATTACATTGATATAATTAGTGATGTTATCAAAGATGTCATGAGTGCTGTAATTTCTGGTGTAATTAGGAGTGCATGGCAAGGGCGAGAGTTATAGTTACCTTAGGGCAGGAGTTATAGTTACTTTAGACAACTCGGACTATAACAGGTTAATTTCAATGGTTTTGTACGAGTAAATTCAGAACTTAACTATAACGTCCCTGAAACCTTTGTTTTTTTCAGTCAATTTCTATGTTTGTTTTTAATTCTATTTTCTAACTATAACTTCCCTGTAACCTTTGTTTTTTTCTGTGAATTTCTATGGTTTCTAAAAATCTATTTCCTAACTATGATGTCCCTGTAACCTTTGTTTTTTTAGTGAATTGCTAAGGTTTTTTAAATTCTATTTCCTAACTATAACATCAAAGTAACCTTTGTTTTTTTCAATGAATTTCGATGGTTTCTTGAAATCTATTTCCTAAATATAACGTCCCTGTAACCTTTGTTTTTTCAGTGAATTTCAATTGGTTTTTTTAAACCTATAGTATTTTCATTATTATCACTTAATCCAACCACCGCCACGCACAGCCTTTGGCCGTGCGCACCAGGGGTTGCCCACAAGGCCTTGCCTGCAGCCAGTCCCTGCAGCCAACCCCGCCAACTTCCCAACCCTACTCTGCAACAGTCCTTTGGCAGTGCGCTGCAGGAGTTGGCCACAGCCTATCTCTCTAGGTGTGAGAATAGGTGTAAGAGGGTGGACCTGGGGGGTGAGAGTGGCTGTGAGAGTCTCTGTCTGGGTGTGACAGTGTGTACTTAAGTGTCTTAGTGGGTGCGTTAATATCTGTGCAGATCTGTGAGTTGGTAAATGAGGGTGTCAGTGGATCTGTGAGTGGGTGTGTGAGAGTTTGATTGGGACTTTGAGTGGGTGCGTGAGTGTCTGAATGGGTCTGTGAGTGGGTCTGTGAGGGTCTGAGTGGGGCTGTAAGTGGGTGCGTAAGGGTCTGAGTGGGCCTGTGAGTTGAGAAAGAGATTAAAAGAGGGAGAGACAGAGAGTGAGAGGGAGATAGTTTTTTAGGCTTTGATTGATGACATATTTAGAATTAGATATCTCTGCACTATTTAAAAAAATATATATATATTTGTCAATAAAAAACAGAAAGATCATATTTTAGTACGACCCTTTAACATTTGTAGTTGAAAACAAAATGAGGGAAACGAGTCTGACTCGACTCGAACCCTCAATGCTCAGTGTGAAAGCCTGTGACCTTCACACTGAGCTATTTGTTTTATTTTCTACATTTTTCTTTAGACCTTTGTGGGCTATCTGAGACTACCGGGAAGGGCTCCCCCACAGTCCCAACATGTTTTTTTTTAATACATTTTTTAAATTTTATAACAAGCCCTTTACAAACAATCTGGGACCAGGGGGGAAGCCTCAAGCCTCCGTGGTTGCTGAAGCAAACCTTTCATCTCTGTTCCCTGCTCGCATACCTGCGTGCAAGTGAAGGAGATGAAAGCTCCAGTTTCTGACAGCGGGACCTGTTTGACAGGTCCCGCTTTCAGAAACGGGGGTGTTTGCTGTAACTTGTCTGCAGCTTCAAAGCTGCAGCCAAGCCATAGCAAGCAGCTATGTCTCTGGGTGGGAACCCCAGGACATAGCAGAAGCTATGTCCCCTAGGGACTGATGGTCCCCAGGGCCATCAGTGGCTCCTTGAGGGGGGCACTGCAGCCCCCCCTCCAACGTGGAAGAAGCCCGGGGGAAGTGGTGGTCCCCAGGGTTTGGGGGTCCTGAAAGGACCCCCTTTCTAGTTTTAACTATTTGCCCCAGGGAGATGGTGGTCCCCAGGGTTCAGGGGCCCGCCCAGCCCCTGCACATATTTCAGGAATAGCCCCGAGGAGGTGGCGGTCCCCAGGGCTGTAGGGGGGGCCAGAAGGCCCCCCCTGTTAAAAAGAAAAGAGCGTCCCCGGGACCTGGCCCACCTGGGGGCTTTTTTTAAAACAAGTGTGGGAGCCAGCGCTTGTTTTTTAAAAAAAAAAACCTTTTACTGTGGATTTGTGACCCTGTCGCAATTCCACTGTAAAAACAATTAAAAAAAATATTTTTAGCCCTGGGGGGGTCCCTTTAGGACCCCAGCACCAGAGCTAAGGGGTCAAGGTGTTCATACAATGGCCCCTTTTTTATTTTTTATTCTTTTTACCTGGGACTCGGCACAATCAGAGTCCCAAGATGGCTGCCAACACTTCCTGGTTTGAAGTGTTGGCAGCCAATCAGATCTCAGCTCGAGATCTGGAGGTGTCGCAAATCTTTTGCATCCCTAGATAACCAAATTTGGATTTCCTTAAATCTCTCAAAAACTGCTGACCTGATTTACACCAAATAACAAAAAGGGCTCTTTCTGGACCAAGAGCTACCTCTCTGCCAAATTTGTGTAATTCCGTCCAGTGGTTTTAGCGCAATGGCTTTTCATTTTTTCCTATGGGAATTAACTTTGGAAATTTCAACTCCCCCTTATCTTGGCCCCTGCTTGCCAGATCACCCCGAAACTTTCCAGACACGACTGTTGATTTTTTTTTAATTTCGTGAAGATTCATCAAGCAGTGCCACAGATATAGGCAAGCAAAAACAGCTTTTTCTATAGAAACTAGGTCCTAATTATAAGTACCTAGTGGTGACCGCCACAAGAAAATATATATATATGTATATATATAAATATATATACATATATATATATTTCACAAAGAAACACCACAGTATAAAAGTAATGCTTGAGGCTCCAACATGGAAAACCAATTAAATTTGCCAGTTATGTTTTAATACGCACACAATGCATGAAATAAAACATGGTCATCCGCTATGCTGTTCTTGAGTCTACTGGTTTTTGCGTATGTGTGGCTTTGCCAAAGAGGTGTTTTTTTTGCATGGCTAGCGACGACCAAAAGTTGTGTCATGTGTTTTAAAACAGAACTGTCAAATTTCAGTGGTGTTGTGCATATGAGCCTCAAACATAGCTCCCTTTTTATTTTGCATAAAAATAGACATATGGGTAGAGTATAATATGCTCTTTATTGCCATTACTGAGGCACTGCTAAGGCAAGGGAGGGGCGTCATAACTTCATCTGAAGCGTCACCTGTCATGAGCCATGGCCCTTTGCCAGAATCAACAATATTAATAAATAGTATAGTGCATTGTATACATCTACATACGTACTATGGCCCAGATTGTTGGGGATTTGGTGCAGGGCTGGGCAGCATGTCGCCTTGCTGTGCTGCCCTGAATCAAAGTGCAAAGGCAGGAGTGTGCTGTATCTAAGGCATCCAATGCATTCCTGTCCTTTTGCCCTGCGCTGGTATCATTTTGACAGACTATCGCCAACTCATGCACCCTTGCATCATGGTGAAAGTTGCCTGCGTAGAATGCAGGATTGTTCTTGTGAAAGAAGGGGCACATTCCTGCACAAAAACATTCCTGGGAGTCTTCTTCCTCTTTTTATGTGTGCAGCACAATGCAGCACACATAGAAAGATGAAAGAACGAAGAGGGATAAGGATATTTCTCCTCGTTGTGTCTGGAGAGGCATGAGGTTTAGATGCTTCAAAATCCATGGGTTTTGCATGGGAACACCCACCTAAACGCTCATGGAATGCCTCCCTGATGCAGAGTAAGGTCATGCAGTGATTTGCACTGCGTTACCTTACTCCATATCTATGAGGCCATTCAAAGTCACGCAAAGTGGTTTTGCGTGGCCTCATAGATATGGTTGAATGGTTTGCACCGCCGCTGTGTACTAAAAGTGACACAATGGTGGCGCCAGCCTCTCATAAATATGCCCCTATATGTATATATGTGCAACTAGCACCTCAGAAAAAACTAACATCTAAAGGGATGCTTTTAGACACATTTCTCCTAATTAATATGTTTTGAAGGCAACAGCAAACAAGCAGGGGCAGCCCAAGAGTGTTCTATAGTGTGGTCTTTCTTTTTGATCCTCAGTCAGTTTTGACTATATGCAGATACATATTGACATGTTTAATATTATATGCAAGTTCAAATGATAAAGATTGCAATAATTCATAGTGAGTAGCACATCAAGTAAGAGTACCAATGGTTGATTTATAATACCAGCTTGAAGGAGAGTGCTACTTAGATGCTACACACAATGATGGAGCTTGATAATGAGGACAGTAACAAGGGTGAGCCTATTCTTAACATGGCAGATATTGGTAGAGTGTTTGACAAATGTAGTTCCATGGGTTTAAACTCAAAGTCACCTTTTCACATGTTTTATCACATGCTGATATTGATACTTTTCATGACTTTGTAATTCAGAGTCTTAAAAAATTGAGGAGAGACTTAAACAAATACAAAGGAAACCTAAGTCGGGGTATGTTCAAAGCTTTAAAAGCCATTGAATAAGACTCTGTCGTCATTATCAGACCTCTTGATAAGGGTGATAGTTTTGTTATATCATCTAAGGACATGTTTTTAAAGAAGGCCCCAGACAATTGCCCGATGTACAATGTTATGAAGTAATTAGCAAGGATGAGTATGCAGGCACTATTATATGCTACTATGATCTTCCTGTGGACTGGAGAGATCTGGGTTAATTGCAACAGAAAAACTTTGTTTTCTAAAAAGTAATCACTGCACACTCCCTATTCTTTATTTTCTTACTAACACCCATAAGTCTTTGGCCGACCCTCCAAGGAGGCCAATTATCTAATCTAAGGGTAATTTACTAGCTTATAAAAGTATACTGATTTCTTTTCATTTCCCTTTGTTACTACTTTCTCCTCTTACATTAAGGACATTCATGGGCTCCTGATGCACATTAATTGCATCATGTGGGAAGAGGATTTTCTTTTGATGACCTTGGATATAAGCACACTCTTTGCACCACCATTAATCACAAACAAAGGATCACTGCATGCAGGAATTTCTTCAGGGCCAAGATGCTTATTGACATTATCAAGTTCTGCTTGAGGAACAGCATTTTTTCAATACCAAAATCTTCAAGCAAATATAAGGCACTGTCATGGGCACCTACGTTGCCTCCAGTGTTGCTGAATTGTTAATGAGCTAGTGGGAGAAGCAGGTGGCCAGCATGAATAATATTTATGACAATCACTTTGTGATGTGGCTATGTTTGAATTATTAACAATTTTTACCGGGTGGGGTTGTAACAACTGTCAAAGGATTTTGTAAAATGGCTCAACACAATGACTTGATCTTTCATGAGTACCATCAGTATTTCTAGAATTTAGATTTCAAAATTGGTTGGTAATGGTTGCTAGTGACATTCTGTGTACTAGCCTTTACTGCAAATCTATGGCTGTCAGCAGTCTGCTCCATGCTAGAGGAAGTTATCCCAAAAGGTGTATTCTCTATGGGGAATTCCATAACGCTAAGAGAAAATATAGTGATGGGTCTCTATTTGAGTCGAACAGAGAATGATGGTGGAGAGGTTCAAAGAAAGAGGTTATTTCCTACAAGTTCTGGAAACAACCATGAAGATGATTATAGTACAAACCACACAGTGGTTTTGTTGAACTCTAACATACCCCTACGAGTACACTTTAGATTTATAAAGTTTATTTCCTCAATAGTAGGTGCTTAAGAAGGGAAGGTAGCCTCCATTACAGCCTTTTAAAAACAAAAGTTCTACTATGAATAATGCCTCAGTGCACACAATCCTACCAAAATCAATAAACAACAAAGTACATTTATAACTTCTTGTATCTTTTAATTTCAACATTTGCATAGATCCTCTAGCCAATATGTAATTCATTCTAGTGTATTGTATGCCTTTGACTTTCCTCATGGCAGTTCTGAGTATCTCAATTAAACCCTTTTGTAACCCTTTTAGTGTCGCTCTGCTAGCACAAACTACAAAATCATACCCATGAGGCCATGCAAACCCACTTTGTGCGGCTTTGAATGGCCTCATCGATAGGGTGTAAAGCAAGGCAGCACAAATCTCTGTACTGCCTTACTCTGCCCTCTGGAGGCGTTCCATGGGTGTTGCGGTGGTTGTTCCCGAGCAAAACCCATGGGTTTTGGCACATCCCCAGATTTTCAAAACTATGTAAACCTGGGGATATGCCAAAACATTACGCCCCCCAAGGTGAGGCGTAACAAGGAGAAATAACTTTATTTCTCCAATTTGTTCCTCTTCCCATGTGTTCTGCAGCACCCATGAAAGGAGGAAAATGCCTCTCAGGATTGTTTTTGTGCAGGAAGGTGCCCCTTCCTGCACAAAAACAATACTGCCGACAACACAGGCACACTTGCACCATGGATGAAGGGTGCCTGCGTTGGTGCTATGCTTTGAAATGGAGCAAGCGCAGGGGGAAATGACAAGAATGCACTGTATTGGCTAAATAGGGTGCAGTCCTTCCCTTTCACTTTGGCACAGGGTGGCACAGCTAGGTGACTTGCTGCGCTGCCTAACGCCAAATCCCCATGAATGAGGGCCCTGGTTTCTTCAATTATGGGCCCTGATTTATACCTTTTGGTGCAAAACTGCACTAACGCAGTTTTGCAACAAAAAGTTTAGCGCCGGCTTGCACCATTTCTGAACACCAGCCGGGCACCATATTTATGGAATGGTGCAAGCTAGTGCAAAGGGTAGGCTAGCGTAAAAAAAAAAAAATGACGTTAGTTGGGTGGGGCTGGCGATATGGAAGAAGTGAATTTTGCACCAAAAAATGACGTTAGGCAGGTTAGAGTAAAAAAAAAAAATGACTCTAACCAGCCTAGGGTCCTTTTCTGACGCTAAACCATCCATACCACATGACTCCTGTCTTAGAAAAGACAGAAGTCATGCCCATCACCCCAATGGCCAGCACAGGGGACCCGGGTCCCCTGGGCATGGGCATTGTACCCAGTGCCATGTAGGGGGTCCATATCAGGGCCCCCAATGGCACTTTTAAAAAAAACAAAGGGGCATATGTATACTCTGTTTGACCCATCTAGCGCCAAATTTATGGAGTTAAAGTCATTTTTTGGACGTGGAAACCTACCTTGCCTTAATGAGATGCAAAGTAGGCGTTCCCGTGCAAAAAATGACTCTATGGCCCTAACGCCATATTTATACTCTAGTGCAAAAATGGTGCACGGGAGGGAGGAGGGGTCAAAAAATAGTGCAAAGCTTGCTTTGCCCCATTTTTTCACACCTGGTCAGGACAGGCGTTAGGGGACCTGTGGGCCTATTTCCATGCTGGAACACCATGGAATAAGCCCACAGGTGCCCTCCCCAGGCCCCAGGGACACCCACACCAGAGGGACAGCGGAGGATGGGGGACCCCATCCCAGGTAAGTACAGGTAAGTATTTTATTTTTTAAAGTGCCATAGGGGGCTCTTAAAATGGGCCCCCATGCATGGCACAGGGTGCAATGGCCATGCCCAGGGGACCCTGGTCCCCTGTGCTGGCTATTGGGGTGGTGGGCATGACTCCTGTCTTTTCTAAGACATGAGTCATTTGGTATGGATGCTTTTGAGTCAGAAAATGACTCTAGGCAGGTTAGAGTAATTTGTTTTACTCTAACCTGCCTTACGTCATTTTTTGGTGCAAAACCCCCTTCTTCCATACTGACAGCCCCACACGATTAACGTCATTTTTTTTTACACTAGCCTACCCTTTGCACCAGCTTCCACCATTCCATAAATATGGTGCCCAGCTGGTGCACAGAAATGGTGCAAGCTGGTGCAGTTTTGCCCCAAAAAGTATAAATCAGGACCAAAATACCTACCTGTGCTTACCTATACTTACATGGGATGGGGTCCCCATCCTCCGTTGTCCCTCTGGTGTGGGTGCCCCTGGGGAAGGCACCTGTGGGCTTATTCCATGGTGTTCCACCATGGAAATAGGCCCACAGGTCCCCTAACCCCTGCCCTGACCCAGGCGTTAAATAATGGTGCAAAGCAAGCTTTGCACCATTATTTGACCCCTCCTCCCCTCGTGTGTGATTTTTGCACGGGAGGATAAATAAGGCAGTAGGGCCTTAGAGTCATTTTTTGCCCAGGAACGCCTACTTTGCATCTCATTGACGCAAGGTAGTTTTTCGCAGGCAAAAAATGACTTTATCTCCAATATTTTGGCGCTAGACATGTCTAGCTCGAAAATATAAATATGGAGTTAAGTGTGCGCCGGATTTGCGTTAAAACAAAATTACGCAAATCTGGCGCAAACAGAGTATAAATATGCCCCTCTGTGCCTTGTTAATCCCAACTAACATTTTGAGTCATGGCTGCACCAAAGAAGTGGCACAACCACAATGCAAGATGTTATTAAATCTGGGCCTAGGTGCAAGAAGAAAAGCGCTGGCTTGAGTTACTTTGCGTTGGGGTGGCGTTCCATGGGTGGAGTAGCAGCATTCCTGTGCACCCACCCATGGATTTTGATCCAAACCCAGTTTTACTAAGGTGAGTATCCCTGGATCATGCCAAAAAGCTATGCCTCCCTGAAGCTGGCGTAATGAGCCTTTACTTCTCCTTGTTACCTCTTCTTTTTATGCATGTTGCATTCTGCAGCGCACATAGAAAGAGGAAACTGCTTCTAAGGATTGTTCTTGCGTAGGAAGGTATTCCTTCCTGCACAAAAAGAATCCTGCTGTGAGGCAGACGCGAGGGTCCTTGCATCGGTGCCAGGCAGTCCACAGAGCACCACATATCCTCGCAGATATAATGCATGTCTGCTGTCCTCCTTTGCCACAGGTGCAGCGAAGCCACTGTGCGTGCTGCCCCCGTCGTGTGCAGTGTATGTACATCTGCCCCTCCATTCTCATGGTACCCCTTGTTTAGCTGTGATAAACAGCGGACTCGCCGGCTACTGTTAATTTCACAGTTCAGCTGATTTCTTTCTCAGTATTTACGGCAGGAAATGAAATTGGCCAACACTGATGAATTCTTATCAGTGTCATTCAGCAAAATAAAATGTCTCCCTCGACCTCTAGCGCTCTCTGTGGGGGACCTGGAAAGAATCGATCAGGAGGTCGCAGGGCCGACATTTGTTACTCGTCTCCTTAAATCGTCTAAGAAAATTGCCCGATGCCCTTCAGAGTATGGAACATGGGGCCAGATGTAGCAAAGGGTTTGCGCCTCGCAAACGGCGAAAATCGCCGTTTGCGAGGCGCAAAAGCCTCTTTGCTATTCAGAAATGCATATTGAGAGTCGGGACCGACTCGCAATATGCATTTCAGAATCGCAAATAGGAAGGGGTGTTCCCTTCCTATTTGCGATTCGGAGTGGAATGCAATTCCATTTGCGACCGCATATGCGATCGCAGTTACCATCCACTTGAAGTGGATGGTAACCCACTCGCAAATTGGAAGGGGTCCCCAAGGGACCCCTTCCACTTTGTGAATGGACCCAAAAATATTTTTTCAGGGCAGGGAGTGGTCCAAGGGACCACTCCCTGCCCTGAAAAAAACCGAAACTAAAGGTTTCGTTTTTTTTTTAAGTGCAGCTCGTTTTCCTTTAAGGAAAACAGGCTACACTTAAAAAAAAAAAAACTGCTTTATTTAAAGCAGTCACGAACATGGAGGTCTGCTGACGACAGCAGGCCTCCATGTTTGCGAGTGCCTAGACTCGCTTTGGGGCCGCAATTAGCGACCCACCTCATGAATATTAATGAGGTGGGTCATTGCGACCCCATAGCGAGTCGCAGTCGGTGTCTGAGACACCGTACTGCATACCAATTTGCGAGTTGCAAATTGCGAGTCGCAGGGACTCGCAATTTGCAAGCCGCAAATTGGCGTTTTGCTACATCTGGCCCATGGTTCGGTATCATTCACAGTTAGATGCTTCACCGACTCCCGGCTCTAGAAGCGCCTTCTCACGCTGCGGTGCACGTGGCTGGGGCGGCTCTCTGTGCCCTCCCAGTGGTTTTGTTGCACAGCTCACTTCCTGTGTCTGCCATCAAGTTGTAATCCTCTAGCGCAGAGGTCTTCAAACTGGGGGGCGGGCCCCCCTAGGGGGGCCTCAAGTGATCCCAGGGGGGGCCCCAGACTCTGGACAAAATAAACATTATACAGATAACAGGCCTTTGTTTTAAGCAGAAGCATGTTATTGCAGTTTTAAAAAGGTAGCAGTACTTAACTGTAATGTTTAAATAGGTTTAGGCATATTTAAACATTGCCATGTTTATAAAATAATTGTGAAAAATTCTGAGGGGGGCCCAATGATTTTTATTTTTCAATTGGGGGGGGCACGGCATTAAAAAGTTTGGAGACCTCTGCTCTAGCGTGAGCGGGGCACGGCCCAGCGCGACAGAACGGCTGCTGTTATCTTTCTAGGCGGTGGTGTCCGATTTGTGAAACACCCACTTGACATGTGAGGCACTCCTGCTCTACTGGGGCTTTGGGGGTCCTGGTGAGATCTGGGGGGCAGAGAGGAGGCCCCGGCTGTGTGTAGACTTTGATATCACGAAGGAGAGTATTAAGCATCGGTTTGATTGAGACACGTTTGAAGAAAGACTAACCAAGGCCTCCTGGTTAATTAGACAGATAAATATGACTATCTACAAGGACATTGGTGACAGAAATGAGACTATGTTGTTCAAGAGTATACTGTGTCCTGAGAAGGTAAAAAAATACTTTCCTTACATTTGTTCAATTGTGATGTTAAGATATAACATTCAGGCCCAGATTTACCGACAAGTAGCGTGACAATTTGCACGACGCAAAGAGTCACAAAGTCACACATGAAGTTACAATAATGTGCAACAACAGATTTGCAACACATTTACATGCTTGTGTGGTTCTAATCAAATTTGGCGTTGTTTTGTGTGACATTCATGCAAATGTATGCAAATATGTGAGGAAGGGTGTTTCTCCTGCAAAATGAAGATGAAATCAACGCTAACACATTTTACAAAAGTCATGTAAATCCCCTCGAAGTAGCTCATGTGTCATTTTTGCCAGAAAAATAGCGCACTGAGGCCCAGATTTACTACATTCTTATGTAGCGCAGTGGCCAAAAAATCTGCGTTGCGCTGAATGAAAAATAGGGAGAAGGAGAGCGCCATATTTACAAAAATAGGGCACGCTCTTTCCCTCTCCCTAGCGCCGGTGCAGAAATCTACTGCTGTGCGCCCCACACACACATTTGCACCATAGTGCAAGGGTTTGTGCGTGAGTCTAGCACAGGTTTAGTACTGGAACGCTAGCCTTCCAGTACAAAATACTATGCTTGGACTAACGTTAAAACTTCTCCCACCTTACATGTGTGCGCTATAAAGCCAGAAAATAAATGAGAAATGACAGCATTTCTCTGTGATTGCGCCTGGTTGAAGTGGGCGCTGTTTTCTGACGCTAAACCTTGTCTACTTTTTAAGTAAATAGGGCTTAGCACCAGAAACCTTGGGTGGTTGCATGGAAACACTCATGCACCACCCATGGTACGCCCCCTTAGTGCTAAGTAATGCAAAGCAGCGCTACGTTTGAGTGATTTTCCAGCACAAGTTTAGCTCTGAAAAGTAAATTTTAAAAAAAGAAGACTTTGTATCCATTTTTCTTTACTTTTGTGATGCAAACACAGCGCTAAAACTTAGTCAATATACTCCATACAAAGCAGGGGCAAAAGTAGTCTTAACAAAACAAGGTGAGAATGCTAAAGGAACATCATAGAAAGATTTGTCATAAGGAAGCCAAATGGAGATTCTAATTGCAATACATAGGCTTCGTCTAATTGCGCAAGGAGGAAGAAGACAACACAAGGAGAATATTTTCGAACAGATTGTTTGACCAGCATGAGGAAGAAATAATAAAGAAATATAGACTAAGCCGGGACATGACTGTAGGTCTCCTTCACCAAATTGCACCAGCACTTGAACCAGCAACTGCAAAATCACATGCCATACCAGCACACGTGAAACATCTGTGAGCCTCTGGATCCCTCCAGAATACAGTAGCTGCAGTGGCTGGTGTGTCACAGGGTGCCTTGCCTGCCTTCCTGCCCACAGTTCTGGAAGCCATCTTGAGACAAACACCGCAGCACATCAGCTTCCCCAAACCTGGTCCACAACCACAACAAGTAAAGCAAAATTCCATATTTTGCTACAGATTCTGTCATTTCATCATTGTTTCTTTGTGGATCTTGGTTTCCTCCTCTGTGTTCCATTTTGCATTGGTAAATCAGCTTTGCGGTGTCTGTTACACTTGTGCGCTGCCTCATGTCATTTCTTACCGCTAACCTGACACTACATTGTTTTGCGTTGCGTTGCGTCTCAATGCTATTTCTGTGCCTGCGTGCCTTCGCGTTCATTCTGGACTGATGCCGTTAACCAGTGCTAACACGCGCTATTATTTTTGGCACCAAACATCACCAAAATGGATTTTAGTAAATATACTCCTCAGTTAATAGAACAGCGGGGTTATTTGGCATTCATGCAGTGCATATTATTCCATGTACTTCTGTTACAAAATGCACCATGTTTCCCACTGCCTGTGAGGTTCATTAGATTGAAGAACAGTTTGATTGGTAATTCTTACAGAGTGACATGTGTCAAGTACATCTTATTGGTAATGAATGTTTTAGGTTAATAGGTTTTGATGCAAGCTGACTTCCTGCTGTTTGGGAATTGCAGTTTATATGAGTGGGTGTGGTGTGCTGAATGGAAAGTTTAGATTATCCACCTGCAGGTTGTTGTGGGAGTACAGTGTGAGCATTTCCTTTTGACTCCACATGGATCCTAATTATCAGGTTGGTGAGACAGGGTAGTACTCATCTGTGTGTTGTTGTGTAGGTATGTGCTGATTGCGCGAGTCCAAGGGCCATATTTATACTTTTTGACGCACAACTGCGCCAACGCAGTTCTGCGTCAAAAATGTTACCGCCGGCTAACGCCATTCCAACGCACCATGCAGGTGCCTTATTTATGGAATGACGTTAGCCGGTGCTGCGGACTGGTCTGCGTAAAAAATCAATGACTCACACCAGGCAGCCCCGGCGTATGGGAAAATGGGGGTTGTGCGTCAAAAAATGGTGCAAGTCAGGTCTGAGGCAAAAATCAGGCCTCAAACCGGACTTGCACCATTTTTTTTTACGCCCAACCTCCATTGACATGACTCCTGTCTTGGCAAAGACAGGAGTCATGCCCCCTTGCCCAATGGCCATGCCCAGGGGACTTATGTCCCCTGGGCATGGTCATTGGGCATAGTGGCATGTAGGGGGGACCCAAATCAGGCCCCCCTCATGCCATTTAAAAAAAACTGGAAAAAATACTTACCTGAACTTACCTTTACTTCCCTGGGGTGGGTGGCTGGGGGTGTCCCTGGGGGCAGGGGAGGGCACCTCTGGGCTCCTTCCGAGCCCACAGGTCCCTTAACACCTGCCCTGACCCAGGCGTTGAAAAACAGCGCCCATCAGGCTGTGCGCCGTTTTTTAAGGCCCACCCCTTCCTTTGCGTCAAAATGACGCCAGAGAATAAATAAGGCGCACAGGCCTTAAAGTCATTTTTTGGAAGGGAACGCCTACCTTGCATATAATTAACGCAAGGCAGGTTCCCCCTTCCCAAAAATGACGCACATGGTGGGATTTTGATGTCCGCGGGGTCGGGCGTCAAAGTATAAATATGGGGCAGGGTTTGCGCCGAATGTGCGTCAAAATTTTTGACGCACATTCTGCGCAAGCAGAGTATAAATATGCCCCCAAGTATCTTGGATTTGGAGAGGAGTAGTAGTACCCTGTCATCAGCGATACAAGTGTAGTGTGTTGGCACAAATTGGAGAACAAGTGGTACCCTGTTGCTAAAGAGTAATGGGGGAGTACCCCATGCTATGCAAAGTTTAGGAAACGCAGTACCCTGTTGTGAAGAGCTGCATTGGGGTGCATCCCATGGTGTGCTACATTGGGGGAAGGGTACAAGCCTGTCGTGAGAAGTTGCACTGGGGTGCATCCCATGTTGTGCTAAGTTGGGGGAAGGGTACAAGCCTGTCGTGAGAAGGTGCATTGGGGTGCATCCCATGGTGTGCTACATTGGGGGAAGGGTACAAGCCTGTCGTGAGAAGGTGCATTGGGGTGCATCCCATGGTGTGCTAAGTTGGGGGAAGGGTACAAGCCTGTCGTGAAGAGCTGCATTGGCGGGCATCCCATGGTGTGCTAAGTTGGGGCAAGGGTTCAAGCCTGTCGTGAGAAGTTGCATGGCGGAGTGCCAATGGATGTGATGTGGCAGAAGAGAAGGGAAGGGACATCTCGGAAGAGGCTGCAGTAGGAAGTACCCTGTGGAGTGAAAATGTGGGCAAGTGATGGCCTCATGTCGTGGTGGGTAGTGTAAATCCTTAAACACAAATAGTTCCCTAGAATAATTCTCTAAATGCAGTTGTGTCTTTTGTCGACCTACAAGGATAATAATAGCCTGTGAATGTTCAACACTCTGTCAGCAAGGTCCTGGCTGCAGCAACAGAGTACCTCAATTGCCTAACAAGGACACTCTGGACCACAAAATGTCGTATATGAAATCCTGACATGAAGTGAAGTCTCCCTTTAAGTGACGCCAACAATCCGTGACACTGTCAGACATACCTGCTTTCAAATGCATGCACGGCCATGCAGTTGGGAATATTGTGCTGCCACACAAGTCGAGTACAAGGAGGTAAGTGTGTATCAGGGATCATGACAGTGGATTTGAAGTAAGCGCAACACATTTTTGAAGTCTACATCTTGGTATTTGGTGCGCATGGTCTATATACACCATGGCAGTGCATGCCCAACTTTACTGACTCCTTCTTTGAGTTAATATGCAGCCTCGGTACCTCGTATAACCATTAGTTGGTCCTTGGGGATCTAAACGTTTGATGCAAGAACCCTCCCTTAAATTCCAAGGACAAAGAGTTCTTTGACCTGGCGTCACCTTTATTGTTCATGCAGCAGGTCCAATCACCCACCCATGCTAAGGGCCATATCTTGGATTTGGTATGGTCACACCAAACATCTATCAAGAAGTTGTCTGTCCACCCTTGCTTTTGGTCAGATAATCACCTCATTACATTTGAAGCATTTCTAAGAACTGGCACTACCTTGAGTAATGTGTGACCGACTACCTTCCTCAACTCAAGTAGGGGGAATCTCCAGGATATGGCTAAAACCCTCGGTTAAACCTACCCAGGTCCCACCCCCGTCGTTGAACAGACTTCTGTGGGTGTTTTTTTAAACTAGCTGCAGATCGCCCATGATGTATGTGTCCCAGAACATCCTTTAATAATGCACTCAAACACTCTGTGATTCAATGATGAATGGAAGGCGGCAAAGCTCAGACTTCGCCAGCTTGGATGGCTGTGGTGTAGGAGCCGTGGCACTTTGGTAAGAGGATATTTTAGCGAGGGTTTGAGGTAGTATATAAACGTGCTCCTCACTACCAAATCCTCTTTTTATTTTAACCAAATTAATTTAACGACAAATAAAAGGAAACTTTTAAGATATTAAGGCCTATATTTATACTATTTTTGCGCCACATTTGCGTAATTTTTTTTACGCAAAAGTGGCGCAAGCTTACAAATCACAATTATATTTTGTACGTTTGCCCCACTTTTGCCTCAAAAAATGATGCAAATGCAGTGCAAAAAAGTTTAAATATAGGCCTAAGTGAACTCACTTGTCCCAAGCGAGAACTCTGCAATGCACTCAGCTCTTTTTTCTGTGAGAAATCAAATCAATTACGGATAACATTCCGACCACTTCTCTGCCTCAACAACCGGGGGAGAATGTGGACTGTGGCGCCATCAATTCTCACTCCTTGGTTCAGTTTTCCGAGCTCCAGCAGGAGTCTGTCATTTCTCTCATGCATAAGGTCAAATATGGCTCTTGGTTAGATCCTTGGCCTTCTACCACTATGCAAGCTCTGTCTGTCATGCATGCCAACCCTCTGTTAAACCTTCTGAACAAGTCATTTGCTCAGGGCACTGCCCCTGACAGGTTTAATGCTGCGGTGATACTTCCCTTGCTGAAGCGACAATTCTAGGCTGCAGAAAAAGGATCTCTCCATTTCACTTCTCACCTATGCAGCCAAAAGTTTAGAAAGTAACGCTGCTCAGGAGCTACGAAGGTTCCTTTATTCATCCAATTTTCTTCAGCCATTGCATACTGGCTACCGCCAAGCTCACAGTACAGAAGCATTGATGCATTTTGTCCTTGATGATCTACACTGGGCATTGGATTCGGGACATATGTCTGAGCTAATTCTACTAGATCTATTGGCCGCCTTCAATACTGTGGACCACACGATTCTGCTGAATCTCCTGAAGGCAAACGGTCTATCAGGCCAGGCTCTGAGTTGGATATTCTCTACCCTAGGAGGACACACACCGGAAGTATGGTTAGGCCTGCTTTCCTCACATAAGACCCATGTCATCTGTGGAAACTCACACAGTGCCATCATGTGTCACACAATTTTGGCTCCTTTCACATGGTCACTTGGTGAGGAGCCGACATCACACGGTGGCAGGCAAGGCGAGCTGGAAACCACTGCAGAGAGTGGATTTCCAGCTCGTCTTTTGAGGCTGCAGTCGGGCAATGTCCATTAAGTGGTGCGGAAACACACCAGGTATGGTTGTGGATTCTACAACTATACTGATGATTCTCAGCTCATCTTCGAGCGTGAGGCTGCTGCGCAATCCCAACAGAAATGTCAAATACCTTGAATTTAATTTGAGATGAAATGGATAGGCACTAACTCCCCCAAGCTAACTGCTGCTAAGACTGAGCTGGTTATTCTTAATAACAAGATAGATCTCTGGGCCAACACTTACTGGCCCTCCGACCTCAGAACCGCTCCTGTCCCATCTCTCTCTGGCAAGAACCTGGACATCACGTTAGACAATCAACTGACCATGATTCCCTAGATCAAGGCAGTCATGGCGCAGGCCTTTGGCCTATTGAAATCCATTAGGAAGGTCGCCTCTCTTCTGTCACCTAAAGCTTTGCAAGCAGCTGCTGCAGCGGTAATTGTGTCCTGCTTGGAGTTTGCAAACTCCCTGTTTTTGGGTCTCCATGCAACTTCTTTACACAAACTACAAACCATCCCAAGTTGGAGCTGTGAGCATAATCTGTAAATTGCATAGACATGTGCATAGCACTCCTGCCTTAATGAAGCTTCTCTGGCTCTCTGCCAAACAGAGAGCACTTTTTAAAAACAACTTGTATTATTTACAAATCCATTCATGACCAAGCTCCAGCCTTGGTAGCGAGCAGAATTTAAAGTATGTTGCTACTCAAGCTCTCAGATTCGCTCTTGCCAGCCAGTTCTGGATCCCTCGGTTGAAGCCACAGAGAGCAGGGGGCAGGAGCTTCTCTGTCCTGGCCCCCATCTTATGGAACTCTCTCCCCTCCTCCGTCAGTCTGGAACAAAACTTCCTATTATTCAGGAAGCTTTTGAATGCCTGGCTGTTTAAGCAAACTTTTAGCCCTCTCCCCCTTTCCCTCCAGGTTGCTGCAACACCAAGAAACCCTTAGGGGCACATGCACTCTATAGTTTTTTTAACTTAACAGAACAAAATATTTGTTTTCATTACACCTCAGAATTACCAAAAACGTGCTTCATTTGTGCTTTCCTAACTGCTAAAATATTTTTTTAAATGTAGACAGTTCATGTACAGGTATTTAAATGTTGGTGTGTCAGAAAAAAACTGGCATCCTGCAACCTCTTCATTCATACTCCCGGTACCCCAGAAAGATTGTCAGATAGATCAGCATTTCAGTTATAGAAAGATAAACCCATTCTCCATGTTAAAAGAGTAAGCAGCAGTTTGTCAGAAAAGGTAGCCTGATTTTAGACCTCTGTCTTTGAATGCACTAGGAATGTGTCAAAATAAAAAAAGGCCTCTTTAATGCGCATTCACCTTCTGAACTCCAGCAGGGTTATTTTGGTGGTGCTGCTGCACCCTCTGTCCCCCTACCTTCCAGAGCCTATGCATCAGGGGAAAATCACATGGAAGAGGGAAGTGAAGGAAGCAGGTTAAAGGTCATGGAAGAGCCCAATGAAATAACCAAGACCAGTTGGAACGTGCGGAATGGAGTCAGGGAGGGGCAGGAAGGCACCGGGAGAGAGGCTGAGGCAATAGGACAAAATCAAGGAATGAGCAGAAATTAGTTACTGAGAATGAGTGTGTCAAGGACCTGTCACGAACAAGCATGTTCACAGAGGTACCTTCTTTAAAGAGGAGCTTAAAGGCGTGGTTAGCCCAGTGCTTAATTTGAGCCAGTGGCTTCCGGTGCGGGGCACCAGCACTTATTTTTGAGGGCCGGCACTTATTCTTCTGCTTCAAGCATTTACTGCGAGCAAAATACACATATGGGAAAGACGGAGGAAGAGAAAAACGAAAAAGCATAACAAAGGGAGAAAGCGGAAAGCTGCAAGAGTGCGCTGAAAGGCAGGGAGTAGCTGCAAATGAATTAAAGAGGCCCGAGATGGCTTCAGAGCTAGCTGCCTCAGTATTACGTGCTCGCACATTTAAGTGCAGCGAGTTTCAGAGGAGGGCTTTGGGCGCGGCACGTTTTTTTTTACAAATTAAGCACTGGGTTATCCCTAAAGCAGTGGGGCTCACTGTGGTCTGCCCATGTTATCACTGCAGGCAGATAGAAGCAAAACTGAAACAGTCATTTGGAAGAGACAATGAAATAGAATCAGCAGGACAGGATGTCAGATAGGGCCTGATGCCCACACAAAGGATAACTCAAGAAGTAGATCTAGAAACACAAGAGAGTCTAGAATTAGGCAATTAGGGCTTGGCTCAAAAGAGAAGTCCAGTCATCACATCATCCCAGTAGTGAAATCCCTCCACTGCCTTCCAGCAATGCAAAAGACCAAATGAAATAAATAAATAACAGCCCTAAGAAAGGGACAGGGATTCAGTGCCGTCCAGCCGATGCAAGGTGCAGAGACGTGGACCAGTAGGAACCAGTAGTCCTCTGATGCTGCCCAGGTCTTTGCAAGGCTTGAGATGAACATCATCCTGAAGAGTTGGGTTGAGGTTCTTAAGGCCAGATGTACGAAGCATTTTTCCGGGGTCGTTTGTGATCGGAAAAATATATTTTTTGTATGTACCAAAGCAAAATGTAACTTGTTTACCTAATCACATTTTGCTTTTGCAATTCGGTATTAGGAAGGGGCGTGTTTAGGGCGTCCCTTCTTAATACCGAATCACATTGGCATGTAAGATTGTTTTGTGACTGTTAATGTGGTAACAAAACATTCACAGTTACCATCAACTTCAAGTTGGTGGTAATCCATTCGCAAATGGGAAGGGGACCCCCATCCCTTTGTGAACGGAAACCTAAAAAAAATTTCACAGCAGGTAGTGGTCCCACAACCACTGCCTACTCTGAAAAAATGAAAATAAAACTTTTCTGTTTTTTGTTTGAAATACATTGCATCCCGTTTTCCTTTAAGGAAAATGGGCTGCATTTAAAAAAAAAATGCTTTATTTAAAAGCAGTCACAGACATGTTAGTCTGCTGTCCCCAGCAGGCCACCATCCCTGTGAGTGCAGCCATTCCCAATTGGGTTGCAAATTGCAACCTACCTCATGAATATTGATGAGTTAGGTCTTTGTGGCCCCATAGGGAATGACTAAATGTTTCTGAGAAAAATTTGTACATTTCATTTTGCAAGTCTCTAATTGCGACTCGCAAAAATTCACAATTGCAGACTCGCAAAATGAAATGAACATACATCTGGCCCTTAGTTTCTGCTCTGGGATTGACAGTGCTCTCAGGCTTGGATTTATAGTGCTCTCAGGCTGGGATTTACAGAGCTCTCAGGCTGGGATTCACAGTGCTCTCAGGCTTGGATACACACTGCTCCCAGGCAGGGATTCACAGTGCTCTCAAACTGGGATTCACAGTTTGCTCAGGTTTGGATTCACAGTGCTCTCAGGCTGGGATTCATACCCCTTTCAGAGGAATCACAGTGCTCTCAGGCTGGAGTTCATGGTGTTTCAGACTCTTTGGGAATTTGTTTGGATAACATTTTCAATAACGATAATGCATTGGTTGGCCAATCATAGGTTTCTGGCTGGGGTTTACTGCTGAACTGGATTTTGCATGTAGTCAGTCTTTGTGAAAAGATTTTTAATTTGTCCCTCTACTTCACGTTCAATCAGAGGGTACAGTTAGGCATAATCCGCGTAGTAGTTTTACTTAAGATTTAGGCAATGTTTGGGTACCTGTTAATTATTTTCATGGGCCAGCGGTTGACCAGTAGTTGGTTGTGGTTTGTGGTTTTCTTTTTGGTTTCTTAGGGGGTCAGTTATGGAATATGCAGGGACAGCATGAGCAGACTTCCTCTCAGTTCCCGTAGAGAGGAGTCTGATTATGTTGGTGCAAATGCAAAACGTATTGTTTCAGAGCATGGTTCCATCTCCATAACCTTTGTCCTGTCCTGAAGCAGCAGGCGCATTACACACAATAGAGTGCAACTAACTTATCTGAAGACTGGTTACCGGCTGAATTATGGCCCTCATATATAACCCCCCACCTTGGGGTGAGTTATAGAGTATCATGTGTGACTGGCTCATCTTCACGTGCATTACCAAGCGAGTCCTACAGTATCATATATCACCATCTCTGTCTTCACGTGCATTACCATGTGAATTATATAGGATCATATATTTCCATCTGTATCAAGGAGGCATTTTCAGGGGAGCTCTACATTATCATATATATATCATGCTCTGTTCTTGCATACTTCACCAAGTGAAATGAGGCCATCATACGTAAGTGTGTCTACTTCTGAATGTATTACCAGGTAAGCCATATAAGATCCTTGACATTATCCTACATTAGGAGATGAGTTAAATAAATTTTCATGTGAGCCTTCTATCTTGGCACGGTTCAGTGGGTGACTGGAAAACATCTTAGCATCTCCATCCTGGGTGCATTACAGTGATTTACACAACCTCATATTACACCTGCTTCATCCTAGGAAGCCTGGTGTATGAGCTACACCCCATCCTATGAACCTCCTCCCTCTGTCAGTGCAGCCTGGAAGCTCCCTCCTCCTTAATACCAGAGGCATCTCCTGGTGGAGTACTCTCTGATGGCTCGCAGTCGTGCACTCCTGACTGTGGCAAGGCTGTTCTCTGCTGCTAGGAGGCAGGGGCTATTAATAGGCTTTATTTGCCTGGTAAAGTCATAGGCACCTGAGGTCATTCATTATTCATAATCAGAAGATGTAAACAGCTAGGGTGCCTAAATAATAACACTGAATCCCTGGCAAGGTGAAACGATTTTTATCCGGATTATTTGTTTGCTTTTATGCAAGGAGTACAGTATTTTATCTTCCTTCATGTTCGTGTTTTTTAGGGAGGCTCTGTTAACAAAGTTTGTGAGTGTGTGAACAGTTAGGAGGACAGGGCATTTATGCAGCACAGCCTGCTCCTCATTGTGGCACACCCAACACTTCCTGCGCCCCAGTGAAATTCCAAGCACTTCCTGCTCATCTTTGGTAATTTTCGCTACTTTCAATCAAATCAGGAAGTGACTTTCTATCCCAAAATCCTTTTCGCCAACCTTCTCAACTAATTACGTTTCACAGTTGTCCACCAATCCATTCGCGACCCTTCCCACTAACCAACCTATTCCAGTGTGGCTTCAATGACGTCACACTCACACGTACAGTGGCTGACAAAATCTTTCGGCTTGCCCTCCTCAATTTAGATCCGCGCAAAACTAAATGCACTTATTGCGAGCACTAAACAACATCAAACCCCAAATGTGTCTGTTTACTACAGGTAGGGTAACACAGTCGCTTCAGAAATCTTACTGATTTTTCACTGTGGCCTTTTGCTCTAACAGCTACTCTTTCTATGTGAGTTTCCCTGACTCACAAGCAAAATTACAAATTTCACACTCAACTGATCATTGGGTCTGTCCTGGTGCACATAGGACTCGCCAGATCTCAGTTGAAAACCTTTCACTCACTTAAACATGCACTCTCGAGTTTGTCAACCAAGCCCGATTGATCAATAAATACAACAAAAACCAAGTGTCTCCTACACTTATTCAATACTCCTAAGGCTTGGACCACGCAGGGTCCGAATACCAACAACCACTTGGACAATGTAATTTTTGAAGCTCAAAGTGCCACACACGTGAAGTTCGACAACTTCCCTACTCTCACACTTTTTTAGTATGCAAACTCCCTAAACAACTTCATCTGGAGTACGCAGACTCCCTAAACCCTCACAAACATCACAATCCACCTGCGATTTGCTTAAGCTGTGCAAGCGCAAAACCTATTTCATTCACACTGTCACTATAATGCCGAGAATATCCTCAAACAAGCATTGGGAAGCTCCAAGGTTATGGGAAAGTCATGGTAAGTTCTTAGGGAGACATTTTCTCTCCACATTGTATCATCGAATCTGAAGATCTCAACCTTTACCTATTTCTCTTACCCATTCTGTGAACTATTTTTTGCTCTCTTAAGGAGACTACCCATCAGACTCTTACCACTTCTGAGAAAACAGATGCAAGGAACCTTATGATTACCTCATACGGAGACAAACCATCAATATTCTATAACCATTTTCTCTAAACTTTATGATGGCCTCTTAAGGAAACAAACCATTCAGGGGTCTTATGATGGGCTCTTAAGGAGACAAACCATCCTATTCTGCTACCATTTCTGTTAGCACATTGGTTCTTATTTGGTCTCTCATTGTTAATTTATAAGGGGACGCGTTAGAGGTTCGATGGACCTTTTGACTACACTTAGAGTGATTCCCACCATAAATCTAAATTCAACACAATTTCATCAACAACCTCAATAAACAACATCAAATACCTTTGGAGTCAGTAATCTTCACACACCATGACCCATTTGGTCACAAATAACCACACCTTTATGTAAACGTTAGAATGTTTCTTTCCCCATATTAACAATGCTAATGTCACGTAAATTAGTCTCAAAATCAACTGATAAACATATAAGAATAACACTGGTTGACCTAATCTTCTAAAGAATCTCATTTTAACTAATGCATTGGTTACTAAACGTTCAATAGTGACAGTACAAATTAAAAGCAAGAACAATTGTGCAACAGAAATAACATACTTCTAGGTTCAGCAAATGAGCAACATCAATTGTTATTAATAATTTGTGAACATTCTCTGGGTCTCCTAACTCACCTTCGGATAAGAATAGCACGTTTGGGCTTCAAGCAAAACAATTTTAGTCAAAGTTAATTTGAAAAAACATCTAGCTATGGCTCTATCAAAACAACGGTTGGTATCTAGAAACAAAGAACATAACCTACAACAAATACATTAGCATTTTGTTATACCTCTCCTTTTATGGAACAGCAAGCTGCGATTCTCTTTGTCAGTTGAACATCATTTCGGTCAGCAACGGGCAGTGGAAGGAAATGGTTCAGAAAGGGGCTCTAAGCTATCTGAGCCATTTAAGAAACAACATCTAAGGGATCAGCATTCAGCACCAAAGTTAAGCAATAAAGTTAAAGACAGAAATAAATCATCAGGAACCTGTTCAGCTCCTCAGACAGAATAGAATAAGAACTCCCCTCAGGAGGAAATCTAAGTGGATATAGCCTCTCTCCTCTTGGTGCAGTATGGCTAAGTTAGAATCATCTAAAAGACTACTCACGTTGTCATTGGTCAAATAATCATATGTATACTATTAGTCTAATAAGGATAAAACTTCAAATCTAAGAATTTTCTAGCAAGCAGTTCTCATGAGAAAGTCAAAAACATCTGCTAAAGTTTGGTCAATTCAGTGCGAACAATACGTGTATTAATTTCTCTAAACATACATTCCCACGATTGTATTAAACAGTGCAGCTTAACATGAGGCTGTGTAACAAGGCTCCAACCTCGCTAACTTAAGGCCTATTATTAATAAAGCAAATACATAACATGTAATCATTAGTATAACACATCTTTACGTTTTTCTAAATATGAGCACTTCAATTAATATTAACATGCATTTTAATAATGACACTTCATGATTAATGACGGCCACTTAGGTGGGCACATTTTCCAAATCGCACATTATTTTCTATGTTAGTCAAAATTCTATGCAAACTCTTAACTCAAAATACACGAATATTTATTAGTAATCTCGTGAGAAGCACACACACACTTCACGGTAAAGTGCATCCCGTAAGAGACTGTTTTACACTGCTGCTTTTAAAATGGAAGCAGCACAAAAAACTGTAATTTCCTGGTTGCGGGATATGAAGGAGCAGTGGCAGCGATCTTGAGCAGAGGAAAAGACCATGAAAGAGCCTGTCATGCTTCTAGACGGCGCTGCTATTTTGTGGCTTTTTAAATATATTAGTGATTATGAAAGCTGTGCTACCTCGCTTTCAAAATCAATTATATATTTAAAAAGCCACAAAACAGCAGCTCATCTAGAAGCATGACAGGTGCTTTTATGAGGAGGAGTACTTTCAAAAGGCCACACAATCTGCCTCGCAGCCGTGTTCCTGTTAACAAAAGGAATGCAACCAGTTCCAAGTGCAGGAGCCACTTGCTGCTGAACTTAGGTCCTGATTTAGATATTGGCGAAGGGGTTCCTCTGTCACAACGGTGACGGATATCCCGTCCGCTGAAATCTAAATCCCATAGGACATAATGAGATATAGATTTCATCGGACAGGGTATTCGTCACCGTTGTGATGGAGTAACCCATCCGCCAATATCTACATCAGGCCCCTAGTCTGTAAATTGTATTTTTAGCACTTGTGGCACAATAATAAAGTCAGGTCAGAGGTTCTGCCAACAATGCCATGCAGGGTGGACAAGGCCGGACTGGCAGTACCAGGCATCAGGAGTTTTCGGAGACTGGAAGAGTGGGGGCTTTTATTACAGGAGGTGTATAGGGGGGTTGTAGCAGTGCAGCAATGCAGCAGTTTTAAAAGCACTGCAGAGGTCCTGGTATCTCAAACAGTTTTTAGGCAGAAATAAAAGTGCTAATATAACTCTGGTGATTAAAATACCTGCTGGAGAGAGATTGGTGTTTTGTCTAGTGGCAGTTTTGACTCTGCTAAAGCAGCGCAGGGGGTTAATATCCCTGATGCAAAGAATGTGTACTATGCAGATCACAGGACAGTTTTCTATGTGCATAGCTCTGTAGTATACTGCTTTTGTCATAGAGCTCCTTTTGTTACTGTGCAGTTCATCAGTTGCCTTCATAATCTAGCACAGTGAGCTATGAACTGCCATCAAAGAGCTGCAGGCAAACTGCTTGGTACAGGTTAGAAAGTAATGTTTTTTCCCAGGCTTTGATTTTTAATTTTTCTAGAAAGGGTTTGTTTGGGTAGAATTACATTGATATTAGTAAAGTCAACCCTAACCACCTTATTACATTCAGAATCCTGAGTTTATGCTTCCCTGGATCAAGCACTCTTAAAAAATGCCTACCAGTATGGGCGACGTGAATCCCACAACTTGTATTCCCCTTTGTCTTGTATACCATTTTCTGTACACTGATTTGCACGCGTATGATTCATTGTCTCTGTATGTGTATGTGATGTAAATTGCTCTAACACCCTGTGCTGGTAAGAGAGGTGCTGTAAAAACAAATGAAAGACATGTGAGAGTGGGGCTATGGAGAGATGAGAGGCACTGTTAGAGGCTGATGGTGAGGGAATCATTGAAGAAACCCAACAAAGATTGCTGTAGCCTGGTGCACTTTAACGTCATAATTGACTATGCTTTAAAAACAAATAGATTTGAATATATTATCAAAAATGTGTTGTAGAATTCACAGTTTTTGCCATTTGTCTGCACATTTTCCTGAGAGGGGAAATCCCCAAGCCCCACTGCAGTGTTCAGGCTGACTCGCTTTGGTCTGACAAAATTAGCAAGGGCTGCTTTGGGTTCCTAGTCCAGCCCTGAGGATGGGAGGAGAAGGAAAATAAGGGCAGGCAACAACTTCCTTAGCAGTACAACTTTGCAAATAAAAGAGTGAGTGGGGGTGGCAGATAACATGTGTGTATGGAACAGTATTCTTATTTTTGGGGGTTCATCGTTGTTATGATCCCTACCTAATGCATTTTGACAATGTACTGTTTCCACATTATAAGCCTGTCTTGGCAATGGGGAAACCTGCCATTTTAATTCTTCAAAGGCCTGGAGGGGGTGTTTAAGTAAAACTTCATTTGAACTGGCTGTGTTAATTTGTAACAGGACTTTTCGGCTTTTGTTTACTTTTCAGTCGGGGATCATTATGTCTTTTCAAGTTTTTTAAGCAAATGTTTGGAGTGATTGCACTGATATCTGTCGCTGCACTTGCATGGATGGTCGGGGTCTTGGCACACATAGCCTTGGGTGCAGCGCACAGAGACCTTACACTGCCACACACAGAGGAAAAGAATTAGAGGGAACATTGGTGAGGACCAATGTAAAAGATTGTAAAATGGTGGAATATCATCATCTACACTTTTACATTGGTCTTGGATGCAAGAGATAATGTATGCAGTATGGCTATGTGTCACATTACAGTGGGCACAGTCTACACATGTGTATGCAGAGACCTAAGTGTGTGTGACATAGTGAGTGACAGTGTAATGGAAGTGAATATAAGTATATGTTGGAATGTGAACTGGAAATACATGTGTTACCTACCTTATGTGTTTATGTGCACTTGCTCATACGGTGTTCTCAAACATGTGTCCAACCTGCTATTACAGGTTTGTGTGTGCGCAAGGGCACGTATGCCCAGGAAGTGAAGAATACACATGTGTGTTTTCACTACATATGAGAGTTGCTCTGCCCATAGGTTAACATGGGAGAAGTTTACAATTACTCCTGGCTGCAATAGTGGATTACAATCATCCTGACAAATCCCTTCCTATGGGAAAGGTGGTTTTGTGAATAATAACTTAGAAATGCCACTTCTAGAAAGTGGGCATTTCTATGCTCTAAAACGCTTTGTGTGCCTTTTTAAATTCAACTCTAATCCACACTGGAGGATGTGGGAGCACATCTGTGCATTTCCCAGCAACAGCTATAAACCTTGGGCACACAACTGGAATGACAGACCTCCGCCATTTGAGGGCCTGGCTGGATAGATCGGAGGGAGAGGTTTTGATACTTGGCCTCTCTGAGCTAGATCATGGCCCAATAACGATTAAGATCTGCATTTCATGGCCTCATAACAAACAAGACTGAAATTTAGGGGAGACATCTGTGGTTCAAAGGGGAATCCTCTGAACCTCCCCCAACTTCAAAGGCACATTACAGTATAACTATTGGTGCCAGGCTGCAGCAAGCTAGAGATAGACGCAGGACTGGAGTTACTGGACTGCGTGGTGCACACAGCCAGAGGAATCTGTTGTGCACAAGGAGTAATTACTGCCCTTAAAGGAACCGTGCACAGTTCCTGAATGGTGGCTGGTCCAGGCTGATTGTCTGCTGCTGTGTGGCACCCCAAAGTGTGCTCTCCAAGGTCTTGTCAGCTTGCCCCCAGTCCCTTTGAGGTCTCAGGGACATCAAAGACCTCTCGTGAGGGATCTTCACCTTCTACCCTTCTATCTGGAGAACTTTGTCCTCTTAAGTGCCCACATCATCTGTTGGGTCCCATCTAGTAGCAGCGGTGTGAGCGTGGAACCAAGTATTGTGCCTGGAGACCGGTTTGCCTGGTGCAGAGCCCTCGAATTATGCCTGCATTCAAGATGTGTGGCCCTTCATCATGGGGCCTTGACAGGCATAAGCGTCTTGTTGGTGATAAGCAGAGTCACTGGTTGCGAGATCCCGGTTGGCCCACTTCGACGATCGTGCTGTATTTCTCTTGTGTGACCTGCCGACTGCATGTTCATTCAGATTCCATTCAGAGGTTGCGGCCCTCGGAGGTGGGGGCGTAACCGTAGCTGTGCCGCATTCTACCTCATGTGGCACTGCTGAACGTGCGTCTATGTTTGTGACCAGAATTGTCTGGTGCAACTCTAGTCAAAGCACACCAGACATTGTGCCTCATTCCAGGGAGGTACAGAATTGGTAACTCTTCAGGTGTGATCGGAATGGTCTAGTGCGACTCAAGTCATTGCACACCAGATGTTATGCCTTATTCGAGGAGGGTACAGAAATGGTAACACTTCGTGTGTGATCGGAATTGTCTGGTGAAACTCAAGTCATCGCTCACCAGATGTTGTGCCTCATTCCAGGGAGGGACAAATTGGTAACTGTTCGAGTGTGACCAGAATTGTCTGGTGCGACTCAAGTCATCACGTACCGGATGTTGTGCCTGATTCTAGGGAGGTACAGAGCTGGTAACTCTTTGTGTGTGATTGGAATTGTCTGGTGCGACTCAAGTCATCATGCACCAGATGTTGTGCCCCATCCCAGGGGGACATGGAATTGGCAACTCTTCATGTGTGAAGGGAACTGTCTGGTGTGACTCAAGGCATCACCCACCAGATGTAGTGCCCATTTCCAGGGGGGCTCAGAGGAGCAGATTTGTGTACTTGAATGCCTGGCTTGGCTGGGCGATAATGTAAATGGCTTGTGTCTTATGGTGACCCTCTTTGCAGAACAGGGCCCATGCCAGAGACCTTTGAGTGAACTTCCTGAGTATGGACCAAACCTTCATTTGTTGACTGCTGCCTGATCAGCCTGTTATTTATCTCCCCTCCCGCCTAACCCCCTGTCCGTGATCAGCCCAGTACCCAGGGAAAGGTATTTTTCATCTCCAGGCCACGGGGTGGGATAGTAGGGGTTGGATAAAGGGTGAAGCAAGGTTTGGGCCCATGGGGTCTGCAAGTACATTAACAACTGACCTGCCAGATATCAGTGTGCTATATTAGGGTGTTGGTAGAGAGTGTGTGCAAGTGCATGCTTTATGAGACTGTCTGATATCCGTGGTACTGTGTAGCAGTGTGAAGTGAGTGTGTGGGAGTGACTGCCTTGATCAACTGCACCGCACAGTGGTGTTGCCATACATGTTGTTTCCTTTGCTTAAAGATTATAATGGTTGTCATTGGTTTTTACCCATGCGGCCTAGGCCCACGCAACTATTCAAAAGTGCTGTAATTATCTGTGTGTACACATTGCTGCTATTGTTGTGAACCCATGTGCTCCCTAAAACTGTGTGGTATTGAATTTGAATAATTGCTAGGGTGGGTCTCGTGCTGACAACATTTTGCACCGTATGAGGGTGTTGGGAGGGAAAGTAGGATTTTTCCCAAGTGTACAAATGTTTTAACATGGTTGGGTCTAGTACTGGTAGTGTTATTTCCGAACATGATTTATGCCCAGAAGAACATCATGCACTTGTTGTGTTAGTTAATGTGTGTGTTGAATACAAATCTTCCTTACATACACAGCATGTGAAGTCTCTTTTGTGATGCTCAGTGTATTTATTGTATAAGAGTGCTGTGCCAATGCTTTACACATTGCCCCTGTGTTAAGCCTGACTGCTCAATGGCAAGCTGCCCAAGAGTGAGTGAATGTTATGCAGTGAGTGTAATCCCCCCTACCTGGCGGAAGTGGTAGGTACTGCCTGGCTATGGCCTTGCCTCACCCAACCAGAGAGTGCCCCCTTCAACACCAGCAAAGTATTGTATTCTAGCTCTGGAGGTGCAGTGAGTGAAAGAACTGGTTTTAAGCCAGTTCTAGCTCAGGCGGCCTATATTTTACTAAGTTACTTTTCTGTTTAAGTTATCAAAAATCTGATTTCATCTTTAAGGCAGATTTTAAAAACTAAGAAGGAAATATTTTTGAAGCATCTTTCTATCCCTTACCTAAGCAAATGTGGAAAATAAAAATGTCAATCCCAAATAGACCTTTTAGAGTAAGGTTGAGCCAGTCCTATCAAGTGAAATAGCTTTTTGCATTTATTTCACTGTGAGGGCACACTAACACCAATATGTAGCGTGCCCTATTTTATATATTTAGCAGCCTGCCCTGTGGGCTTTGGAGCAGACTTCTTAATATATAAAAATAATAGGCTTTATGTACATGCAGTGACACATTACTTTTTCTGCGATGTGTCACTGCAGTGTATTTAAATGCAGCCTAGCCGCCAGAGTGCAGTGGTTCTCCTGCCAAAAATATATTTTTGTCATGAATGTGGGTGGTGTAAATATATAATGAAGCCCACATATGACATTTAACTTTCCATACTATGTTCATACTTAAGGCACCATTTAGGGCGGACTTATACGAATGTTAAGCAGGTCAACTAGGGAGTTCCAATGTGCAGCACATGATTTAGAAGGGAAGCTCGGGCACTCTACTACTGTTTACCAGTGTTAAAGTGCACAGAGTCTTAACACCAGCAAAAATAGGGTCCAGAAAGAGGCAAACAAATATGGGGTGACCATGCAGAATTTGCTACAATGCACAAGTCACGAGTGTCACTTACCTCCAATGGGGATCATCACCTTCACCTCTGACCTACAAAGAGCAGCACTAGTCCTTCAAGCATCACAAAGCATCAAAGTCCGAATTTAAGTAAGTCATGGTGATTTAGAAATAATTTTTAAAATCACCAAACTTTCCATTCTGCTAGGCTTATAACTTCCTCCAACCCCCAGAGATCAGTGTTCCACATAATTAAAGGACCCTCAGATGAAGCTAGTAGTACTCAGAAAGTTGTCCATCACAAAACCTCTATAATGCATAAAATAACTTCTTGATTGATGGCATCTCACAGATAGGAGTGGAGAAAAAGAATGAACACTCCAAAAGTAACACTGACCTTGATCCAACTACACCCACAATCCCATCTTTTGTGCCTTTTATCTCCAAAGGCCTCTGCGAGGCCCATTTCAAGCTAAATTCTGGAGCTCTCTCCAACTCTTGTCCATAAAACAACTATTAACCCCTTTTAGACACTGCTTAATGCTGCTCTCCAACAAGGATTCGTGATCACAAACACTCTTTCTTAAAAAGTCAGATGCAGATCCCACCATCATGAAAAAATGTCCTGTATCTCTCTAGCCGGCAACTGGCATATGATACTGTTGATCACAGTAGCCCGCAAGAACCTTATCTGCAGCTGGATCTGAGGAAACCACCTCCTTGCAAAGCACAAATGCTTCCACTGAAATCTGCCGTGCTACAGAAGTCAGCTCTACCCCTTCACCTATATGTAAGCCCTCAGGGCAGATTAATTTAGTCAATTGGGATAAAGCTATCTATGTATCTAACTACTAATCTGTTTTGATGGTGGCTCGACTTCACTTCCAGCCTGCTGTTCCAGCAACACAAGGGCTTTGGGGAACTGATGGGAAGTAAGTGGCTTAAACTTAGGGGTAGATTTACTAAAAACTTGCTGCGCTGCATTGTGTGAGAGGGAGGGAGCACGCAAGCATCACATCTTTTAAAATATGGCACTGTCCTCTCTCCCTAGTGCTGGCACTCAATCAGGCTACCTAGTGCCACATACACCCTTTACAGAGAAAGAGAGCAGCAACTGTGCTCATCCTGGGCATCACTGGCTACAAAAGCCACACCTGTACCATGACTGACCGCTTGTTATCTTTTAACTCACCTGAAAAAAGCAGCTTGGTGGATCGTGGAGTAGACGTTTAGGTCTCCTTGCACCATGGTTCATCTTCGGTGACTTCTAGGCTTTGTTTCTTGGAGACCATCAATTCGATGACGGCCTTCCAAACAAAAAAAACAACAAATCAACAAGCATAAAACTATTCTACAGTAACAAAGAAACGCATAAAAAGAGGTAAAATGGAGCACATCTGGAGGAGTCTAAAAAGTTGAATCTGAAAGAGAAGAAAGAGAACCTTGGTTAGATAGTGAATCTCTGAGAAATGAGGGGCATATTTATACCTATAATTTATAGCACCTGTTTGTGCTGAATTAACGTCATTTTTTTTACGCTAATCCAGTGCAAACTCAACGCCAAATTTATATTTTGACGCTAGACACGTCTAGCATCAAAATATTGGTGTTACGTCATTTTTCAGATGCATGAAACCTCCTTGTGTCAATGGGATGGAGGGTAGGCGTTCCCATCCAAAAAAGGACTCAAACATCCTTGTGCCATATTTAACCACCCGGGCAAAAATGGCAAACAGGTGGGAGGTGGACCCAAAAAATTACGTTAACTCCGAATAGCGTCAAACTTTAATGCCTGGGTCAGGACAGGCGTAAAAATTAGGCAAACACATCACTACTTAAGGAGAACACACAGAAGCAACATTACAACCGACAGGAGAAAATGGAGGTGATACTGATACAGCTTGCTAGACTGCGCAGAGGACAGCAACAACTCCTGCACACACCACCACAACAACGCGGCCCACAAAGGCAACGCAGAAATCAGGAGAGGGTCTTCAGAACCAGGACAACATTCCTTGCCCTTAGGGACCTGGACATAATTAGGACCTTCAGACTCAACCGTAAAGCCATACAACACCTACAGCACTACATTGAGCCACAAATTGCAGCCAGCCTCCAAACCCCACACAACATACCACCTATGACAAAGCTGCTTGCTGTCCTGCACATGCTGGCAAGTAGTTCCTTCCAAACAATGGGTGCACTGGTTGCTGGTGTCTCATAGCCGTCGTTCTCTGCATTCCTGCCAAAGGTATTAGATGCTATCATCTCCCTGACACTCCGCCACATCAGCTTCCCCATCACCCAGAAAAAGCAGCAGGAGAACAAACAGGGGTTCAAATCCATGGCTTCTCATATGTGCTAGGTGCAATTGGCTTGTAACACCTGCAGCAACAGAGCACTTATACCCGAATCGCAAGCACACGCATTCCGTTAATGTGCAGGGCATAGTGGACCACTGCGGAATATTTATGAACATATTGGCCAAGTATCCTGGGAGTGTCCATGCTGCTTACATATTTCGGCACAACAGGATCAATGAACAATTCCAGGATGGACAATTTGGAAATGGTATTTGACCTCTGATTTAATCTTTTGCACTTATTTAATAATTCGCCTTCTATTTCTCTTCATCAATTAAAATTTTAGATGTACCTTTTGGCCTGCACAATCATTTTTACTTTAAACAGCATGGTTTGCCCACTTGGTAGGCTGCATACTGTGTGCATATCGGTGCACTATTACTCCATGGTGTTGGGCTCTGTCTCACTCCCCTACTCTTATTCGTTTGTTCATCATTCTCATATTTTGCACTTTTCTCTGTGCATTGCTGTTCACCTGTGGTGCGCATCCCTCTAATTATGCTACGACTCATGAACTTTTCAGACACTTATAATTTCTTTTATGTTAGAATTTTAGTCACACCGGGTTAGTTGGCTTGGCCTTCCCCCGTTTTTTCTAAAATTGAAATTGATGTTGGATATCCAATTATTTAATATCCCATCTCATCTATTTGTATATATTGTTCATCTATTTCACAGCCTTGACAAAGTCTAGGAGATAAAACACGTGTCGGCTGTTTGCTGTTTGGACTTGTGTTTGATGTGGTCATTGACTGGAACAATGACCACTTTTTCTCACCTGTAATAAATATCCAGTGTCACCTTTCATTGGACTTCGACTCAATTCTTGAATTACCACTTGGATCCACCACACAGAGTTTTACTTTGGGTGTGCCCTGGCCTTTTTGTTCACATTGTACAGGCAACCACTCACTGGTTCCAGTGTGTGGTCCTTGACGCCTGAGGTGGCAGGTGCATGGCTAGCCTGGCACCCACAACTAGCTGTTGCTTGAAAAAGACTACTACTGATGGACATTAGATGAAACCTGTGTTGATGTGCGAGCGCCTTTGGCATTCTCCACCTTCTTTCGCTTATATTCTGCAAAAAGGAAGTAGACTGTGCTATGAACTCAGATGAATGTGGCACAAATGCTTGCTGCAAACTGCTGCACACACAGAAAGAGCCAATTGGCCATCAAAAAAGCATATGTACAGGGTGGTGTACCGTCCTGTAGTATCAGGGCACGGCTGCACATGAGCAACTGGCGTAAGGGACAACAAAGGGTTGCCAAGTAACATGTCACACATGGGGTATTCTTGCATAGTCAAAATGTTGCAGGACAGTGCAGCCAATTTTGGAGACATGTAGTGCATTTCACTAACCAATTTCAAAGCTCCTAAGTGTCACACCTCATCTGCAATGACACATGTCAAAAGGGATGGGATGTCCAGGCTCTGTACCACTACCATGTTGCCACCACATCTGACCCCATTGTATTGTGAGGATGTCATGTCCCCTCTGGTGATAGCACACTGATACAAAGGTGCACTACACAACGCATTGTACATACATAATGACTATCAGTGTGGAATCCAAATCATATGTTCCAGGTCCTGAGCCAAACACAAGATTGTCATGTCCAACAACCTAGTGCTGAGGAAATATTACACAAGGATAGTAACCACAAATACATATGAGCCACAATCAGTATCTCAGACCCAGTGTAAGAGTGCAGATGTGTGGCTCTCCCTCACCTAAGTATCAGTCTCATTGTGAGTTTGCAGTGGTGTGTATGTTGCACTGTCTACAACCTGGATAATTATCTAACTCCTCTGAAATAGTACACACTGCAATATGTTGTACACTAGTAGTGACAGTGATATGATACTAACCATGGTTTTCCATCCATATATTTCAGGTAGATCTGCCCCCTACACCATAGCCGAAGTGGCAAGATTTGAGGACCCAGATGTATCCAGTAAGTGTGATTTTGTCTGTCCGGTGTAGTGTTTAAGGGCCAGATGCAGGAAAGGTTTTGAACGTTGCAAACATCGAATTTCGCTGTTTGCGACGTGCAAAATCCACATCGCGATGCCCAATTCCCGTTTTGCGAGTTGGTAACCTGGTTACCGACTCGCAAAACAGGACTGCAAGTCGCAAATAGGAAGGGGTGCTGCATTGCTTTGTGACCGCGAACACGGTCGCAAAGCAATTACAGTTACCACCAGTGTCACACTGGTGGTAACACATTCGCAAAAGGGAGGGGGTCCCCAGGGGACCCCTTCCCCTTCGTGAATGGCCCGGAAAACATTTTTCCAGAGCAGGCTGTGGTCCTATAGACCACTGCCTGCTCTGAAAAAATGAAACTGAAATGTTTCATTTTTTCATTTTGTAATCCATCTCGTTTTCCTTTAAGGAAAACGGGCTGCATTACAAAAAATAAAAAACTGCTTTATTTAAAAGCAGTCACAGACATGGTGGTCTGCTGTCTCCAGCAGGCCACCATCCCTGTGAGTGCTGCGAGTCGCAAATTGCGACCCACCTCATTAATATTAATGAGGTGGGCCTTTGCTACCCCCTTGCGAGTCGCAGATGGTGTCAGGGACACCATCCTGCATCCTGATTTGCGACTCGCAAATTGCAAGTCACTCTGATTCGCAATTTGCAAGTCGCAATTCAGGATTTTCCTACATCTGGCCCTAAGTGTTTTGTGTGAGTGAGTTGAGTGTTGCACCCAATGCTAGAAGTGATGAGCTGTAAAATTATCAGAAATCAAAGTAGGCTGGATGGTGACACTGTGTCACATTTGAGTGGTTCCCCATGTACATGCAGAGAGTCATATCTTGAGAGGCTTGTGGTGCTCAATGGGCAGCATTGTGTAAACAAGGTGATGACAAGCCACATGTAGGCTCATATGTGACCTAGGTGTGCACTGTTGTGAAAATAATGGCACTGGAACATACCGTCATTCTCACAACACAGTGATGCACCATTTTGTAGACAAATTGGTGCATCCACGTATTGTAATGTACATGTAGGACTGGGTGGGCTATTGTCCCCCGCATGGTGCCACTAATTTTGTACTCCACTTACGTGACACTTATATGGAACGTAATAGGCGTGTATGCAGGTGAAGTCCAATCGTGTGCTGGCATGGTTAAGGGTGTGTGAGGAATGGCATTGGCTGATCAGGTATTGATGGGTGTCTACACCTGGACACATAAATGTAGATGTGATAGACCTATGGATACCAGCTTCATATTTGTCATCACCTAACATATGGTCCACTCCCTGACTCCATGTATGGGTAGGCATGCCCTGGTGGATGACCTGGACAGTTGCGATGATGATCTGCATGGCCATAACCCCTGAGGCACATGGGGTGATGCTCACAGTGTAGGTGAGAGTAATTTTGATCAGGCTTTCTTTGTACCTATCAACACTGAACCCTTATGGTTACCAGCTGCATCCCATGCTCCCAATAACAGATACAGGTTCCTAGTGATGTGTGTTTGAAAATGTGACACAGATGATGAGGAATAGAGGCCCTGATCAATGTGAAGTGAATGCTGCCTTTGCATTGTCACACATGGTACACCATCTATGCTGATCTAATTTAGTTTGTTTCATAATCTTGTTGTGTGTGGCTATGGTGTCAAGGAAATGGTGCTAAGGCAGTGCTGTCATTTCATCCATCAGGGCCATTGTATTATCCGGAATGTGAGTAGGAGTGCATGTGCAAATCGATGTAGATAGTAAGCTAATTTTCTGTACCTACTCCACACAATGCTGACACTGATGGTTGCCTGACTCATTTTGACAGCTGCCAACATCAATAACAACGAACTCTGTGCCTTCCAGAAGAGGGCAGTGCACTACCGGCACGTATTGGCAGTGGAATCTGGGTTCAGGAGGATGGCATGCTGCTATCGCTCAGAGCGATCCACTGGTGAGTGGTGGGCATTCAGCCAAGGGGGACCCACACTGCCCACACAGGGTGGACCAAGCACCACAGCTGTGCAGGGGCCCACAGCTGCCAACATCATTTTTGCTCCAGCTGCTGCACCCTCTATTTCTGTCCCACAGCCAACCACACCTGCTGCAATAGACATGAGGGCCATCAGAGACTTACAGAGGGATGTGACACAGGTCCTCAAAAAGTTGGACTCTATAGAAAAGGAGGTGGCTAAGAACACAAAGACCCTCAAGTACATAAAGAGAAAACTCAAAAGGGCCAACCTCTGAATGTCATGATGTCACTCTTCCCAAGTGCAGTCCCCTCCCTCCTCATTTTTTATAGGTTTTTAGTAGGTATTAGGGGGTTAGTTGTAGGTAAGAATAGGTTAGTGGGTTAGTTAAGATAAGTAGGTTTGGGCGGTGGGTTTTCTACTTCTCATGTTTTACTATGTGGGTGGGTGGCTAGCGGGTGATGTTGGGGCTTTTATGTGTTTATTAAAAAAACAATTTAAAACTAAAAAATCAAAGATACCGAAAAAAAATATATTTGTTTAGTAATAGTTAGTAAATGTGTAGTTTAGTTTATGTTGTCCTGCTTGCGTCTTGTGATATAAAGGGGATGCGGGGTGAATGTTTTGAGTGTGTCTTTAAATGTGTCAGGTAAGTGTAACATAGAGTAGTTAGGGTCTGTTGTGGGTTATGTATAGTTAGGATAGGTTAGGTTAGGATAGGTGTTCATAATTATTTTAAGTTTTTTGATTATCAAAATAAATAATTCTGGGTACTCCCTTACTTCATGTGTCATATGCTTGGGTCTCAGGGTCTCCCCATGGGTGCACAGTGAAAATTGTGTGTTGTCCTAGGGACTGCGTCCTGCATCCAGATCCCTCTCTTGACATGCTAATCACCTCCTTATGATTGAACTGTCACATTGGCAGCTACAACACATCTACTTATCTGTGCATCTGCCATCCAGTGTACCCACCACTCAAGGTGACTATGTTGACCATGTATAGGACAGGTAGGTGTGGTAATTCAGCGTTCATTGTATGGGTTTTTTTACAGAATGTTGGGCACTGTGGGACATTTGACAACATTTCATTCCTATCCTGCTAAACTGACCAGTGGCAATAATAGATGAGGTTGAGTCCCTCTGTTTCACACCGATGTGTTCTACTGGTACTCCCAGCCATTCCTGCCATATGTATTGGGTGTGGCATACATGTTTTCAACATGTTTCACATACTCAGTGAATTGCTTGTAGGGGATGAGACCAGCATTGACGTACATCATGTAGGTACCATGTGCATAGATATGTGCCTGCATATTCATGCAGTCTTGTACTGACACTCTGTGATTTGAGGAAAGAGCAACCAGGGCACTCCAAGATAAATGAGTCCAAAGTCGGGTGACTTAGTATATAGTGTTTAATCCTCAGTGTTAGTTAGTTGAATCATACATCAAAGATGTTAAAGTCCACATCTAAAAAAGTAAATGACAAGTTGCAATAGCAGTCTGCCTCCTCAGAGTGAACAGGCAGCGCTATCAGACGCTGCGTGGCAAGGACATACGCCGTCTTTTCTTCTTATTGCTCGGACTCTTTGGGGAGGTACAGGCAGGGTCTACTTAGACCTCTTTTTATCTACATGACCCAGATTTGGGGTCATGCTTCTTGAGTCTTTGAAACCAGTACGCGTAAGGAATACCTGGCTTTGATTTGGAAGGAACGCAGATCCATTACCTTGGATTCTGTTCAATAACAAAAATTCCTTGGTCTACCTCTCCTCACTTGAGATCCTTTCATCATGTGGATAGAAAATTGAACACCGTCAGATATTTTTCTCCAAAAAAATCTTTCTAGAGCCTTGAAAAAGTCCGAGAGGACGAAACACGTGTTGGCTGTTTTGGTTCTCAAGTTTGCCTGTTCACTCTGAGGAGGCAGACTGCTATTGCAACTTGTCATTTACTTTTTTAGATGTGGACTTTAACATCTTTGATGTATGATTCAACTATCGAACACTGAGGATTAAACACTACATACTAAGTCACCCGACTTTGGACTCATTTATCTTGGAGTGCCCTGGTTGCTCTTTCCTCAGAATCTGTAACTTACAGCTCATGACATAGGTGTTTTCTGATATCCACCTGTGTTAGTGTGCACCTCGGAACCCTTGGTGGTTGGGTTTCTTGCACCAGGCTGGCACCCGCCACAAGACTTGTTGTTTATGTACTACTGTGTTCATTTTTGGTAACAGATGTGCATTGCTAAGCATCAACCACCTTGTTTTTAGTGTTATACTCTGTGATTTGAGACATATTACACACATCACAAATCCTAGGCATAGTAGATGTGTCACGAAACACATAAATATGCTGGTTGTGTAGATGGTGTTTAATAACAAGAGTAATAGTGCAATATTTACAATGTCCAGGTCTTTGATCCCATTCGTGGAATCCATCCAATTGTGACACAACACAAGTCCAGGGTTGAGGCACATGCCATGGGACATGTTTGGGTAAAGTGTCTTTCAGTGCAGGGGAACATAAATTAGCAATTGAAAAGTTAGAGATAATAGTAGTCCATTGCAGAAAGGTCAACAGTGTGTTGAAGAAGAGTGCTTATCTGCAACATTGCTAATACTGGCATGATGTCAACTACAGGATAACGGAAAATACTGCTCAAGTGGCATGGGCTGGTGCTACCGGTAACTCCTACGGGTAAAGACGATATGTTCCACATCTTCATCCTCCGATGTGTGTGGTGCCTCCTCTACCCTTGCTGGTGTAAGTGGGGAGGTAGAGGTGGCCACACACACTTCAGTGGTTGGAGATGTGGACTTCCAATTCGCTGCAGCTGCCATCTGCGGCACTACATATGGCATCACTGCAGCAAGGAGGAGCTGCTGATTTTTAAGTATGGCTGCAACATCCCTGTGGTAGGCAGCCATGTCTGCCCTGAGGGAGACCATTTCCCGGTGCATAGGATCCATTTATCCTCAAGCACGCTGATACCAGTTTGGGAGGGCAGATGTTGTGGCCTCTCCCTCATGGCAGCAGCTATGTCCCTCAGACACTCCTGGACTCCATGCATTGGGGAGTGTGTGTGTCGGTTGGCTGCAGTCTGTTCTGTTGCCGTGACCATGCACATCCGCATCCCCTTAAGGCTGGCTGCCATAGTTGCATCCCCATCCGTACCTCCTTGGCCAGCTCCCGCTGAACTCCTACCACTGTCCTCTCAAAGCTGGTGCTTGGGTCCTTGAGTCTTCTGCTGGCTGTTCACACTATTGGGGTGCTAAGTGGGGCCTGTGGAATGTCTGCTACATCAATACTCCTCCTTGCGACTGGAGGTGGTGTCTGCAGGTTTACAAGGATGTCTTGGAGGGTCTCTTGGGTGATAGTTGCCAGCTGGTCATCCATGTCATCAGGGTACTCCGGGACAGGAAGATCCGCAGGAGAGCCATCATCCTCTGCAATGAGATGGTGCAAAATCAGTCTAATTGTGTTGTGGCAGTTGACAAGTCACGTCACTGACTTGATATTTGAGGTTCATTGTCATATTAGGGCCATATTTATGTAAAAGTGGTGCAGCGCCGTGCAAAAAAATTTCAGCGCCACGCTGTATCACTTTGGTAGCACAAGGATGCGCCGTACGTAAGTGAATAAGGGGCACCCCTGTGTTGTCCCCCGCTCTGGTGCAAGATTCAGCTGCAAGGATGTATGCATTGAGGGGTGACTGTTTATGTGCATGAAGGTGTCCCTTCCTGCTTATTAACAATCACTAATGGCACTTTGGCACTTCTGTGTGAGCTGTAGAATGCAACACACACAGAACACCCAAAGCGTCATTTACATATGATTGTTTATGTGCAGGAAGGAACACCTTCAAGCACATATACAATAATTTCTGGCATTGTGCTCTTCCTATGCATGCTGCAGAATGAAGCACACATTGGAAATTCAGAAAAGGAGGAGGTATAAATGTATTCCTCCTAGTTGCACCCTGCTAATGCCATCCCTGGGGCTGGCGTTAGAGTTTTGGCCCTGCCTCAAGTTGGAAAAAATTCAATTTATCTGGGGCAGCATCAACATGCAACACCCACTGCACTACCTTCCGCGCACAGTGATGAACAGGAGGGTCCGTATTTACAAGGTGATATTAAGCCACAAAAAGTGGCTTGATGCTACCTTGTCAATACCGCACAGTGCTTAGCGCCACAGTAGCGTCACTGAAAGTGACGCTCCTATGGCACTAGGGGTCTATGATGCACCCCTTAATTCCAAAGGATTGTTCCAGTACATTATAGCTGCAGTCTACAGCTCTATGCCCCACCTGCATGTCACATGAATGGAAGCCCAGTTGGCACAATTGGCTGCCTCATATCTTCTAAGTGTGTTGTCTATCCTTTTTGTGGCATGACGCCATCTTTTCATTTTCTACCCTCCCTTTGCATCCATTTGCATGGTGAGGCCTTGCAATGGGTGTTGCTGTGCTCATGCCACAGCACCACACATGGCAATTTTCACCTGTCACAGACTTACATGTTTCACATACACCCATACTGTGCTGAGACCTTGCACCACTCCAGGGATGGCATTGCCGGGACACTGTGCTCTTGTTGCCACTGATGGCTCCTCATGTTGTAGTTTGTGTTTGTGTCCTACATTGCATGGCACTCATGGACCTAGCAGAGTCCTGTTTCAACTCCTGTCTGTGTAGGTGTGTTTGCCATACAAAACACCTATGTCCTCCCCCTCAATGCAGCCCTCCTTGCACTATGATACATGAACGCAGCATGATGACAGTACAGCTCATTTGACACAAGCACAATGTTGAACCCAGGGATGGGCAGTATGGGTATGAAATTTCTGCTGTGTACATCATTCTGTATGTGACTGTGCCTGATGGCAACTGTGTCTATGAACATAGCCATTTGACAAGAGTTGTTATTAGGTCAGCGCCTGAAGCAAGTTCTCATTTCATGTGCATCAGTCCAAGGGGCACCTGACTGCCATTGTGTATTTGACCATCCCAACAGCACAAGTGGTAGTGGCAACTGTTGTCAATGTGGAATGCCCCATGGGCCAATGACCTGGACATGGAAGGTTACCAGCTGCTTACAGACTGGCTAGGGCATTTGTTCTATGACACCAGACCAGTGATACCTTCAACACTACCCTCCAGGTCTGTTTCTGCATTTCCACCATCCTTTGCATCGCGGTGTAACACCCATGAAATGGTTGTTGGTGATGTGGTGTGGTGTAGGTTGGCAGGGGCTCCTGTCCTTCCCGGACTCTTCTTTGACTTCTGGACTTGGTCTTCTCTCTTCAGGTCCAGGAATCCATCATTTGTTGCTTACAGTCTTGCTTGGTTCTTGCAAAATCCTTTATCACGACGTGTAGTTTGTCCTGAGGAAACTTCCTGCTTTCCTGGGCTCTGGGGTGGGGTACTTTACTTATCTTTGGTGTCGTCTTACACTCCTAGCACCCCTCTACACACTACACATGCCTAGGGGGGAATCCGACATTCGCATTCCACTATTTTAGTATATGGTTTGTGTTGCCCCTAGGCCCATTGCAATCCATTGTATTTTCTACTGTTTGCACTATTCTATGACTGTTTACTTATCTGATTCTGGTTACTAGTGAATATATTGTGTATAATACTTACCTCCAGAAGGAGTATTGCCTCTAAGATATTTTTGGCCTTGCGTCACTAAAATAAAGTACCTTTTTTTTTTAGTAACACTGAGTATTGTCTTTTATTGTGTATAACTACTGTGTAACTATAGTGGTATTGCAGAAGCGTTACATGTCTCCTAGTTCAGCCTAAGCTGCTCTGCTACAGCTACCACTAGACAGCCTAAGCTGCTAGAGCACTGCCTACATTTCACTAGTAAGGAATAACTGGACCTGGTATAAGGTGTAAGTACCCTAGGTACCTACTACAATCCAGGCCAGCCTCCTTTACCCATTCTCTCTCCCCTGTTGGGTTGACCTCAAGTGACCCTTAGGTGTTGAGCCGGCCTCTGTGAATCCACCTTGCTCCCACAGCATCTCACATAACCAGGTTAGTGTGGAAAACGTTGACAGAGTCTGGCTGCTCTTGAATCTGCAGTGCTGAAAGTCATTCACAGAGCTAGGGAAGGTAACCTTCTTGACATCCAGGGGTGCCCTCACACACAGGTACTCTGCACCCAGCCTTCAAGGTTGGAAGGCCTTACATATAGGTGACTTATAAGTGACCTGGTGCAGTGAAAATGGCTGTGAAAGGGTGTGTGCACTATTTCACGCAGGCTGCAATGGTAGTCCTGTGGAAGCCTTTGCATAGCTTAGCCTGCTTTAGCTCCTCAAAATCCTTCTGACAGCTAGCTGTCCATAATAACCTTTTTAGACATCTTCTTTGAGGTGAGGTCATTAAGAGAGGCAACAATGGAGCCATCATTTGTAAGGAACCTCCTGTAATACCCAGTGAAACCAAGAAAGGCTGTGACCTGGGTCTGTGTTGTAGGGGGAGACCAGTCTAAAATAGTCTGGATCTTTCCTTGTAGTGGTTCGATTTGTTGTCCACCTACCAGGTGTCCCAGATAAACCACCTTCCCATGCCCTATCTGGCACTTTGAAGCCTTGCTAGTGAGGCCTGCCTTTTGCGGGGCCTCCAAAACTTTCCACAGGTGGACCAGGTGGTCATCCCAGGTGAAGCTGAAGACAGCAATATAATCAGGATATGTTGCACCAAAAGCTTCCACACCTTGGAAGACTGTGTTTACCAGCCTCTGAAAAGTGGCAAGTGCATTCTTCAAACCAAAGGGCATAACAGTGAACTGATAATGCCCTCCAATGGTAGAGAAAGCTGTTTTGGGTTTAGCTTCTTCTGATAGCTTGATCTGCCAATACCCTGCAGTCAAGTCAAAAGTGCTGAGATACTTGGCAGATGCCAGTGCATCAATAAGCTCATCTGCCCTGGGAATAGGGTGAGCATCAGTCTTAGTGACTGTGTTGAGCCCTCTGTAATCTACACAGAACCTCATCTCCTTTTTCCCATTTTGAGAATGAGGCTTGTGTACTAGCACCACTGGGCTGGCCCAGGGGCTATCTGAGTGCTCAATCACTCCTAAGTCAAGAATCTTCTGAACCTCAGATTTAATACAGTCTCTGACATGGCCAGGCTGTCTATAAACCTTACTTTTGACAGGTAAACTCTCCCCAGTATCTATGGTGTGTTCACACCAAGTGGTCTGACAATGTGTCAGAGAGAAAAGTTCAGAAAATTGACGTAGGAGGTTCCTGCAATCCTCCTTCTACTCTTCAGAAAGACAGTCTGCAAGAATGACTCCTTCCACTGAGCCATCAGATGCAGTGTTGGAGAAGAGATCAGGGAGAGGGTCACTTTCATCTTCTGGTCCCTCATCAGTGGCCATGAGTAGGGTTAAGTCAGCCCTATCTTAGTAGGGTTTCAGGCGGTTCACATGAAGTACTCTAAGAGGACTTCTGGGAATGCCTAGGTCCACTTAATAAGTGACCTCACCCTTCTTTTCCACTATTAGGTGTGGTCCACTCCATTTGTCCTGGCGTGACCTGGGTGCCAGAGGTTCTAGTACCCACACCTTCTGTCCTTGGTGGTACACTGTCAGGACAGTCTTCTGGTCATGCCATTGTTTCTTGTAACTCCTGGCTTGCCTGAAGGTTTTTAGTTGCCTTTTTCATGTACTCAGCCATTCTAGATCTTAAGCCAAGTACATAGTCCACTATATCTTGTTTAGGGGGCTTCAAGGGTTGCTTCCACCCCTCTTTCACAAGAGCTAATGGACCCCTATCAGGGTGACCAAAAAGGAATTCAAATGGGCTGTAGCCTACTCCCTTCTCGGGTACTTTCCTGTAGGCAACAATGAGGCATGGTAACAGGATATCCCAACTCCTTCTGAGCTTTTCAGGTAGTCCCATAATCGTACCTGTGAGAGTTTTATTAAATCTCTCAAACAACCCATTTGTCTGGGGATGATAAGGTGCAGTGAACTTGTAGGTTACACCACACTCTTTCCAAGGTATGCAGACATGATGTTACTACCGCTGTCTGACACCACATCTTTTGGAAAGCTCACCCTGGAAAATATTTCCAGGTGGGCCTTTGCCACTGCAGGAGCTATAACGGTTCTCTGAGGTATTACTTCTGGATATCTAGTAGCATGGTCCACTACCATCAAGATACACCTATTGCCAGAAGCAGTAGGAGGGTCAAGGGGGCCAACAATGTCAACCCCTACCCTTTCAAAGGGCACCCCAACCACTGGCAGTGGGATCAAGGGGGTCCTTTGGGGTGCCACCAGTCTTACCACTGGCTTGGCAAGTGACACAAGAGCGACAAACCTCTTTTGTGTCTTCTGACATGTGAGGCCAGTGAAAGTGAGGGACCAGTCTGTCCCAGGTCTTGCTTTGCCCCAGAAGTCCAGCAAGAGGAATGTCATGTGCCAAGGTCAAAAGAAACTCTGTATACTGCAAGGGAATGACCAGTCTCCTGGTAGCAACAGGTTTTGGGTCTGTTGCCTTTATGTATAGGAGACTATTTTCCCAGTACACTCTGTGAGTGTCACTGACTTCCCCTTACTGTCTTAAAACCTCAAGTGTGGGGCAGGTTTGCTGAGACATACGTACCTCCTCCTTGGCAGGCCCCCCTGCACCCAAAGGCTCAGCTGTGTCAGCATGAAGCTCCTCTGGTGTAGGTTCTGCACAGGGAGTAGACTCCTCCTCCTCAAAAGGGGAATCTTCAATGGAGGGAGGGGTAGTGGATAACTTTTTAGCCTTTCTACCCCTGCTTTTGGGAAGCTCTTCGTCCACTTTTCCAGGATCCAAGTTTCCCTGTCCTCTTTGCTTTTTGGCCTGAGCCCTTGTTAAAGCAAAGATATGCCCAGGAATGGCCAGCATTGCTGCATGAGCCTCCAACTCCACCTCACCCCAAACTGAAGCCTCCAGATCATTGCCTAGTAGACACTCTACAGGTAAGTCTCTGAATAACACAACTTTCATTGGACCAGTAACCGCCCCCCCCCCCCCCACCAGTTGAGATCAACAACAGCCATGGGGTGGTAACAGTGTTATTATGCACGTCAGTCACTTGGTACTGATGACCAAGTAGGTGTTGCTCAGCGGCTACCAGTTTTTCCATCACCATTGTGACACTGGCACCTGCATCCCTGTAGGCCTCAACCTGAACACCATTTATTAGGGGTTGTTGCTTTTACTTATCCATATTAAGGGAACAAGAGTGGCAAGGTCAATGCCACCATCAGAGACTAAAACAGCCTCAGTGGTTATCCTAACTAAACCAACCCCCACTACATTACCCAGAGTGAGCCTTGATAGACTCTTGGACTGGCTATTTGTAGTGTTGTTTTCCCACCAACACTGCTATTATTAGCTGCACTAGTGGAAGCAGTGGGGGTTGTGGTGGTGGGAACTTTGGTGTTTTTCTTTGGACAAGTACTGTCACTTGCCCAATGGCCTTTGTTTTTACACATATAACACCAAGGCTTTTTATTATCTTGGTTAGAAGAGGATTTAGACCCACCCCTAGAGGATTTTTGTGGGCCTGATGAAGACTCCATGTTTTTATCTTTGTCCCTACCTTTGTCATGTGACTTACCATCCTTCTTCTTGTCTTTGTCACCCCCTGTATGAGCTTTCCTGCTCACCCTTGTTCTGACCCATTTGTCTGCATTCTTTCCCAATTCTTGGGGAGAGGTCAGATCTGAGTCTACCAAGTATTGGTGTAACAAATCAGACACACAGTTACTCAAAATATGCTCTCTCAAAATAAGATGATATACACCCTCATAGTCAGACACTTTGCTGCCATGTAGCCAACCTTCCAAAGCCTTGACAGAACAGTCCACAAAGTCTATCCAATCTTGTGAAGACTCTTTTCTGGTTTCTCCTAACTTAATTCTGTATTGTTCAGTGGTTAAGCCAAATCCATCCAAGAGTGCAGTTTTAAGAACACCATAGTTGTCTGGATCTTCTTCTCTGACAGTGAGAAGTCTATCCCTCCCCTTTTCAGAAAAGGGCAACCACAGAATAGCAGCTCACTGCCTTTGAGGGACCCTCTGAACTTTGCAGGCCCTCTCAAGTGCAGCAAACCACTTGTAAATGTTATCCCCCACTGTGTATGGGGGAACAATCATATGCACGTTTCTAGAGTCAATGGTGTCCTCCCTAAGTCCATAATTCCTGAAACTCCTGCTGCCACCATGTGGAACTAACCTCAACCCCTGCCTTTCCCTCTCCACAGCCAAGGCCTCCCTATCTATGGCTAGCTGTTGCTGCTGCAGCCTCAGCCTGGCCTCCTCCAGTCTCAGTTTCCTGAGTTCCCTGTCGATGGAGTCATCACCTGGAGTTGCACCATGGGATCCCTCAGAATCTGTGGTGATATGGGAATGGGCAGAGGTAGATTTTCCCCTAACTTTACTAACCCTAGTAACCTGACCTCTAGGTGTGAAGGGAGCACTCCCAGAGTGACTACCCCTGCTACTGCCAGCTACACTAGAAGGTTTGCTAGGGGTAAGATCTTTGGAAGAGCCCTCCCCTGAGTCTTCAGGATGATTCTCTGACTCTAAGGGTGTGGAATCTTCCTCCTCCTCCTCATCCTGGTTACCAGTATGTTCCTGGTCATCCTGAATAAGGAGGCTCAGAAGAAAAATTTTGTTAGGGTTCTGCCCTACATCTAAGCTTCTCTCTGAGTACCTTCAGTTCTTTGAAGGCCATGCCCTCATAAGGAGTAACCATGACCTCAGAGCTAGGCCCAGCAGTAGACATGATGTAGTGTGAGTGTTTGTGTAGTATAAGGAGAAACCTTCCCTACCTAACCTCTAGTCTCTTAGAAAGGAAGGTAAGAGACTAGACCCTGTAACTAGGTATATGTATGTATAGCTCTAGGTACAGAGTATTCTTTCCTGTGCAAAGCACCAGTGACAGAGTGATAAGGCAATTGCAAGTACTTATCCCACCGCTGGACCACCACTGTAGGAGGCTGGCCTGGTTTGTAGTGGGTACCTAAGGTACTTACACCTTATACCAGGTCCAGTTATCCCTTATTAGTGAAATGCAGACAGTGTCTAGAAGCCCGGCTCTCTAGGGGTAGTGTGGATGAGCAGCCAAGGCCTAACTAGGAGACATGCAAAGCTCATGCAATACCACTGTACTCACCCAGTACTAACACACATGAAAGAAAATACTCAGTGTTACAAAAATAAAGGTAATTTATTTTGGTGACTCAAATGCCAAAAATACCATTGAGACTATACTCCCTCAGGATGCAGGTAATACACAAATTATACACATTAGTATGCAGAAATAGCTGTAAAAACAGAAAACAATGAAAATAGTGAAAATCACAATAGTTAGAAATGGGCCTAGGGGGAACACAAACCATATACTAAGAAAGTGGAATGCGAAAGTCGGTTTCCCACCTAGGCCAGTGTAGTGTGTAGAGGGGTGCTGGGAGTATTAGAAAAAAACAAAGGTGAGTAATAGAACCCACCCCAGAGCCCAGGAAAGCAGGAGTAAATCACAGTAACTTTCCTAGAACACACAAGAACGCGGGAAAGAAGATTATGCAAGGACCAGAAGAGACTGCAAAACACCAACAATGGATTACTGGACCTGAAGACATGTGGAAGAAGGGGAACAAGTCCAAGAAGCACTGAAGGTTTCAGGGGGAACAGGAGCCCCTGCTAACCCGGATGAAGGTGCAAAAGAGGAACCACCATTGAGAAACAAGTCAGTATTGCACCCAAGAAGAGAGATGTGGGCTCCTGATTGGTGCAGAAGATGTCCCACACCAGATGGATGAATGCAGTCTGGTTTGCGCCTCTTGATTCCGCCAACAAGCCTTGGCACACGCAAAGCACATGGTTAGCGGAAAATAGTGTTGCCCGGGACCAGGAGGGACCTGGTGGACTCTACCCAGGAAAGGAGTCAGAGGGGGCTCTCAGCAACTCAGAGAGCCGTCAGAAGACCAGGCAGTGCGCACAAGAGTCCCACAGCACAGGGACAAAGAAGGTGCAAAAGGAGGCCCACGCAGCACTACAGAAAGGGATCCCACGCTACCGGAGAACCACACAGGAAGCTGTGCATCACAGGAAGGAGTGCTGTGGGTCGGAGCTGCATGGTGCACGAAGAACTTCATGGACGAATGCCAACAAGCCTTGGCAACTGCAAAACACGCAGTGTACGGGGGTACTGTCTTCCGTGGGGAGGCAAGCCACCAAAGTTGGACAGTTGGACGTCTGGACTGTCGGGACCACTTCAGCCCACCACTGTGTTGCTGATCCACACACTTCTTCAGGAGAGGAGACCCAAGCCACTGGTCGTCACTGCAGAGGGATGCCTGCCTAAGCAGGGAAGTGACTCTTTCACTTCAAGGGAGAGTCCTTCGTTCTTCTGGTGCAGGCTGAAAACAGTCAGTCCTCAGAGGATGCACAACCTGGAAACAGTTGCAGTTGCTGGCAGGAGCTGAAGATACAATGTTGCAGAAGTCATCTTTGCTTTTTTGTTGCAGTTTGTAGAGTTCCTGAAGGGTCGAAATGCAGTTTCTTTGGTAAGAAGGTGAAGTAAAGGATGCATAGGAATCCTGCTGGAGTCTTGCAATCCGAATCTGAAGAACCACCCAAGAGAGAGACCCTAAATAGCCCTGAAAGGGGGACTGGTCAGCTAAACAGGTGAGCACCTATCAGGGGAGGCCTCTGACGTCACCTGTTGGCACTGGCCACTCAGATGCTCCCAGAGTGCCCTGCCAACTTGGAATCCAAGATGGCAAAACCCAGGGACACTCTGGAGGAGCTCTGAGAACCACTCCCCTTTCCTTTGTCCAGTTTCACGCCAAAGCAGGGACCGGGGGTCCCTGAAACGGTGTAGACTGGATTATGCAAAGAGGGCACCATCTGTGCACTTCAAAGCATTTCCAGAGGCTCTGGGAGGCTACCTCTCCCATGCCTGAAACACCTATTTCCAAGGGGAGAGAGTGTAACATCCCTCTCCCAAAGGAAATCCTTTATTCTGCCTTCCTGGGATTGAGCTGCTCAAGCAAAAGGAGTGCAGAAACTAGTCTGTGAGGTGGTAGCAGCTGGGGCTGACTGGAAAACCTCAGAAGGCTGTAGTGGCAGTCCTGGGGGTCCTCTCAGGAGCCCCGGAAGTGCATGGAATCCTACAACCAATGCTTGCAAAAGCCTTGGAGTATGATTCCAACATGTTTGATACCAAACATGGCCATATTCAGAGTTACCATTGTGAAGCTGTTCATAGGTAGTGACCTACTTCCAGTGCATGCGTAAAATTGCATCCCTGCACTCACAAAGTCTGGGAAAATGGTCCTGGATGATGTGGGAGCACCTCTGCTAGTGCAGGGGTGCCCTCACACACCTCTGCACCCAGCCCTCAGGGTTGGAAGACCTGACATATAGGTGACTTATAAGTGACCTGGTGCAGTGTAAATGGCAGTGAAAGGGTGCATGCACCATTTCACACAGGCTGCAACGGCAGTCCTGTAGAAGCCTTTGCATCAGCTCCATATGGGTGGCAAAAGAAATGCCACAGCCCATAGGGATCACCTGGAACCCCAATGCCCTGGGTACCTAGGTACCATATAATAGGGAGTTATAAGGGGTGACCAGTATGCCAATTTTGGGTGAAATACTGGGTTACCAGTATGCAGTGACAAAATGTAGAGGAGAGAGAGCATAATCACTGGGGTCCTGGTTAGCAGGACCCCAGTAAACATAGTCAAACACACTGACATCAGGCTGAAAATGGGGGAATGATGCCAAAAAGAGGGTACTTTCTTACAGCGTGCTGTTTCTCCAGCCGCGTTGTGTCGATCTTCCAGCCGCGATGCAGGTGGAGCGTTGATTTCAGCTCTGAAGCCGGCGGCGCGTCATTTATTAGCCGCATCACAGAAGGTGCATCAAAAATGTCCCCGCACAGCGGTCTGTGCATGGATATTCAGTTCTTGTCTGCCAGCTTCACCTTTCAAGGGCCCAGGAACTGGGGAGGACACCACTTGGCAGGGCAGGAGTCTCAGCAGACAGTCCAGGTGCTGGCAGGGGAAGTCTTTGATGGCCCTGAGACTTCAACAACAGGAGGCAAGCTCAGTTCAAGCTCTTGGAGATTCTTCTCAAGCAGAAATGCACAACAAAGTCCAGTCTTTGTCCCCTTTCACAGGCAGAAGCAGCAACTGAAGGATAACCCAACAAAGCACAGTCACAGGCAGGGGCAGCACTTCTCCTCAGCTCTTCCACTTGGCAGAGGTTCCTCTGTCCTCCTAGCACAGATGGCTCATTGGGATATGCAGGCTACACCCCAGCTTCCTTTGTGTCACTGTCTAGAGAGAGGTGCAAACAGCCCAACTGTCAAACTGACCCGCACAGGGAATCCACAAACAGGCAGAGTCACAGAATGGTTTAAGCAAGAAAATGCCTACTTTCTGAAAGTGGCATTTTCATACACACAATCTAAAAACCAACTTCAATAAAAGATGTATTTTTAAATTGTGAGTTCAGAGACCCCGAACTTCACATGTCTACCTGCTCCCAAAGGGAATCTGCACTTTAATAATATCTAAAGGCAGCCTCTATGTTAACCTATGAGAGAGATAGGCCTTGCAACAGTGAAAACCAAATTTGGCAGTATTTCACTGTTTGGACATGTAAAACACATAAGTACATGTCCCACCTTTTACATACACTGCACTGTGCCCATGGGGCTACCTAGAGCCTACCTTAGGGGTGCCTTACATGTATTAAAAGGGAAGGTTTAGGCCTGACAAGTGGGTACACTTGCCAAGTCGAATTGGCAGTTTAAAACTGCACACACAGACACTGCAGTGGCAGGTCTGAGCCATGTTTACAGGGCTGCTAATGTGGGGGCACAACCAGTGCTGCAGGCCCACAAGTAGCATTTGATTTACAGGCCCTGGGTACCTCTATTGCACTGTACTAGGGACTTACTAGTAAATCAAATATGCCAACCATGGAAAGTCAATTACACATACATTGTACGTAGGAGCACTTGCACTTTAGCACTGGATAGCAGTGGTAAAGTGCCCAGAGTTACAAAAACAGCAAAAACAGAGTCCAGCACACATCAACAACCTGGGAAGCAGAGACAAAAAGTTAGGGGAGACCACGCCAAGGATGCCAAGTCTAACAGGGGAGTTTTCCCATTAACCCTCAATTTAATCCCCCTCCCCAGTCCTATCAATTTCCTCACTTCCTTTAAACCCTCACTTGTGCTGCTCTATTTCTCATTTCACCATCTCCCAACAACATCCCTCCCCCTGCCTAGTCCACCCCAAACCATTATTCTCAACACCCATTCCCCTCTTACCTTCCTCTCGCTTTCTTCTTCTTTCTTTCTGTCTCATCTCGTCTTTTTATTTGTTACTTCTGGGTTGCGTAAGATGTAAAAGGAAGAGTACTGCGACCAACAACTTAAAAAAAAAAATCCTATTATAATCTGTCCACAAAAACAAACTATTTTCATGGGAAAGGATTTTTTCCACATTTTCCTAAAATGAAGTTTTGTCAGACTGACTTTGTGAGGCTGATTTTCTTCATTTTAGGAATTCGTCAAAATTACGCAATTTAATGAAAAATATGTAGAGCACAATATTTATGCCAAAGTATATTTCTGCATTATATATTCTGATGTTCAAGCTTCCAACCCATCCGCACATCACTCACACATCGCTATAATGCAATGGATTGCCAAGCCACATCCACACATGGACACACACACATTAATACACATAATACACAGTCACACATGCATGCAATCTGAATAGTGAATCCTAATGAAAGTTCTTATAGTAGTTGGTGACGCTTGCAGCTCAGAAAAGCACACTGCCCACTGCAACACTGAGCCCCCTACATAGTTCACTCAGTTGCGTAAGGAACAACATCACCAGTGCTTAATTCGAGTCAGTGGTTTCCAGTGGGGGGCACCAGTACTTATTTTTGAGGGCCGGCACTTTTTTTTTTTTTTACATCAAGCATTTACTGCGAAGAAAAGACACATATGGGAAAGACGGAGAAAGAGAAAAACTGAAAAGTGACACAAAGGGAGAAAGCTGCAAGAGTGAGTTGAAGGGGTAGAGGGTGGCTGTAAATGTATTAAAGAGGCCCAAGATGGCTTCAGGATTATGCTGCCTCAGTATTCACTGTGTGCACATTTAATCGCAGCAGATGCATGTTTCAGGGGAGAGCTTTGGGCGCAGCACCCTTTTATTTACAAACTAAGCACTGGCACATATGCACAGCCATGGACATTTAAATCCTTCTGGACAAATATTACATTCCCTATAAAAGCAAAACATATCCTAGGATAGCATTGCCTAAAACAAAAACAACCACAAACTTCTGTTTAATGAAATTGTACTGTCCTACATCTGAGGTACAGAAGCCAGCACATGTGTGGAATGTACATTCCATAGATAGTGTAGGGCCTTGCTCATTAGCTTCTTCATGTGTCCCCCCATACAGCAACAATATTTTATTTATTTGCCCTTGTAGCCTAGAAGTGAGAATAATAAGCCTGAGATGATTGCATCAAGTATAGTGGAAGACTCATTGACAAGAGCAGTTTCTTTTCAGTTTCTAAATATATTCAAGTACATTTTCTGTGACCTTTTTAGGATGCATACTTCTCAAGAAGGAAGCAGGTCTCTGACACTCTCACATAGCGAGCTTATCTTGGGTCTGTTGAGACATTGTTCATATTAATGCAGTGCATGTTTCTCTACCAGGCCCTATTCCCCGATTTATTAAGGCGTTGCACCACTTTTTGTAAAGAGGGGGTTACTGGTGTGGACTAGAGCAAACACCCATAGGTTTTGATGCATAGCCCGATTTATTAAATTAGCCAGACCCTCCTTTAAGGCATGCAACATCTTGTAACAGGTAACATCCTGTAGTGTGAGAGGTAGTGTTTTTCAAGAGATGTGTCATTGACTGCTGAAATGCAGAAGTATTTGTGATGTCTAATGGTGATAACTTGCTTTCTGGTCATCTGCTTCTCGCGTTTCTCCAGATCTAGGAACTGATTTAAAGTCTGGTGGATGAGCTTACTCCGTCAAAAACGTGACAGACATCCCATCTGCCGTATTACAATTTCCATAGTATATAGTGGGATCATTATGCGGTGAACGGGATATCTGTCATATTTGTGACAGAGCAACCACATCTGCCAAACTCTAAATCAGGCTTTTGTTTTATGGTGTCCTGACTGGTTAGTTTCTCAGCAAAATATAAAAGGGCATGGTTTTTGAGGGGCTCATTTACAAGAAACCGATGCATCATCATTGATGCATCAGATTTCTTGCACCTGCCACACATCCCATAACGATGCCATGGATGCACTGTATTTACAATACAGAGCTCCATGGCGTACGTTTTTGCTGATGCGTAATTCTGACGCATCTGTTGGTGCTAAAGTGATGCATTGCTGGAGTTGCACTGTGTAGAAAAGTGCCACTGTAGGCATGGTTACCCCTCACTTTTTGCCTAGTGTTGATGCCAACTTTGATTGAAAGTGTGCTGGGATCCTGCTAACCAGGCCCCAGTACCAGTGTTCTTTACCAAAAACTACCTCTGTTTCCACAATTGGCACATAGTTAAGTATCCTGTAAAAGGTACCCATGGGACCAAGGGCCCTGTGGTCAGTGAAGGTCCCTGAGGGCTGCAGCATGTATTATGCTACCCTAGGGGACCCCTCATCAAGCACCTGTACACTGCCTTGCAGCTTGTGTACGCTGGTGGGGAGAAAAAGACAAAGTCAACATGGCACCCCTCTCAAGGTGCCATGCCCACAAACCACTGCCTGTGGCACAGGTACGTCACCCCTCTAGCAGCCTAAGGTAGGGTGTACTATACCACAGGTGAGGACATAGCTGCATGAGCAATATGCCCCCACAGTGTCTAAGTCCATTCTTAGACATTGTAAGTGCAGTGTAGTCATATTGAGTACATGGTCTGGGAGTTTGTCATTACGAACTCCACAGCTCCATAATGGCTTCACTGAATACTGGGAAGTTTGGTATCAAACTTCTCGGCACCATAAACCCACACTGATGCCAGTGTGGGATTTATTGGAAAATGCACATAGAGGGCATCTTAGAGATGCCCCCTACATGTTAGACAAACTGCTAGTGTAGGACTGACCAGTCTGTGCCAGCCTGCCACTTTCAGACAAGTGTTTGACCATATGGGGTGAGTGCCTTTGTGCACTCTGTGGTCAGAAACAAAGCCTGTCCTGGGTGGAGGTGCTTCACACCTCCCCCTAAAAGGAACTGTAAAACCTGGTGATGAGCCTCTAAGGGTCAAGCCTCGGATTACAGTGCCCCAGGGCACTCCAGCTAGTGGAGCTGCCTGCCCCCCAGACAAAGCCGCACTTTTGGTGGCAAGTCCAGCGGAAAAATTAGGGAAAACAGGGAGGCGTGACCACCCCAGCCAGGACCACCCCTAAGGTGCCCCCTTCCTGCAGAATCTTCCATCTTGGTTTGGAGGACAGGGACTAATAGGATTAGATTTGTGTCCCCCTCCCCAAAGGGAGTGGGCACAAGGAGGGTCTAGCCACCCTCAGGGACAGTAGCCTTTGGCTACTGCCCTCTGACCCCTAAAATGCCCCTACATCTAGGATTTAAGGGCCTCCCTGAACCCAGCTCTCCAGATTCCTGGCGACCTACAAGAAGAAGAAGGACTGCTTAGCTGAAACCCCCAGCAGAAAAGAAGGAAGATGAAAACTTCTTTGGCCCCAGCCCTACTGGCCTGTCTCCAGCTTCAAAGAACCTGCAAAAGAACAGCAACGCATCCAGCAGGACCAGTGACCTCTGCCCAGCTCCAGAGGACTGCCCTGCACCCAAAGGACCAAGAACTCCAGAGGACAGCAGCCCTGTCTAAGAAAAAGCAACTACCAAGAACTCCCACCTCACTCCGGATGCATGAGTCCTGACCACTCTGCACCCGATGCCCACGTGGTTCCAAAAATAAATTAAGAAAAGATGTTTTTGCTATATAAAAAACATTGGCCTGGAGTTAAGTCATTGAGTGTGTGCTTCTTCTATTGTCTGTGTGTGTGTGTACAACAAATACTTTGCACTACCTTCTGATAAGCCTAACTGCTCGACCACACTACCACAAAAGAGAACATTAGTATTATGTACTTTAGACCCTGTTAAGCCTCTGGGGAACCCCTGGCTCTGTGCACACTATGGCGGTCATTATGAACATGGCGCGAAACACCGCTTCAAAGAACCGGCAAAAGAACAGCAACGCATCCAGCAGGACTAGTGACCTCTGCCCAGCTCCAGAGGACTGCCCTGCACCCAAAGGACCAAGAACTCCAGAGGACAGCGGCCCTGTCTAAGAAAAAGCAACTACCAAGAACTCCCACCTCACTCTGGATGCGTGAGTCCTGACCACTCTGCACCCGATGCCCACGGCCCATGTCCAGGTGGTCCACCCAGCTAGAGAGAGTCCCTAGGCAATTGTGACTTCACCACCCCTCCACGACGATGCCTGCAGAGGGAATCCAGAGGACCCCTCTGACCGCGTAAGCTCTGGAAGAAGATAACTGATGGCCAAAGACCCACTGCACCCACAGCCCCAAGGCCTTGGAGAACCCGACCGCTGGTGCAACAGTGTTCAGCAGGCGGCCCTTCTCTCTGTCTAGCCTGTGGCCTGCCCGAGACGACCTCCTGGACCTTGCCTGCTGCATCTGAGTGACCCCCGGGGTCCCCTCATAGACCAGTTTTGAAAACCCGACATCCTGTTTGCACCCTGCACCCGGCCGCCCCTGTGCTGCTGAGGATGTGTGTTTGGTGCCTACTTGTGGCCACTTCAGTGCTCTTCTAATCCCCCCTGGTCTGTCCTCAGAGTCGCAGGTACTTACCTGCAGGCAGACCGGATTCTGAGCATCCCCTGTCTCCATAGAAGCCCACGTTAAAATTGCTCATCTTTGATCTCTGCACCCAGCTTGCCCCGTGTTGCTGGTGGTGGGTGTTTGGGGTTAACTTGAACCCCAACCGGTGGACTTCCTAAAACCCAGAGACTGAAACTGTAAGTGTTGTACCTACCTGCAAATCAAACTAACATTTCTTCCCCCCAGGAGCTGTTTCTAAAAAATTGCAAAGTTTCCATTTTAAAAACAGATGTTTGCCCATATTTCAAAAAATGTATAACTTATTGATTTCAAACAAAGTACTGTTGATACATGTGTGAAATACGAATCTATTGAAGTACTTACCTGCAACATGAATCTTGTGGTTCCAAAAATAAATTAAGAAAATATGTTTTTGCTATATAAAAAACATTGGCCTGGAGTTAAGTCATTGAGTGTGTGCTTCTTCTATTGTCTGTGTGTGTGTGTACAACAAATACTTTGCACTACCTTCTGATAAACCTAACTGCTCGACCACACTACCACAAAAGAGAACATTAGTATTATCTACTTTAGCCCCTGTGAAGCCTCTGGGGAACCCACCCCTGGCTCTGTGCACACTATGGCGGTCATTATGAACATGGCGGGAAACACCACCGACCGCCGTGGCAGTGGTGAACAGAATGCTGCCGTTGGCGGTGAATGGAAACCCACCATATAATGAACGAAATTCCCAACCCTGCCAAAAATCACCAGATCACCACTCTCCGCCATAACCCTGTCGGCGGGAATCCCGGACCTCCCCACCCCGCCACCGCCGAGCACACCCACATCCCGCCCTCCAAATAATGATGCACAAATCACCTTGGCGGACAGTGGAGGCCGAACAACCATTGGCGCCTCCGATCGCCACGGACGGCAAGAAGTGCACACATTGGATAAGCGTGTAACCCACACACCTGACACACATCCATAACCCCATAAAACACCCCCAGACATATCCCACAATCCTTTGCAACGAAACCAGGCCTAGAAGACAGAGAGCACCAGAGGCAGACATCGAACACCAGCATACAGGAGACGCACACCAACCCACAGAAGAGCAACCTCACCCCGTTCCCAGCCCCGACACCATTCACCACACTCACCATGTCACCCCCCAAACATCCACGCTTCACCGAAAGGGAGTTAAGGACCATGGTGGATGAGATCCTGAAGGTGGAGCCACAAGTATTCGGGCCGAGGTGCAGCACACACCCATCGCAAGGAAGATGGAGCTATGGCAGACGATTGTGAACAGGGTCCATGCAGTGGGACACCATCCACGCACCAGGGACGACATCCGCAAGAGATGGAACGACCTGTGGGGGAAGGTCAGGGGCATGGCATCAAGGCACCACATCGCAGTGCAGAAGACTGGGGGAGGACCGCCACCAACACCACCAGAATACACAGACTGGGAGGAAAAGGTACTGGCCATCCTGCACCCTGAGGGACTCACTGGAGGAATGGACTCGGGTAAGTCATCAACATATACCCCATATACACCATACCTGTAATGCATGCACCACCCCACCCCACCCCACCCACACCCACCAGGACCAACACCCCACCCAGGCCTCAGCCACTAAATCCACCCCCCCTGCATGACCACAAACCCACTAACAGGCCCACATCCCTCCCCCTGTGCACAGTCACCTAACCCTGCAAGTACCCACAATGGAACGACACCCCCCACCACAATGCAACCCCACAGTCGATGCCAAATGCAGTGTCAACCTCACCAAGGCACCCTGTAAGGCCACTGAAAGTAACCCCAGCACAAAATAGCCCAGTCCTGTTCACCTCAAACGTTCATGCAGCTATAACAGACGTGTCTATGTCCCCCAACAGGCACCACCACCCATGCAACCCTAATGGACGGGACAAGGAGTGCCACTGCCCCCCCAGGGAGACAGAGGCACCTCACAGGACACTGGGGAATGATCCATGGACACTGATGAGCAGGCAGGCCCCTCACACAGTCCTGGACTCTCACCATGCAGCAGCCCCACCAAGGAAACCACTGTCACCCCTACCACCCAGTCAAGACCAGCAGCCCAGGGCAAGCGTCCCCACACCAGTGTATCCAGGCCACAGACTGGTGGAACACAGGTACAGAGGCCACAGTCTCCCACTCCCAACATGCAGCAAGGCGAGGGCCCCAGTACAAGTGGTACTGCCAGACCTGTGCAGGGGACACAGGCACAAGGGGCTAGGGCAAGTGCAAGGTTGGCAGTGGGCCAGGGGAGAGGTCACAGGATGGATGCAGCAGCCCAGGACGTGATATCTGAGATATTGGCATGCCCATAACAGGTTGGCACAGATTGTGTCTACCCTGGATGCAGCAGGAACACCACCAACAGGCCATGGGGCAGTGGAAACAGCACAACGCCACAATGGCCACCATAGCAGGAGCACAGCTGCAGCTGGTCCAAAACCAGTCTGACAACCACAGAGGACAAGAGGACCCCACTACAGCACCAGACACCCACCATGAGATTACACCATCAGCAGAAACATCACAGGAACTACTGTAGGAAGGTAGCCTCTTTCTAGCATTGTTACCCCCACTTTTGGTCTGTTTGTGAGTATATGTCAGGGTGTTTTTACTGTCTCACTCAGATCCTGCTAGCCAGGGCCCAGTGCTCATAGTGAAAACCCTATGTTGTCAGTGTGTTTGATATGTGTCACTGGGATCCTGCTAGCCAGGACCCCAGTGCTCATACGTTTGTGGTTTATATGTGTTCCCTGTGTGGTGCCTAACTGTATCACTGAGGCTCTGCTAACCAGAACCTCAGTGTGTATGCTCTCTCTGCTTTTAAAATTGTCACTACAGGTTAGTGACTAATGTTACCAATTCTCACTGGCACACTGGAACACCCTTATAATTCCCTTGTATATGGTACCTAGATACCCAGGGTATTGGGGTTCCAGGAGATCCCTATGGGCTGCAGCATTTCTTTTGCCACCCATAGGGAGCTCAGACAATTTTTACACAGGACTGCCACTGCAGCCTGAGTGAAATATTGTCCACGTTATTTCACAGCCATTTTTCACTGCACATAAGTAACTTATAAGTCACCTATATGGCTAACCCTCACTTGGTGAAGGTTAGGTGCCAAGTTACTTAGTGTGTGGGCACCCTGGCACTAGCCAAGGTGCTCCCACATTGTTCAGGGCAAACTCCCCGGACTCTGTGAGTGCGGGGACACCATTACACGCGTGCACTACACATAGGTCACTACCTATATGTAGCATCACAATGGTAACTCCGAACATGGCCATGTAACATGTATGAGATCATGGAATTGTCACCCCAATACCATTTTGGTATTGGGGTGACAATTCCATGATCCCCCGGGTCTCTAGCACAGAACCTGGGTACTGCCAAACTGCCTTTCCGGGGTTTCCACTGCAGCTGCTGCCAACCCCTCAGACAGGTTTCTGCCCTCCTGGGGTCCAGGCAGCCCTGGCCCAGGAAGGCAGAACAAAGGATTTCCTCCCTTTGGAAATAGGTGTGAAGGGCTGGGTAGGAGTAGCCTCCCCCAGCCTCTGGAAATGCTTTGATGGGCACAGATGGTGCCCATCTCTGCATAAGCCAGTCTACACCGGTTCAGGGATCCGCCAGCCCTGCTCTGGCACGAAACTGGACAAAGGAAAGGGGAGTGACCACTCCCCTGACCAGTACCTCCCAGGGGAGCTGCCCAGAGGTCCTCCAGTGTGTCCCAGACCTCTGCCATCTTGGATTCAGAGGTGTTGGGGCACAATGGACTGCTCTGAGTGGCGAGTGCCAGCAGGTGACGTCAGAGACCCCTCCTGATAGGTGCTTACCTCTTTCAGTAGCCAAGCCTCCTTTCTTAGTAGCCAAACCTCCTTTTCTGGCTATTTAGAGTCTCTCCTCTGGACTGCTACTCAGATAACGAATGCAAGAGCTCACCAGAGTTCCTCTGCACTCCCCTCTTTGACTTCTGCCAAGGATCGACCGCTGACTGCTCCAAGACGCCGGCAAAACCGCAACAAAGTAGCAAGACGACTACCAGCAACATTGTAGCGCCTCATCCTGCCGGCTTTCTCAACTGTTTCCTGGTGGTGCATGCTCTGAGGGCTGTCTACCTTCACCCTGCACTGGACGCCAAGAAGAAATCTCCTGTGGGTCGACAGAATCTTCCCCCTGCCAACGCAGGCACCAAACTTCTGCATCACCAGTCCTCTGGGTCCCCTCTCATCCTGACGAGCGTGGTCCCTGGAACACAGGAGCTGGGTCCAAGTGTCTCCCACAGTCCAGTGGTCCCTTCTGTCCAAATTTGGTGGAGGTAAGTCCTTGCTTCCCCACGCCAGACAGCAAACCTGTGTACTGCGTGATTTGCAGCTGCTCCGGCTTCTGTGCACTTCTCCAAGGATTCCTTTGTGCACAGCCTATCCTGGGTCCCCAGCACTCCGTCCTGCATTGCCCAACTCGCTGAGTTGGACTCCGACGTCTTGGGACCCTCCTTTTGTGACTCTGAGTTCACAGATCTTCTAAGTGCCTGCTCCGGTACTTCTGTGGGTGCTGCCTGCTTCTGCGTGTGCCTTTTCTTCCTCTGTGGCCTCTCCTCATCTCCTGGACGCTTCCCCTCTGCTTCTCAGGTCTCTCCTCTTCTGCCTGACTCTTCTTCTTGACTCTTCTCTCTTCTCTCTTGACTCTTCTCCTCTTCTTCTTTACTCTTCTTCTTGACTCTTCTCTCCTCTTCTTCTTTACTCTTCTTCTTGACTCTTCTCTCTTCTCTCTGGACTCTTCTCTCTTCTCCTCTTCTGTTCTTCCTGACTCCCCTCCTCCTCTGTAATCCCCCCTCCCCTATCTTTTCTCAACTCCCCTCTACCTGACCCCCCACCCTCCGCTTTCCCGCCGCCACCTCCTGCTCGGCCCCGCCCCCCCTGCTCCCATTCGTCGCCCCCCTCCCGCCCCGCCCCCAGCTGACCCCTCCTCCCCCCTTCTCCCTCTTATGGCGGCCGCTGCGCGGCAGAGTTAGCAACCCTTGACCCGAGGGTAGGTCGCTCCCCCTGCCGCTGCAGCTCCACCAGCCCAGGCTCCTGACACCTGCCTGCAAGACCGGCTAAAACAGTAAGTACTCCCCCCGCCCTGCCCCTCGCCCAGCCCCGCGCCACTCACCTCTCTTTTTCCTGTACCTCTGTCTTCTGCCTTCCGCTCTCTCCTCCAACCTCTCTCCGCACCTCTGCTGTCCATTTCCCTTCTCTCTCTGCTCCTCTTCTGCAGCCCACTTGCTGCGTGTTCTGCTCTTCCTCGGCCCTGCTCCTCTTCCTCTTCGCGTTTCTCTTCCTGCTTTACTCTTCATCTGTGTTCTTCTTCCTCCTCTGCACCTCGACCTGCGTGTTCTTTCTTCTTTCTTCATCTGTGTTCTTCTTCTGTGTTCTTCTTCCTCCCCTGCACCTCGACCTGCGTGTTCTTTCTTCTTTCTTCATCTGTGTTCTTCTTCTGTTTTCTTCATTTCTCCTCTTCCTCACCGCGTTCTCTTCCTACTTTGCTCTTCATCTGTGTTCTTCTTTCTCCGCTGCACTCCGACCTGCGTGTTCTTTTCTTCTTTCTTCATCTGTGTTCTTCTCTGCACCCCGACCTGCTTGTTCTTCTCCTCTTCTGTACTTTTCTCTGCGTGTTCCTTTTCTTCCTCTGTGGCCTCTCCTCATCTTCTGGACGCTTCCCCTCTGCTTCTCAGGTCTCTCCTCTTCTGCCTGACTCTTCTTCTTGACTCTTCTCTCTTCTCTCTTGACTCTTCTCCTCTTCTTCTTTATTCTTCTTCTTGACTCTTCTCTCCTCTTCTTCTTTACTCTTCTTATTGACTCTTCTCTCTTCTCTCTGGACTCTTCTCTCTTCTCCTCTTCTGTTCTTCCTGACTCCCCTCCTCCTCTGTAATCCCCCCTCCCCTATCTTTTCTCCCCTCCCCTCTACCTGACCCCCCCACCCTCTGCTTTCCCGCCGCCACCTCCTGCTCGGCCCGCCCCCCCGCTCCCATTCGTCACCCCCACCCGCCCCCAGCTGACCCCTCCTCCCCCCCTCCTCCCTCTTATGGCGGCCGCTGCGCGGCAGAGTTAGCAACCCTTGACCCGAGGGTAGATCGCTCCCCCTGCCGCTGCAGCTCCACCAGCCCAGGCTCCTGACACCTCCCAGCAAGACCTGCTAAAACAGTAAGTACTCCCCCCGCCCTGCCCCTCGCCCAGCCCCGCGCCACTCACCTCTCTTTTTCCTGTACCTCTGTCTTCTGCCTTCCACTCTCTCCTCCACCCTCTCTCCGCACCTCTGCTGTCCATTTCCCTTCTCTCTCTGCTCCTCTTCTGCAGCCCACTTGCTGCATGTTCTGCTCTTCCTCGGCCCCGCTCCTCTTCCTCTTTGCGTTTCTCTTCCTGCTTTACTCTTCATCTGTGTTCTTCTTCCTCCTCTGCACCTCGCCCTACGTGTTCTTTCTTCTTTCTTCATCTGTGTTCTTCTTCTGTGTTCTTCTTCCTCCTCTGAACCCCGACCTGGGTGTTCTTTCTTCTTTCTTCATCTGTGTTCTTCTTCTGTCTTCTTCATTTCTCCTCTTCCTGACCGCGTTCTCTTCCTGCTTTGATCTTCATCTGTGTTCTTCTTTCTCCTCTGCACTCCGACCTGCGTGTTCTTTTCTTCTTTCTTCATCTGTGCTCTTCTCTGCACCCCGACCTGCGTGTTCTTTCTTCTTTCTTCATCTGTGTTCTTCTTCTGTGATCTTCTTCCTCCCCTGCACCTCGACCTGCGTGTTCTTTCTTCTTTCTTCATCTGTGTTCTTCTTCTGTGTTCTTCATTTCTCCTCTTCCTCACCGCATTCTCTTCCTGCTTTGCTCTTCATCTGTGTTCTTCTTTCTCCTCTGCACTCCGACCTACGTGTTCTTTTCTTCTTTCTTCATCTGTGTTCTTCTCTGCACCCCGACCTGCGTGTTCTTCTCCTCTTCTGTACTTTTCTCTGCGTGTTCCTTTTCTTCCTCTGTGGCCTCTCCTCATCTTCTGGACGCTTCCCCTCTGCTTCTCAGGTCTCTCCTCTTCTGCCTGACTCTTCTTCTTGACTCTTCTCTCTTCTCTCTTGACTCTTCTCCTCTTCTTCTTTACTCTTCTTCTTGACTCTTCTCTCCTCTTCTTCTTTACTCTTCTTCTTGACTCTTCTCTCTTCTCTTTGGACTCTTCTCTCTTCTCCTCTTCTGTTCTTCCTGACTCCCCTCCTCCTCTGTAATCCCCCCTCCCCTATCTTTTCTCAACTCCCCTCTACCTGACCCCCCACCCTCCGCTTTCCCGCCGCCACCTCCTGCTCGGCCCCGCCCCCCCTGCTCCCATTCGTCGCCCCCCTCCCGCCCCGCCCCCAGCTGACCCCTCCTCCCCCCTTCTCCCTCTTATGGCGGCCGCTGCGCGGCAGAGTTAGCAACCCTTGACCCGAGGGTAGGTCGCTCCCCCTGCCGCTGCAGCTCCACCAGCCCAGGCTCCTGACACCTGCCTGCAAGACCGGCTAAAACAGTAAGTACTCCCCCCGCCCTGCCCCTCGCCCAGCCCCGCGCCACTCACCTCTCTTTTTCCTGTACCTCTGTCTTCTGCCTTCCGCTCTCTCCTCCAACCTCTCTCCGCACCTCTGCTGTCCATTTCCCTTCTCTCTCTGCTCCTCTTCTGCAGCCCACTTGCTGCGTGTTCTGCTCTTCCTCGGCCCTGCTCCTCTTCCTCTTCGCGTTTCTCTTCCTGCTTTACTCTTCATCTGTGTTCTTCTTCCTCCTCTGCACCTCGACCTGCGTGTTCTTTCTTCTTTCTTCATCTGTGTTCTTCTTCTGTGTTCTTCTTCCTCCCCTGCACCTCGACCTGCGTGTTCTTTCTTCTTTCTTCATCTGTGTTCTTCTTCTGTTTTCTTCATTTCTCCTCTTCCTCACCGCGTTCTCTTCCTACTTTGCTCTTCATCTGTGTTCTTCTTTCTCCGCTGCACTCCGACCTGCGTGTTCTTTTCTTCTTTCTTCATCTGTGTTCTTCTCTGCACCCCGACCTGCTTGTTCTTCTCCTCTTCTGTACTTTTCTCTGCGTGTTCCTTTTCTTCCTCTGTGGCCTCTCCTCATCTTCTGGACGCTTCCCCTCTGCTTCTCAGGTCTCTCCTCTTCTGCCTGACTCTTCTTCTTGACTCTTCTCTCTTCTCTCTTGACTCTTCTCCTCTTCTTCTTTATTCTTCTTCTTGACTCTTCTCTCCTCTTCTTCTTTACTCTTCTTATTGACTCTTCTCTCTTCTCTCTGGACTCTTCTCTCTTCTCCTCTTCTGTTCTTCCTGACTCCCCTCCTCCTCTGTAATCCCCCCTCCCCTATCTTTTCTCCCCTCCCTTCTACCTGACCCCCCCACCCTCTGCTTTCCCGCCGCCACCTCCTGCTCGGCCCGCCCCCCCGCTCCCATTCGTCACCCCCACCCGCCCCCAGCTGACCCCTCCTCCCCCCCTCCTCCCTCTTATGGCGGCCGCTGCGCGGCAGAGTTAGCAACCCTTGACCCGAGGGTAGATCGCTCCCCCTGCCGCTGCAGCTCCACCAGCCCAGGCTCCTGACACCTCCCAGCAAGACCTGCTAAAACAGTAAGTACTCCCCCCGCCCTGCCCCTCGCCCAGCCCCGCGCCACTCACCTCTCTTTTTCCTGTACCTCTGTCTTCTGCCTTCCACTCTCTCCTCCACCCTCTCTCCGCACCTCTGCTGTCCATTTCCCTTCTCTCTCTGCTCCTCTTCTGCAGCCCACTTGCTGCATGTTCTGCTCTTCCTCGGCCCCGCTCCTCTTCCTCTTTGCGTTTCTCTTCCTGCTTTACTCTTCATCTGTGTTCTTCTTCCTCCTCTGCACCTCGCCCTACGTGTTCTTTCTTCTTTCTTCATCTGTGTTCTTCTTCTGTGTTCTTCTTCCTCCTCTGAACCCCGACCTGGGTGTTCTTTCTTCTTTCTTCATCTGTGTTCTTCTTCTGTCTTCTTCATTTCTCCTCTTCCTGACCGCGTTCTCTTCCTGCTTTGATCTTCATCTGTGTTCTTCTTTCTCCTCTGCACTCCGACCTGCGTGTTCTTTTCTTCTTTCTTCATCTGTGCTCTTCTCTGCACCCCGACCTGCGTGTTCTTTCTTCTTTCTTCATCTGTGTTCTTCTTCTGTGATCTTCTTCCTCCCCTGCACCTCGACCTGCGTGTTCTTTCTTCTTTCTTCATCTGTGTTCTTCTTCTGTGTTCTTCATTTCTCCTCTTCCTCACCGCATTCTCTTCCTGCTTTGCTCTTCATCTGTGTTCTTCTTTCTCCTCTGCACTCCGACCTACGTGTTCTTTTCTTCTTTCTTCATCTGTGTTCTTCTCTGCACCCCGACCTGCGTGTTCTTCTCCTCTTCTGTACTTTTCTCTGCGTGTTCCTTTTCTTCCTCTGTGGCCTCTCCTCATCTTCTGGACGCTTCCCCTCTGCTTCTCAGGTCTCTCCTCTTCTGCCTGACTCTTCTTCTTGACTCTTCTCTCTTCTCTCTTGACTCTTCTCCTCTTCTTCTTTACTCTTCTTCTTGACTCTTCTCTCCTCTTCTTCTTTACTCTTCTTCTTGACTCTTCTCTCTTCTCTTTGGACTCTTCTCTCTTCTCCTCTTCTGTTCTTCCTGACTCCCCTCCTCCTCTGTAATCCCCCCTCCCCTATCTTTTCTCAACTCCCCTCTACCTGACCCCCCACCCTCCGCTTTCCCGCCGCCACCTCCTGCTCGGCCCCGCCCCCCCTGCTCCCATTCGTCGCCCCCCTCCCGCCCCGCCCCCAGCTGACCCCTCCTCCCCCCTTCTCCCTCTTATGGCGGCCGCTGCGCGGCAGAGTTAGCAACCCTTGACCCGAGGGTAGGTCGCTCCCCCTGCCGCTGCAGCTCCACCAGCCCAGGCTCCTGACACCTGCCTGCAAGACCGGCTAAAACAGTAAGTACTCCCCCCGCCCTGCCCCTCGCCCAGCCCCGCGCCACTCACCTCTCTTTTTCCTGTACCTCTGTCTTCTGCCTTCCGCTCTCTCCTCCAACCTCTCTCCGCACCTCTGCTGTCCATTTCCCTTCTCTCTCTGCTCCTCTTCTGCAGCCCACTTGCTGCGTGTTCTGCTCTTCCTCGGCCCTGCTCCTCTTCCTCTTCGCGTTTCTCTTCCTGCTTTACTCTTCATCTGTGTTCTTCTTCCTCCTCTGCACCTCGACCTGCGTGTTCTTTCTTCTTTCTTCATCTGTGTTCTTCTTCTGTGTTCTTCTTCCTCCCCTGCACCTCGACCTGCGTGTTCTTTCTTCTTTCTTCATCTGTGTTCTTCTTCTGTTTTCTTCATTTCTCCTCTTCCTCACCGCGTTCTCTTCCTACTTTGCTCTTCATCTGTGTTCTTCTTTCTCCGCTGCACTCCGACCTGCGTGTTCTTTTCTTCTTTCTTCATCTGTGTTCTTCTCTGCACCCCGACCTGCTTGTTCTTCTCCTCTTCTGTACTTTTCTCTGCGTGTTCCTTTTCTTCCTCTGTGGCCTCTCCTCATCTTCTGGACGCTTCCCCTCTGCTTCTCAGGTCTCTCCTCTTCTGCCTGACTCTTCTTCTTGACTCTTCTCTCTTCTCTCTTGACTCTTCTCCTCTTCTTCTTTATTCTTCTTCTTGACTCTTCTCTCCTCTTCTTCTTTACTCTTCTTATTGACTCTTCTCTCTTCTCTCTGGACTCTTCTCTCTTCTCCTCTTCTGTTCTTCCTGACTCCCCTCCTCCTCTGTAATCCCCCCTCCCCTATCTTTTCTCCCCTCCCTTCTACCTGACCCCCCCACCCTCTGCTTTCCCGCCGCCACCTCCTGCTCGGCCCGCCCCCCCGCTCCCATTCGTCACCCCCACCCGCCCCCAGCTGACCCCTCCTCCCCCCCTCCTCCCTCTTATGGCGGCCGCTGCGCGGCAGAGTTAGCAACCCTTGACCCGAGGGTAGATCGCTCCCCCTGCCGCTGCAGCTCCACCAGCCCAGGCTCCTGACACCTCCCAGCAAGACCTGCTAAAACAGTAAGTACTCCCCCCGCCCTGCCCCTCGCCCAGCCCCGCGCCACTCACCTCTCTTTTTCCTGTACCTCTGTCTTCTGCCTTCCACTCTCTCCTCCACCCTCTCTCCGCACCTCTGCTGTCCATTTCCCTTCTCTCTCTGCTCCTCTTCTGCAGCCCACTTGCTGCATGTTCTGCTCTTCCTCGGCCCCGCTCCTCTTCCTCTTTGCGTTTCTCTTCCTGCTTTACTCTTCATCTGTGTTCTTCTTCCTCCTCTGCACCTCGCCCTACGTGTTCTTTCTTCTTTCTTCATCTGTGTTCTTCTTCTGTGTTCTTCTTCCTCCTCTGAACCCCGACCTGGGTGTTCTTTCTTCTTTCTTCATCTGTGTTCTTCTTCTGTGTTCTTCATTTCTCCTCTTCCTGACCGCGTTCTCTTCCTGCTTTGATCTTCATCTGTGTTCTTCTTTCTCCTCTGCACTCCGACCTGCGTGTTCTTTTCTTCTTTCTTCATCTGTGCTCTTCTCTGCACCCCGACCTGCGTGTTCTTTCTTCTTTCTTCATCTGTGTTCTTCTTCTGTGATCTTCTTCCTCCCCTGCACCTCGACCTGCGTGTTCTTTCTTCTTTCTTCATCTGTGTTCTTCTTCTGTGTTCTTCATTTCTCCTCTTCCTCACCGCATTCTCTTCCTGCTTTGCTCTTCATCTGTGTTCTTCTTTCTCCTCTGCACTCCGACCTACGTGTTCTTTTCTTCTTTCTTCATCTGTGTTCTTCTCTGCACCCCGACCTGCGTGTTCTTCTCCTCTTCTGTACTTTTCTCTGCGTGTTCCTTTTCTTCCTCTGTGGCCTCTCCTCATCTTCTGGACGCTTCCCCTCTGCTTCTCAGGTCTCTCCTCTTCTGCCTGAATCTTCTTCTTGACTCTTCTCTCTTCTCTCTTGACTCTTCTCCTCTTCTTCTTTACTCTTCTTCTTGACTCTTCTCTCCTCTTCTTCTTTACTCTTCTTCTTGACTCTTCTCTCTTCTCTTTGGACTCTTCTCTCTTCTCCTCTTCTGTTCTTCCTGACTCCCCTCCTCCTCTGTAATCCCCCCTTCCCTATCTTTTCTCCCCTCCCCTCTACCTGACCCCCCCCACCCTCTGCTTTCCCACCGCCACCTCCTGCTCGGCCCCGCCCCCCCTGCTCCCATTCGTCGACCCCCTCCCGCCCCCAGCTGACCCCTACTCCCCCCCTCCTCTCTCTTATGGCGGCCGCTGGATCGCCGCAGGCAAGCCCGTCTGTGCCCGTCCGTGCCTGGACCGCGCCCAGCGCCACGACCCCTGGTCCCCAGCACTCCCAAACCCCTCAGCACCGCTACGACCCCAACACTCTCTACGCCCTCAACCCGGGGCGCTCCAGTACCTGCTTCCAAGCCAACCCTAAACGCACCCATGGACCCTTCGCATGCCTCACCTGCAAACTCACCTTCCACCGCGAAACCACCCCGCCCGCCAGCCCACGCGCCAACAACCACCTCAAATGAATCCTGATCAACGCACGCTCCGTCCACAAGCACGCCATTGAACTATGGGACCTCCTGGACTCCACCGCACCGGACGTCGCCTTCATCACTGAGACCTGGGTGAACACCTCTTCGGCCCCCGACATCACCATAGCCATCCCTGACGGCTACAAGATCTCCAGGAGAGACCGCACCAACCAAGTCGGTGGAGGAATCGCCATCGTCTTCAAGGACTCCATCAACGTCACCACCTCCACTGAAGACACCCCCCTCGCCGCCGAACACCTGCACTTCCAGAGCCACACAGACCCCAGGACCACCCTCAGAGGAACTCTCATCTACAGACCCCCTGGACCACGCGCCCTCTTCAGTGACTCTATCACTGACTTCATCTCCCCGCACGCCCTTGCCTCGCCGGACTACATCCTCCTCGGTGACCTCAACTTCCACCTGGAACAGAACAACGACCCCAACACCACCACCCTGCTCGACAACCTCGCCAACCTCGGTCTGAAGCAACTGGTGAACACCCCCACCCACATCGCCGAACACACGCTCGACCCCATTTTCTCCACCAGCAACCACGTATCCTTCAGCCACTCCTCCGTAATACACTGGACCGACCACAGATGTGTCCACTTCACCTTCCGACGCGAGACTCGCCACCTCCGCACACAATCCATCCCACGCAGACATTGGAACAAAATCCCAGCGGAACAGCTTCTCTCCACTCTCAGCGACAGCCAACCCACCTTCTCCACCGACCCCAACGACGCAGCCCTCAGCCTCACGCATTGGATCACCAACTGCGCAGACAACCTCGCACCCCTCAGACGCCTCCCAAGACAGACCAACACCAAGAAACCTCTTTGGTTCACAGACACCCTCAAGGAATCTAAAAAAAACTGCTGCACCCTCGAGAAAGCCTGGCGCAAGGACCACACCGCAGATAACATATCTGCCCTCAAAAACGCCACCCGCGAACACCACCAACTGATCCGCGCCACCAAAAGAAATTCCTTCACAGACAGACTGGACAAGAACACTCACAACAGCAAAGAACTCTTCAACATTGTCAAAGAGCTCTCCAAACCTAACACCAACGCCAACGCCATCACGCCCTCACAAGACCTCTGCAACTCCCTCGCCACCTTCTTCCATCATAAGATCACCGACCTACACGACAGCTTCGGACACCAGACCCAGCCAACCACCACAGAACCTACAACCCCAGCCATCACCCTCAACGCCTGGACTCACATCAGCACGGAAGAGACCAAAGCTACCATGAACTCAATCCACTCCGGTGCCCCCTCTGACCCCAGCCCACACTTCATCTTCAACAAAGCCGACGACATCATCGCCCCGCATCTCCAGACCATCATCAACAGCTCGTTTGCTTCTGCCACCTTCCCCGAGAGCTGGAAACACGCAGAAGTCAACGCCCTACTGAAGAAACCTACGGCGGACCCCAGCAACCTGAAGAACTTCCGCCCCATCTCGCTCCTCCCCTTCCCTGCCAAAGTCATAGAGAAGACCGTCAACAAGCAACTTACCAACTTCCTTGAAGACAACAACCTACTCGACCCCTCTCAGTCTGGATTCCGAGCCAATCACAGCACAGAAACCGCCCTCATCTCAGTCACAGACGACATCAGAACTCTGATGGACAACAGAGAAACAGTCGCCCTCATCCTCCTCGACCTCTCGGCTGCCTTCGACACCGTCTGCCACCGAACCCTAATATCCCGCCTACGCTCCACCGGTATCCAAGGACAGGCCCTGGACTGGATCACCTCCTTCCTCTCCAACCGCTCCCAAAGAGTCTACCTCCCACCTTTCCGCTCAGACCCCACTGAGATCATCTGCGGCGTCCCACAAGGCTCCTCGCTCAGCCCGACTCTCTTCAATGTCTACATGAGCCCCCTCGCCGACATCGTACGCAAACACAACATCACCTCCTACGCCGACCACACGCTGATACTTTCCCTCACCAAGGACCCCACCATCGCCAAGACCAACCTGCAAGATGGAATGAAAGACGTCGCAGAATGGATGAAACTCAGCCGTCTGAAACTGAACTCAGACAAAACGGAAGTCCTCATCCTCGGAAACACCCCGTCCGCCTGGGACGACTCCTGGTGGCCCACGGCCCTTGGCACCGCACCAACCCCCTCAGACCACGCACGCAACCTCGGATTCATCCTGGACCCACTTCTCACCGTGACCAAACAAGTCAACGCCGTATCATCCTCCTGCTTCCTCACCCTCCGCATGCTCCAAAAGATCTTCCGTTGGATCCCCGCCGACACCAGAAAGACCGTGACCCACGCCCTCATCACGAGCCGCCTGGACTACGGCAACACCCTATACGCAGGAACCACCGCTAAACTCCAGAAACGTCTGCAGCGAATTCAAAACGCCTCTGCCCGCCTCGTCCTCGACATACCCCGCAACAGCCACATCTCCGCCCACCTGAGACACCTGCACTGGCTTCCCGTCAACAAAAGGATCACCTTCCGGCTCCTCACCCACGCACACAAAGCCCTCCACAACAAGGGACCCGAATACCTCAACCGTCGCCTCAGTTTCTACACGCCCTCCCATCAACTTCGCTCCGCCAACCTCGCACTCGCCGCCGTCCCTCGCATCCGCCGCACCATGGCAGGTGAGAAATCCTTCTCCTACCTGGCGGCCAAGACATGGAATTCCCTTCTGCAACCTCCAGCACGCAGTGGGACATCTTCCATCCAAAGGAGAAGTTCCTAGTCCTTTTCGTTGTTTCGTTGTTGCAGAGTCTTCGGCTTCTTACACCTGGAGGCAGCCCTTTTGCACCTTCATCTGGGGTTGGTGGGGGGGACATGACCCCCCTGGACACTTTCGTGACTATTGGACTTGGTCCCCTTCCTTTACAGGTCCTCAGGTCCAGGAATCCGTCTTCAGTGCTTTGCTGGTGCTTGGGGTTCTTGCAGAATCCCCTATCACGACTATTGGGTCTTTCTGGGGTAGTAGGGTAACTTTACTCCTACTTTTCAGGGTCTTGGAGTGGGGTATTTTCGACACCCTTACTGTTTTCTCACAGTCCCAGCGACCCTCTACAATCTCCCATAGGTCTGGGGTCCATTCGTGATTCGCATTCCACCTTTGGAGTATATGGTTGTGTTGCCCCTAGACCTATGTCTACCTATTGCATCCTATTGTGATTCTACATTGTTTGCACTACTTTTCTTACTGTTACTTACCTGTTTTGGGTTTGTGTACATATAACTTGTATATATTACTTACCTCCTAAGTGAGGGTATTCTCTGAGATACTTTTGGCATATTGTCACTAAAATAAAGTACCTTTATTTTTAGTAACTCTTAGTATTGTGTTTTCTTTATGATATATGATATAAGTGGTATAGTAGGAGCTTTGCATGTCTCCTAGTTCAGCCTAACCTGCTTTGCCATAGCTACCTCTATCAGCATAAGCTGCTGGAAACACCTCTATTCTACTAATAAGGGATAACTGGACCTGGCACAAGGTGTAAATACCACAAGGTACCCACTATAAGCCAGGCCCGCCTCCTACACTACCCATCACTGTAAATAGCACTATTCACTCACTTCAACCAATAAAACACATATCACACTTGTAACACTGTCCCCTGTGTTAAATTGTGAACAAAGTGAAGTATGGATGCAACTGGCTGATAACTAATTTATTGTCAAATCTGTGCATGAAGGGAGTCCTCTGTGCCTAAATGTTGGCAATAAGTAAATGCTGAAAATGCAGACATGCAGAAGTGGACCATGTTTCAGCTATCATTACCAGCCCCCCCATATGACTGAGAACACTGACAGTATGTGTCACAAACCCCAATGTCAGGCCCAAGTCCCACACAGTTACTGGAAGTAGAGTTGTATCAGTTGGGTCCTGGAATTGACATCTTCCCCTTCCTCATCATCACCATCACTCTCCTCACCTCTCTGAGGTAGCTGGTCAGGACATACAGCACCCTCCACCTCCAAGAGGGGGGATAGAATATCTCACTGCCACGTTGTGCAGCATGCAGTAGGCCACCACTATTCTACACACCTTTTCAGGTCCATAAGCCAGGGAACCCCCAGAAATATGTAGACAACGAAATCTAGCCTTCAGGAGACCTATAGTTCGCTCTATAACCCTCCTAGTACGTCCATGGGCCTCATTGTAATTCCTTTCTGCATCCGGCATGGGATTCCTCACTGGTGTCAGGAGCCAACTCAAGTTTGGATAGCCAGAATCGCCTAGAAAAAGGTGCAATACAGTCGTCAATGTTATGCCCCTTAGTCAGACAGCCTGGCAGTCTGCTATGTGTCAGTTAGTGACAGGCACACTTACCTATGATCCACCCTCTGTCCTCTTGGAGTTGTTCCATCCTGTGTGGCACACTACTGTTCCTTCACACAAAGGAATCATGGACTGAACCTGGGAACATGGCATTCACATGTGAGATGTATTGGTCTACAGTATATACCAATTGGATGTTCATGGAGTGAAAGTTCTTTCTGTTTCTGTACACCTGTTCACTCACTCTTGGGGGGATGATAGGGTATGTGGGTACCATCAATGGCACCTATAACATGGGGTATGTTGGCAAAGGCATAGAATTCCGACTTGATGGCAGGGAGGTCAGTACTTTGGGGAAACCTCACATAGGACTGCAGGTGTCATACAAATGCATTCAGAAATCTTGTCAGTACCATGCTGAACATTGGCTGTGAAAATCCAGCACCCATGCCCACTGTCACTTAAAATGAGCCCGTTGCCAGGAAATGGAGCGTGGAGAGCACCTGCACTTCAGTAGGGATGGCATGCTGATTACGATTTCCCGGAGTTAGTGCAGGATCCAGTAAAGCTCAAAGTTCCTGAATTGTTGCACGTGTGAGTTGGTAATTGATTATGATCTGACGCTCCACCATGGTCCTCATATCCACAAGTGGTCTGTACACCGATGGTGCCCTTCCTCGCCACAACGGTCGGTACCTACGAGGGGTTTCAAAAAGGTGTGATGAAGACACATACATAGGCACACATTTCATCATTTGTGCACTGCATAGTTCATTGTAGTGACTCTACATTAACTGCTTCCTGACAGATCAACATTTACATCACAATGAGGGAACAGAGTATTTCATGTGTGGTATATTATGGAATGGACACATGCTTAGGTGCTTCATGAGGCTAGTAGGGCCTGCATTGTGCAAAGTTTTATTTACAGATGCGTAGGTCCAGCCAAAATGTCTGCCCACTGTAATCCAGGCCTTTCATTGTGGAAGTGACCTCATACCGCTAGCGGTTGACGTTACAGCATAAGGCGGTGTTTACCACCATTCGCACCCTCATTGGTTAACATGGATGCGAATGGGGAATCCTGGCGTATCATGATCGCCGCCGGCGGTGACGGTGCACGCCGCCGTGGAACGTACGCAAATTCGTCATCGATTATTCACTTGACTACCTGATCTCGTGCGGACAGGTACTCCACTGTGTGTACTGCTGTGGCAATAGATGTGACTCGTGTTGCAGGGGAAAGGGCCCCGGCCTGCATCTAGGAGGAACTGGCGAGGCTAGTGGACAGGGTCCTGCCCCTGTACGCAAAACTGTACTGATGGCCAGAGGTACAGGTGAGTCTGGGTTTGGGGGGCACTGTTTGTGTGTAATGGATGGTGTTGAATGGACATATGTGTGCACCTCTGAGCCTGCATGGGCCGTGATGCATGGCATGCTGCGTGCATATGGCCTGTAAGTCTGAGAGTACTGTCCGTCCCATGGTGGAAAATTAGCCAGCTGTACCTATCTTGCAAGTGCCTGACTTCTGTGTTCCATATCTGTGTCACCCTTTTAGGTCAGCGCCCTCCAGGCATAGGCAGCCAGGAGACTGAGTTACAGGTGAGCCATCACATTACTGAAATATGCTACATATGGAAAGTGACAAGTTGGGCAGATTGCTGGCCTGGATGCTACGACAAGAGAGATTGCCCCCACTCATATTATCTTTGAAACTCATGGATGGAACAAAAGTGATGACACAAGACGGTATAAGCAGACTACTGAGAGACCATCTGGCGGGTATGTACGGGGGACTGGGCTCATCACTATCGGAGATACGAAATTATCTAACAGACTTAGATCTCCCATGCCTCACAATGACACAAATTAAAGAGCTAGATGAGGACATCCAGTTGGAGGAAGAGGCGGTCAGGGACATGGCATGCCATAAAGCCCGGGGCCAAGACGGTTGGCCGGCTGAATATTACGAGACCTACGGAGACCTCTTGCTGCCCAAACTCCTTGAAACTCTTCAAGAATCAAGGGACTAGGTGCACGACCTCAGTCAATGCCAGAAGCGCAGATTATCATGCTCCTCAAACCTGGCAGGGATCCAAAGGATCCGGGCTCCTATTGGCTCCTCTCTGTTATGTGATGACGCTGGCGGCTATGGTCATGCTTGATATTGAAAAAGCATTTGATACAGTTGAGTGGGAGTACATGTGGACTGTCCTGGAGAGGATGGGCCCGGGGCATAACTTCCTTGCGTGGATCCGTCTCCTATATACCCACCCGGTGGTACGAGCGTGCATGGTTACGGTGGTCTCTAAAAGCATACCTATATCATGAGGACCCGGGCAGGGATGCCTGCTATCCGCGCCTTTTCGCATTGGTGGCAGAGCCACGGGCACAGAAATTGCAGAGGGAGATGGCGGAAGGGGGAGTAACAGTGGGAGGGTGCACACATGTTGTCTCCCTCTATGCGGACAATATCTGATTTACCTGACAAGCCTAAAACGCTCTAGACCTACGCTGCTGGACATCTTGACAGAGTTTGGTAACGAGTCAGGCTTGAAAGTCAACCGACACAAATCACTCCTATTCCCGATGGTCAGTCTTGTGGGACAGACCGTTGCAGACCACTCTCAGACGCTGTGTACCTGGGAGTGTGATCACATCCGCTACCTGGAGATGTAAATAGCACACTCGGAGGCTGCCAATTATGAATTGAACAAGGGTGCCGCTATGAGATATCTAGAGGATTCAGTCAGTTTTCAGAATATGCTTCCAGTCTCCATTATGGGAGGGCGGCGCTGAGCAGAATGGTCCTGCTCCCCCGCTGCCTCTATATACTATAAACCTCAATATGCCTTATGCCCCAGGGCACCTTTACAAAACTCAACAAACTCCTGGTCTCCCTCATATTGGGAGGTAAAATGAGAAGAGTTAAACTGGAGGTGATAAAACTTGACCCTGAGCTGGGGGGTCTGGGCATCCGGGATCTGCAGTTATACTACTTCACAGGGGTTCTGCTGTACGCCATGCAGTGGTGCAGAGATGAAATTACAGCCTAGAAAAAACAGCTGGGAGATTGGGCAGGGGTGGAAGATCTCCCTGGGTATCTGATGAGGGGTCGGGTGTGCCTGGTAGCGCTCCATTCCTAGTCCGCCAAGTAGCAGAGGTCTGGGAGCGGGCGGTCACAGTTGTGCTCAAGCGTGCCCCATATGGAATGTTATTGCCACTACAATGGCTGCCAAGCTTCCGGCAGACACAAATGGTTATGGACCTAACAAAATGGTATGATGGTAGCTGTACAGCTGTAGGGGACTTATATCAACATGGGACATTCCTCACAATCAATGAGGCTTGGGATAGTTATCGGTTACCCTCAGGCCAGCACCTGCAATATGCAAAAAGTTCTCACATAATTAGGGATCTATAGCCCTCAATCCTGAGGAGCAGGAGGAGTCCCGCGTACTACGGATGCTTCTGAACCCAGGAGTAACTAGAGGTCTGACATCGAGGAGAATATATAAAGGACTAACAGCAGATTGTACAGTGGACATGGCGATGATACGGAACAGATGGAATCCAGATCTGTAGACCCCGCTTGTCGACTTGGAATGGAGGCAGGAGTTTGCGCAGGTCCATGAGGTGGCGAGTAATGCTTGCTTTAGATGAACCCAATTCCAATATTTACATCGTACATACCTCAGCCCCCAAAGACTGCGCCTGGGTGCCCACGATGTGGGTTCACACCGGCCTCCTTTATACATATGACATGGTAATGCCCCTGACTACAACCGTTTTGGGCGATCAACATTGATGATTTGAGAGAAATCACCATAATACAGATTGAACCTTTGCCCAAGCATTGCCTATTAGGCATACTCCCCCTCCCAAAAAAGGGGAAAAAATTAATTGCCTGCTTGCACTGCTAGTGTTGGTTATGGCTAAACACTGTGTTGTAATTCATAGGACACAGGGGAGGCCCCGTAGGCCGGGATAATGGAGGGCCGACCTCTGAGAATGAGGTATTGCGGAAGGGAGGAGACTGAAACTAGTTCGCACTGATGAAAATGCTGAATAAAATTTAGAATTGTGGGGTGACATGTTAGAAGACCTAGACCTCTGGGAATCCCGCCAGCCCACGCGGGAAACACAAACACTGGAATTGGACACAGAGGGATCTCAGGGTGAATTTACAGACTCTGACAGTTAGGGAAGAGAATAGATAATAGTTACAGAGTACTCCCCCTGGTTTTTCACCCTCGCATATAGAGCCTTCATGCAGGGGAATGGTACATATGGGGGCAGATGGGTCGCCCACCGCACCAACATGCACTTCCACTTACCTGATGTCGCAATACGGCACACATAACTCTTTCGATAAGATATGCTGTCACTGATTGACCCACACAATGAATAGACAGTAACTGGTTTTAGCCATGGTTCTTTGTGTTGTTGCTAAATAGTTAATTCAATGATTGACTGCATAATAACTTTCACTGCATATAACCTGCTGTATATAAGGGAAACATGGTAGAAAATGCTACAACGAGATACCTCCCTAGGAGGGTCCCCACTCAACAGAGAGACATGGGGCCGCATGTACGAATGCTTTTTTCTATGTACCAAAGCAAAATGCGACTCAATAACTTATTTACCGAATCGCATTTTGCTTTTGCGATTCGGTTAAAGGAGGGAACATGTTTAGGGTGTCCCTTCCTAATACCCAATCTCACCAACATGTAAGAATGTTTTGCCAACATGAATGCAGTCGCAAAACATTCAAAGTTACCACCAACTTGATCCATTCGCAAAAGGGAAGGAGTACCCAGGGATCCCTTCCCCTTTGTGAATGGAAGTGTAGATATTTTTTCAGAGCAGGTAGTGGTACCACAGACCACTGCCTAGTCTAAATAAAAGAAAAGAAAACTATTCATTTTTTTGTTTGAAATGCATCCCATTTTTCTTTAAGAAAAACGGGCTGCATTAAAATAAAAATGCTTTCCTTAAAAGCAGTCACAGACATGGTGGTCTGCTGTCCCCAGCAGGCCACCATCCCTGTGAGTGTGGCCATTCCCAATGGGGTCGCAAATTGCGACCTACCTCATGAATATTGATGAGGCAGGTCTTTGCAACCCAACTGGGAATCGCTAAATGAATCTGAGAAATATATGTACATTTTATTTTGGGAGTCTCTAATTGTGACTCACAAAAAGTCTCAATTAGAGACTCGCAAAATAAAATGGACATACATCTGGCCCATAGTGCTGCATTGGCTGAATGGTATTATACAATCTGGACTGACCACGATTGACCGGGATGGTTCTTCGTGGAGCACGCGATTTGGGACTTAATATATGTAATGCTCTGATACACACAACGTCCTGCAGTACTCTGTACAATTCAATATGAGATAAAAGGATCTGTGTTCACAAAACTGTCTAAATGCGAATAAAGACAAGTTTTTTTTTAAAAGGTAAAGGAATTTCAAGGCAACTTGTAATCAGTGCTTAATTTGAGCCAGTCGTTGCCTGTTGGGGGGCACCAGCACTCATATTTGATGACTGGCACTTATTTTATCGCATCATACACAGGGGTGGCTCCTGTGCTATGGCGGAGGAGCGTCACCCCGCATGCAAAAGGCAAGAGGAGCTGCAAACCTTTAAAAAAATAAACTAATAATAAACAGTGTTTATTATCATTTTATTTTTAAAGGGGCAGGGCCATGGGGGTCACGAGGAGTGAGGGGAGTGCACAGAGCACTGCCCCCAGTGCGCATGTATGTTTGCCGGCCGGCTCGGGATGGCCAAACACACATGCCCACCAGGGCTCTCTCCAACTTGGCACTATGTTGCTGGATTGGAGAGAGCAAGCCCAGGCTCCCAGACTGCATTGGAGCGCCCAGCCAGGGTGCTCCAGCCAATCATAACGCTGCTCTGAGCAGCGTCATGATTGGTGCAGGGCAGGCTGGAAACCTGTGCCTGGAGTGCGGCGGCGGTATGGCTGCGCGGCGGCGACCTTAAGGTAAGTTTAATTTTTTTTATAATTTTTTTTTTATTTACCGAATCGCATTTTGCTTTTGCGATTCGGTTATAGGAAGGGACATGTTTAGGGTGTCCCTTCCTAATACCCAATCTCACCGACATGTAAGAATGTTCTGCCAACATGAATGCAGTCGCAAAACATTCAAAGTTACCACCAACTTGATCCATTCGCAAAAGGGAAGGAGTACCCAGGGATCCCTTCCCCTTTGTGAATGGAAGTGTAGATATTTTTTCAGAGCAGGCAGTGGTACCACAGACCACTGCCTAGTCTAAATAAAAGAAAAGAAAACTATTCATTTTTTTGTTTGAAATGCATCCCATTTTTCTTTAAGAAAAACGGGCTGCATTAAAATAAAAATGCTTTCCTTAAAAGCAGTCACAGACATGGTGGTCTGCTGTCCCCAGCAGGCCACCATCCCTGTGAGTGTGGCCATTCCCAATGGGGTCGCAAATTGCGACCTACCTCATGAATATTGATGAGGCAGGTCTTTGCAACCCAACTGGGAATCGCTAAATGAATCTGAGACATATATGTACATTTTATTTTGTGAGTCTCTAATTGTGACTCACAAAAAGTCTCAATTAGAGACTCGCAAAATAAAATGGACATACATCTGGCCCATAGTGCTGCATTGGCTGAGTGGTATTATACAATCTGGACTGACCACGATTGACCGGGATGGTTCTTCGTGGAGCACGCGATTTGGGACTTAATATATGTAATGCTCTGATACACACAACGTCATGCAGTACTCTGTACAATTCAATATGAGATAAAAGGATCTGTGTTCACAAAACTGTCTAAATGCGAATAAAGACAAGTTTTTTTTAAAAAGGTAAAGGAATTTCAAGGCAACTTGTAATCAGTGCTTAATTTGAGCCAGTCGTTGCCTGTTGGGGGGCACCAGCACTCATATTTGATGACTGGCACTTATTTTATCGCATCATACACAGGGGTGGCTCCTGTGCTATGGCGGAGGAGCGTCACCCCGCATGCAAAAGGCAAGGGGAGCTGCAAACCTTTAAAAAAATAAACTAATAATAAACAGTGTTTATTATCATTTTATTTTTAAAGGGGCAGGGCCATGGGGGTCACGAGGAGTGAGGGGAGTGCACAGAGCACTGCCCCCAGTGCGCATGTATGTTTGGCGGCCGGCTCGGGACGGCCAAACACACATGCCCACCAGGGCTCTCTCCAACTTGGCACTATGTTGCTGGATTGGAGAGATCAAGCCCAGGCTCCCAGACTGCATTGGAGCGCCCAGCCAGGGTGCTCCAGCCAATCATAATGCTGCTCTGAGCAGCGTCATGATTGGTGCAGGGCAGGCTGGAAACCTGTGCCTGGAGTGCGGCGGCGGTATGGCTGCGCGGCGGAGACCTTAAGGTAAGTTTAATTTTTTTATAATTTTTTTTAAATTTGTGTTTCGTTCCCCGTGCCACTTAGCCCAGTCGCCAGCCACGACTGATCATACATTTGCAGAGCGCAGGAGAGAGAAAAACACATAAAGGGAAAAGAATGAGGATGGGAAAGACAGAAAAAACGCCAAAGGGAGAAACCAGTGACCTGTACAAGTGAAATAAAGGGGCAGGGAGTGCCTGATAGTTGATAAAAGAGGCCTGAGCAGGATTGAAGACTACCTTTTCAGCACTGACATTTAATACCACTGGCCACAGCCTTCAGAGTAGAGCTTCGGGCACCAGCACTTATTCTTGCAGGCATCCATGTATTATATTTCTATTTGAGCAATATTACAATATTTCTTCCAAGCACATTTAACATTTCTGCATACTCAGTTCTTATGTAGCAATGCATGTGTAGAACGTATGAATAAATGATCATTCTGCCTCACCAATTTCTAACATCTGTCTGAGGTGTCAGCATGAAATATATACAGTCAACCATTGAATTATACAACCAGTGGTTTCTTTTATATTGATGTATCTTGGGAGCTGAATTGATGATTGTGCCAGGCATAAGTCTAATTACTTTTCCCTATAGTTTCCATATTAACAGTGTGCAGCTCTGAACAAATGCCTTTCTGTATCATTTTCATCAATGTTACCTCTAACATCAATCAGATAATTATATATGTTTACCGATCGGTGTTTGTAAATATCAATTCTACCCACAGCCACCCCCCACTTCCTTGACCCTGTGCCATTTTGCACTCTTACCCCTGAGTGTGACTTCTTGCCCTGCAGTCCCAGAAGCACCCACAGTTTGAAGGGTGTTTTCTGTGATGTTGTTCCTTATTCTGAGCAGGGGAGACTGATGGTAACTGCCCCATCCAGTCCTAGATTGGATTTTTAAGTCTCAGTCCAATGGCTCAAACAGGTGTCTTGTGGAAGGGATGCACAATTAGACACTGTGCTTGTTCTTGTCTATCAGGCAGTGTTCTGTTGCTGCCTTTAATTATCACTCACCATCCAGTATTATCCTTTGTATTAGACTAACCACACCTATAAGCGTGAAGGAAGCTGTGAGGGAATCCAGCCACAGAGTGAGAGGCCAGAATCCTAATGTGACTGTGGTTTCACACCACATTTTATATAGTTCAAGCAGTACGGTGGTTGTGAAAAATTGCAGCACTGCATTGTACGAACAAGGGAAAGTTGAGCAGTGGCAGTTCTACAAGGCATCATAGACCAATGATGTAATCACTGCCACTTGCGTCTAAAATGCACGTTTTGCATGACACTAAGGGGCAGATTTATGGAAAATGGCGCTACATCGAGTGCAGCACCACTTTCCCTGCGCCCCTTAGCGCCCCCCTACCACCACCATGTGTGCGCCATATTTAAAATCCAGCGCACCATGGCGCAGTGTAAGGGGCAATAGTGTCATTTTACATTACGTTATTGATATACTCTGCAGGAGTAGCGCCACAATATTGGCGCTACTCCTTCAGAGTACATAGGGGCCCATTAAAAATAAAGGAAGCATCCTTTTAATGCCTGCTTTGAGCAGGCGTTAAAAGTGCCGTAAAAATGGCACAAGGAAATCTCACAGATTTCCTTGCGTCATTTTTTCAGCCCCGCCGACGAGGGAATGCCCCTTTTGCATACATTATGCCTAGCACAGGCGCAAAGGGTTACGGAGGGGTGCAATGATAAGATTCAGACTGACCTGATCCTTGGTCAGTTCTCCCTTCATGAAGGTCCGGGGTATTTGTGGATCTAGAGGGTTCTGATGATCTGTAAAAACGGCGCAGGGATTTCGGCCTCGTTGGGCCACATTAATGCCAAAAATGATGACGTTAATGTGGTGCACAGTGGCGCTAGGGGACTATAAATATTATAAACATTATGCTCCAGGAAAATAGAGAGGCAATAGTGTCTACTACAGCTTCCTACACAATGGCAGTAGGCAATGGAGTAAGCCATGTAAAATGTGTACATTTGCCTATATACATGTTTTATATTGTTTTCCTTTGTTTGACACACAATCTTATGAATACTCAGTATAAACAGTCACCATTATTCAATCAGAACAGAAAAAAACAACAGTCAATTTATTCTAAAACTAAAGATGTAGAACCAATATTTTTAAACGTTACCATTTTATTTTGTCCACAATGTATTATTTAGTTTCATTAACAGATGACACAAGAAAATAAATTCCAATGAAATGTGTGCAAAAATCTGAGCAGCATAACTGCATCATCCACAATATCTATTCTCTGCTTTCATCTTAATCGTTGTATCTGGGATAACCTAATTCAAATTAGTTTCTTGGTTACACTAGGACACGTTAAAGCATCACAAAGAGGGAAGGGAGGTCTGCTCCTCTTCTTGTTATTATGTTTGTACCTGGTTTGATTTGGCGTTAGACTTTCTTTCAAAAAACAAATGCTGATATTCTAGTAGGTGCACCGCACAAAGCATTATTCGCTCTGCAGCCACATCATCCTTTGGTGAAACGTTACCATTGTCACTTGCTCCTTTGTGTCCGCGTCGTCCACCAGAGCGTAGCCCCGCGCATTGTCAGGGAGATCCACATTGAAAAAACTATGCTTCTCTAAGAGGATCCTTGCTTCAGTTGTGGTAACTTGGCCAAGGAAACAAGGTAATCTTCCAGACAAATATTTGTGAAGTGAGTGATGTGATAAAACAATTAAACAACAATACAGGTAAAGACATACCTAAATGAAGGATCCACAGAAATTTAAATTTATGTTAAAGGAACACAGCATTTAAAAATAAATCTAAAAAATGGAAGATAAATCGGGGGGATGTTTAATAAAAAATAATTAATATAAGAGGGCAATGCAAAACGTAATTTTAATTCAACATCATAGGCAAAAATCCTGATTAGGCACCTCTTTAGTGAGGTTTACCCATCAGTGCACACAGTTGTATAGATGATGGGACTGTTCCACTCAAGGTTTGCATACTAAAGGAGAGTTTTGCTCAGCGAGCCAGCTTTGAAGTTAGATATATTAGATTTCAGATCTGAGTGAACCATATGCAGACAAAATTAAAAGGTCCAACAGGAAGATGGTGTCCTTGACTGGCTCCAGATGATAAGATTCAGACTGACCTGCTCCTTGGTCAGTTCTCCCTTCATGAAGGTCCGGGGTATTTGTGGATCTAGAGGGTTCTGATGATCTGACAAGGTCTCTAGCAGATTGCCTGCAGCTCAAGCTGGACAGGTTTTACTGAGCTAGGTTTTCTCCTGGAAGGACAGGGTGCTTCTTCTCTCTGATAAGGATGTGTTGCATGGTCTCCTACGTCCTACAATGGAAGTCGTGCTGGTTTTGAAAATAACACCTGAGCCTGCAGCAGAGGTGGTGCCAGATTACTGACATAATATCGATGCATACAATATCGAAAAACACAAAAATAAATACAATTAACAAAATTATTGCCTTCCTATATTTAACTAATAAAACCGCAAATATCAAGAACACAAATATCATTGTTAAAAATATTGCTTTTTACTCATATCGAAAACACAAATATCATAAGCAAAAATATTGCCACCTTTAAATAAACGTATAATATGCCCACAAAGTATCAACTACAATAATATCACCAAAATAATGACATTATCATAAATAAATAAAAAAAGCACTTTTTACTAAAACAATTATTTAAAATAAACCTAAAACACTGTATACACATGTTTGAATTAAAAATAAATATATTACATCGCCAAAATATTTATAATTCCCCAATATATATATATATATTTATATATATATATATATATATATTATATATATATATATATATATATATATACATACATATATATATTATATATATATATATATATATATATATATATATATATATATATATGACCGCCAGTAGGTAGTTATAGTTAGTACCATACCATGTGTCCATTGGAAAAGTGTTTTTTGACTTGCCTATATCTTTGTATCTTTGACAACATTTGACAAATCTTCACAACATTTTCCAAAAGCGTGTTGTGGTGATTCTTGTTGTGCACAAAAAGTTTCAAGGTGATTCGTCAAAGGCGGGCCGAGCAAAAGGGGGCTAAAAAAACAACACGTTTCCCATGGTTATTCCCATAGGATTCTTTAGACACGACTACAGGTGGAACTACTGGACGGAATTACACCAAATTTGGCAGCTAGCTAGCTGTCAGTACGCAGATGATGCTTTTGCTTATTTGGTGTAAATCCGTTCAGTAGTTTTTGTATATATCTGGCAGCAAAGTATTCGCGAACAAAGACAAGCTCGTGCAGGTAAATGCAAAGCTCTGATTGGCTGTCAACACTTCAAACCAGGAAGTATTGGCAGCCATCTTGGGACTCAGCTTGAGCCGAGTCCCAAAGAGTAGAGACACCCCGAGATAAAAAAAAAAGTTTTTTTTAAAAACAAATTCTGCAATTTTGTGATATTCACAAATTTGTGGCACAAAAAGTAAAAAAAAAAAACAGAGGCTCCCACACTTGTTTTTTTATAGGCCCCTGGGTGGGCATTACAAATTTAGTGTGGGGGACCACCACCTCCCCCGGAGTTTTCATTTTTTTCAATGCAGGGGGCCTGTGGTGTCCCCACTGCCCCCCCATGGAACGTCACCTCCCCAGGGATTTCCTTTTAAATATGCAGGAGGGACTGTGGCCTGCCGCTGCCATGGGGACCGCCACCTCCCCAGGGCTTTCATCTTAGAATATGTTGGGGGTCCCACACCCCCTGCTGCCCTGGGCACACCCACCTCCCCAGGGCTTTCCTTTTAAAATATGTGGAGGACCCCTCAGTACCCCCACTGCCCCGGGGACCACCAACCCCTGCGGCAAAAATTTAAAAAAAGAAAGGGTGTCCCAAGGGACCACCACGCCCTGGGGACCACCACCCCCGGGGCTATGTAAACATTGAAGGGGGTCACCTGGCCCTCTCTCGTGGAGCCACTGATGGCCGTGAGGACCGTCACACACCAGGGCCGGCTCCTGCTATTTCCTGGGGTGCCCAACTTCCGCCGTGCATGCACAAAGGGCCTTGCACAGCATCAGGTGGGGTGTTAGGGGGTTGGCTGCAGGGACAGGCCACCCCTTGCGTGCAACCCCTACTGCACACAGGAGAAGGCTGTGCACGGTGCAAGTTTGGGTGCTTATAGTGGGTTGACCTCAGGACGTGGCCGTGCATGGCGGTGGTTGGATTCACGTATAGCAATGAAAATTAGCATACGTTAGAAAAAGCCCTAAATATTTCAATGAAAAAAACAAAGGTTTCCAGGACGTTATAGCTAGGTTCTGAATTTACTCGTACAAAACCACAGAGATTCAGCAGTTATAGTTATAGTTCTTTCAAGTAACTAAAACTCGTGCCTTTGCCATGCACAGCTAATAACTCTACGTTATATCATTGATGACATATTCTATGCCATCTTTAATATTCTCACTGAAACATTTGTAATAACATTATTGATGAGTCAACTGTGTATGGCAAGGGCACAAGTTATAGTTACCTTATGGTGCACGTTTTAGTTACATGAAAGAAAAGAACTCTAACCATAACTGCTGAATTTCTATGGTTTTGTATGAGTTATGCACTAAATATTATTCTAATGCATGCTATGGGAGGGTCACTACAAAATATGATGTTGTAATGAATGTACGAGAGCGCAACCACCCCCCCAAATATGACAGAAATAGAAGTAAGGCAAGCACTAGTTCCCTGGAACCCACAGCCAAAATCCTAAAAGATATGTTCCCTAAAGTCCCCAAACACATCACAGACCAACTAACAGCTATGCCCACTTTAAAACATATAATTGCATGAACTAAAAAAGACACCAGTGATGCTCCTCCTGCCTCTAGAAGATACCATAGAAATACTTCAACATTTAAAAATGACACATAATGGGGAACCTTTCTTGTTATATGACAACCTAAATATTTCCTACAGCAGATAACTTACTAAAACTAAGCCATTGTCAAACCTGGATGATGCATGGGACCTGCAAAATGTGTCCGAAACCATTCACTTAGATATATGCCATAGATGGTGAATATTAAATCACACATATTACTTTTATAAATGTCCTACTACCAAATAAACAAAGCAGCACTTACTACAAACTCTTAAACCACATTAAACATGAAAGAAATTATTACTGCTCTCAAAATATTAACATAATAATAGACTTTGAACAAGCCATGATTTCAAACTATTAAAAATGTTTACCTCCACACAGCCATACAAAGCTGTTGCTACCATTTCAATCAATGCATATGGAGACACGCCCAACAAACAGCACTAAATTCCTCATTACGAGTCAGACTTCCGCAACTCTGGTGGTCCGACCTCCATATTACGAGTTTGGCTATGGGGCCACCAAAAGAATGACATCGGTCCGCTGGCCCGGCCATACTGACTATCAGTCAGTATGGTAGGGACTACGGTGGTCCTTCACCGTGGCAGTCAATGTTAAAGATCCCGGCATCAGGACCACCATGGCTATTACGACCTGCTGGACCGCCAAGTTTTCATGGAAAGCTTGGCTGTCTGGCAGTTAAGGGGCTCAAAATGGGGGGCCCCAAGGGGTACGGCTGCATGGAGGTGGAGGTGGGGGCCCATGTGGGCCCCCCCAAAAGAAATCGAGGTTCGCAGGTGTGCTGTGTCCCATGCATGTCATGGTGCATGGGAAACAGGCTGCCCATTGTGCTGACCGGTAGGAGAGCATGGCCGGCAGTAGCTCCATTGTATTGCCCCATGCCTCCACCGGCCAGTCACTCCAACTCGTAATATGGTGGTCCTAGGACCGTCGACCAGACACTGTTCAGACCGCCAAACTCATAATGGGGCCCTAAGTGTAGAATATGCTAAAAACTGCCAATTTCCTTTGACAAAAACAAAATGATAGCACTAGCCTATGTCCCTGTCACAGAGGAAGCCAAACACTATAGTTTACTAATAGAAAGCCCCTTCTACAAACAAAATGAAAACAAACTAAGCCCCCTAGTGGATTATTTCGAAGACACTTAGGTTGGCACTCTGCATCGCTCCAGACACAAGTGCCAACCCAATTTCCATATACCATGGTGGAATGTCTATGACAGCACCTTGGCATAGGAAGCCAAAACCAACAACACAGTGGAAGAATGGCACAATCCCTTCCAATCCGCACTAGGCAGAATTCAACTTACACTCTATATATTTATAGAAGCATTACCAAAAGAGCAACAACTCCGAATAGCGCAATCTGTTATCCAAATTAGACTTAGGGCATTATGACCACCAGACATGTGGTGGCGGTCGAACCGCCGCATGCCAGGTGGTCCGACCACCTAATTACGACCCTGGAAGTCAGACCTCCAGGGGACTGCCATCCCCGCCAGGAACGTCATTCCAGATGGGGTGACGGTGGTCAAAGTCGTGCTCAGCCACAGTGGCACTGAGTTCGGCGCCGTCGTGCTGATCACAACTTCACTTTCCGACAGTCTTTTCATAGTGGGGACCCTGCCATCAAAAGGCTGGCAAAAAGACAGTGCAGGGGGGCCCCCTGCCCAGCACCCTCAGAATACACACTGTCTGCTACTGGGTGCTGGTAGCATCCACATTGCGACAGCTTTGGCCTTGGCTCCACTGCGGTCTCTTCTCCACGGGGCTGGCAGCCCCTGGTCAGCACAGCAGCCTCAGAATGAGGCCCTAAAACTTGGCAAACAAACCAAAAGAATGCATGCCATGCCACAATGTAAAATCAAAATCTTCCTAAACAAAAAAGGAATAGTTTACTTAAAAATAATAGCCAAAAGCATATTATAAAAATAAATAGTAACCTACAAAATTCCCAAAAAACTGTCACAAAAACTAAACCAACATCACAAATCAAATGTATATAAATAATAAACAATATTTTATTGCATCAGTCTAAACACTAAATAAAAATCCAATGTTAAATAAGATTGAGATAATAAAATAATATATAAATAATTTGCATGAAAAATCTAAACTTCACTAACCAAAAAGCTCAAAGACAAACACAATCCATTATGTCAAATAACTACAACACATAAACCACACATTTCCAAATAACAATCATATAATATTTACACAAACAATACATTACAACATTTCCCACCCATAACAAATAAAATATGACTTACTGTTCTGTATCTGCAGATCTTCCACTGTATTCACATAGTCAAAAATAATAATGCACCAAAAATGGGAAAAAGATTTTCCAAAAAGCTCTCCCCCCAAACAATGCAAAAATAAAATTAATCCAGTAGAGATCCCTTGAAGCAATCCAAAATATCTAGGAACCATAAAAAAAACTGGAAAGGTGTTTCAAAAATAAATACTTCTGGAACCGTAAAAAAGCAAATCAAATTTAAAAATATTGGTTTATTATAAAGCAAAATTGATTTCTGTTAAAAAAAAAACTGTCGCTCCCAATGCCCGTAGGACAACAAGAAAATCCACCTGCAAAAAAACAGTACATTCCCAAAAATACATATAAATTACACTTAGGGCCTCATTATGAGTGTGGAGGTCTGGACCGCCGCCTATGCGGCGATCTGACTGCAACATAAGGGAACCACCAGCTCTGCCAAGATCTTGAACCCCAGCAGCCTGGCGGAGATCCTAATCACATTTACAAAACCCTTTCCACTCTAAAACAATTTGGAGAAGGTGTTGGACACTAGAGGGGTGACATTTACTTTTCTCACTCCAAAGTACACTATTTTGAAGAAAGTGTTGGACACTAGAGGGGTGGCATTTATTATTCCCAATGCAATCTAAAAGAATTTGAGGCAAGTGTAGGTCACTAAAGGGGTGACATTTACTATTCTCATTCCACTTTATACCAGTTTGAGGAAGGTGTTGGACACTGAAAGGGTGACATTCACTATTTGCACTACAGTCCAAATCATTTTATGCAAAGCACTACAAAATAAAAATTTAATATACACAATCAATATTTCATACTTGCACTACTTTGCTATTTCCACTCCAATATATACTAAAGCCAGGAATGTGTTAGACACTAAAGGGGAAACATTTACTGTTCCCACACCAAAGTAAACCAATTTGAGGTAGGTGTTAATCGCTAAAAGGGTGACATTCACTGTTCCCAAACCAAGTTATACCACCTTTGGGAAGATGTTGGACACTAAAGGGGTGGCATATACTATTCCCACTCCAATATATACAAATTTGGGAAAGGTGTTGGACACTAAAAAGGTGACATTTACTATTCCCACTTAAATCCAAACCAATTTTGGGAAGGTGTTGGACACTAAAGGGATGTCATTTACTATTTGCACTACAATCTGAAACAATTTATGCAAGGCACTAGGCACCAAAGATTTAATATAGACATTTAATATTCCATACTAATATATTTATATTTTAGCTATTAAATAAATTAAAATTTACTTCAAAAACACTCTAACCCAAAATACAAACCTATATATTTCTGAATAAACATGTACATATAATAGATTATTCTTGTCACTAATAATAATCGATATATTTTTTAAATATTTACTACCATTCCTAACATTTTAAAGTAAAATAAAAATCATTCTCCAAAATTAACATCATAAAAAAGTAATTTTTTAAAAGAAATGTAAAACAAAATGAAATTTATTAAAAGTTAGAAAATATATTCTCAACAACAGAAAGTATTCAAATATTAAACATGATACAAATCTGATTATTGAGTTTTGTTTACAAAGTTTTTATAAATAAACCAATAACATGGAATACAACACAATATACATTTATCTGTCATAATTAATGCATATTTATATTTGTTTGATATCATAATTAAACACTTCAAAAATGTTTCAAATAAATGTTAATATAATTTTATATAATGTTAATATTGAAATTTGTCAAAAAAAGTTTCTACACTTACATTATAATTTTCAACATAAAAATAATTGTGAATATTTGTATTTCGAAAACAGTTGTATTTGTTAAAACACTTAACCTAAACACTTTATTTAAAAAAAATATTTCACAATACTGAATTCATGTTTGATATATTTTAATTTTTGATAAATATACCATCATTGTATTATTTATTTTAAAATGTACAATTCAATAATATGTTAATATAAATAATATATATTCAAAATTATTATGAACTTTTATTAAAATGTGTTAATGTAACAAAATAAATTTTTTTAATGTACTATATTAATTTGCATATCATTAAAATAATAAACATTATTTAAATTAAACTATCCGCTTTATTTTTGTCCTCATAAGTAAATCCCACCACACTGCAATAGGGTCATCAACCGACATCAAACATGGTAACCCAGTAAACCAGGTTAGAACCCAAGTAGATGCAGCACTTCACCTCTCCCAGGCCCTCCCAATGCTCTTATCCAACCGCAAATCCGTGAGCGAGGAGGAGAAAGCAGAAGGGAAGAGGGGGAAAGGAGGCAGAAATAATCATTGGACTACTTAGTGTGGAAAGAAGGCAAAAATAATCATAGGGCTACATATCAAGAGTAATTCAATTTTGCCGAGCATTTTCCCAAATGGCCCAACATTCATCATTGTTACCCACTGGACCACTACGTTCTAAACAAGAAAAATAATCTAATGAAAACAGCCAATCCAAAACATTCGGAGGTAGAGGGCTGACCCACTTTAGGCATATTTGTCTCCTGGCCAATAGCATCAACAAAAACAATATACCCTTATACGGCCTAGATAACTTCTGTTCCCCTATAGACCCAGGGGAGACACCAAAAAATACTAGAGGGGGGGTCACTTCCATATCAGTACTTATAAATTGCTTAAGGAAACCATTAATCCCCGACCAGAAAATACCTAGATTTGGGCAGTTCCAAAACATATGTACATCGTTTGCATTAGGCTCCCCACATCGCGGACACTTTTTTTCTGACTTCCTCACAGTGGACAGCCTCTGAGGAGACCAATAAACCCTATGCATCGTAAACAGTTGATTTTTTTTTCAAAGCGGCTGATCTAGTTACCGACCATGGCATAGAGCTTGACATTTCCCAAATATGCGCTAAATTCAAATCTGGAAAGACCTCTCCCCATTTCTTCTCAAGAGGCAAAACCGCTGAATCTGACGCATCAAGCAATGCCTGATACCAAACAGAAACTTCTTTATGTGCCAAGATCGAGGATAATTTCTCTTCCCAAGGATTATACACTCCCCCTTTCTCCTGAAGAGATGCCGCCCAACTTGCTAATTGTAAATACTTGAATCTTGAAAGCTTGTGGTCTGTTAATTCCTCCAATCTTGACCAGGGCACCAGCTTTGCATCCTTCAAAAGTTGTCCCCACTTCGTCACCCCCTTTAACACCAAAGCCAGTTTATCTAGAAGAAACTCAGGAGTACCAGGGGAATCCCAGACCGGAGCCCTGGGACTGTAATAGTAAATGTGAAGAACTTGGCATACCAACCACCATACGCTAGCAGCGTCTTTAAGAAGCTTGAATCGGATCTTTTTGAAGAATTTCGGGTGACTGAATTTATATAAGAAAAAACTACCAGCCGCTGAAAACTCTTGAGTCACTGCGCCCCAAAGGAACGTATATTCAGACCTATCCCGTAGCAAGATCCTAAAATCTTTCAAGTGAAAAGCTAAGTAATATTTGTTAAAATTAGGAGCTGCAATCCCCCCCTTCCCCTTAGGCCTACATCCTAGCACCTTTTGAAGACCAAACAAACGAAGTTAAATCGGCTTGCATCTTCTGAAACCATCTCTTCTTGAATTCCAAGGGGATTGTGTTAAACAAGATTGTAAATTTAGGAAGAATAATCATTTTAAGGATATTTACTCTACCTATAAAAGACAGAGGGAGCCCGGCCCAGGTCTTAAGTAAGTTGCGAGTTTCCTTACAGAGCTTATCAAAATTAACCCTAGCCAATTCATTGAGATTAGAAATAACTTGAATACCCAGGTTACTAATCTGTTGCTTAACCTGCGGACTATCAAAGGTAGTATTCCAACACATAATCTCAGTTTTCTCTGGGTTAACAGAATAGCCCGAAACTTCTCCATATTCCTTTAAACGTAATAAAATTCTAGAAAAAAACCTGCGTCAAGTCCCCCGTGTATATCATAAGATCGTCAGCATATAAAGCAATCTTCTTCTTCCAGCCCATACATTGAAAAGGAGGGATCGCTCTATCCGCCCTAATTCTGGCTGCTAACGGTTCGATATATAAATTGAAAAGAAGAGGAGATAGTGGACAACCTTGTCGCGTCCCTCTCTGAATGCTAAATCTGGAAGATAACTTATCATTAATCAAGATACAAGCTGATGGATCTTTGTAAATAACCTGAATTGCCTTAATAAATTTCGGGCCCATCTCAAAGGCCTCCATTACGCGCTGTAGAAAACGCCAATTTACGCGATCAAAAGCTTTAGCTGCATCAAACGTGAGGACTGATAGGGGAACTTTTTCAGAGGTCGCCAGATCAACTGCACCCAGTAAATCATGATTCAATTCATGCAAGTATCTACCTCTGACAAACCCTTTCTGGTCCTCATGAATCAAATCGCAAATCACACTCTGAAGCCTGTTAGACAAAATATGTGTGTAAAGCTTATAATCTGAATTCAGCAAGGAAATTGGCCTATATGAATTACAGAGGGCCGGATCCTTCCCTGGTTTCGAAAGGAGGCTTATGACTGCCTCACCCCAAGACCTGAGCATATCCACCGCCTCCTGTAAAAGTAAATTGAACAATTCTGTCACAATAGTAACCAACTCCTCGCAAAGATTGCCATATAGTTCTTTAGGCAGACCATCTGGACCCAGAGCCTTCCCCTTCTTTAAATTCAAAATCGCTGCTCTCACCTCCCCAGGATCTATTTCTCTCACAAGTTGGTTCTGATTTGATGCTGTTAACTGAGAGAGATGAAGCGCTTCCAGATACTCCTTTACAGACATTTCAAACGTTACAGCAGAGTACTGATCTTCTGTATACAAGTTCTGAAAAAAAAAAACACAAAAACCTCCTCTATCTCGGGATTAGTTATGCATACAGCTCCCGTAATCTCTGACTTGACAAGTGAAATTACATTCTTAGAGCGGTCTTCTGGTTTTCCATGCCAAGAGTTTTCCACAGTCTTCCCCATATTCATAGTGGGCGAACCTACTGCATTCCCATGCCCTTCTCGCTTTCCCCTCTAAGAATAGACCCAGCTCCGATCTGGCAGATTCTAACTGAGCTTTGAAGAACCCCTTCTGTTTTTCCTCCGCCCTTGAGGAAGCTTCCTGCAAGGAAGCCACCTTGAGCTCAAGTTGTTTCAACTGGTCTCTCTCTGCTCTATATCTACAAATGGCCAACCCCGCAAGCCTACCTCTAATAAAGGCTTTGTAAGCATCCCACAATGTCTGCAGTGTGGTGGATCCATAATTCAATTCAAAGCATTCATTAGTGTCTGTCCTCAACCCGTCCACCAATAACTCATCCAAAAACAAGGAACGATTTACTGTCCACCTGGGAATAGAAACTTGACTATTAAGGGAGACTTGCATTATCACTGCTGAGTGATCTGAAAGAGGTGCAGGGGCATGACAAACCGATATTACCATGTCTCTTAACTGATGTTGAATTAAAAAGAAATCTATCCTTGAATGATGACCATACTTCTTATTATTAAATGTGTACCTAAACCCCCCCACCCTTCTGATGCCAAATATCAATTAAACCAAGGTCCAACATTCCTTGTTTTATCCTTGACCGAGTTCTAGGTAAATTAACCGTTGGTCTTGGTGTGGACTTGTCTAAAGAAGGATTCAATAAAATATTAAAATCTCCACCAATTATAATCGGATGTTTAACAACCAGTAGATGGGCAAAAAGATCTTGAAAGGGTGAAGGATCATCAACGTTAGGACCATAATAACCAGCGATCGCAAACCAGGTACCATGTAAGGCGGCTTCCAAAATCAGCCATCTACCCCTAGGATCTTTCTCAATATTGACAACCTTCACTCCTACTGACTTCTTTATCAAAATTGCCACCCCCTTGATCGCGCATGATTGATTAGTGCACGCACAATAACCCACCCAATTCAGATATTTAAGATATGCCTTCCATTCGGACTCTAACAAATGGGTTTCTTGTAAGATAATTACTTCCTCCTCTACCCTTTTTAAAAATTCAAAAATTCTCCTCTTCCTCCCCAGAACCCATAAACCATTTACATTCCATGATAAAAACTTCAAAGGAGCTCCTGTCTGCTTAGCCATTGACAGGTATAGAAAAGTTATCACCGGAAGACCAGAAACTCAACAAAAAGTTAAGGCCCCTCATACAAACACATAGCATACTACTGAGAACATTTTCAAACATTGCATAACTCCCCCCCCCCTGCTGCTCCCCACCCCACCCCCACCTCCCACACCATGTGAAGAAAAAACAAAAAACCTCCTGGCTTGTACCCCAAACACACCCAATACCTCCTCCACCCAAGGGAACCCTCCCTCGTCTTTCAAGGGTGACTATTACCAACCGTGTGAGCTCGAGCCGGTCGGCTCTTCCCAAAAAGAAAAAAAAAGATCAACATCAATTTTTCATTTTCTCAATTAGTGCCTGGACTTCCACGGGTTCCCTAATATTGTTTCATGGTATTATTCCACATAATCTTCAAAAAAGCCAGGAACCTCATCTGAACTGTAGTGCCATGGGACCGGAGATCTTGCATGTACTTCCCCAGTTCCCATTGCCTATCTAAAGTTGTTTTAGAAAGATCCGAACAAATCCGAAATGACAAATCGCCCATTGAAAAACTACCCGCCTTGAGAGCATCAGACAAAATTCTTTCTTTTACAGAGTAAGTGCCAAAATTAACCAGGATCTTCCTGGGGGTCTTCCTCTATCAGGCTTCCTCCTAAAGGGATCCCGATGAACCCTTTGTATATCCTCTTTCAACTTTGTCTGATCCATTGCGGGAAAAACTTTCTCAAGCAGAGTTAGTACAAAGGCCTTGATATCATCTCCTTCCAGCCCCTCAGGTACATTCAGTAGACTAATGTTATTCCTCTGTAAGTTGTTCTCCAAGGACTCTAGCTTTTCCTGGACCATCTTGCCGTCACGTGTCAACTGAGAGATGCCCTGGGTATTGGACAGCACACAGGCTTCCTGCTCTGACACTGCCATTTCCAAATTACTTATCCTCTCAGTCAAAGCATTAAGTTTAGTCTCCAGAGCGGCGCAGCACTCTCTGATTTTCCCTTGGTTATACTCGGATACCTCAAATTTACCTCTGATCTCCTCAGATAAGGAGATCAAAAGGTTCTGTACCGCAGAATCATGAGCAGGTAGACCCGACTCTAGTGCCTTCATACCCAAGGGGCCCTGCGCCCCACCGCAACCCACAGATTGAGTTTGCGCTGACTCATTCTCACCAGCCTGCTTCCCATACCCAGGTGGGGAGGCTGAGGGGATCCAAGAACGAGGGGAGTCCTCTAAGGACTGTGGGAGCTGCATCTCTGCGCAGCGTGAGGTCTTCCTCAAAAAGGGTGCAAGGGGAGAAACGAACTTGTCTTTCTCAGAAAGTAAACCTTGAACGCACAAAGCCTTACTGATTTTGCTAGACTTATTGCTGTGCCTCTTTCTAGGCTCCAAATCAGACAAGGGGGGTACAGACAAACTCTCTTTGTTAGATTTTCCAATCCCCTTCACTTGCACCCTCTTATTTCCGCCCCCCCCCTTGCTAGAAACTTGCAAACAGTTAGTTGCGCTTTTCTGAAGGGCCTCCTCACCCTTCCCAACACTAAAGTAAACTTTCTGGCTTTGCACCAGTAGGGGGGCCCCTAGAAGACGCCCGTATTCTTAATTTAACTGGCGTCATATAAACAGAGCCTCCCAAAATAATAGAAGAATACTTGCTGCGATCAATAGAAGCATTAGTGTCTTCCTCCAGTTCCCTCCTATGAGTACCAAAAGCTGCTCCAAACGTGGCCCCCGGAAGCAGCTATAAAATAGTAAACGTCTCCCTCGATTCAGAAAAAAGGCAGCCTCTGGCCAAAATCCTGAAAGTGGAGCGCCGATCCTTGGAGTCTCCGCGGAAAACAGCAGCCCCTCGTCTCGCCCTGACTCACGCGAAGGGCAGGGGCATGACGCGAGGTTCATCGGGCTTGCGGCGTCGAGGCTTGGTGTTTTGGCGTCAACAAAGTCGAACGCTGGCCGGGAAAGAGCTTGCGACCGCGGTGTTACGCGGCCACCATGTTCCCCAAGTTCAAACTATCGGCTTTTTAATAATTCCACACAACCCATCACCTAAAAATGAAATATCTGGTTGTGAAAAAGAAAAATAGGAATTCATTATTTTTACACATAGAAGCAACTAAAAGTAGTCCTTTCAACACTTTCATAAATAATAAATGATCTTTCTAAAAACACAAATAAAATCAGTTATTAGACATATATTGTCAAGCACACTATAATAAATTACATACAAAATAAAACTTAGAAACTATATAAAATACAATATTTTCAAAATCAATATTGTTTTACAACAATATTAAAAACAATATTTAAAACAATATTCTTGGCTACTATATTCCTGTCGATATTTGACATGATATTTTTGTATTACAATATGTTTAAATCAATATTTTGTCCAAACACCAGTAGTACCAGTACCACCTTGCTAGCCTACTACAGTTTCTTGCATAACAATGGTACCAACAAATCCAGTCTGCTTACACAGCTACAGAGGGATCAACACAAGCGAATATGTGATGGAACAACTAGGTCCTTAACAACTACTTGCCTAAACCACTACTGCTTAGCTACTAAAAAGTCTCTACAACGAAGTACTGAACAACTACAGTTTAAACAATGATTTTGCCTGAATAACGATTGCCTGAACAACGAATTTTGAGGTAATTTTTTTTTTATTTTTTTTTAATGGTTTATTAGTTGTTTAGAATATATATATATATGTTAGTTGTTTAGGACCTAGTTGTTCAGGATGTTTCCCAACACAAGCTGCTACACCATTTGCCAAGAAATTCATTTTCCTATACATACACAGAGAGGAGAATTCTTCTAGTGATTGCAAATTACTCTCTCAATCCTCTTCAGATTTCAAGCACTCACAGACTCGGATGGCAGAAGCAACAGCAGACAAGCAATTTTACTGTGCCTGAGAGTTACAGAGCAGCAAGTAACCTTGCTGCGCTGCACTGATGGCAGAGAATAGGCTGGAATGCACCGTATTTAAGGCATACAGTGTATTCCTGAGTTTTCACCCTGTGCTGGTGCACAAAGGGGCTGCCTAGCTTCAACGCAGGCACCCTTGCACCATGGTGCAAGGGCGTCTGCAATTCAAACAGGATTGTTTTGTGCAGGAAGGGACACCTGCCCGCACAAAAACAATCCTGGGAGGCATATTCCTCTTTCTACATGTGCTGCAGAATTCAGCACACATACATAGAAGAAAAAAACTAGGATAAATAGAGATATTTCTCCTCGTTGCAACTCCTTTTGGGAGGGGTTAGATTTTGACAGATTCCCAGGTTTACAAGTTGTTGTAAATCTGTGGGTGCATCAAAATCCATGGAACAACTCCCGAGAGCAGAGCAAGCACAGCGATTTGTGCTGTCTTCCCTTACTCTAGATTTTTGCAGCCACTCAGAGCCACGCAAAGTGGCTTTAGGTGGCTTCAAAAATCTCTCTTAAGGTTTGTGTCGCTCTTGCACCACGTTGCATGGTGCAAGAGCAATGCAAACCAGGTTATAAATATGGTCCCCTGGTCCCTTCAATCCGGGTGATTCAGCGGAATTGCCCTTGTGCTACCTTTGTGACTGCATATCCCTGTCTGTTGCCGTTAAGACATCTTGTAATGAGGCTCTGCTGCTCATTCAGTGTTGATTGAGTCCATGCACTGAGCTCTCAATGCCCTTCATAAAGAAGGCAACAGCCATCTTTCCTGCTCAGGCAGCTGCGAATCACACCACTGTGGTGTGCAGGGTTGACGGGACTTGAAAGCCCGCCAGGTTGTCACATGGGCACTCCCCTGGCTCGGATCCACACCGGACATGCTTTCTATGCTGACTGTAAGTCAGTTGTGGGTCTCAGACTCCCCACACCATACTCAACAAAGGCTCATGCACAGGGAGCTCTCCCCAACTTCGTGGCATAGCTCTGACAATTCCTAAGATGGCGGCCATCTTGTATTCACCTTGAGGCAGACGTTGAGGGATTTATCATTGGTAATGTCTCCAGTGGAGACCGGTTTCTGTCCTGCTGACCATGCATTGGGGCACTGTGCTTTCCAGTCTCTTATTCAATGTTCAGTGCCTCCTGGGCCCTACCTAGACCGGAGGAATGCAAAGGAGTTATATCGAGTGTCACAGAGTTCAGGAGCTAGCCGCCGCCGCCATATCTCTGGTGGGCTGAATCAGAAAGTGATGGAGGTTGATTTAGACATCCCACACTGCCTACAGCATACATGAGATAAACACGGTTACAGTGGCATAACTCAAGATGATAGGACCGCCTTGCAGAATGTGATGGAGGACACATAGGCACTCATTACAACCCTGGCGGTAAATCCCGCATACCGCCGTGCTGAAGGCCGCCAACACACCGTGGCCGCGGCGGAAATCTGCTACAGGTATTACGACCCACATCTCGTAATCCGCCACAATACAGACACCCACACAAGTCCGCCACACCAATTGTCAGTGATACCAAAACCTACACCGTCACGCAAACAAGAATACGCCCACACTATCACGACCCACGAATCAACGCGGCGGTCTTTCAACCGCGGTAAACCATTGGCGGTACACACCACCGCGCTCAAAATACACACACATTTACAAAACACAACTACATTGGACAATTCGAAATACACACACCTGATACACATACATACACCACACCCACACCACTACAAAACACACACCCACATTACCCACAAACCCTTACCACGACATTTTGATGAAGAAGCACAGAGCGAGAATAGCCAACACTACACCAGCACCCACAAGCACACCACACCATCACTCATACAACATCCACGCACCTCAAACAACACACACCAACACAACATTTCACACATCACAACAAACATCACCTCACACATCACCCACACCACATCATGGCACCTCAAAGGCACCCCAGGTTTTCTGAGGAGGAGCTCAGGGTCATGGTGGGGGAAATCATCCGGGTAGAGCCACAGCTATTCGGATCACAGGTGCAGCACACCTCCATTGCTAGGAAGATGGAGCTATGACGGAGAATCGTCGACAGGGTCAATGCAGGAAGAGGTGGAACAGCCTACGGGGGAAGGTGCGTTCAGTGGTATCCAGACACCAGATTGCTGTACAGAGGACTGGCGGTGGACCCCAACCTCCTCCCCCACAACTAACAACATGGGAGGAGCAAGTCTTGGCAATACTGCATCCTGAGGGACTCGCAGGAGTAGCAGGAGGACTGGACTCTGGTAAGTCAAATCTTAATTACCATATCCCCCCACCCCACCTGCATGCCATCACATACCCCCACCCATCCCCTCACCCCCATCACTCCAACACCTCACATATGCCCCACTATCACAATCCACCCATCCCAATACCAAGGCCTGCATGCAACACCAAAGCATGGACACCCATTGCCAAAGCATGTCCAGTACAGACACCCACACAGACCCCAAAACACTAATCACACAATGGCAAACACAACAAGGCAAGCACAGGAGTAGAGGGTAACTCACCCAATACATAAGATGGCATACACAGATACTAAAACTATGCATTTACACCCCAACAGGACCCATACCCAACGTCACCGGACAGGAGGTTCCAGACATATCCATTCTCCCCACAGAAGAGGCCCACAGTGATGACAGCAGCTCTGCATGTCTGGATCAAGATGACTAACCCGGCCCATCAGGGACCTCTGGACAGTCGGTTCCCCTACCACAGTCACAAGCCACCACAGACCCTCCCCCTCAGGAAACACCACCACAGCACCCACCAAGTGGGCCCATACCACTGTCCCCAGGACACGTTAATCAGCAGTGTGTCCACCACTGCAGGGACCTCAGGCAAACCCACCAACCTAAGACAATCAGGGACCTGGGGTCAGTGGCAGTGGGCACACGATTCAGGGGACAGAGGCACAGGATAACAGGGAAGCTGGGAGGACTGCTGTGTGACAGGGGAAGGACAGGCTCAGAGAGCCCACTCTCCACAAGGCACTTTCCAACATCATTGGAGCATACTACCATTTCCAGGAGACCATGGGCACGGTACTGGCCAAGTTTCAGGAGACCCAGCGGCTGCAGGAGGAACACTACCCGGGGACCAGGGAGGACTTGAAGTCCATCAACACCACCCTGGTCACCATTGCAGGGGTGCTGGCAGACCTGGCCAACACCATGAGGGACACAGTGGCACACAAACGGGCCCCTGACACTAGCCTGGACGATGAACAGCCCTCCACCTCTGCCGGCGCTAGTGGACAGGAGGCCCCGCCACAGGAACAACAGGCCACCAGCACCCCACCCCCTGCAGAAGGAGAACCACCCCGCAAACGGTCCCTGAGATCCAGGAACAAGACAGAGAACATTGTCAAACCCCCACCAGGAAATAAGACCCTCCTGATTGTCACCCTTCTGTCCCACTTTGTCACCCTGTCCACCTTAAACTGCCATTGCTCCCCTTCCTATGCCCCCATGGACAATGCACCTATGAGACCAAGAAACTGAACTCTACCATGGACATTCCTCCACCATCACCCAAGCCCATTGCACACCCCCCTCCACTTATTAGCACAGAAATAAACACCCTTGAATCACAAATCAATCTGGAGTCAGTTTGTACTTTTACAAATGTGTAATAGTAACCTTTTGGAAATCTAGCAATGTCAATGTTCATGTTCACATACCATGGTTACACAGTTGTTGGGCAGCATGAAACATAGCAGAGGGCACAAAGTGGGACCCAGATCTGTGAAATGGAAAGCCAAAGTGACATGTCAGGGTAAAAAGGCAGATTTATGCTATGTCCTACAGTAGTATGAGATGTGAGAAGCAGTGCCATCCTCTTACCTGTGTCTCACTGGAAGTATTGCATGATGATGTTGTTTTGGTTGTCTATATCTTCTTCACAAGACCAGCATCAGGCCCATCCTCCTGCAGAAAAGGCACTTGGCGTCGCAAAGCCAGGTGTGCACATACAGCATGCCATGATTATCTGGCACACCTTCTTCGGTGAGTAGTATAGGGAGCCACCTGTCAGATGGAGGCACCGGAATCTGGTCTTCAGGCCAAAGGTGCACTCTATTATCCTCCTAGTTCGCCCATGTGCCTCATTGTACCGTTCCTCTGACCTTGTCTTGGGATTCCTCACTGGGGTCAGTAGCCATGACAGGTTGGGGTAACCAGAGTCACCTGCAAATATCGAGGGGCAACTGTTAGATATCCTCCAACCATTAGGGACTCTCCCATACCCAGACACCTATTTAAACTGTGTGGGGACCTTGGGCTCACCTATTAGCCACACCCAGTGCCTCTGGAGTTGCCCCATCACATAAGGGATGCTGCTATTCCTCAAAATGTAAGCGTCATGCACTGAGCCAGGATACTTGGCACTCACATGGGAGATGTACTGGTCTGCCAAACACACCATCTGCACATTCATAGAATGGTAGCTTTTCTTACACTTGTTCATTCCTGCGGGGGGTGGACAAATGCCACATGTGTACAATCAATGGCACCAATGATGTTGGGGATATGTCCCAGGGCATAGAAGTCACCTTTCACTGTGGGCAAATCCTCCACCTGAGGGAAAACGATGTAGCTTCGCATGTGTGTCAGCAGGGCAGATAATACTCTGGACAACACGTTAGAGAATATTGGCTGTGACATCCCTGATGCCATGGCCACTGTTGTTTGAAAGGACCCACCTGCCAGGAAAATGAGTACTGACAGGACCTGCACTAGAGGGGGGATTCCTGTGGGGTGGCAGATAGATGACATCAGGTCTGGCTACAATTGGGCACACAGTTCCTGGATTGTGGCATGATCAAGTCTGTAAGTGATAATGATATGTCTGTCTTCCATTGTCGACAGGTCCACCAGGGGTCTGTACACCAGAGGATGCCGCCAACTCATCACTTGCCCCAGCGGACGTGCCCTATGGAGGAGAAGGGTGAGCAGAGGGTCATGCACCACATAGGTTTCACAAGGCTGTTTAGCACAATTGTGAAATAATCTCTGTGTGCCTTTGTCTGTCCGTATTCCTGGCCACAATTGCTGTGATGCAGTTAGTTGGCCTGCCATGTGGCCCCCTGAAATGGCGCCTGCCTGACCTGTAAGGAGAGACAAGGGGAAATGAGGTAACTGCGCTGGCGTTGTGCAGCGTTGCGGTAGGCGGTCAAAGACCGCTGCACAATTCAGCATTGGTTATCATTGGGCCCTATGGGTTCCAGGAGCCAATGACAATGTACGCCGGTGGTGACGGTACGCACCGCCGTAGGCGTGACCGCCAATTTCTATCAGTTCCCTCACTTGATACCTGACCTTCAACAGGAGAGGACCTACACTGCAAGTGCTGCTGTGACCTGCGTCTGGAAGTGACAATGACTACAGCGTCTGTGGAAACGGCCCCTGCCTTCACTGCGGAGGAGTTGGACAAACTGGTGGATGGGGTTCTCCCCAGTACATGCTACTCTACGGTCCTCCAGACAAACAGGTGAGTACACTGTGTGTATGGTGGATGGCACATGATTGTATGGAGTGTCGTGGATGGAAGAGACAGGGGGTGTGACAGGCCAGCATGTGAGGATGGTGAGTGTATGTTTTTCTGGGCCAGGGTGGGAGGTTTGTGGCCAATGTGTGAGAAGAACAGTTGGGGGAGTAACATCCTTTTTTACTTCACTATTCCTCTAGGTCAGCGCCCACCAGAAGAAGGGTATTTGGCGTGCCATCGCCAAGGAAGTGCAGACCCTGGGGGTCTACCATAGACGGCGCACCCACTGCCGTAAAAGATGGGAGGACCTGCACCGCTGGAGCAAGAAGACGGCAGAGGCCCAACTGGGGATGGCCTCCCAACGTGGAAGGGGTGCCCGTTGCACCATGACCCCCCTGGAGTACCAGATCCTGTCGGTGGTATATCCTGAGTTAGATGGGCGCTTGAGGGCATCACAGCAGCCACAAGGGGGTGAGTACAGTCTCATTCAGCTAACTCTGGGCGCTTTATGAGGTGTCTGGCTGGGGGAAGTGGGCTGTGGGTTCCCCTAGGCCACGGCAGATGCGCCAAGGTAGATCCATTGTTTTGCAGGCTCACTGCCACTCCAACCCCAAAGGTGGTAGTTGCCCTCTACACCTAATCAGGCTCCTATGGGTTCCAGATGTGCATGAAATGGGTCTAGACAGAGTCCCCCATGGGCATGTGCTCTTCCCCTGCACTGTTAGTGCATGCGCTAGTGCATAGGGCTGCTCACTGTGTGTTGTGTTCGCCAACGGTAGTGGTGTTGTAGGCATTGACCATGTGTCTCTTCTGTCTTTCCCACCCTTTTTGTTTTGTCACCCTGTCCTTGTGTGCATTAGCATCATCTGGCGGAGGAGCATTGGCGCCGGAGCAGGAGGGGGGTGCAAACCACATGGCCCTGGAGGGTGAATTTATGGAGTCTGAAGGCACGACGGGGACAGGAGCAGACTCCTCCTCTGATGGGAGCTCCCTTGTGGTGGTGGGCACCTCTGTGCCCACCGCAACAACAGGTACAGCCACCAACCCCCCTACCAGCACTGCCCTCCCAGCAGCCCCTCATCGAGTTTCCTGTGCACGCTCACCCAGAAGGGTGGGCATCTCCTTCGCCCGAGGCACCTCAGGCCCTGCCCCAGTGAGCCCTGCTGCCCTCAGTGAGGAGGCTATTGACCTCCTGAGATCACTCACTGTTGGGCAATCAACCATTTTGAATGCCATCCAGGGTGTCGAGAGGCATTTGCAGCAAACAAATGCATACCTGGAGGGCATTCATTCTGGCGTGGCGGCCCAACAGAGAGTATTTCGGCTCTGGCCTCAGGACTGATGGCAGCCATTGTCCCTGTGTCCAGCCTCCCCCCTCCAACTTCCTCTACCCAGACCCAATCCCTGTACTTCAGCCTATCCCAAGCACACCATCAGACACAAGAGTGGACATGGCAAACATCAGCACCACACATCCCACCGGCACTCACACAAGCACCATCCCCATGCAGACACACCAACATCCACTGCCTTCACTGTGTCCCCCTCCTCCACGTCCTCCTCCTCCCTCCCTGTCTTGTCTCCACTCACACCTGCATGCACTACATCTTCATCCACTACCTCCATCACCAGCACGCCCATCACCACACACCGCTCACGTGCAATCACCACCCCCACTACCATTCACACATCCCCTGTGTCCTCTCCCAGTGTTTCTGTGAGCCCTCCTCCCAAAATACACAAACGTAGGCACACACACACCCAACAGCCATCCACCTCAGAACAGCCTCCGGCCCATGCACCTTCACCCAAATTCAGCAGACGTACACCTCCTACAACCACTACCTCTTCCTCCACTCCCAAACCCCCTCCATCTTCCCGTCCTAGTGTGTCTAAGAAACTCTTCCTGGCTAACATTGACCTCTTGCCTACACCTCCCCCCCGTCCTTCCCCTAGGGCCAGAATGTCCAGGTCCTAGCCCAGCACCTCAGCCACAAACTCCTCCAGCACTGTGGTCTCAGCAAGTCCGGTCACATCGCTGGCGGCACCCATCAGGGCTGCCAGTGTGCCACCTAGCGAGGCCAAGGATCATCCCATTCCGCCACCTGCCAAGGTGAAGAAGGTGCCCACATGCCGTAGGGAAAAGCCGCAGCAACCACACAGCAACGGCTCCTCCAAGCCAAAAGGGGACAGTGCCAAGGGACCAGCAGCGTCATCCAAGGTGGGGACGGGACACAAGGTGAAGGGTAAGTCAGAACAGGGCACGGAGCCTCCGGCTGAGGGACCAGAGTCACCCCTTCTGGCAACCAGAACAGCAACCTGTACGGCGGTGGACACCGCCACCTGCACCGCCACCTGCATGTCTGCTGCCCCAGCAACAGTCCCCAGCATCATCCCCAGTGGGCATCCGTCCCAGGCTGCAGGAGACGTCCTGCTGTCTCCCTCCACAGGTGCTGACACATTCACCACCAGCAGCATCTCCGCCACAGACACCGCCGCAACCACCGCCACCAGCCCCGCGACGTGCTCAGACAGTGCCACCACAGCTGACATGGCTAACATCCCCAGTGGGCAGCCGTCCGAGGCTGCAGGAGACGTCCTGGACCCTGCACAGAGTACATGAGGCACCACACCCAGCACTGTTTGTACATGCAGGTGGCAGGCAAAGTCGCAGCAGGGTGGAGTGTGTCTCTGCCTCCATGGAGTATCATGCTACCTGTTTCTAGGCAATCTTGTGGCACACACACCCTGGTGAGGGAATGGGACCTGCCACACTGCATGTGAAGGACTCTGGGCACCAAGCCCCCTCAGAATCAGTGGAGAAAAGCATCCACTCACACAGTCCTTGGCAGGATGAAGCACTCTGGGCACAATGCCCCCTCCATAACCAGTGGAGAAAAGCATCCACTCACACAGTCTTTGGCAGGATGAAGCACTCTGGGCACAATGCCCCCTCCAGAACCAGTGGAGAAAAACATCCACTTGAGAGACTGTGGCTTTGCACTCCCCAGGATAAAGCAGTGGGCAAACCACCCACTTGAGAGACTGTGGCTTTGCACTCCCCAGGATAAAGCAGTGGGCAAACCACCCACTTGTGAGACTTGAGAGACTGTGGCTTTGTACTCCCCAGGACCAAACTGTGGGCATGGAGCCCCCTCGTGGAGCAGTGGTGTCGTCCGTTCATCCGGCTGAGGTGCCCCCCCTCACACTCCTCCTAAGGTGCCTGTTTATTTTCGATCTGATGCCCCAGCAGTGTTCTCTCCGTTTCGAGTCAGGTATCATGTGTGGGCTTTGCCCATGCATTTTGGGACCACTGGACCACTGGTCCACGGACAATGATTGCAATACTATCCGGACTTGTGTAGTTGCTGTACATATTTGTATATACTGATGATTTACATTTTGGACTATCTGATTTTTAAATTTTTACACTCGTTACAATCATTTCATTGTGTCCTTATGTTCTTCCAGAGGGTGACAGGGTGTAAATGTCAAGTTTCTGCATGTGTTTGTGTGTATGTTGTTCTAGGTGAGGTTGGGGGTGGGGGTGGGACTGTTGCATGTGTGTGTGTCACTCTCCTTCCCCCCCCCTCCCCTGTGTGCTAGGTGCAGTACTCATTGTGGTCATCGCCAACATCTTTGCTGCTCCTGGTAGAAGAGGAGGTAAACCAACATGGACAGGACCTGTAGCTCGGGCTCCATGGCATCCTGGTTCCTCGTTGGGTGTCGAGAGGTGAGTGGTTTCCGTTCCAAGTCCTGTGTCGTGCTTTTGATGGCGTTGGAACCGCCCCGGAAAAGGTGGCGGATTGGTGCCTTGTAATACAGTGGGCGGTACATTGTGTTCCGCCTGTCTGTTGGCGGTTACCGCCACAGTGTTTGTTTCTACCGCCGTGGCGGTTGGAATGTTAAAGTGGCTGTCTGTGTTGGCGGTTTCTGCCATAATTGTGATTCAATTTTTTTAACCGCTGGCCTGTTGGCAGTATTACTGCCGCTTTAACACCGACCGCCAGGGTTGTAATCAGGGCCATAGTTTTACCATACCTCATAGATGTTCATTAGATTTGTGCTGAATGGGGCCCCCATGAATTTTGGGGGGCCTTCCTGTATCCCAGGGTTGCATGGGCCTGCGTTACTCCCCTGACCGGTTGTGTCTGGCAAATTCAATTCATAGGACGAAATCCAAGATGGCGCTGTGAGTTCCATGCCGAGAGGGAAGTTGTAAACACCACACAGACAGATAACAGGGCACTTTGAAACTAGGAGGCGACTATTCTGTATATTTAACACTACGCAGCGTGCTTACTTATTTAACAGGTACGATACCCGAGAGTATGTTCCACCAGTGACCAGAACAACCGAGACAGGCGAAAGGAATATATAGGGGATCGGTAACAGTCACAGTAGGCAGTCAATGAAACGATTGCATATGAAATCATAAGGCAACAAAAACAGAAAAAAGACATGCACGCAAAGTGTCCTGTAAAGCACAATGAAGTATACCTGAAACCATAGTTAGAGAATCGCCAGTTGAAGAAAGTGACAAATAAGTAGTAGAATACGCATAAAACCAGTGGTGATGCAAGGGCCCCAGCCCTCGGCTGCCTCCTGGCTTCGGTGTGTATGTAATGATAGATCTATATTGCACAAAGCGCCCCATTGCTGGGAAGCAATGGAGCGTTGCACATTGAGGATTAGGGAACAGTACAAAATGCATGCACACAATTGGGAAAAAAATGATTAACACATTCACAATTTGAGGTACAAGGGCATTACAGGATTTGCCAACCACACATTCAGTCAAGAGCCAAAGCCATGATCAGAACCCAGGTCCAGTGGTTCCAGAGTTAGTAGTTCAACCACGAGACAAACCTCCGCCTTGGTTGATGACTTCTGCACTGAGTTCTGTAGCAGTAACTGACTGGCTGCCTGGTGTCCTGCACTATTACCTTGTGATGCTCATTTGAGAATACTCTCTGTCTCGCCGGTCACACAGAGCACATTTAACATTGATTCAAAGGGGCAGATTTATGAAAAGTGGCGCTGCACCTAGTGCCCCCCTTAGCGCCCCACTAACACCACCATGTGTGCGTCATATTTAAAATAACTAGCATCATCATTTTTTACACTAGTTCGGCGCTTTGCAGGATTAGCGTAAAAAGTTTGATACTAATCCTGCAAAGCACTCAGAGGCCCATTGAAACCAATGGGAACCTTCTTTTAACGCCTGCTCTGAGCAGGCATTAAAAATCCCGGAAAAAATGATGCAAAGAAATCTGTTCAATTTCTCTGCGACATTTTTACGGCCCCTTTATTGGGGGAACGCCCCCTTTGCATTCATTATGCCTGGTGCAGGCATCATGTAGCGCAAAGATTTACAAAGTGGTGCAATGCATGCATTGCGCCACTTTGTAAATATGGCACAGCATTTTTTGCCTTCTAACCCCACATTAGCGAATGGCGCTAGGCCCTCTTAAATCTGGGCCAAGATGTATGACTGATGTTGCTTAGTTGCCCTTTCTGAGTCCCATGGTCGCCTGCCAATAGGGTTGGAATGCTGACCCAACCGGTCTGAATTGCTATTTAGCTAGTGAACTAACCAATAACCTTTTAGACAGTGACTTTGTTAAGCTTTCAAAAAACTTGTTTCTACGTGGACGTGCCCACAGCACAGTATTGTACACGCAGGGTTAGATGTATCATTGTATTGTGTTACCCTTGCGTCATGCATGGTGCTCACAATCTTATGCCACCCCTTCCCCCTTGAGAACTCAACCCTCTCTTCTCGCTTGCTTTCAGGGAACCACTGAAGACACAGTTATTCTGTCAATGGCTTGGTTAACTCCCTGTCTATCAGATATTAACTATGAACAAGTAACTTAATTATTATAAACTATAAAAAGTTGTTTGGTCCCAACCCCTACAATGTGCCTGTACACATAGCTCACATTTCGTAAGAGCAGGTTAAGGAAAACAAGCATGTCAATAGCCTACATGAAAACTAAACATAGATGTGCATATATCAGACCATGCATGACTTTCGAAATGTGTATGTGTAGCAAAAAATGCATTACTCACGTCCATGCAAATGCAAAACATGCACTTTTTCAACCAAACTTTGAAAATGTACCCCTCTGTTTATATGACTTTTCAAAAAACTCGCTGGCCTAAGTCTGCTGAACAGGGGTGTAGAGGGGTTGCCACGGGCCCTAATGCGAGCATGAAAAATACTCCTTCCACGAGCAGAGTTGTAAAAGGCAGCACAGCTGGGTGTAGTAGGGCTCTTAGAATCCAGGGCTAAACTCAGTAGCATAAAAAACTTGGGGGGCCCTCCTGCAAATAACATGAAGGGGCCCCCTTCAAACTAACTCAGGAGCTTTCAGGCCAGGGTACTGTGCTGAGGGGTCCCCTCGTACCGCAGAGGCTGTGGGGCCCTTTGTTACGCCATTGGCTATACTGAGTGCTACGGGTCTGACAGTGAACATGTCAAACAGCTCTTGGTACCATCTTCTGCCCAGCGTGCAGTTTGGCTGCATCCAATCACTCGAAGCCACAGCTTCCTGCAGTACCTATCTCTGCCTGTAGGGGCGCAGCTGTCAGGATGCTGCTCCACCTTCTCCTGGTAGACACCACTGCAGCGGGTCACCTCACACAGCGTCAAACAAGCACAGCACAATCCCTCCAGTGCCAGCGTACACAGGGATTCTCCAGGAGCCATCAAGGTGCAGCTGCAGCCGGAAGAGCAGGAGCCCAGTTAAGTATACAGGATCTGCATCCAGGAGCAGCCTGACAGCTTTACAAGTCCATTAAGTTTAATGAGGCATTTGATTATTGAATTTAATGCCCAACTATTATTAAATCACGGCAATACATTAAGATAATTGATGTCAGTATGGGCAGTCTAGAAAACGAATTGTTGTTGTATATTAATCCACGGGATAAGCATGTTAAGCACAGCTGTGTGCATAATGGTAATGGGCTCCACTCTGGGCCCATTAAGGCACCTTTTACAAAGATGCTCTTCAGAGGGGGAGACATGCACAGAGGAATCTCTGCATCAAGCATCTGCTTGTTTAGAGGCTCGCATTTTGTGCAAAACCATGCAATCGACCTCAAACGAACATGAGGGCCCAGAACTGCGAACGTGTCACCCAACGCAGCACAGCAGCCAAAAATGCACGGCGCTCCACGACAGGGATGGAGTAGGAGCGCGCCACATCGACAGAGATATGACTGTCTCCTGCCCTCTCCCTAATGCCGGTGCAGAAGTTTGCTGCAGAGTGACACACACACACCTTTGCGCCTACTGCAAGGGTGTGTGACTGAGTCTAGCATAGGTTTTGTGCTGGAAGGGTTGTCTTCCATTCCAAAATGCCATGCCTAGCCAACTTTTCCTACTTTGTATGTGTGCTCTACAGTGCAGCACACATGCAAAGTCGGAAAAGAAAGGAAAAATTAAAAAAAGAATCAAACTAACGCCTGCTTTCAAGTGGCATAATTCTTGACGCAAGCCCTGTCTACTATTGTTTGTAGACAGAGTATTGCGTCAAAAAGCATGGGTGGTTGCATGGGAGTGTCATTGTACCACCCCTTGGCGCTAAGTCATGCAAAGCAGTGCATTACTTTTAGGAAACTTTCCAGCTCAATAACAAACAAAAAAACATTTTGCGCTGGTGTACGTCAGTTTTGTGACGCAATTACAGCACAAAATATTTGTAAATCTGGCCAAGGTTTGAATAAGGCTGTTTTAATGCAACAGGTCTGAGCTCTCAAACAAAGCTACTCATGGCTTGACGCCCGACGCAGCTACACTACAGGCAGGGTCCCTGGAAGTTTGCTGCAGGGAGGGCCAGGCTGGGCAGCATTGTTGATTAAATTATGTACTAAAAAAAGGCAAATTACGCAGCACAATGTAACACGTTTGTGACAGCATTACTTCATTATTTTTCATTTTTTTCTAAGTAACACTGAGCAAAGATTGCACCTCATTAATACCTGTTTAACAACCACATGCTACCATAAGAAACTGGAAGATGACTAGTCGACCTTTGCAGAGGGCCTTCTATTGCGTGGGAACACACTGTGCCTCATTTTTTGTAACTTTAGATCTGTTTGAGCTAGAAACAAAATGTATATTTTGTTAAAATTTGCAAATGATGCAGTAGATGATGGATTTTTAGGGCAACGGCAGCAGATCCCTATTTTTGTGTAAAACGCCACAAACATCACCCACAGGTCCAACAGCCTTTCTCCCCTGTATTATGTCAGAGTCTGTACCCTGCTTCCTAATTTCCCTAACCCCTTTTTTATTTCCTATTCCAAGCATACCAGCATGGACGTCATTTAGGGGTCGCATTTACGACCCCTGGGCTCCCTTTTGCGACCCCTGAGACTGTCCTTGCGACCCCCGGTGGCTTCAGAGGCTGCAAGGGCAGCGTCAAAACAAAGCTAGAGAAGGCTCTAGTGAGCCTTGTATGCCTTTCGTGTCCCCCCCGGCTATGTTGTGTGGACGAGGAGGCATTTACACTCAAAGCTGCAGCCAGGCCTCAGCAAACACTCTTGTAAAACAATCATTTAGCTTACAAGTGGATCCGACCCCTGCCAAAGGCATCTAAGTTCCTCCTGCTGCTCCTGAGCAAATGAAGAGGCAAGAATTACAGGAGAGAGAAAGGTTAGAGGGGAACAACTATGAGGGGAAAAATAATGCAAGGAGTAGAGAAAGAGGTCACTTGATACAGGCAGGTGAGAGACAGATAAAGGCAGAGACTTGTGCGAAAGACAGATTAAAGAGAGCGGTGACAGTTTGAGAGGAATATAAACAGATGTGAGCGTGGCGCAGTAAAGGGACAGGTGATAGACACATAGGCATGTGACAAAGAGCTAAAACTTGGAGGGAAAGACCGGTGAGAGGGGATGATAGCATGAGAAATGTGACATAGAGAAAAATAAGAAAGAGATATATACGGGAGATGGAGAGGGGTGTAGGCAGGCTTGAGAAACGTTATAAAGACACAGGGGTGGTAAACAACCTAGAGGCAAAAATGGATGCAGGTGAGACACTGGAAAGATAAAAGCTCAGACGGACAGATAGGAGACAAGAAAGAGGGGAATCAAAAGGGGGAGGGATATGTGAGAGAGAGGTGAGAGGCTAGTGAGAGTGTTCAGAGAGAATGAGAAGGAGATGATGGAGGGTGGAGGGAGGCTTGTGAGAGGTGAGAGAGAAAAGGATGAGAAACAGCACAGAGAAGAGAGGCGTAGGAGAGATACACAATAAAGAGACATGTTACAAAGCTGGGTGAGAGAGATGAGGAGGTACTTAGATGAAAAAGTGACAGCTAAAAGAATTGAGACAGTCAGAAAGTGGTGATAAAGTGATAAAGTAGAATGGGAGAGAGAGAGATTATACAAGTTGGGAAGTGAGACAAAGTGGTGAGAAGGAGACAGATAAATTAGAAGAAGACAGCTGAGGACAGGGTAGTCGGTGAGAAAGAGACAGAGTAAGAGAGGTGGGGGACAAGTGACCGAGACATGTAAAGGAAAGATAAGAATGTTAAGTGAGAGAAATAAGAGTGAAATATGATAAGACCAGTGAAAAAGACTCAGTTGAAACAGAGGAAGAGACGGGGTGAGGAAGAGACAGCAACAGATGAGAGAGATAAACAAAATAGCTGAGAGAAGAGACAGAAGAGGTGAGTGTGAAAGCAGGTCAAAGGTTACTTTCGCTACCTCTAACATTTTGGTGAATCAACACCCATAGATACCAGTTATGCTTCCAAAATTGACTGACGTTCCCAGAACATAAACTGTGGAACTCCCAGTCCTTCTTCATCCCCTTGACCCACAGATCATCTTTAGTCAACCTGGACTGCTCCTGCATCTGTCCCTCAGCCTATCAGCTTTCATGCTATCCTGCATACGCAGACAAGCAGGTATTGCCCCCTTACACCTCAGAGTCCACAATCCACCTCCTCTTTACCTGAGCCTACTAGAGGTCCAGAGCCTCAGCAGCATCCCAGCAGCCCTGCAAGCCTGTCCATCCTGGATGCAAGGCCAACCTTTGCTGTAACCCCTCTTTCAGAAGAACCCAAAACTAATAATTAACTCCTATGAGATCTAGGCAATTCCGGTCACAAAAGATCCCCATCATATGTGGATTTCACCAGTGTTCCACACTGTCTCCTGTCATCTTCACCTTTACATGGAGCCACTTGGTGCTCTACTCACAGATAGCAGTATCCACATTCACCAATCTTAGATGATACACAACTCTTCTTGAGAGTCAACTCTGCTTCAGACATCCAATGCCTCAAACACTGCCTCCACACCATCCAGGCATGGATGTCCAATGCCTACCTGAAGCGCAACGCAACCAAGACAGGATTCCTGTTATTTGGCAAGAACAACAAACAAGATATAGTACAAGCCTGGCTCAATGACATGAACCTTGATGGCTTCGAACCCTAGCTATCACTGAATGCCAAGTCACTTTGATTCCTACTGGACACCAAACTCACTCTCAAAGAACACATTGCCAAAAAAACAAAGCTGGCCTGGTACCACCTCTCCCTTCTAAAGAAAACCAGTCTTGTACAGAAAGCAACTCTATAATTGCAGTTGAAGCCCTAGTACTCTAGCATCTGAATAGTGGCAATGCCTTATTCTATTGCCCTCCAGAGTCCACATGGGAACCCTTTAGGGGCATGCTACACTCTGCCGCTTGTCTCATCCAGGAGCTGAAGAAATATAGTCACATCACCCCATCTTGATGAAACTCCATTGGCTCCTCTTGCAAGTCCGCACCATCTTCAAAACCAGCTGCATCACTTACCATGCCATTACGACCAGCACCCCAGCTTATCTTGCAGACAAGCTCACCATCTTTGGTGCTTTTCGGCATACCAGCTACCAGGACACATCAGACTGCCAACTAAAAAATGTAAAAAAGAAAAAACAAAACAAAGGTCCTTTTCAATCTATGCTCCTCGGATCTGGAACAACATCCCTGTATCCAATGAACCACACTAATGCTGCTCCAGTGTGCAAAATAATTGAAAACTCACTTCTTTAAAGAATGGTACATCACAATGCAATAACTGTTGTGTCATGTGAATATGTATGATGGAACCTTTTTGGATCCTGAAAGCCTCCATAGAGTGATGATGTACGTTTTAGAGTGTAGTGAAGTGAATGCAGGTTTAGACTTTTGAGTTTGCGGGTACACGCTGAAAAATAAAGATGTGTAATACATAGCTCCATGTGTGGCATATTCAATGGCGGGCACCTAGGCTGGGGAGGACGCTACACCGTCCACAAGCTAACTTCCTCTCCATTTACTCTTTGGCTTTATGCTTGTCTTTGACCATTTACAGCACTCCACTGCCTTTTGGTTAGGTTCAGGCTATAGAAATGCCATATTCATACATACATACACATGCAAACATTCTTTAAACAGCATTTTTCAGGAGCATCTCACACCAATCAGTAAATGTCAGTATAAAATAATTAGAGGAAATAGGTCCAATGGGGCGTGGTTAAATGCACTGACAACTAAGGTGTGCTCCAACGATGGTCAGTATCGCCCATTCTAGCATACCTAATTATCCTGGCAGATGGAACCTACAATTAAAGCTGGGCAGCGGGGGATGCCCCGGAGATAACTGACAGAATGCATTTGAAGCAAAGAATTTGTCACTGACTACTGGGTGGTGTCAGATTGTGGGCGTAGGAGTAGACACAATGAAATCAATTGGGGGCCAGGATCTTCCAAATGCTCCATTGAAGCTGGGGATGCAGACGCAGCCGGCTGAGAGTCTGGAAAGGACTTCTTCTTCTGGTAGCTTTCTCCCTCCCACTCAACTCCTGGGTCCTTGATACCCGACGAAGAGGCCCTGGCTCAGATTTATGAGCCACAAATTGGTTTGCAGGAGAATGGAAAAACTGCAGCACCACCTCCCACACCAGGCAGAAAGTTCAGACCACTATGGCATGACTGGCTGAAGGGCTTTGGTGAGGCAAATACTGGGACAAACTGCACCTGGAAGTCACAACCCAAAGATAAATAATTAAGTGGTGAGTGGTGGTGGGAGTGCTCAGCCATAATCTCTATCAGAGCAGCTGGCCTGACATACATATAAATGCGGTGTATGAGAGGACTGGTGACAAGCCAGGGTCAACTTCACTGAGACTCCTGAAACAAGGGACCATCACTGATAATCAATAAGTAGTTTGGGACTAGAAGGAGATAGTGATTCTCTACCTGATTGGTCTTGGAGCACGTAGTGTGCCTCTGCACAGGGACTACTGAGAAGTGCTACAGGGCTCCCTGAAATAAACAGCAAGTATAATCATCTTATTTTGTTGCAGTGAGACACTACAACTCCCAGAAGCTGTAACAAGGGAAGTGGTCATGGTGAAACCAACAGCACTGAAGGGCCACCACGGCAATAAAGTTGCTGATCCAAATATTGACTCTTGAACTGATGTGGAAAGTAGGCTTAGCAGTGTGGAAACAATGTTTGGGCACACAGAAAAGTGTGATGCTATTTTACAGGCTGTACTGCACACGAAAACCATTCTAGAACAAAAAAATGACTCTGTCGCAATAGATATAAATCTGCCTGGGACAGATCACCAAAGGTTTATAGGCAGAGTTACTGAGACTAAATTCAGCCTGGCAGCGCTACATCCTAGTGTAAAGGAGTTTTAAAAAAAGGGGGTTTGAACTACTTCACCCCAGGGTGGAAGATGCAGAAGAGCACTCTAGGCTCCAGAAGATATCCCTGGTGGGGCTTCCTGAGAATGTGGAAGGACAGACACATTTTTGGCTGAAGGAAAATATATACGGAGGAAGTTTCCCAAAAATGTTAGTGGTAGAAAGGGTACACAGAGCGCTGGGATGGTCTCTGTTACACAAAGTGCTCCCATAATCCATAGTGGTCAGGGGCTGGAACTTTAGGGACTGTGACCATATAATACATAGTTTAAGAGAACATGGGCACTAGGATAGAAGAAATAAAAAGATGGATATTTTTTCAGATACACCACACTGGTGTAATACCGAAGAACAACCTTTCTTCAGTTAATCAAGAACTACGAAAAGAGACATTAAGTGGCATATTTATGAGTCCCTTGTGCTGCCTTTGCATCACTTTTTGTGACGCAATGGTGGCGCAAACCTTGAAATTATATCTATGAGGCCACGTAAAGCTGCTTTGCGAGGCTTTGAATTGCCTCATAGATATGGGGTAAAACAAGGCAGCCCAATCACTGTAGTGCCTTACCCTGGGCATTGCGGTGGGTGTCCAATGCAACATCCATAGATTTTGAAGCGTCCCAAGATTTACAAGGACTTGTAAACCTGGCGATGTGCCAAAACCTTACGCCTCCCTAGGGGAGGAATAACAAGGAGAAATATCTTTATTTCCCCTTGTTTTTTTCCTCTTTCTGAGTATGCTACGCTCTGCAGAACAAACAGAGGAAAAAGACACCCAGTATTCTTTTTGTGCAGGAAGAAGCCTAAATTGGCCCTAGGCAGCCCATTGTGCACAAGTGGAGTGAGAAAGGACAGGAATGCACCGTATACTATAGATACAGCGCATTTGTGCCCTTTCCTTTTGATGCAGGGCAGCGCAGCAAGGTGACTTGCTGCGCTGCCCTATGCCAAAAGCGCATAAATATGTGCCTGGGTATACTCTATTATACTCTATCATTTTTAAAATGTAATTACAAAAAAAGCCAAGAAAAAGTAAAATTGCAATGATAGTCAATGCTTGTAGTAGGCAAGAACTCAGGTGCAATTTCAAGCCAACCAAGATGGAGCCTGGGTCAGATAAACTGAGTGGATGTGTCAAAAGTCGAATGGGAATCCAAAAGTTCAAAAAAGTTTCTAAGTCCTAGTGTTCTGGAAGAAAAGTTTTCAAGTTTCCAAATTTTCATCTGGTGCCCACATAACCCTAGGAGGACACTTCTAAAGCCCAGGGGGCCTTAGAGGAATCACTTAGACTCAAAGGATGTCACACAGAGGCCAACGGCAGGGTCCAGTCCAGGTCAATGTGTCACTGGTCAGCTGGGTACTTCCAGAAAAAAGCTTGTTGCAGCTTATTGCGTCCAAGTAGCCACACAGGAGGTCAGCCAACTGACCGGTGGAGTTGATTTCTTTGCATTGGGTACACAAAGAACAGATTCGGGACCAGATGTAATAGAAAATAATGGAGCACGGTGCTGTGCCAAATTTGTCAGCGTTGTGCGCTGTCATTTTCAAAACGCAGGGATTCGCCATATTAACTAGAATACGGCGCACTCCTGCGCAATCTGCTGCTGTGCGCCAACGCAGCCACCCTTGCACCATAGTGCAAGGATGGCTGTGTTGAGGAGGAGATTGTTTTTGTGCAGGAAGGAACAACTTCATGCACACAAAAAAGGCAATTTGCTCTTTCTATGTGTGCTGCAAATTCAGCACACATAGAAAGAGTAAATAAAAGAGGAGAAATTAAAGCATTTCTCCTCGTTGTGCCACTCTAACACCACCCCTGGGGTGGCGGTAGATTTTGGCGCTGCCTCAGGTTTATGAAAACTCATAAATCTGAGGCAGCGTCTAAATGTAATGGGTGTTGCTGCTGCCTGCCTACAGCAACACCCATTGAACGACCGTGCTGTAATTACAAGGTGGCGTTAAGCCACAATAAGTGGCTTAACGCCACCTTATAAATACGGCATAGGGCATAACGCCACCAGAGCATAACGAAGAGTCATTCTCCGGTGGCGCTAGGGGTTCTTAAATATGCCCCTCAGTCCTTCTGAGAATCCTCTCAGATCACAGACAGCAAGTCCAGACCTCTTCTGCAGGTCCAGGAATTGTTCTGCCTAGGTGTCTTGGGGTGCCTGGCACCAGCTATTGGGAAGCAGTGACTCCTGGTCACTCCCTAACCATTGGAGTAAAAGTTCCATGAGGGCTACCCTACCCAATTTTTAAGTAGTTCCTGTTTGCCTTACTGCAAACAGGCCCACAATGTCATGTATCAAGGCATTTTCAAGATGGAGAAAACTTTGGGCACACTAAACTTGGGCTCTGAGGATTGTGGCTGAGTAGGGGAGTGCACTATGATAACCACTAGCATCCTACCACATCTTACACTAAACCCCAATTTGAAGTAGGCACCCTACCCATAACAAATCTTTAAACAGAATTCTGGCAGGCAAAACAGGGGGTCCTTCAGCAACCAGACAGGGGATACACAAAAATTGTCCTGGCATCCCGTTCTCTCCCTTTCAAGTGTGCCAAAGGGTGCATGTGGCTCAACAAGACTGGTCAGGCAGGAATTGACACTGTGTGGTCAATAGAATGCCCACAGCCTCCACCCTGCATATCCTATTGAGCTCAAAGGAGTCATCTCTGGCAAATCAGGGCAGCCTGTTGTGTGCTCCTGGGAGGAATTACACTGCTATCTCACACTTCTTCCTGAGATTAGCACAGGCTAGGAGTTGCTGAAGAGTTAATGCAAATTAGCCTCAAGGAACTTCAATATACAAAAAAGTGAAGGATGGAATGCTTGAATTAATCTCAGCCATTGATAATCACTTTGTGATGCACCCCAGTTCATTTTCTTTTGCACATTATGCAACCTCAGTTTGGACCCAGCCATATGCAAATCAGTCTTGACGCTGCAAACTGCTAGTTAAGGTCAGTCCAAACTGCCAGTTAAGGTCCTCCCTGAAATGGAACACAAGAAACCCAAAACTGGTTTTGCCCAGATTAGGGCTTTTCAGTTGAGAATAGCTTGGTTCCAGGGGCACAGTGAGCATGGGGCCCAAATAAATAAATAACTAAACATATGTGTGTGTGTGTGTGTGCATATATATATATATCTCACAGAAAAAACAAAGGTTACAGGGACGTTATAGTTAGGCTCTGAATTTACTCATACAAAACCATAGAAATTCAGCAGTTATAGTTAGAGATTTTTCAAGTAACTATAACTCCTGCTTTAAGGTAACTATAACTTGCGCCCTTTGCCACACACAGTTTTCTTATCACTAATGTTATTGCAAACATTGCAGTGATATCAAAGATGCCATACAAGATCTCATCAATGACATAATATGTGGAATAATTAGCCGTGCATGACGAAGGAACGAGTTATAGTCACCTTAGGGCGCGTGTTATGGTTACCTTAAACAACAGAAAACCAAATTTGCAAGTTTTTCATTACCAGGACAATTACAACTTAAAAGTACATGTCCAACTTTTTAAGTACAATGCACCCTTCCCTATACTATGTTTAGGGCCTACCGCGGGGATGGCTTAGATGTATTAAGCCTGGGCAAAGGTTTTATATTGCCAAGTCAAATTGGCAGTTTAAAACTGCACACAGGCTGCAATGATAGGCCTGAGACATGGTTAAAAATGCTAATAAAAGGGTGTCACAATAAGTGCTACAGGCCCACTGGTGGCATTTAATGTATACGCCCTTGCTACATGTAGGGAATTACAAGTAAGAGAAATTTGGCAATTGTGTGTAAGCCAATTTTACTGTATTTAAAAGAGAGCACAAGCACTTTAGCACTGGTTGGCAGTGATAACGTGCACAGAGTCCTAAGGCCAACAAAAACGAATCCAGCAAAACATGAGGGGTTAAGCCAAAACGTTTGGGGGTGACCCAGCAGAGAGGGCCAAGTCCAACAACCTTACAATATCGGAGGAGGGGGCAGAACTGGCTCAACCTTTCATGGATAGCTTTGGCAGCTAAATCAGACAGTAGGCCTCCATAACAGTGTAATATTAGCAATGGGCACATGATACCACAGTCATGTGATCGGTTTACTCAACAAAACATTCAGGACATGATAATGACACAGGGGCTGGCAGAGGATGGATGATGTGGCACCCCCAGTTACCTTTTGTTATGGATATGTAATGTTTCCTGTCTCGGACATGACCTTGATTCATGAAGAAGTCATATACTGATATTACTTTTGGTGCTTGTTTTGTATTATTTAAAATAATCAATAAAAAGCAACTTGGGAAAACGTATTCAAAATAAAAACATAAAAATATATGAAATAATACAATGTAATGTAAATAAATTAAAATGTAATAAAAATGAAATTTAAAATAAATACATTTCCCTCTCCAGTATTTAAAAATAACCATGTACATGCCCCCAAAAATAAAACAATAAAAAATAAAACAAAATTAAAATAGTAATTAAATAATACAGCTAACATGAATAATTAATATAACGTACATTTGATGAATATAATAATTACATTCACTTAACAAGAAAAAGGCAATTAATTACCACCAAATAAATCACATAAATTATCAATTTTACAATTTACATGATTAAATACCAAATAAACACATAAGGGAAAAAAATATAATTCAAATTACTTTCTACCCTAGACCCGTATAATCTATACAACCAACACACTACTAAGTTATAAATTTTTATTAGTAATTGAACTATACAGAAAATTAATTACATTTAAAAACACAAAATACCCTTAAAAAATGTAAAGAGAAATCAATCAACTTACATAATTATTTACCATTTAAATATTTTATTAACATAAAAAACTGTTACATTTAAAAAACAATACTTTGTAATTTAAATAACTGCTCACTCTATTCCTCTACAAGGCCAACAACCCAGTACCATATTATAGATTATTACATTATTTATTTAATATTTTAATTACATATTAAAAGTTAAACAGTATATATAAACAAATTTAAAACAATTATGTTAATAATACTAACACCTAAAATTATTATAGCTTCTAATTTAAACTAAATAAACTAAAAAACTAAATAACTACAACTAATTTAAAGTAAATAATACTATAAACAACGATATTGAAAAAACGATATTATAAATATATACAAAAACAATATTCTTACCTTTGATATTCTGATCCACAATATTTTAGTAGTGACAATATTTTGGCACAAAATATAGGCTACACATTATTTTTAATCAATATTTGAGTCATCCACCATGACAAATATTTTAACATATTGAAACAAATAGACGGGTGAAGCTTTTTTGTGACAGTTCAAATTAATAATACAACAGCAACTACAGCCTAGAGCAGAAAAGGTACTATAACTTACACGTATTTCATCACAGAGTATAGTTTCAAGCCTGCGGAGATATAAAAAAGGAAGGGTACAAAAAGTAAAGAATATACATGATGAGCAGCATGTTAAAGCTATACGTCAGATGACCAGAGAAGATCCCAGTGTGCTAAGCAACCAATAGCAGAGTTTCCTGGGGTAATATCAGGCAGTAGAGAAGAGCACCACTATAGCCATAAAAAAGAACAAAAGGTCAATAAGAATTATGCAGAAATTGTGTTAATAATTGTGTTAATAGATGTGACACCATGATGAGATAGTAAGCAGACAGCAAAGTTCAATGCATATAACGCAAAGAAAAGAGAAAATGAAAGAGTAAATAGCATGGTTCAAGTCTTCCAAATCATTTACTCCATTGCAGGAAAAAAATGTAATGTGATCCAATGGTATATCAAAATAATAAAGTGAAGCCCTAGGGGGATATAGTCAATTAGAGCTGATAATGGTAAATACTGACACTGAATAATGCCTAGACATACACTTAGCAATTAATTGAGAGTCTAGGTAATGTTTAACTGAATGGATGTTGTGATTTAATGAAAGAACCTAAAATAAATTAAGAGAGAGAACAGGACGATGGTAAGTGAAGTATTATTTTCCTAGGTAAACAAATATGTATAACAGCTTATAGAGACAATCGGCCTGATTAGGATGACCCGTCCATCTAACTTCTGTCGGGGAGGATGCCGCCATACTGGCTACCTCCCCGCTGGACCCATTACAACTTTCCCGCTGGGCTGACGGGCGGAAACCAAGGTTTACGACCGTCAGCCCAGTGGGAAAGTGGCAGCAGCATTGTCATCAGCTCATAGTCGAGCCGGCAGCAATGCTGCCGCCGCAGGGGGCCCCAACGCCCTTGCAATGCTCACTGTCTGCACAGCAGGCAGTGAGCATTGCGAGGGTGCTGGACAGGAAGAATCCCTGCACTGCCCATGCAAAGAGCATGGGCAGGTCAGGGCCCTCCCTGTGGCACCCTGCACCTGCTTTCCGCCAGTGATACCGCCATGACAAGGGTGATTCAGACCTCTGCCGCTATGAATGTTCATTGATCCCAGTGGAGACGGCAGTACCCTGGCGGCTTGACAATCAGGGTTGTAATGTGGCGGTCAGACTGCCACAGCAGCGGCAATCCTGATTGCCACCGAGAGGCTGACGGTCTCAAGACCACCAGCCTCGTAATGAGGCCCTATATGATAAACTTTGAAAAATATATTTCATGTAGTTTAAAATGTATTTTTCCAATTGGTGCAGTAAAGGTGTGATAATCTGTACCACCTATGAACTTGAAAAAGGGTGAATCCAAGAAGTGCAATGTTGATAAAATGGGACACCCAACAGTGGTAAAAGGTGTCTGTTGGACTTTTGCTTATGCAGGGTCATCCCCAGTCTTTTTCGCCTCCTGCCTCCTATGTTTTTCTGACATGTTGCTGTTGGCTTTTCAACTCTGAGCACTTTACCACTGCTAACCAGTGCTAAAGTGCATATGCTCTCCTGTTTAAATTGTATGTAAGTGGTTTATCCATGATTGGCATATTTGATTTACTAGTAAGTCCCTAGTAAGGTGCACTAGAGGTGCCAGGGCCTGTAAATCAAATGCTACTAGTGGACCTGCAGCACTGGTTGTGCCACCCACATAAGTAGCTCTGTAATCATGTCTCAGACCTGCCACTGCAGTGTCTGTATGTGTATTCTTACACTGTAAATTCGACTTGGCAAGTGTACCCACTTGCCAGGCCTAAACCTTCCCTTTTCTTACATGTAAGGCACCCCTAAGGTAGGCCCTAGGTAGCCCCAAGGGCAGGGTGCAGTGTATGGATAAGGTAGGACATATAGTAATGTGGTTTATATGTCCTGACAGTGAAATACTGCCAATTTCGTTTTCACTGTTGCAAGGTCTGTCTCTCTCTCATAGGATAATATGGGGGCTACCTTTAAATATGATTAAAGTGTAGATTCCCCTAGAGAGTAGATGGACATGTGGAGTTTGGGATCCCTGAACTCACAATTTAAAAATACATCTTTTAGTAAAGTTGATTTTAAGATTGTGCGTTTGGAAATGCCACTTTTAGAAAGTGAGCATTTTCTTGCTTAAACCATTCTGTGACTCTGCCTGGTTTGTGGATTCCCTGTCTGGGTCAGTTTGACAGTTGGGTTGTTTTTCACCTCACACCAGACAGTGACACAAAGGGAGCTGGGGTGTGATCTGCATTTCCTGATTAGCCATCTCTGCTAGGAGGGAGGGGTGGAGTGGTCACTCTCATCTGAAAGGACTGTGCCTGCCTCTGACAATGCTGTCTCCAGCCCCCTGGTGTGTGTCTGAGGCCTTGCCTGGGCAAGGCAGGATTTCACAAGAAGGTGTGAGTCCCCTTTGAAGAAAGGTGACTTCAAAGACTAAAATGGGTATAAGAAGGGCACCCAAACTTACAAACTTTAGAAACACTTCTGGAATCAAGGGGAACCTCTGCCTGGAGAAGAGCTGATCGCTGAGGAACAAGTGCTGCCCTGCCTGTGACTGTGCTTTGTGGAGCTTTCCTGCAGTGCTGCTTCTGCCAGAGTAAGAGGGCAAAGACTGGACTTTGTGTGCCTTCCATCTTGAAGAAGAAATCTCCAAGGGCTTGATGTAGAGCTTGCCTCCTGTTATTGAAGTCTCAGGGATAGCAAAGACTTCTTCCTGCCAGCACCTGGAGTCTCTGGAGAGACCCCTACTCTGCTCTGTGGTGCCCTTCCAGTTCCTGGGACCCTGAAAGGAGAGGCTGGCAGCCTAAGGACAAAAATACACGCACCGAGCGCCGTGCGGAGAAAAGATCGACACGAATCCGATCGCGGCTGAGAAAACGACGCGACGCCGGCTCCGCAGCTGAGAAACGACGCCGCAGGAAACGCGACCGGAGAATCGACGCCCGGAGCAGGAGAAACGACGCGCAGCATCGCTGACGAAGGCTGAGAGATCGCAACCAACGCCGCGGGACTTTCGGACCGTCGCATGGCTGGCTTTTTCGACGCGCCTCGCCGTGCCGAGCTGTTTTCGACGCATATACCCGTGCAGGGTTATTTTCGACGCACACCGCCCGTGCGGGGTTATTTTTGCCGCAAACCAGGTACATTTACACGCTAGCAGCGCTAGTGTGGTGTTACAACTACCTAAAGACTCTTTTTATTTTAAACCTTTAAAAAATCATAACTTGACTTGTGTATGTTGGATTTTTGTCGTTTTGGTCTTGTTTTGTCTAGATAAATATTTCCTATTTTTCTAAACTGGTGTTGTGTCATTTTGTAGTGTTTTCATTAAGTTACTGTGTGTGTTGGTACAAATACTTTACACCTAGCACTCTGAGGTTAAGCCTACTGCTCTGCCAAGCTACCAAGGGGGTAAGCAGGGGTTAGCTGAGGGTGATTCTCTTTTATCCTAACTAGAGTGAGGGTCCTTGCTTGAACAGGGGGTAACCTGACTGTCAACCAGAGACCCCATTTCTAACATTGGTGACCAGCGGTCGGGATTGGACTTGTATTTGTACTTGACATACAGTAATTAAGTGTACACTACTGTTTTGAGTTCAGACCACTACGTGACCACATACTACTTGTCTTGTGATTCTGCTTTTTGTTCTCTGATGTCCTCCTGGAAGTATTGCTAATATTTTTGGACTTTGTTTTTTGGTTGTGAAGCCTTTGCAGAATGGAAGTCCATTTCTGGCACCTATTTATGTATAAAAAGTGGCAGCTTAAAGCATTCTGCATGGAAAGGGGACTGGCTGTGAACAGGAAATCCAGAAGGGAGGATCTTGAGTCAGCCCTGTTTCAGTATGAATTGAAACGTTGTCAGGCAACACCACCAAATGAGTCTGAGGAGGATAACTACTCTGAGGAGGAGGACTACTCCAAAGAGGAGGGCAGTGGCCCTGAGGAGGGAACAGAAAGAGATGATTGGCTCCTAGCTCTAATCCGGAGTCTGGAAGAGCTAGATGCAGAGCTTGAGAGGGCTGAGGAGAAGAGAGCCTTAGTCCTGGAAAAAGAAAGGATTGCAGCTCAAGAGCTGAGCTGTGAAGAGCTGAAGCTGGAGGCCATGAGGGCTGAGTCCAGTTCAGATGGTGGCAGCAAAAATCTTGTATCCAGTACTGCTGAAGAAGTGCACATGCCCAGAGATGTGGTGCCCTACTTGAAGGAGGGAGTTAACACACGCCAGGAGGTTCAGGGGTATGAGGTAGCTCCAGTGATGCACAGGGTCCCTGAGGTGGATTGGGGAACTGGCATGGGGAGTCATATTCCTACTGGTGGGAGGGACACTCTACTGACTCTAGTTGAGAGTGACAGGGAGAGGGGTTCCCCCCAGGTAGAAGTCCTGGTTATGGAGTGTGAAAACATCCCAGAAGAGTGTGGGTTGAGTGTCAGGGACAGTCAGGTACTGTCTCACCAGTCTCAGGAGGGTGATGTGGGGTGCTTTGTCAAAGCAGAGTCACTGGATGGTTGGGTGAAGGGTACTTTGGTTAATTCATGTGAGGGGCTGAGTGATGTAATTGCTGGAGAGCATATGTCTAGTCCTTATTTTCCAGAGCTATGCCAACACCAGGTGGAGTGTGAGTTCTCTGACCCCAGGGAGCTTACAATGGAGGCAGACTTCTGGGTGAGTACCAGAGAGTCTGAAGAGGCATTTGGGGGTGCTCCTGAGAGGAGTGGTCTAGGTAGTTCCCAACCAGGTGAGGTAGGGAAGGATTGTAGTGTCCCAGGTAGGTCCCAGTGTAGTGGGATGGGTGAGGGACCCCATGTCCAGTCTCAGAGGAGAGGGAATGGGGATGGGTTGAGGCCCAAGGTGCCCGAGATCCGGTCCCAGGTCCTGGAGGGTTCCCTGCGGGAACACCAGGAGGGGAGCCTAGCCTGTACCATAGGGCCATCTGTTGAGGGAGACCCCACAGTGTCAGGAGAACTTGGGGGGGCGGCTGTAGCCAGCGTCCCACCAGTTCTGGTGTCTGGCAGTACCACTCCTAGTGAGGGGTTGCAGAAGTCCAGACAGAGGGTTGAGAGGGGGTTGCGGACCCCAGTGGAGAACCTGGAGGGTCAGGGGTCAGCTCTGAGAGCAGAGCCCCCCATGAATGACCTTGGTGAGACCATTTCTGGGTTGGGGGGAATCCAGACTCTGTCAGATGGGCAGAGGTCAGGAGACCTGCGCCAGCCAGACTCTTGTGTGGCCCTTCGGGACAGTGTGTCCCTTGAGGGGGGTAAGTGTGCCCCCCTGGAAGTCCTGGTGTGCCAGGCAATGGTTCAACCGCAGGGTGGTGACTCTGGGTTGAATGATCAGGTTCAGGGGGTAAACTCTGACTTGATGGGGGGTAAGTGTGCTCCCAAGGAAGTCCTGGTGTGCCAGGCAATGGTTCAACCGCAGGGTGGTGACTCTGGGTTGAATGATCAGGTTCAGGGGGTAAACTCTGACCTGATGGGGGGTAAGTGTGCTCCCAAGGAAGTCCTGGTGTGCCAGGCAGTGGTTCAACCGCAGGGTGGTGACCCTGGGTTGGATGACCAGGTTCAGAGGGTAAACTCTGACCTGGTAGGGGGTAGGTATGCCCCCCAAGAAGTCCTGGTTTGCCAGGCAGTGATCCAGTCTGTGGGTACAGGCCCTGGATTGGGAGGCCAGGTTAAGGGTGTCCCCCCTGACCTGGAGGAAGGGGCTACTGCTAACAGTGCCCCTACCATGTTGTCTTCTGGGGGGGCCGCTCCTAGTTGGGTGGTTCAGGACCCCAGAAGAGAGGGCAGGGGGAGGGAAGCCTCACCCCTGGCCCTGGTCCAACCTGAAGGTACAGACCCCAGGTTGGAGGATCAGTTGCAGGTTAACATCCCTGCACTGATGGAAGAATTGTGCAGGACTGCTTCTACAAGCACCCTGACAGTTTTTGACTCTGGGGGTGCCGCTTCTGCGGAGAGGGTACAGAGCCCCAGAGGGGAGGGCCAGGGTCAGGTTAACATCCCTGACCTGGTGGAAGAGAGAGTGGTCAAAGGGTGCCAGGCACCTGGGGCTACCACCCCCCATTCTCCACAGTCACAGTGGTTAGAGAGGCCTGAGGTCGGGCTCTCATCCCTGACAGTTGTCTGGGGCCACTGTGGCTTGCTGTCCTGGTGGACAGAGTTGCCCCTGGGGGGGGGAGGACGAGAGTCACACCCCGGGGGTGGAGTGGGCAACACCACTGTGTTGGCCCTGGTGGTACTATCTGCCCACTGCAATACATCTGTGAGCAAAGTAAAGTTAGGTGTTGCACAGATGGTGTCTGTAGATGTGGAGAAGGGTTCCCCATGGGTTTGCTTAGTGGGCCCCGAGAGTATGGACAGAGGGATCCAACTGGAGTCAGGAAGGCGTAGAACTGGAACATGCCCCTGCTGTTGTGGGCCTGGGTCCCTGTTCTATCGCCCCAATCAGGGAAGTACATCAAGGTATTGATTGTTCTCCCCTGGCTTTAGGCTGGTAGGGGGTCGTGTTGGACTTTTGCTTATGCAGGGTCATCCCCAGTCTTTTTCGCCTCCTGCCTCCTATGTTTTTCTGACATGTTGCTGTTGGCTTTTCAACTCTGAGCACTTTACCACTGCTAACCAGTGCTAAAGTGCATATGCTCTCCTGTTTAAATTGTATGTAAGTGGTTTATCCATGATTGGCATATTTGATTTACTAGTAAGTCCCTAGTAAGGTGCACTAGAGGTGCCAGGGCCTGTAAATCAAATGCTACTAGTGGACCTGCAGCACTGGTTGTGCCACCCACATAAGTAGCTCTGTAATCATGTCTCAGACCTGCCACTGCAGTGTCTGTATGTGTATTCTTACACTGTAAATTCGACTTGGCAAGTGTACCCACTTGCCAGGCCTAAACCTTCCCTTTTCTTACATGTAAGGCACCCCTAAGGTAGGCCCTAGGTAGCCCCAAGGGCAGGGTGCAGTGTATGGATAAGGTAGGACATATAGTAATGTGGTTTATATGTCCTGACAGTGAAATACTGCCAATTTCGTTTTCACTGTTGCAAGGTCTGTCTCTCTCTCATAGGATAATATGGGGGCTACCTTTAAATATGATTAAAGTGTAGATTCCCCTAGAGAGTAGATGGACATGTGGAGTTTGGGATCCCTGAACTCACAATTTAAAAATACATCTTTTAGTAAAGTTGATTTTAAGATTGTGCGTTTGGAAATGCCACTTTTAGAAAGTGAGCATTTTCTTGCTTAAACCATTCTGTGACTCTGCCTGGTTTGTGGATTCCCTGTCTGGGTCAGTTTGACAGTTGGGTTGTTTTTCACCTCACACCAGACAGTGACACAAAGGGAGCTGGGGTGTGATCTGCATTTCCTGATTAGCCATCTCTGCTAGGAGGGAGGGGTGGAGTGGTCACTCTCATCTGAAAGGACTGTGCCTGCCTCTGACAATGCTGTCTCCAGCCCCCTGGTGTGTGTCTGAGGCCTTGCCTGGGCAAGGCAGGATTTCACAAGAAGGTGTGAGTCCCCTTTGAAGAAAGGTGACTTCAAAGACTAAAATGGGTATAAGAAGGGCACCCAAACTTACAAACTTTAGAAACACTTCTGGAATCAAGGGGAACCTCTGCCTGGAGAAGAGCTGATCGCTGAGGAACAAGTGCTGCCCTGCCTGTGACTGTGCTTTGTGGAGCTTTCCTGCAGTGCTGCTTCTGCCAGAGTAAGAGGGCAAAGACTGGACTTTGTGTGCCTTCCATCTTGAAGAAGAAATCTCCAAGGGCTTGATGTAGAGCTTGCCTCCTGTTATTGAAGTCTCAGGGATAGCAAAGACTTCTTCCTGCCAGCACCTGGAGTCTCTGGAGAGACCCCTACTCTGCTCTGTGGTGCCCTTCCAGTTCCTGGGACCCTGAAAGGAGAGGCTGGCAGCCTAAGGACAAAAATACACGCACCGAGCGCCGTGCGGAGAAAAGATCGACGCGAATCCGATCGCGGCTGAGAAAACGACGCGACGCCGGCTCCGCAGCTGAGAAACGACGCCGCAGGAAACGCGACCGGAGAATCGACGCCCGGAGCAGGAGAAACGACGCGCAGCATCGCTGACGAAGGCTGAGAGATCGCAACCAACGCCGCGGGACTTTCGGACCGTCGCGTGGCTGGCTTTTTCGACGCGCCTCGCCGTGCCGAGCTGTTTTCGACGCATATACCCGTGCAGGGTTATTTTCGACGCACACCGCCCGTGCGGGGTTATTTTTGCCGCAAACCAGGTACATTTACACGCTAGCAGCGCTAGTGTGGTGTTACAACTACCTAAAGACTCTTTTTATTTTAAACCTTTAAAAAATCATAACTTGACTTGTGTATGTTGGATTTTTGTCGTTTTGGTCTTGTTTTGTCTAGATAAATATTTCCTATTTTTCTAAACTGGTGTTGTGTCATTTTGTAGTGTTTTCATTAAGTTACTGTGTGTGTTGGTACAAATACTTTACACCTAGCACTCTGAGGTTAAGCCTACTGCTCTGCCAAGCTACCAAGGGGGTAAGCAGGGGTTAGCTGAGGGTGATTCTCTTTTATCCTAACTAGAGTGAGGGTCCTTGCTTGAACAGGGGGTAACCTGACTGTCAACCAGAGACCCCATTTCTAACAGTGTCCATCTAAGATTTTGTTAAAAGTAGAATGCTACATTGTTAAGATATCTCTAGTAACATGACTAGAAATACATAAGGCTATACTTGACCCGTAAAGTCATGGATAACGTTCACTGAAATTAGGCAATCTCAAAGATTCAGAACTGTTAGGTTTTTGTTCAAAATCTTGCAAGAATGATTAGTCATAAAAATATTGAAATTTCACTATCAAAAATAAAAATATAGGTGGAAGCCCAACAGGGTCCTGTAAATACAGCTAAAGCCGAAACAATTGGGGCAATATTGCATGTAGGTTAGATGTATTGAGCCTGATTTAGACCTCAGTGGACGGGTTACTCCATAGAAGATACCGGGATTTAGATTTCAGCAGACATCATCGTGACGGAGTAACCCTTCCGCCGAGGTCTAAATCAGGCCTTTAGTTGACGAAAAGTAAAATTTATACTCTGCGTATAATTTTGCTTATGATTGCAATTTAATCTTCTCATCTGTGGCTACGTGTCCAGTGTCACCTGACCTTTTGCTTTGTCAAGAAGCGAGAGATCTACTGGCCTCTTTCACGTGAAGTATATCTGCTGTCTGAGCTGCTATCTTCCTGTTTCAGATAGGATGCAGTTTAGCCTTGAACAACCCAACCCTTGGGATACCAACTGTATGGACCACTCGGCTGTTTCCTAGTAAATGCAGCAAGATAAATGTCATTTGGCACACACCTGTGGACCAAACCACTGGCCTGGACAGAACATGCTTACAGCTACAAATATCCAGGTCTCACCGTACGCCCAGGATCCCCAGGAGGTGTAGTCGGTGGAGCTGTTGATATGTGACCTACTGGGAGTGAGGCTAATGCTTGAAGGTGCTGATGAGTGTGAGTTCCAAAGCCAACTGGGTGAAGCGGCCCATGTGAGAAACATGTATGTGCCTGGATGGTAGCAAGGCAGAATGCTATACTTGAATTCTATCTAGTCTTTTTCCTAACCGGATGCTTTCATTTCTCACTGTTCAGGTTTCTCCGTAAGAAATGGACTTGTTTTTTACAAACAGCAGCATCTTGCCTAAAATCACCATCTGATGACAAAGTGAACACGGACATCACATCCTGTGAAGGATCGGATTGCTATGCTGATGTTAGATTGTGAATGTTCAAATGATATATATATATATTTGTCCAGTAGAAGGCGTTCTGCCGAAACGCGTTGACATCTTATTTCAGGACTCTGTGTTACCCCTATAAGAAATAAATTCAATGAACTGAATTGGCTCTTGCTCCATACGATGTTGTTTCAATAATTGGGATCTGACTCACGGGATTGGTGCAGCCGTCAGATGGTTATTGTTCCATCTGTTGAAGATTTTATATATATATATATATATATATATATATATATATATATATATATATATATATATATATTTTGTCTAGAATATTGTTTGCAAAAATATAATCTCATTGGGTGTAGGTGTTCTATTTTTAACTAGCAAGTGTGGTATTTTTGTAAACAATATTTAGGACACAGTACTTTTATCTAATGATATTTAGTGCACAATATTCTGGTGTCATACCTGGATGCACCCACAAGCAGGGGAGAACCTTGTACACCTCGTTTAGGCTAAATCTTGTGGAGAAACACTGAGGGGCATATTTTTAAGTCCCTTACACCGCTGGTGTGTCACTTTTTGTGATGCTTCGGCAGCGCAAAATGCAGATCCATATCTACGAGGCTACGCAAAGCCACTTTGGCCCATATTTACAAGCGTACTGCGCTGCCAGTGCATCACTTTTTGTGGCGCACCGGCAGCGCAGGCTGCTGACCTATATCTACAAGGCTACGCAAAGCCACTTTGCGTGACTTTACATAGCCTTGTAGATACGGAGTAAGGTACCGCAGCGTAAGGCGCTGCATTCCCTTACTTTGCGCCAGGGAGGAGTTTCCATGGGTGTTCCCGTGCAGCATCCATGGATTTTGATGCATTCCCAAATTTACAAGGTTTTGTAAACCTGGGACTGCATCAAAAGCCTGTGTCACCCCAGGGGTGGCGTAAGAGTGGCGCAACAAAGATAAATATCTTTATTTTGCCCTGTTTTTTCCTCTATGCGTGCTGCATTTTGCAGCACACATAGAAAGAGGGAATCACATCTATTGACTGTTTTTGGGCAGGAAGGTGTTCCTTCCTGCCTAAAAACAATCACCCCCACAACACAGGCACCCTTGCACCATGATGCAAGGGTGCCTGCATTGGCGCATGGCAGCAACTGGTGTGCCAGTGCAGGGGGAGAGAACAGAAATTTGCCGTATCTTGTAGATACAACGGAATTCTGCTTTTTCCCGGTGGTGCAGGGTGGCACAGCAAGGCACTTGCTGCGCCATCCTGCACCATGGACCGTGTAAATATGGCCCTTTGTGTGGCTTTTCATGGCCTTGTAGATATGGTGTAAAGCAATGCAGCGCAAGTCGCTGCATTGCCTTACACTGAGTCAGGGATGTGTACCATGGACGTTGCTGTCGGTGTCCGCACCAACACCCATGGATTTTGACGCATTCAGAGATTTACAAGAAGCTATAAACCTGGGAATGCATCAAAACTGTACACATCCTCAGGGCAGGCTCAACAAAGAGAAATATCACGCAGCGTTGTATGCCACTGGATCTAATGCCACTGCACTCTATGCCGGTATACTCTGCAACACTCTACACCAATGCACTCTACACCAGTCCACTCTAATCTATGTCACTCCAGTGAATGCCATTCTACATGACTCCACCCTATGCCACTCCAATACACAAACCTCCATGCCACTCCACTCTACAACAAGGTACTCCACTCTTCGCCATTCCACTCTGATACTCCAAGACATCTCCTCTAATCCACAAACACTTAGCCATGGTGAACAGCAGCCACGGTGGTGTACCACCTGGCTAAACCACATTAACAATGCCAATAGCTCTTGCATAGGTGAGAACCAGGGCTGGCTCTAGGGCGGTGTGATGGGTGCTGCTGCACCGGGTGCTGACTTTGGGGGGGGGGGCATGTTTGCAGGCATATTATAGTTTTATATGCCCCTGCTGGAGCATTACTTGCCTCCAGCAGTTTTCAGACAACAATAGAAATGTCAAGATAACTCTAGTGACTAGTGTCCTGCCTCGAGAGAGTTCGAGTTTTCTCTTGTGGAAATGTTAAGGTAGCAGAGGGGGTTGATATGCCTCCTGCAATGAGCACGTACCAGGCAGATCGCGAAGTGCGTATAACGCAAATGGAACAATGGGTTACTGCTTTTGAAAGAGAGGTCCTTTTGTTACCTAAAGTTTATAAATTAAAATCCTAATATAGAACAGTAAGTTATTAACTGTCATCAAAGAACTGCATGCATTCCGCAAGGTATAGATTAGTGCCATTATTTTTTCCCCAGTCTTTCATTATCCTAATGTTGCAAAAACGGTTAATTTGGGCATAAATCAATTCTCATTATTAAAGAGAACCCCCCCACCATGGTGTTACATTTTAAATTCTGAGCCTGTGCTTCTCCGGACTAGGCACTTTGAAACTATACACCCTACCAGTGTGGATGACAAGCGTCTCCTGCATCGTTTGGTGCTCTGCTTATGTAACATTTCTTTTACACTGATGTACACACGTATGATTGATTATGTGTAATGCGTGTACCATGTAAAGTGCTCTGACACCCTACACTGAAATAAATTGGGCTGCAAAGCTAATTAAATGCTTCTGAGAGAGCGTGGTTCTGGAGACTTGAGGGGCACTGTTAAAGGGTGATAGTGAGGGAAGATGTGGCGGAGATGGTCATTTAGGGGCGCCAACAAACATTGTCGCACAGGGCGCCACCAGCGCTAAGGCTGGCCATGCAGATACCTATTGGCTTTACCAGTGTTTGTTTTAAAAGCTACTGTTGGGTGAACCACGCCTCTGTCCTGTCTCGGATCCCTTGATATGCTGCTGCTTTATTTTGGGGTACTGCCCCCGATTATGAAATCATTTCTACGGGCTCCAGTAGCTTGGGTGACATTGCCCATGTGAAAAGGCTCAATTTGACGCACATGAAAACAGACAATTGCCCATATTTATACTTTGTTAGCGACGTATTTGCGCCACTTACAATATACAATTGTATTTTGTAAGTTTGCGCCGCTTTTTGCGACAAAAAATGACGCAAATGCGGCGCTAACAAAGTATAAATATGGACCAATGTTTGCTAAAGCTGTCTCGCCTTTAATCCACCCCAGTGAGCCTTCTTTTATCCGGTCCCAAAATGTGTCACATTTATTAAACTTTCTATAATTTATTTTATTCCGAACCCGATATCCTTTCCCTGCAGAAGCATATATACAATCACACTGCAATAAAACCTGAAACTTGAACCTGAAATTCCATTTTCTAAAATAGCAGGTGGAACAGCTCGCTGTGTAAAACAGATTAAACACCAGGGAAGAGTCCGCTCGGCGCACACTGGCATTACCTAACTGGAATGACATACTATTCATAGAAAATATAGGTATTTAAAAAAAAAATATATATATATATATATATATATATATATATATATATTTATATATTCATTAGGTTGGGAAGGGGGGGCTTGATGGATTTTACCGTGTGTACCAGATTAGCATAACATTGACATTGTTTTCTGCAGGTTTCCGTTTAAAAAAAAGATAGTGTTTTGCTGCCACCTACTGTCCATGAATGGACGACCAAAACCAGGCACACTCTGAGTCACTCATGCTGCAGGGTTATCCAGCGCTGCTAAAGTCAACGGGTTTGGCCTTTGACCTGTGGATGCGGACAGCTATATCACATGATGCACATTGCAACACAGATGACATGTACATGTGGACATACCGGTTCCTGTTCAAACGCACCACGAAAGGAAGAGAGAGGGAGAGTGGAGAGAGTGGCTTGGTGTGTGTGTGAGTGAATAGAGGATGTGTGCATGTGTGTGTATGTATGTGTGAATGTATGAAAAAGTGCACGGAGGACAAAAGGCATACAGTTCTCTGCCTACGCGGGCAAGCACAAACAGGCGTTCAGGTAGCTTTGGACCCAGACCAACAAACTTACAGACCTCTATGAACACAAACCAAGAGACAACCGCACGCCCCGCACAAAGTGAAACACTAAGGGCCAGATTTAAATTTAAAGAAAAGTGACGCAGCGTGGTGCTGTGCCAAAATTGGCAGCGCCCCGCCACGTCACTTTAGAAACGCAGGGATGCACGGTATTTAAGAGAATACAGATCACCCCTGCATTTCCCCCTGCACTGGCGCTAAATTCAGCTGCCAGCGCCAATGCAGGCATCCTTGCACCATCGTGCAAGGATGCCTGTGTTGAGGGGTGTGATTGTTTATGTGCGGTAAGCTGTACCTTCCTGCACATAAACTATCACTAATGGCGCTTTGGCACTTGTCTGTGTGCTGCAAAAAGCAGCACACACAGAAGTGCCAACACGTCATTTTCAAATGATTGTTTATGTGCAGGAAGGAACACCTTCCCGCACATAAACAATCATTTCTGGCATTTTGCTTTTTCTATGCGTGCGGCAGGATGCAGCACGCATAGAAAAAGCAAAAAATTAGGAGGAATAAAAGTATTCCTCCTCGTTGCGCCCTGCTAACTCCATCCCTGGGGGTGGCGTTAGATTTTGGCGCTGCCTCAGGTTTACGAAATTTCATAAATCTGAGTCAGCGTCAAAATGCAATGGGTGTTGCTGTGGCACGCCCACAGCAGCACACATTGCACGCCCCTTCCACGCACAGTGCTGTGTGGGAAGGGGCCATATTTACAAGGTGGAGTTAAGCCACAAAAATACTATAAGTGACGCTCCTGTGGCGCTAGGGGCCTATAAATACAGCCCCCAGTCTTTTCCCAAAGTGGGCTTTGGCTGACAGGATTCAAGGCTGGCACTGTGGGCCTCAAGGTCGAGATGAAACATCAACTTCTGAATCCTTCAGCAAGCAGAGTAGTATCCTTACCTATCCTGGACGGATAAGATGGACAGCGCTCATTCAATGGACAGACAAGAGCCTCTGAGGATCTCCTGGCGCGAGCTTGGCTCATAGAATTTTGTAAAGACTGTTCATTTTCTCAAATTTATTCTAAACCACTACCAGATGATAATAGTTATCGACAATCTTTCAACTAGAATAATAAGATTTTGTCAGGTGACCAAGATGGCGGAATGGTCTCTTCCGCTCCAATCTTCGATTTAGCAAAGGAGTGTCCCTCCACATACCCGGAGGTCCACCTCAGAAGACATCAGGGATGGGGTCCCACTACCACCGGGAGCCGAAAGAGGTCGCCGGCTGGTATGCATTCCTGCTAGGTGGCAGGGCTGCTGGCTCGGGCGTCGGTCACTCACAAAATGGCAGCTGTGCCCATATGAAGGCCAACCAGTGGTAGAAGTGGGCGGGATCGAAGGGGCACGATGTGCCCTACTTTTTTAATTTATGAAAACACGTTCCCCTACTTCTTATTAAAAGACAAGTGTACCGGGACAGTAAACTCCGACCCTGCAAATGCTTCAGCTTAAGTTTCATTCAGGGAGTCTCGTGTGCTGTGAGACCAAGGAAGGGGCAGGCAGCTTAGCAATAAACAGGCCTTCTTGCCAGGGTGCCTCCTCACCCAAAGAAATGCAAATACACATCTACAAATGTAAAGGGGACTTGGGGGTAGGTACTTTGGGGCATATTTATACTCTGTTTGCGCCGGATTTGCATCGGTTTTTTTGACGCAAATCCGCCGCAAAACTAACTCCATATTTATACTTTGGCGTTAGACCCGTCTAGCGCCAAAGATCTTGGAGTTTGCGTCATTTTTTAGCGTGGACACCTTCCTTGCGTTAATGATATGCAAGGTAGGCGTTCCCTTCTAAAAAATGACTCCGAGGCATGTGCGCCATATTTATACTCCCGGGCAAAAATGACGCCCGGGAGTGGGCGGGTCAAAAAAAATGACGTCCAGCCGCTTTTGCGTCATTTCTTAACGCCTGGTCAGGGCAGGCGTTAAGGGACCTGTGGGCTCGGAAGGAGCCCAGAGGTGCCCTCCCATGCCCCCAGGGACACCCCCTGCTACCCTTGCCCACCCCAGGAGGACGCCCAAGGATGGAGGGACCCATCACAGGGAACTTAAGGTAAGTTCAGGTAAGTATTTTTTTTTTTTTTTGTGGCATAGGGGGGCCTGATTTGTGCCCCCCTACATGCCACTATGCCCAATGACCATGCCCAGGGGACATAAGTCCCCTGGGCATGGCCATTGGGCAAGGGGGCATGACTCCTGTCTGTGCTAAGACAGGAGTCATTTCAATGGGGGTTGGGAGTAAAAAAAAATGGCGCAAATCGGGTTGAGGACAAAATTTTGCCTCAGCCTGACTTGCCCCATTTTTTGACGCCCAAGCTCCATTTTCCCCTACGCCGGCGCTGCCTGGTGTAAGTCATTTTTTTTGACGCACACCAGTCAGCTCCGCCGGCTAACGTCATTCCATAAATAAGGCACCCGCATGGCGCAGTTGTGCGCCAAAAAGTATAAATACGGCCCTAAGTTTAACTGATCAAATCACATTCTTTTGGACTGGTAGTGCCAGGGAGTTACCAGCTGAGCTGTTCAGTGTGTGCTTTTCAGGGCAGTTAAATAAAAATAAACCATTACCTACAGTCTGGGTATTATTAAAACCTATATTTTGGAAGCACCCTTTTATCTGAAACCTTTTTGCACCTTTGGTAGCAGTCTGTCGTATACTGTGTGTAATGCTAATTTAACATGATGACTTACATTTTCTTAGTGCTTCCTGTCACAGGCTGGGCACTCGGAGCACTAACAACACACAAGCCACACTTCTCCACTGCACCAACCAAGATTGCGTTCTTTGGCTTTCTGGTTACACACACACCTCTCAGTGCATTAACTAACAGAGGTTTCATAATACACGAAAGAAAAAAGTTATTGAAACATCTTTTTGTCTCTATGCAGATCCGTTCTTGCAGACAGGCGGTGATTAGTTGGCTAAACAGAAAATCAATCCCCTTCGTTTGTAAAGGAGTGAAATTTTTAAAACCGCTTTTAAAAGAGTTAAGACTGAGACTGGGCAATTTATTACCCGACTAAGCATCACCAGTGGAGCAGTAGAGAGCCCCAGATTTAAAATTTGAGCTGACTTATGCTGCAACGATATGATGGTCCCATTATTTCAGCCCGGCGTAATCTGGAGAGAGCTGCTTGTTTTGATATTACGTACTGCTATTACGCGTACTGCTATTACGCGTACTGCTATTACGTTTCATACGCACTTTATACTTGTCAACTTACATGCCACGCCTGACTCCTTGCTGCACAGTAGTGCACTTTAACATGAGTTTCTCATAACTATTAGCCTGTTTTTATTGTCAGCAGCTTGTTCTGACATGAAATCACATACAGTTAGTACGTTTCATAAGCACTTTATATCTGCTAACTTACCTGCTGCACTTGACTTCTTGCCCTTAAGTATCATGATTTAATGTGAGATTTTTATAATTGTTAGTCTGTTTTTATTGTGTTTTTTTTTCAATATTGTAATGGTTTTATTTAACTGCATACAATAAACATCATCAAGCAGTAGTGGGTATGGATGATGAGTGGCCTCAATTGAATTAAGAACAGCTCCAACCTTTCCATTAACCATTTTTTTTTTTAAATGTATTTATTTGTGAATTAGATCAATTATTTCTTCATTTGTATATTTGACTGATGAATGTTTGTGTATTTTTTCTCTCTAGTTTTGTGGTTCAAATGATCAAAAATGGTAGTTTTGTGGTTCAAATGATCACAAATGGTAGACTGGGGGTCCCCAGCCTCTAGTAATGGCTCGGTGGGGGCCCCCAGATTCCAGTAATGACTTGGTGGGGGTCCCTGGGTTCCAATAGTGGTTAAGTGTGGTCCACATAATTCCAAAGGTGAAGAACCATTCCCCCAGAGGACAGCAAGCATTCCCCAAAGGAGCCCTGAGGGGTCGGGCTGGGTTCTGCTGGGAAGGAGGAGCCCGGTGCACAAAGAAGGGCACGCGCGGTGAAAGGCCTCTCGGTTGCATTCAGCCAAAGGTCAGTGCGCTGGGCCTGGTTCCAAAACGAGAGGCCTCCTAGCTTGTGACAAGCATTTCTGCTTAAACAACTATGATGCTGCCTCAGAGACAGGTGGGGATTAAACCAGATGCCCCCTTGGGCTGCATTGGCACCGGGGGCTAGTGCATTGCTTTAAGTTGTGAAGTGAGAATCATTCACGAATTACAACAATTATTTTCTGAAGAACTCTAACAGTGAGAAGTTGGGGTCCCACAGCAGGGGTGCATGCAAAGTGAGAGCTCACCCTGCTAGGAACAGCTTTCTTGCATAAGTAAATAAGAGATTGCCCAAGAGGACAGGGGTGAGTAAAAAGAGATCCCTTCCAGACTGCATCAGCAGAGGGGGGCTGTGCCTTATTTCTGGGGATTCCCCCTGATCCCTAGAGGGGGCACTCCTCTGCTGGACCGGGACTGGCTCTGAGGAGTGCCCCGGGGGGACTGTTGGAGACTCAGCACGGAGTGCAGTCAAGGTGAACAAAATAGAGACTATGCGTCAGTGACGCGAGACGCGATAATACAGCCCAGTCAATAGTAAAGCGAAAGTCACCCTCAGATGACGACAAGCAGAGCTCGAGACAGCCTGTCGAGCAGGGGCCAGCGTACCGGGGCACTGAATCTTTGTGGCAAAGCTAAACCTACAACAGCGATCCAGAGTGAGGGCCCGCAGGTGCAGCAGAGACCTCGGCATATCGATCAGACGTGGCTTCCAGCAAATCCAAAAAACACCACACTAAAGGGCCTGCCATCCAAGAATACTGTAAAGAAAGCTGATACCTCCTCAGAGTAACATGAAAGTGGGGGCAAAGCTCAGGCTCTTCAACAGCCAATGCAGGAAGATACAGAGGCCTCCATCACCTGCTTCTTCTTGGTGGGCTTCTTCTTTGGCAAACCTAAATACAATATATCGGCCTCAAAGGACGAGTTAGAGGAGGAGTTCAGGGAGGAGAAGCAGGACCTGTTCGAGCTTAGGCAGCATATCTTTACACTGTGAGACACCAGGGAGGAGGAGATGCAGTCCTTGCAGCAAGAGATGAGCACACTCAAAGAACAGAATATACACCTACATAGACATCTAGAGGGCCTTGAAGCAGATCCGGAAGGTCTAGCAATAGAATTAGTAGCGCCCAACAGGACACTGAGAAAGGCGACATTGAAGAATATGTGCAACAGTTGTTCAGACAGATGCAGCTGGAGCTGCAAGAATGAGATATCCAACTAAACAGAACAAATCAAGTGGGCCTGGTCTCTAAAGCCACAGAGGTAGCCCCGGAGATTCCACCCTGTGTGCATTACTACAGATAGAAGGAAGATCCTGGTACTGGCACAAGATGCAGGCGCACTAACCTTTGAGGGGGGCCAAGCTGTGGCTGTACTAGGACTTGTCTTCAATCATCTTGCAGAAACACTTCCTTCTCCACTCGGTGGCTAGCTTTTTCAGGTGCTGATCTGGGGGACAGAGGCATCCTCCTGGGGTGAGTTGTGATACAGCCTATAATTAAACTGACAAGTAACTGGAATGAAGTAAACACAATTCTTAGATAACAGGGGGGGAAGTATGGCGCATTAGTATAATTGATATGCTCAGAGCAGGGCCACTGGAATTATGCGATTGTGTGGCAATTTTCGCATAATTATAGATGTGTCACAATATCCATCACCTGCCACATAAATTAACAAAAAAATGTGTTTCTAGCTCAAAAGGTTTAAATGTTACAGAAAATGCAGGTTTCATGGGCTCTAGTGCAAGGAAGGAAATGGGCTCATGGAGAAAACATTGAGGCTCAGTGGGCCCCTCAGGCTTCTGGGCCCTGGTGCCGCTGCACCTGCTGCACCAAATAACACTGCACCCCAGGAAAGCAGAAAAGGGTAGACCTGCAAAAACAAGTAAAGAACTTGGAGGTAATTGTTGTGACTTGAATTGCTGCTTTGCATTATCTCCTTAGTTACCAGTTCTCTGCTGCTCAGCCAGTGTGCGTGTGTGAGGTCACAGAATGTTGATCAGTGCCTAGTTGGTGTGAATGGTCAGTTGGGGAGAGTGGGCTAAGCAGCAAGAATGCTGCTCCTGATGGGGTGTTACATGTAATCTGTAACTAGGTTGACTAAACCTACATTTTATAATCTACAAAGGATCAATCTTTAATTACAACACTGGCGACGACTGGAGAAGGAATCTACGCGTTGGAAGAAATTGAAGAGAAACTGAACCTACAGAAGAAACTAAAAGGAAGAGTAAGAGAAAAGGAAATTTAAGCCTGAAGTGAATAAAACGCCCTGGAAGCCTGTAGCATTTCTGATGTGAAGTTAACCAGCATCAGCCACTTGAGGAACTAAAGTGCAGCTTTATTGACATATGCTGTGAGTATGAACCAGCATAGAGCCAGCATTTGATAAAACATCACAGCGATGGTGTTTTGGGAGGATTTAACTCGATTACGGCGAGAGCTCATGCTGTTGTGCGGGAGTTATTTTTCAAGAAATGTACTTAAATAGCATGTGTAATTAAGGTGCGCGCTATTGAATTAAGGAGGACTTGCTTAACGGTCACTGAGGCTCAAGCTACAAGTAAAGGCCTCTGTGAATGAGGGCCAGCTTCTCCTTCACCCCTTCTGTGCCGGGGACGTAATGGTTACGTCCACCGGCACAGTGCTCCTGTGCTGAGGACGTAACCATTATGTCCTCGGCCATGAGCTCGGAGGGAGCGCTAGTGTTCCCTCCGTGGCTTCCCTCCCACCCCCCCCCAAGGCAGGAATGGAAGGGGAAGCCCTTCCCCTTCCACCCCTGACACCCCAACCCCCCTGACACCCCCAGTGACGTTTGATGACGGCGCGCGATCGCGCGCTGACCTCATCAGAGGCCACCTCCCCATCACGCTGGAATCTCAGCATTTCTCTTCCAATCATGTGATGGGGGCCTGAGAGGCTTCAAAGGGAAGGAAAGGAATTTCCTTCCCTTTGAAGTCTCTAAGAGCATTTCAAAAGCTGGATCGTGAAGTGAAATGCCCACAAGACACCAGGGATTTATGTAGCAATAGAAATTGGCATAAGGGGAGCGACCCCGGGGGGTAATTTATTTCAAGGCTTTTTCTGCACCCCCCCCCCGGGGAAAATCGGCCTATTGTTATTAGGCCGATCTGCCCCCGGGTGGGTAGAAACCTCTAGGCGCCAGGGATCATTTTTGTTTATTTTTTTTTATTTTTTAGAGGTAGGGAGTGACCCATTAGGGGGGGGATTTATTTTAGGGCATTTCTGCCCCCCCCCCGGGGCAGTTCAGCCTATTGTTATTAGGCCGATCTGCCCCCCGGTGGGTAGAAATTTCTAGGCGCCAGGGATCATTTTTGTTTATTTGTTTTTGTTTTTTAGAGGTAGGGAGTGACCCATTAGGCAAGGGTCGCTCTCCTAGAGGGCAAATGTCCCTTAGGAACAGATTTTTATGAGGCCAATCTGCACCCAAGGGGGGCAGAAACCACTAGACACCAGGCAGGTTTTTTTTAAGGCAAATTCACGCACGGGGAGGGACCCCTTAGGCAAGGGTCACTCCCTGGGAGGGGGGGAGGAATTTATTTTAGGGCATTTCTGCTCCCCGGGGGCAGATCAGCCTATTGTTATTAGGCCGATCTGTCCCCAGGGGGGGGCAGAAAACTCTAGGCGCCGGTGATCTTTTTTTTGTTTGTTTTTTCTTTTTTTTTCTTTTTTTTCTTTTTGTTTGGTTTTTAGAGGTAGGGAGCAGCCCCTTAGGCAAGGGTCGCTCCTGTACTTCATTTACAGCTGTAGAAATGAGTCAAGGAGCGAGGCGGCAGTATTAGTGATTCATAAAGCCGGGAAAAGCCAGACTGGCTGTGCCTCATACAAACCCTCCTCATTATGGAACATGGATGCCAGAATCTTCTCTGGGCTATTAGCTAAGAGACTGGGACCATACATGCTAGGGCTAATTATCCTAGATCTATACAGGTTTATACTTGAGAGGGGTTCTGAAGAACACACTAAATAGGTTCTAAAAATCTTGAACAAAAAAAAACACACCTGCAATGCGATCGACACAGAGAAAACCTTTGACAGGGTGCGCTGGCCATTTCTGACAAGAATTTTAGATATGATAGACCGAGGCTTCAGATTTAGGGATTGGGTGTTGAGTGGATATGCTAGGCCCACATCTAATGTAAGGGTAAATGAGGTGACTTTGAAACTTTTTGTGTTGGTGAGGTGTATAAAACGGTTGCCCCTTGTCACAGCTTCTCTTCACACTATGGCCTAGATTATCAAAGCTGTCAGGCTGCGCAGCGCAGCACCCAAAGATGTTGCACTGCGTTGCGTGACAGTGAGAGAGCAGGAAAGTGACATATTCCCATCGATATGGCTCTCTCGTCCCCTCTCCCTAGCGCTGGCGCTGATTTCAGCTGCCATGCACCACACACACACCCTAGCGCCATAGTTCTAGGGTGCGTGGCTGAGTCTACCATAGGCTTTGTAAAGGAAGGGTACCCCTCCTGTACAAAATTCTAAGGCTAGACAAGTGAAAAACCTTTCCCTACTTTGTGTGTGTGCTGTACAGTGCAGCACACATGCAAAATCAGAACAGTAAAGAGAAATGAAAACATTTAACGCCTGCTTTCAAAAGGCGTTAATTTTTGGTGCAAAACCTTGTCTACTAATGTTAGTAGATAGGGCTTAGCGTCAAAAAGCATAGGTGGTTGCATTGGAACGCCAATGTACCACCCATGTCATACCCCATTGACGCAAAGTAATGCAATGTATTGGTGCTGCTTTGCGTTACATTTCCATACAAACCAATGTAAATACTAATTTGTGTTGATTTGTTAACCCCAAAAAAGGTTTAGCATCAGTTTAGCATTAAACATGTAACGCTAACCTGGCGCTAAACCTTTGTGAATCTGGCCCTATATATGAAACCCATAGCAGAACAAGTACAAAACAACCTAGACATTTAGGGACCAGGAATGGGCTCATAGGCCCACAACGTAGCGCTCTATGCTGATGATACTTACAGATTCCCTGCTATTGATATCTGCCCTCCGGTCAGTGCTTGGAGCTTTTGGATCAGCCTCGGGCTTTAAAACAAACATAGAGAAATCTCAGATCTTCTATCCCCAGCTGAGCAGCAAAAGTGCTGCAGGTAAACTTCACACTGGCATAGGCCACATACAACACCCAGGTGTCAAAATGAGGTCCTCACTAGATAAAAAAGCAGCCATTAATTGTACAGCATTCCTGACCATGATCCAAAAAGACCTGCAGACCCGGCAAGCGAGTGAGGAGACTAGAAACAATTCAAACAACTCTCTTCTCAAGAATGAAGAATACTATATGTAATGCAGACACTTCCACTGCAACCTCCCTCACCACACCAGTAATAGGTAAATTACAGAGATTAATAGAAAGATGTATTTGGGAAAGCAAGAACCTCATGCCTCAAAGGAATATGCTTAGCTACCACCTGCTGGGGAGGGTTTTGGGTCCCAAAACTAATGAACTAATGAATTACTGTCAGGTGGCTCAGCTCTGTTTAATAGCACAATGGAATAAGAAATAGTCTGAAAAACATTGGTGTTCCATGGAGCAGACAATAGGTGGAACTCATATCTGAAAAGGGGCCTAGCTGCCACAAAGGCATAGACCATGGGGCATGTACATTTCCCCGGATACCAGAGCAGCCCTGGCCACCTGTGAAGGGGAGGACAATCCTGAAGGAGCTCTCTACGGTCCCCTGTCTGCTAACACTTATCATAGGTAACCAGGATTTCTCTCCAGCCACAACATAATGTTGCACTGTAAGACCTCTTAAAATTCACATTCAAGAACACTGTAGAGCAGAAGTCTTCAGTCTGTGGGGCGCAACCCCCAGGGGGACCATGGAGTCATGGGAATGAGGGTGCGCATTCCCCAGCCCTCACTTCTGCCTGGAATCCAAAGCCTTTGCTCTTCGTTTTGGAAAAAGACAACCATCACAGGACGGGTAGTTCCGATAGTTAAAACGCTTCAGCTGGCGTGTCATTCAGGGAGTGCCCTGTGCTATGGTACCGTAGCCGGTCAGACAGCTAAACAAGGCTTCCTGCCAGGGTGTCTGCTTGCCTGAAAGAAATGCAAATGTGGGCTACAAGTTAATCTGCCATTGTAAAGAGTAATCTGCAAATGTAAAGGATGATTGAGAGCCAGTACTGGCTTTAATTGATCAATTCACTAAAAGCTTTGTGATAAGAAAAATTTAGAGCCAGATTTAAGAAAAGTGGCGCTGCACCCAGTACAGTGCGACTTTTCTTGGGCCCCTTAGCGCCCTCTTAACGCCACCAGTTGTGCACCGTATCTAAGATACAGAGCATCATGGTGGTAGTTAGGGAACTAGCGTCAAAAAATGTTATGCTGGTGCGGAGCGTTGCAGGATTAGCATAAACAATTTTTACGATAATCCTGCAAAGCCCATTGAGGCCCATTATGAATAATGGTGTGCCTCCTTTTAACGCCTTCTCTGAGCAGGCGTTAAAAGTGCCAAAAAAAACAAGCATTTGAAATGCAACGGGTCTCACGTTTGCTCGTGTTAGAGCTGATAGCGTTGTAAACTCCTAACCCGGCTTTTCACCTATCGGCAAAAGTACATTTATGTACGTAACCCGAAAAAGTGCAATTAACTGTGTAAAGCGCTCGACTTCTGCCAGGCAAGATCGCTCTGGGAAAATAGAGAAAAAGTAGTCCACGAGTCGGACAGAAAACAGCAAGCCTCGCATGTTTTCTGTACTTGGTCGATGCGCTCGAGGAGGGCTATCCACCGGAAAAGGCATGACATGTGCATGCTTTCCACTAATGAAATCAAGCAGGTTCTAACAGGCAAGCCCACAAGCCAGTGAGAAACACTGACGTGACGTGGACAGGGCTCCAAGCCCTTTTTAATTACTAAAGTGCCTCGCATAGCGAAACGCATGCGACGCAGGCTCGACCCTAATGACGCTAAGAAATCTCTTAGATTTCTTTGCGCCATTTTTTTCGGTCCCCCTAACAGGGGAACACCCCCTTTGCATAAATTATGCATTGCGTGTGCATGATATAGCGCGAAGGGTTGCAAAGTGGCACAATGCAAGCATTGTAATTCTGGTGCAGGGTTTTTGGCCATCTAACGCCACATTAGCGTAAAATAATTACGCTAATGTGTCGCTAGATTGTGCAAGGGGCTCCTAAATCTGCATCTTATTCTTTTTGAGTGATAGTGCAAATAGCTAATAACTGAGCTATGAAATGCGTTCTTTTAATTGTAATTGTATTTACATAGAGTTTACTAATCTTGAGGAGGCGTTGAAGGGACATTTATGTAAATAAATTGTTTATTACATACGGTCTGGGTATTACTAAAATCTATATTTTGGAAGCACCATTTTATCATAAAATGTTTTGCACATTTTGTAGCAGTCTATCTTATACTGTGTGTAATGCAAGTATAAATTAATGACTTACATATTGACATTGCTTTCTGTCACAGGCTGTGACCTCGTAGCACTAAAAATACACAAGTCACTATTCTTCACTCCCCCACCCAAGATTTAATTCTGTGGCTGTGTGTTTATATACGGACCTCTGCAGTGTATTAACTAATAGAGGTTTCATTATTTAGTCAGCGGCGGCTCCCCCGCTAAGGTGGAGTCACCTACTTGGACCTTACAGTTAACTGCTTTATGAAGTGGACGAAAGTGAAAAATAAAATGATATAAACGTAATGTTATTATCATTTTATTTTTCCTCTGGGAGCCAGGTTAGGGCAGAGCAGGGCTAGAGGAGGAGGAGGGCTGGAGGCAGGGTGGTGAGTGCACATAAGTGCGCATGACGCTTTGGCCGGTCGTGTTCGTCTGGCCAAACAGTCATGCGCACTTTGCGTTTCTCCACCCGGCTGTATTGAACAGCCGGGAGGAGAAAGTGCACAGAGCCCTACTCCCTGTCCAAGTGCTGAAACAGGACACTCAGACAATGAGGATGCTGGTCTCATGCTGTTGACAGCAGCGTCATGATTGGAGGGGAGTCTGGAAGCCGGGTGCTTCCAGGAGTCCGAGGAGGATGGAGGGAGAGACCGAACCGTCTCTCCCAACATAGAGGTAAGTTGGTTTTTTAAAGTTTTTTTTTTAATACCCCCCCCCCCCCCGGCCCTGCCACACCCATTGACAATTGGCCGCTACTGAATTTACTATAGTTTATTTCCCAACAAGTATCATATGTTTTATTTATTTTTCATTTAAGCTGCTATTTTATATGTAACTACCTGATGGTAAAAGGCCTCAAAACTGAAGCCAACAACAGCAGCAAACTAATAAAACAGGAGTCAGATTTTGCTAAAATAGAAGCGTCTATTTAAATAAATAAAAACCTTTTTAGAAAAAAACAGGGTGAAAGAAGATTAAGGGACCACTTCCTCCCCTGAAATCACAGAAAGCATCCTACTTGGACCTTACAGTTAATCATTAATGACTGTAAACGGTATGTTTTAATTATGATGAATGACATTCAGCAACCGCCAGTTCCATGCAGCTGTAAAAGCCAAGCCATCAGAATCCCATGAAATATAGTATAGTTCTCCTCAGATGCCGTGTACTAAAGTTTCAGCCCATGCATTACAGCCATTATACCCAGGACCACTGGAATTATGTGATTGTGTGGCCACAGCGATTTTTGCATAGTTATAGATTTGCCACATCATCGGCTGATTTTAACAAAAAAAATGTGTTTATAGCTCAAACAGTTCAAAAGTTACTAAAAAGCAGCGACATGTATTGCTACGCAGTAGAAGGCCCTTTGCAAAGCTGGACTGGCCACCTTTTTGTTGCTTTTTGCTATATTTGGGAGTTAAACTGGCACTAATGAGGTGGAACCACAGATTGACCATCCCTCTGTAGGAAAACAGACACACCGATCTCATTAGTTCAGAAAGGTGTTTTCATCCAAATAAGTTTTGTCAAATTATGTTTTGTTTGTGAAAAATAAAGTACCATTGTGCATTGCTGGCTAATTCTTTTTGGAGACTTTTTGTTTGCGCTGTGTGATAAGTCTCGGACACTGAACCACAGTCGGGGACTAACCTTTAGTTTGCTAAAAACTCTTTATTAATATTTCCCCACCGTAAAAAGGATTTACAGTGGGAATTGGGGGCGTTTATGGTTGGCGATGGTTGGTGATGATGAGGAGCACCAGTTTCTATGTTTTTTTGCCAGGAGGGGGTCCTTACACCTAAAATATTTTGACATGCTAATTGGCACTTTTTTCGAGAGCCTGAGGGTGAGTGATACACGGATGTTAACTTGTGAGTATGAATCTAGGTAAATGAATATTGAGTTTGTTTATTGTATTGGTTAATGTATGGTGAGTTCTCTAGATGTTGATCATGACACGATGGCGACCATTTTTGCAGACACAAATGTGATGTAGGGTCCACGGTAACTCCTGCTCATTGGTTTCAATTGGTCATTTGAATCAATAGGTGGTTTGCTCGGCACCCTGAGGGTGGGTGATACACAGGTGGTAACTTTTGAGTAGGAATGTAGGTAAAAAAATATTGAGTTTGTTTTTTGTAATAGTAAAAGTAGGATGAGTTGTCTAGATGTGGACGAGGATAGGATGGCAACCATTTTTGCAGACACGAATGTGATGCGGGTCCATCTTCTGCTCTCACTCACTGGCTTGCAGTGGTTACGTGGCGCATTCCCTTTGATTATTTAAAATCTAGGCGTGCTAACTGGCAACTTACTTCATAGCTCGAAGGGAGTAGTTACACATGTTTGTAAAGGTGTTGTTTACTTCAGGTAAAGAACCTTAGACGTATACTTATAAAGAAAAGATGGCACACTTTGAAGTTAGTGATTATTTTTTACATCTGGATGTGAGAATGATTCATGTTAAAAGGTGGTTCATGTCTGGCTTGAGGTGACAAAATTTTTATGAAACTGCTACAGTAAGTCTGGATTTGTATTTGTCTGTTAATTTATGTTGGTGTATTTATACGAATTGTGTGGATGACTATGGTAACTACGCAATGTGGTGACTTTGGCCTGGAGTGATGTTTGACTATTGGTATGAGGAGAGTCTCGCCCTGCCCAAGCAGGCGCTGATATTCTTGTGATCTGTGATTTGAGTTTAAAGTTGGGATTCAGACATGAAGCAGACTTGCGCTGTCCGAGATAGTGTTGGCTCCTTGTGTCTAGATGTCCAAAGTACATGGCAATGAGCAGTTGGGGTTGGCTTTAAGACGGACTGATAGTGGTTTCTATTGTTTCTAATACAGGTCACGCATGAATGGCACATCGCAACAACATAACAAAGATGGAATAGGAGGATGGATTTTCATTTGATTGCCTTATGATTAATATGATATAAGGTTCTGCCATCATTAATTATGAATTATACTGTGTAAGTCATGATTGTTAAAACAGTTTTTAGGCAAGCAAGAGGACTGATACTGTAATGTTATGAATTTGTACATTATCATTACAGAGTGTTTTCTGATTAGGAGATGGCCTGTGCAACAAAATTAACTGTTGTGCAATATTATGAATTACTAGTATGAATATGAAAAATGTTACTCAGGTCCTGTGTATTTAGGAATTAACAAAAAGATTAAGATGCATATGTATAGCGGAACAATTAGAAGACAATTTAAGTATAGCAGAATATGAACTGTAATAATGAATTGCTAAATATTTAGGAGTAGCAATGACGAAATCCAAAGGGAACAGATGTTAGTGACATGAACAGATATTTTAGTTGAGGCTATCTGATGTTACAAAAACTGTACATTTGTTTTTAGTGCTTCGAATTGTAGGGTATATTTTCAATGGTGTTTGTGGTGTACATATGGTTTCTTTCAGCCCTGATGAAGTCCTAGGTTAGATGAAACGCATTGGCGGGGCTGGTTGTCCTGCATTTGTTTCAGAAGGAATGAGAATGAACAATAAATAATTTGCTTCCTACATAAAAGATTGAAGCTGTTTTCTTTGGATGAAGTTGGGAGAATGTACTATGAAAGAATCATAAAACAATTTGTAATTAAAAGTATTGGACTCAAGAAAGGGTCACATGGACTACTTTACAATTCAACGCATTTAGAACCTAAGCTATGTTAGAGCACAGCATATTAAGCTCTGATTCTGCCCTTCGAGGTTCCCCCTTGGAAGACATCATCCCTCATACCTGAGCAAGAGGCCTGTAGTCTACATTAGCAGCTGCAGCGAAGCACTTAGCGATCAGCCTAAAGTCGTGGTCATCTGGCTGGAATCTCCCTCTAACATACATGAGTCAAAGTAGTGTTTTTATAATAAAACAGCTGACGTTCCAAGAAAGAATCCCCACGTAAGAGTGTGTATGTTTCTGTGAACAGTGGAGACAAAGCGTTCCACTTTTGCCAGCAACCTATCTCACTGCAGCCTTGAGAAGGTACAGAGTGAAAGAAATGTCTTTATTGAAGAACGCAGTGCTGACCTAGGCGAGGAGCAACTAGATAGAGAAAATAAAACAAGACCGCAAATGTGGCTGTTATTAAAATAATATAAAGAAGCTAGAATAAAAACATTTCTTGGTTAAAGTGGACAATGGCAGGCCTAGTTTGCTAAAATAACATGTATGAAGCTGTAGCTAAAAAGGCTACACAACACCCTCCCCTTGCTGGTTCAAAGGTGGTTCAAAACCTAATTATGTATGTAAAAGTTACTAACATGGCATCCTAAGGCATATGTATGGGAATGTCAATAATTACAAGTCGAAAGACACATGAGCATGTAATAAAGGGACAATTTAAAATTTGTGGTGTCAAAAAGCCGAATTTTAAAAGTCAGAGTCATTTTTAAAGTCGCCAATTGAATCCTGTATTATTGAAGACAGGAAATCCTCCACTTCGGCAGGTGGTAAAATAGGAAGATCATTGCCAAGGAAAACCAAGGAGAATTAGTGTTCCAAAGCCTGAGCTCCAGCCGAGGCAGCAGCATTCCGTTGTGTGCCCAACAATGAGTTTAGAGCTGCATAATCCACAAAGGGCAACTCATAAATGGCTTCCCATAGCAAACGCACCCTCAACGCGCATGTCTGGTAATAAGTCCTCAGCGAGAACATCAACAGATCAGCATCCAATGAAAGCAAACACTGCGTAGAAAGACAAACTTTCAGTGCACATTCAAAAGTGCAGCAGAGGCACCGAAACACGGCTGCACACAATGCAAAATCAGTCTGAATGACAGAGATCAGTCATACTCCAATCGTTCCCGGAGTGAGGCTCCAAAGTACTGCATCATGCGTTCACGACACAGCTGCGCTGGTGGAAGCGCTTTCAATCCTCCTTGTTGTAAAGGGACAGCCACTGCGCAGAAAAAGTAGTGACAGCAAGATGCCACCTAATATAGCCAAAGTTATCGAAAATCCCCCGAAAATATTGGAGAATAATGAGTGGATGGCTGAAGGTATTAAGCTGAATATAGAGGAGAAGGTGTGAATGAAACCAGAACCAACAGCCTTAAAGAAATTAGCGATTCCAGTAGTACTGGACACATTAAATATCCGTCCCACTAGTTCAGTGTCTCGGAAAGTTAGTTCTTAAAAGGGACTGTATCTCTTCGGATGACCTCGCAACCTCAAGCGCATAGGTCTCGCATGCAGATGTAAGCACTACATGTTTTTGAAACAATAAAGCCTTGAGTCTGCTCAACTTGTCAAAATTCACATTTGAAGTAGTGATATGAGGCCAAATCTCAGGTACTTTCCTCTGTCGCGTAGGAGTAAAAAGTACATTCCCGCAGCATGTATCAATTTTGGAGACCAAAACGATGTAAAATATTCCTGCTCACATCCCACAACAGCTCTCGCAATTAAGGAGCACATAGCTGCCATTCAAGAGCACCTGGAATGCAGGTCTAATCCAGGGGACTGGGACTCCCTTCAGATAACAAGCCAAGTTTGCTGCAAAGCGTTACATGACCTGTGCAAGGACAGCTGTTTACAAATCACTGAATGGCTGACAGAAGTCTTACATTCAGTACGGCTAAGAAAGACCTCTTTCATGCCACTGAGTCATTTGTATGAGAAGGGTAGCTCCTAGACCTCATGGATGTAACTATCTCCGAGCCTTTCATATCTGCCCACTGGAATGTGTTTTAAGCAGGATGTGAATTGAAGTGTTGTAATAGGCAGATTAATGACCCCGTGTATTAACCACTCAGCAGATAGTATTTCAGCCACAGTAAAAGGCAACTTTTCTAATTTCTCAATATTTAACATGACATAAGTCGCTTCTTTTTTAGCCATTAGTAGTTGTTGTCGAGTTAAATTAAATGTGGAAAATCTGTCCCTTGCGCTAACGTGTTGCCAGGGAACGCGACCTGCCTTTAGCGTTTGTAGTGTCCAACTCAACTGCATAATGGACCTTAGTTGACTTCGTCCGTGGTGTAAAGAGGACATGTCGCTTTGTATTATGTCTATTGCAGAAGAAACAATGTTGTTTAAGGTGTACATCCGGTCGAACAGGGTATTACTCCCATTATCTACAACAGATAATGCCTTCTGTACGTTTTCCTGATCTATTTGCCTTAACCGGGTGGCTGCTTCTTGTTGAGAAAGCTTCCAAATTTCATTATAGACTGCATATAAGAAGCACTTTCTGCATTGTTTTATGGGGCCTAACAGGGAATCTTGTACGTCAGTGTTATTAAACAGGAGACTGGGGTGTTCTCTAACAGCATCTAGTGAGGAACTCTTCAACCAGTGCTGGCATAGTTTCCCTACACTGTATGTTGTTACTATACCTGCATGTTCAGATGACACATAGTGAGGGTCTGGTCTACTTGTTCTAAAACCCCACATGGAGTTTATGACACCCATTGTTATTTATTGACTACAATAACCACCCACCAGGACGTGAAAGTGAAGCATCAAACGTGCCATTCTGGAGCCATTAATGGAGCTGATCTTCAGTTGCATTTATATACGTTTGCCATTTGTAAAATTTTGCAGGAACACTGTGCGCTTTCAAATCCTTAATTTGCTAAGCCTAAACATCTTGTCTGTTGTACAGTTTCATTTGAACAGGTATCAGGCATGCTCTAAACAAAGCTTCCTTCCCCCTTATTTGCCAATGTTTTTGTTGCCCACACACTTTTTAAGTCAATCGACTTTAACCAATATTCATAGCCTTCTATAGCTAACTGGGAAACCAAATAATCTGAATAAATGAACTTTGTATCTGTCAATAATATATGTATATTTTCCACCAATGGCAATTAAAAATAATATGACTCCGCATTTTTAACATTGTGCCCAGAAAAATATGCAAATTTTTCAGAACATGGTTTAGAACTCTGTTGTGGTGGAGTTGGACAATGTTCTCATTGTGTGTAATTAAAAATAGTCTTTGGGGTACTTGCTCTGTGAATGAAATGATGTCCATAATAATTATAGCAGAACATGTCACCGTAAGTTTCTTTGGATTGATAAACATCCTCAGTTTCAAATACAGTAAAATACTGCAATTCAGTCATCATAGAATCAACTGTTTTTACATCCCAGTCATCAGAAACAGCTCCGGGTATTACTACATCATTCATAGAAAGTTTAAACACTATGGCATTTGAATGACCTCCGTACAGCCGTATATATCAAATATGACTTTATCCCAAACAATACCATCAAGAAATGGTATAGCTGAAATGTTCACGAAAGACAAGTCTCTGCGGACCTTGTGAGAAAAGAAATGGGGTTTTAGGACCTCATCCACCAGTTGCCCTGTTGGTGGTTCAGGAAGGTAATGACCATGTATTAATAGAAAGAAAGTAATAACAAAGCCAATCCAAAGGAGGAAAGCTAATACAGTCAAGAAAAGCCACAGATAGTTCCATGGGAAAATGAAGCAATTTGTTTTAAGCCAAGTTATCAGCTTACATGTTTTTGGCAGTTCAGGCGTAGAAGAGGCAAATGAGTCTGAAAAGGTGTCATTGATGTCGGCAAAGTATCCAGAAGCAGTTCATACAAAAACTGGAGCCGTATTTGAAGGAGGCGAACTGGTAGGGGTCTCCTGTGGTGGTTCACTGTAAATGACGCCATCTGTTAGTGTCGAAATCGAGTCAAATCGATCCGCAATTTCCATGTTGTTTGTTGTAATAGATGTTAGTGGAACTAATGCAAAATCATTTTCCATCCTCCCCAAGCTCAGAGAGATGTCAGGGTTGCTGCTCAAAACTTGTAGAGGGACATACTGACCAGTAGTGAGAGGGATTCAGGAACTACTGGTTGTTCCTCTTGGTCTGCTGTGCATGATCTGCAACATGGTGTAACTTGACATTGTCGATGGACACAAAGCGGAACCAGGCAGCGGTGGTAGAATAACTGTTCTGGTACCGTGTATTCCCAGGACTGGGATCGGTGCACGATAGGAGGGACCAAACTCCTTTTTCAGAGCAACTTTTTCATGTACTAGATCTCCAACCTTTGAAAGCCAGACGATAGGTGTTATTGGTACATCCTTAATTCCTAAGGAGGCAGCACTGGCAGAAGCATTGTCACGGAACTGTTGTAATTCCTGCAAGACAGTGACACGTTCATTTATGTCAAAAGGTGTTTCTGCCTCCTCCAAGCCGGGACCGTCAATATCTGGAACATACATTTGAGTTCCAAACAGGCAGTCGTATGAAGTACGACCCCCCCAGGGACATTCTAGGAAGATTATTAAGTGCTCTTTGGACTACATACAGGTGGTTAAGCCAAATACGACCCGTACCTAGTACTCTGGCTGTTAAGGATTGCTTTAAATCTCAGTTTCGTCACTCCACAACACTATTTCCCTCTCGATGAAATGGAGACAAGTAATGGAGTAGGACCCCTAATGAAGACATGGCATCCCTGAATGCCCTGGAGGTGAAAGCAGGGCCATGGTCCGAGTGGAAAGCCGCAACTGCATATGTACCGATAAAGACTTGCAAATCTTTAATAACAGTCCAAGCATCAGCCGAGCGTTGTGGCCACACTCATAGAAATCTGGAGCAGGAGTCAACAGCGACTAAGATGTATTTGTATGCACTGTCTGGTGTTAGGGGACCGCAATGGTCCAAGTACACACATTGTAATGGTTTGTTTAAAATTAGGAGGGGTGTGTGCGGTGGGCGTTTGACGGTGGACCCATTAATTTGTTGTCAGATGTCACAACAAAGGACATACTGCTACGTCTGTTTGTATAGACCTGGCCACCAAAAACGAGCCTGTAATAATGATATTGTAGCCGCCACTCCAGCATGGGCAGAAGCAACTCCCTCATACGGTGCTTTAATCAACTCTGGTCTTAGTTCTTTATTGGGAATTACTCGCACTCCAACGCCTGGTATTGCTACTTCTGCATTAAGGAAGCCTCCCATCCAGTAGGAATATTTATCAGGGAATGATTTTGGTAACAGTGTGTCTTCAGCCGTGGCTATAACAGCAGCCCATATGTCATCGCCCGGTTTCGTTCTAGAACGAGTTACTGCAGCAATAGAAGCCGTAACTGTGAGAAAGTAGCCTCTTTCTAGCCTTGTTACCCCCACTTTTGGCCTGTTTGTGAGTGTATGTCAGGGTGTTTTCACTGTCTCACTGGGATCCTGCCAGCCAGGGCCCAGTGCTCATAGTGAAAACCCTATGTTTTCAGTATGTTTGTTATGTGTCACTGGGACCCTGCTAGCCAGGACCCCAGTGCTCATAAGTTTGTGACCTATATGTATGTGTTCCCTGTGTGGTGCCTAACTGTCTCACTGAGGCTCTGCTAACCAGAACCTCAGTGGTTATGCTCTCTCATTTCTTTCCAAATTGTCACTAACAGGCTAGTGACCAATTTCACCAATTTACATTGGCATACTGGAACACCCTTATAATTCCCTAGTATATGGTACTGAGGTACCCAGGGTATTGGGGTTCCAGGAGATCCCTATGGGCTGCAGCATTTCCTGTGCCACCCATAGGGAGATCTGACAATTCTTACACAGGTCTGCCAGTGCAATAATGGCACGTTATTTCACAGCCATTTACCACTGCACTTAAGTAACTTATAAGTCACCTATATGTCTAACCTTTACCTGGTAAAGGTTGGGTGCTAAGTTACTTAGTGTGTGGGCACCCTGGCACTAACCAAGGTGCCCCCACATTGTTCAGGGCAAATTCCCCGGACTTTGTGAGTGCGGGGACACCATTACACGCGTGCACTATACATATGTCACGACATATGTATAGCGTCACAATGGTAACTCCGAACATGGCCATGTAACATGTCTAAGATCATGGAATTGTCACCCCAATGCCATTCTGGCATTGGGGAGACAATTCCATGATCCCCTGAGTCTCTAGCTCAGACCCGGGTACTGCCAAACTACCTTTCCCGGGGTTTCACTGCTGCTGCTGCCAACCCCTCAGACAGGTTTCTGCCCTCCTGGGGTCCAGCCAGGCCTGGCCTAGGAAGGCAGAACAAAGGACTTCCTCAGAGAGAGGGTGTTACACCCTCTCCCTTTGGAAAAAGGTGTCAGGGCTGGGGAGGAGCAGCCTCCCCCAGCCTCTGGAAATGCTTTGATGGGCACAGATGGTGCCCATCTCTGCATAAGCCAGTCTACACCGGTTCAGGGATCTCTCAGCCCTGCTCTGGCGTGAAACTGGACAAAGGAAAGGGGAGTGACCACTCCCCTGACCTGCACCTCCCCTGGGAGGTGCCCAGAGCTCCTCCAGTGTGCTCCAGACCTCTGCCATCTTGGAAACAGAGGTACTGCTGGCACACTGGACTGCTCTGAGTGGCCAGTGCCAGCAGGTGACGTCAGAGACTCCTTCTGATAGGCTCCTTCAGGTGTTGCTAGCCTATCCTCTCTCCTAAGTAGCCAAACCTCCTTTTCTGGCTATTTAGGGTCTCTGCTTTGGGGAATTCCTTAGATAACGAATGCAAGAGCTCATCAGAGTTCCTCTGCATCTCTCTCTTCACCTTCTGCCAAGGAATCGACTGCTGACCGTTCTGGAAGCCTGCAAAACTGCAACAAAGTAGCAAAGACGACTACTGCGACCTTGTAACGCTGATCCTGCCGCCTTCTCGACTGTTTTCCTGGTGGTGCATGCTGTGGGGGTAGTCTGCCTCCTCTCTGCACTAGAAGCTCTGAAGAAATCTCCAGTGGGTCGACGGAATCTTCCCCCTGCAACCGCAGGCACCAAAGAACTGCATCACTGGTCCTCTGGGTCTCCTCTCAGCACGACGAGCGAGGTCCCTTGAACTCAGCAACTCTGTCCAAGTGACTCCCATAGTCCAGTGACTCTTCAGTCCAAGTTTGGTGGAGGTAAGTCCTTGCCTCCCCACGCTAGACTGCATTGCTGGGAACAGCATGTTTTGCAGCTACTCCGGCTCCTGTGCACTCTTCCAGGATTTCCTTTGTGCACAGCCAAGCCTGGGTCCCCGGCACTCTAACCTGCATTGCACAACCTCCTGAGTTGTCCTCCGGCTTCGTGGGACCCTCTTGTGCAACTTCGGGTGAGCTCCGGTTCACTCCACTTTGTAGTGCCTGTTCCGGCACTTCTGTGGGTGCTGCTTGCTTCTGAGTGGGCTCTTTGTCTTGCTGGATGCACCCTTTGTCTCCTCACGCAATTGGCGACATCCTTGCCCCTCCTGGGCCACAGCAGCATCCAAAAACCCTAACTGCGACCCTTGCAGCTAGCAAGGCTTGTTTGCGTTTTTTCTGCACGAAAACACTTTTGCACGACTCTTCACGACGTGGGACATCCATCCTCCAATGGGGAAGTTTCTAGCCCTTGTCGTTCTTGCAGAATCCAGAGCTTCTACCATCCGGTGGCAGCTTCTTTGCACCCACAGCTGGCATTTCCTGGGCATCTGCCCACTCCCGACTTGATCGTGACTCTTGGACTTGGTCCCCTTGTTCCACAGGTACTCTCGTCAGGAAATCCATTGTTGTTGCATTTCTGGTGTTGTTGTTTCTGGCAGAATTCCCCTATCACGACTTCTGTGCTCTTTGGGGAACTTAGGTGCACTTTGCACCCACTTTTCAGGGTCTTGGGGTGGGCTATTTTTCTAACCCTCACTGTTTTCTTACAGTCCCAGCGACCCTCTACAAGGTCACATAGGTTTGGGGTCCATTCGTGGTTTGCATTCCACTTCTAGAGTATATGGTTTGTGTTGCCCCTTTCCCTATGTGCCCCCATTGCATTCTATTGTGACTATACATTGTTTGCACTGTTTTCTATTGCTATTACTGCATATTTTGGTATTGTGTACGTATATCTTGTGTATATTTGCTATCCTCATACTGAGGGTACTCACTGAGATACTTTGGCATATTGTCATAAAAATAAAGTACCTTTATTTTTAGTATATCTGTGTATTGTGTTTTCTTGTGATATTGTGCATATGACACCAGTGGTACTGTAGGAGCTTCACTCGTCTCCTAGTTCAGCCTAAGCTGCTCTGCTAAGCTACCTTTTCTATCAGCCTAAGCTGCTAGACACCCCTCTACACTAATAAGGGATACCTGGTCCTGGTGCAAGGTGTAAGTACCCCTTGGTACTCACTACAAGCCAGTCCAGCCTCCTACATTGGATGTGCAGCGGTGGGATAAGTACTTTGCAACTACTTACCACTTTTGTCAATGTACTTTTCATAAGAGAAAAATATACAAAACAGGTTCAGTGTATGTACACCTAACCAAAAAGTTTTGCTTTTCTTCTCTTACTCTTTTTCTAAGTGCTGAAAAGTACCTCTAAAAACTTTCAAAAAGTTCTTTAAAAGTTTTAAAGGTTTTTTTCTGTTCTTTAAAAAGTTCTGAAACTTTTTCTTTCTTTTTCTGTCCCTTAAACCTTTTCTGTCATGTCTGGTACAGGCCAAACTCTTGATCTGGCCAGCATAGCTTATGACAACCTTAGCTGGAAGGAAGCAAGGAGTCTCTGCATAGATAGAGGTTTAGGGGTAGGGAAGAATCCCTCAAGACAACTGTTGGTTAATATGCTCATTGAACAAGATAAGATCTTAGTTGGCACTTCTGGTGAGAAATTAGCTGATGGTTCCCACTCTGATTCTGGGGCACCCCTAGCAAAAGATTTGGGAGTGAATCTTTCCAACCTGCCCCTTAGCAGGCCACCTAGCATAGCTGGTACTGATGTGAATTCACATCACACTAATAGTGATGTTTCTAATCACAGTAGAAGTGTTACTTCTGTAGGCCAGAATGTTAGTGTGCCATCTGTTAGGGCCAGGTCTCCCTCTGTTCATTCACACCATTCTTCTGTTTCAAGGCATGCCCAACCCACCCACCCTGATGACAGAGTGTTAGAAAGGGAGCTCGATAGATTGAGAGTGGAACAATCCAGGCTGAAGCTCAAGAAGCAACAGCTGGATTTAGATAGGCAGTCCTTTGATTTAGAAAAAGAAAGGCAGAGGTTGGGGTTAGGACCCCATGGTGGCAGCAGCAGTATTCCAAATAGTCATCCTGCAAAAGAGCATGATTCTAGGAATCTGCACAAGATAGTTCCCTCTTACAAGGAGGGGGATGACATTAACAAGTGGTTTGCTGCACTTGAGAGGGCCTGTGTTGTACAGGATGTCCCTCAAAGGCAGTGGGCTGCTATCCTATAGCTATCTTTCAGTGGAAAGGGTAGGGAAAGGCTCCTTACTGTTAAAGAAAGTGATGCCAATAATTTTACAGTTCTTAAGAATGCACTCCTAGATGGTTATGGCTTAACCACTGAACAGTACAGGATGAAGTTCAGAGAAACCAAAAAGGAGTCTTCACAAGACTGGGTGGACTTTGTTGACCATTCAGTGAAGGCCTTGGAGGGGTGGTTACATGGCAGTAAAGTTTCTGACTATGAAAGCCTGTATAACTTAATCCTGAGAGAGCATATTCTTAATAATTGTGTGTCTGATTTGTTGCACCAGTATCTAGTGGACTCAGATCTGACCTCTCCCAAAGAATTGGGAAAGAAGGCAGACAAATGGGTCAGAACAAGAGTGAACAGAAAAGTTCATAAAGGTGGTGACAAGGATGGCAAGAAGAAAGATGGTGAGAAATCTCAAGATAAGCATGGGGATAAGGGTAAAACCAAAGATCCCACTTCAAATCTTAAACACTCTTCAGGGGATGGGGATAAAACAAATTCTTCCTCTTCTTCTCAACCTACACAATTTAAAAAGCCTTGGTGCTTTGTGTGTAAAAACAGAGGCCAAAGGCCAGGGGATAAGTCCTGTCCAGGTAAACCCCCTGAGCCTACCACCACTAATACATCAAGCTCTAGTGCCCCTAGCAGTAGTGGTACTAGTGGCGGGACTGCTGGCAACAGTCAAGTTAAGGGTGTAGTTGGGTTCACTTATGGGTCCATAATAGAAACTGGGGTAGTCAGTCCCAAGACAGTTTCTGTTACACCTAGTGGCATTGGCCTTGCCACACTAGCTGCTTGTCCCCTTACAATGGATAAGTACAGGCAGACAGTTTCAATAAATGGTGTTGAGGCCTTGGCCTACAGGGACACAGGTGCCAGTATCACTTTGGTGACTGAAAACCTAGTGCATCCTGAACAACACATCATTGGACAACAGTATAAGATTATTGATGTCCATAACTCCACTAAGTTTCTTCCCTTAGCTATAATTCAGTTTAGTTGGGGTGGAGTTACTGGCCCTAAGCAGGTGGTAGTATCACCTAGCTTACCTGTAGACTGTCTCTTAGGTAATGACCTAGAGGCCTCAGGTTGGGCTGATGTAGAGTTTTATGCCCATGCAGCCATGCTGGGCATCCCAGAGGAATTGTTCCCTCTCATTTCTACTGAAATGAAAAAGCAAAGGAGAGAAGGCCTGAAAACTCAGGATCCCTCTCCAACAACAGGTAAAAAGGGTATCACAATATCCCCTAACCACCCTGCCAATCAGGATATCATTCCTGTGGTGGGAGAAACCTCTCCTGGGGTGGCACCTGTTCCAAGGGAATCATCAGCTGGCAAAGCTGTACTCCCTGAGGTAGAAGTACCTCTCTGTGGGATAACTAACATTGGTGACAAAAAGAGCACCATTTTAGTTAACATGGAGCATCCCTCCAACCCTCCCAGAGAAACTTTAGTGAGAAACCCTGCACCGCCTCACAACACTTAGGACAGCATCCCTGCCCTAGTGTGGAGCTCATAGGACAGCATCCCTGCCCTGCTCCAAATCAAGAGAAACAGCATCCCTGTTCTCTCTTTCAGCCATATGGACAAAGTTTTTGCCCAGCTATGGCTTTATTGAGACAGTATCCCTGTCTGGCATTTTCATCACTACAAATAGGTTCAGTGGACAATTCCCACTGCTCTAAACTAAAACTTATTGATAGAAACTCTGAAAATATATCTTCACATTGTTGCATAGCTAAAAAACTTCAAACAGGGTGGTTTACATCCCCACATGGAAGTAACCATATAGTGGATGATAAAGGGAGTAACCAGTCTATTGCAGAGCTACTCTCTACTTATCACCACTTAGACAATAAAGTCTCAACTGGCCAAGGTTAGCCTTATTGTCCTTCGTTGGGGGGGGGGGAGGTTGTGTGAGAAAGTAGCCTCTTTCTAGCCTTGTTACCCCCACTTTTGGCCTGTTTGTGAGTGTATGTCAGGGTGTTTTCACTGTCTCACTGGGATCCTGCCAGCCAGGGCCCAGTGCTCATAGTGAAAACCCTATGTTTTCAGTATGTTTGTTATGTGTCACTGGGACCCTGCTAGCCAGGACCCCAGTGCTCATAAGTTTGTGACCTATATGTATGTGTTCCCTGTGTGGTGCCTAACTGTCTCACTGAGGCTCTGCTAACCAGAACCTCAGTGGTTATGCTCTCTCATTTCTTTCCAAATTGTCACTAACAGGCTAGTGACCAATTTCACCAATTTACATTGGCATACTGGAACACCCTTATAATTCCCTAGTATATGGTACTGAGGTACCCAGGGTATTGGGGTTCCAGGAGATCCCTATGGGCTGCAGCATTTCTTGTGCCACCCATAGGGAGATCTGACAATTCTTACACAGGTCTGCCAGTGCAGCCTGAGTGAAATAACGTACACGTTATTTCACAGCCATTTACCACTGCACACAAGTAACTTATAAGTCACCTATATGTCTAACCTTTACCTTGTAAAGGTTGGGTGCTAAGTTACTTAGTGTGTGGGCACCCTGGCACTAACCAAGGTGCTCCCACATTGTTCAGGGCAAATACCCCGGACTTTGTGAGTGCGGGGACACCATTACACGCGTGCACTATACATATGTCACAACATATGTATAGCGTCACAATGGTAACTCTGAACATGGCCATGTAACATGTCTAAGATCATGGAATTGTCACCCCAACGCCATCCTGGCATTGGGGAGACAATTCCATGATCCCCCGAGTCTCTAGCTCAGACCCGGGTACTGCCAAACCACCTTTCCCGGGGTTTCACTGCAGCTGCTGCTGCTGCCAACCCCTCAGACAGGTTTCTGCCCTCCTGGGGTCCAGCCAGGCCTGGCCCAGGTAGGCAGAACAAAGGACTTCCTCAGAGAGAGGGTGTTACACCCTCTCCCTTTGGAAAAAGGTGTCAGGGCTGGGGAGGAGCAGCCTCCCCCAGCCTCTGGAAATGCTTTGATGGGCACAGATGGTGCCCATCTCTACATAAGCCAGTCTACACCGGTTCAGGGATCCCTCAGCCCTGCTCTGGCACGAAACTGGACAAAGGAAAGGGGAGTGACCACTCCCCTGACCTGCACCTCCCCTGGGAGGTGCCCAGAGCTCCTCCAGTGTGCTCCAGACCTCTGCCATCTTGGAAACAGAGGTGCTGCTGGCACAGTGGACTGCTCTGAGTGGCCAGTGCCAGCAGGTGACATCAGAGACTCCTTCTGATAGGCTCCTTCAGGTGTTGCTAGCCTATCTTCTCTCCTAAGTAGCCAAACCTCCTTTTCTGGCTATTTAGGGTCTCTGCTTTGGGGAATTCCTTAGATAACGAATGCAAGAGCTCATCAGAGTTCCTCTGCATCTCTCTCTTCACCTTCTGCCAAGGAATCGACTGCTGACCGCGCTGGAAGCCTACAAAGCTGCAACAAAGTAGCAAAGACGACTACTGCGACCTTGTAACGCTGATCCTGCCACCTTCTCGACTGTTTTCCTGGTGGTGCATGCTGTGGGGGTAGTCTGCCTCCTCTCTGCACTAGAAGCTCCGAAAAAATCTCCCGTGGGTCGATGGAATCTTCCCCCTGCAACCGCAGGCACCAAAGAACTGCATCACCGGTCCTCTGGGTCTCCTCTCAGCACGACGAGCGAGGTCCCTTGAACTCAGCAACTCTGACCATGTGACTCCCACAGTCCAGTGACTCTTCAGTCCAAGTTTGGTGGAGGTAAGTCCTTGCCTCCCCACGCTAGACTGCATTGCTGGGAACTGCGTGTTTTGCAGCTACTCCGGCTCCTGTGCTCTCTTCCAGGATTTCCTTTGTGCACAGCCAAGCCTGGGTCCCCGGCACTCTAACCTGCATTGCACAACCTCCTGAGTCGTCCTCCGGCTTCGTGGGACCCTCTTGTGCAACTTCGGGTGAGCTCCCGTTCACTCCAATTCGTAGTGCCTGTTCCGGCACTTTTGCGGGTGCTGCTTGCTTTTGAGTGGGCTCTTTGTCTTGCTCGATGCCCCCTCTGTCTCCTCATGCAATTGGCGACATCCTGGTCCCTCCTGGGCCACAGCAGCATCCAAAAACCCTAACCGCGACCCTTGCAGCTAGCACGGTTTGTTTGCGGTCTTTCTGCACAAAAACACTTCTGCACGACTCTTCACGACGTGGGACATCTATCCTCCAAAGGGGAAGTTTCTAGCCCTTGTCGTTCTTGCAGAATCCAGAGCTTCTACCATCCGGTAGCAGCTTCTTTGCACCCACAGCTGGCATTTCCTGGGCATCTGCCCACTCCTGACTTGATCGTGACTCTTGGACTTGGTCCCCTTGTTCCACAGGTACTCTCGTCAGGAAATCCATCGTTGTTGCATTGCTGGTGTTGTTGTTTCTGGCAGAATTCCCCTATCACGACTTCTGTGCTCTTTGGGGAACTTAGGTGCACTTTGCACCCACTTTTCAGGGTCTTGGGGTGGGCTATTTTTCTAACCCTCACTGTTTTCTTACAGTCCCAGCGACCCTCTACAAGGTCACATAGGTTTGGGGTCCATTCGTGGTTCGCATTCCACTTCTAGAGTATATGGTTTGTGTTGCCCCTATCCCTATGTGCCCCCATTGCATTCTATTGTGACTATACATTGTTTGCACTGTTTTCTATTGCTATTACTGCATATTTTGGTATTGTGTACGTATATCTTGTGTATATTTGCTATCCTCATACTGAGGGTACTCACTGAGATACTTTGGCACATTGTCATAAAAATAAAGTACCTTTATTTTTAGTATATCTGTGTATTGTGTTTTCTTGTGATATTGTGCATATGACACTAGTGGTACTGTAGGAGCTTCACTCGTCTCCTAGTTCAGCCTAAGCTGCTCTGCTAAGCTACCTTTTCTATCAGCCTAAGCTGCTAGACACCCCTCTACACTAATAAGGGATACCTGGTGCAAGGTGTAAGTACCCCTTGGTACTCACTACAAGCCAGTCCATCCTCCTACAGTAACTACTGCTGATTTGGCTGCTTCATCAGCCAGTCTATTTCCAGCAACGTGTATTCCAACGCGCTGGTGTCCAAATGTATGTGCACCATGGACATTTGGTAGGGTTTCATTTAGATCCGCTACTTTTCCCCACAGAAGTCTGTCTTTGATGGGTGTTACCTTTGGAATCTCTGAACCCATTCTGGCGCCAGTAATGCAGATATTCATTGAAGGACTGGACACAACAGTATGAATCACAGACAATCAGCGTTAGCTGGTCAGGATCCATATGTTCCAGTGCCATCACCAGAGCCTTTAGCTCTGCTAGTTGTACAGTATAATCCCCTAAGGTTTGCGTGAAAGATTGTTGTGGATAGAATTTACTACCCTCCATATAGCCGCTTATGTCTCCGCAAGCAGCGGAGTATTGATGCTTAGTGCCTATAGCAGGTTGTGCTGAGCCATCAATGTACATGGCTCTTTGATATTGATCAATAGGGAGTGTATCTGCCGGAACTGGGTATTCAAGTTCATATTGCAAAAACTCTTGAGTTTGTAACTTTGGGTCGAAGATATAGTCAACATCAGTGGCTGTCAGAGACACTGCTCATTGGATCCAACGTGGATGTAATGCTTTAGCGTTTGGAACGCTATCTTTGGTAACAGCCTCAAGGGCTGGGATTTGAGATACAACAATAATGCGTTTCCCCTGGGCTAGTGGTCTTTCTTTAATGACAGCCATCTGAACAGCAGTGAGGATTTTCTCGGTGGGAGCAAAGAGTTGTTCTGCTGCTGAATACAAATGTGATTTGTATCCAATCAGGATCGTCTCACCCTCATTGAATGTTATATAGGTGAAACCAATGGCACCAGGAATTACTCTGATGACCAGATGTTTTTTATTGTCCCTTGTGTGTAGATGTTGTGTTGCAAGCATGTCTGTTTGCAAAACTCTGAGAATGTGTGTGTGTTCAACTGTCCAGAATTTACTGGAAAAGTCAGGATGCATTAAGTCATATAAAGGTTTTAAGCATGATATATAATCAGGAATGTAAATTCTGCCAAAATTTGGGAAATCCAGTAGGGATTGGAGTTTTGTTTAATCGTATTTGGAGGTTGTAACTGTACGCATTTTTCTAAGAATTGTGGCGCTAAGCTCTTTCCTTCACTTGATAATTCGTATCCCAGAAACAGGACACTAAGGAAGGCTATTTTTGTTTTCTTGAAGTTGGACTTATAGCCGAGTTCGGCAAATCCTACAACAATGCGGGCTACCCATCTTAGATGTTTCAGTAGTTCATCATCCGTAAGATAGATATCATCTACATAGGACAATGCTTCAGGGTCAATGTCGTGCAATATTGAAGTCACATGAGTCGCAAACAGACCTGGACTGTTCTTGAATCCCTGTGGTGAATGACAGAATTGTTTCTGAGAGCCTAGTGCGCTGAAACTTGTTAGGTCTCTACTCTCAGGTGCTACGTTTTGGCAGAAGAAACCGTTGGAAATGTCCAGTGTTGTTTTGTATTTTTTTGTGCACTATGTTGCTCATGAGTGCTGAGCTATGAGAGTTTTGTATAGCATATGTGTGTGTATGACTGTTTAAGTGTCTGTAGTCTAAGACTATTCTATATGAATGGTCCGGTTTAGCTACTGGGAATAAAGGATTATTCATCGGTGAGACACAGGGTTTGATTACACCCTGGTACTCTAGTTGTGTGAGGATTTCCCTCACGTGTGCTTTAGCATCATGTCTTATTGGATACTGGGGTTGAGGATGGGGTTGATTCTTAATTGGAATTACATGATAGGGGGAATCTTTATCTCACCCTACGTGGTTGCGATATAACGCGGGTGAATGCGCCAATGCCCAATCAATGGCGTAGGACTCTGCGAGCCCATCGGGAACAAGGGGCAAGAAAAAAGGTTTGATAACCTTTTCCCATATTGGCAGGTACGGACAAATTCAGGTGGCCAATCCTTTTCGGCCAGTAGAAAATCATATATGTTTACGACGCGGTCCCAAATGACCAAACATTGGTGGCACCATATCGCGTAGGCTCTCATTATCGTAATGAGACAACTGGATTTGTGTGGCAGAATTGCCTGGACTGTTGGGGAGTCTGAACCTGCTCCAGGTGACACCTGTCAACCTAATCCAGGTTTGTTCCGGCTAGCTAGCAGTGACTCATCTCTACCCAAGAGCAGGGATGATTTGGACAACCAGGCGCATGACATAAATGCCTCCTCAGGGGAATCCTGGTCACTCAGATCTCATCCGTTTCTCTCAGTTACATTAGTCTCACATATGCAAGGACAATCAGAGGCAGAGTAAAGTTCAATAGGGTTTTATTGCAGCAACTGCATCTTGGATATTAAAGCATGTATTGCAATACCTAGGACGATGAAGCACAACAGGATTTAGAAAGTGACAAGGAGAGTAAAACACAAGAATAATGCTACCATATTGTCACTAGGGTTTGTATAGATAGTCCCTACCTAGGCTATGTTAGAACACAGCATGTTAAGCTCTAATTCTGCTCTTTGGGTTCCCCCTGGGAAGACATCATCCCGCATACTTGAGCCAGAGGCCTGTAGTCTACATAAGCAGCTGCAGCGAAGCACTCAGCAATCAGCATACAGTCGTGGTCATCTGGCCGGAATCTCCCTCTAACATACCTGGGTCAAAGCAGTGTCTTTATAATAAAACAGCTGATGTTCCAAGAAAGGATCCCCACATAAGAGTGTGTATGTTTCTGTGAACAGTGGTGACAAAGTGAACACTTTTGCAGGCAACCTATCTCACTGCAGCCTTGAGAAAGTACAGTGTGAAAGAAATGTATTTATTTAAGAACGCAGTGCTGACCTAGGTGAGGAGCAACTAGATAGAGAAAATAAAACAAGACCGCAAATGTGGCTGTTATTAAAATAATGTAGCGAAGCTAGAATAAAAACATATCTAGGTTAAAGTGCACAACGGCAGGCCTAGTTTGCAAAAATTCCCCTGCTATGTCTCTTTTGATTCTTAAACATTGCAAGTGAACAGGTAAATACATGTGCTGGACACTGCTTCATGCTCCCCAGCTACATGATGACTTCTCTGAACCCAGGGATGTTTGTTATCAAACATCTCGTATTAATAAACCCTCACTGATTCAAGGGTATGGGAGGGAGGCAGGGACACCTCCTCCAGGCAAAATGGACATTCCAGGGCAGGAAGCTTCAAATGCCTAGCTGCCTTTGTAATGCAACCCAGGTGTCTCCAGATGGCAGAGATGACCAACCCCCCGTCCTGACCACACTTCTTGGCAGCATTACAGGTGGGAAAATTATTTACATTATTAGGTGTGCCCACTTCATGCCAGACCCACCCCTAAGGTGGATGCGCTAAAGTAGACACCACTTTTTAAACTCCTCCATCTTGTTGTGGGTGGAATCAGATCTCTAGGGTTAGGATTATGCCTACTTCCCAACAGAAGTGGTAATAGAAAGGGTATAACCCATTGGCTGTCACCTGGCACTCCCTGTACTGCCCCTAAACTGAGTATTTATGTGGCACCCCTAAGCCCAACAACTCAGACCCTGATGACCTAAGAAGCCCAAGGACACAGAAGAGTCGCACCAGCAGAAGAGGAGAAAAAGAAGCAGCTGACCTGGTACAAACCCCGCCGGCCTGTCTAGAACCCTCAACCGACTCTGCACCAAAAGATGACTCTTCCTGCAGCTGAGCCTCCAGAAACCCAGGAGGAATACTTGCTTTCAAAAAAGTCTCAAGACTTCTGTGAACAATGGACCTGCTCCCCAACAAACTCTAAAGAAAGGACTCTGCAGCCTCCGGAACCGCAAAGACCGACACCTGAAGTCACCTCTGCACCCTCCGTCACCGACCCAAGTTGGAGTGGACCACCGGTGCCAACAAGGTACTCCAGCTCCCCAGAGTCCAAGTCCATTGTGGTTTCACCCCTCACATACCCCCCAAAATCGCCTGCAGCCTCTGTATGCAGGCCTCCTCTCCCGCAGCCTTTATGGTGAGAGAAACCCGTCCCCTAAAACAACCACTGTACTCATCACACATGGCCCGATCTGAATATTTTTAAAGATGTCCCCCAGCTCACCTGAGCTCAAGTTCACTGTGGTTGCTCCCCTCCTGCACTCCAGAACGACACCTGCAGCTTCAGACCACAGGACCGCTCAACAGCGAGTGCTCCCAGACATGGAAATCCAACATCAAAGGACATACCTGCATCTGTCACCCCTGGGCCTTGGAGAAGAGGACCAATGGTGCACCTACGTCCCTGAGCACCCCATGTTCGTTGCGTTCCTGTTGGTTGTCCCCATCTGGCTTCCTAGCCAGAGCCAGCAGCCTTTTTCTATGATGACCAATCCCCTTTGAATTACAATTGGCACCCAATGACACACTACACCTCTGCACCCGGCCGCCCCAGTGCTGCCTGGTGTGACCTGTTGCTGTGGTCCTGACCCTTTCCCAATACTTAGCTCAAGTGTCTGAGATTGGTCTTGTAAGTCGTTGTTAAGTGCATGTTTGATGAATATTGTTTTCTTCCCATAGGTTAACATTGAAAAACTTGAAAATTTCACTGTATCCACTTTTGCAAATTAAATGTATTTATGCTTAAAAACGTGCTTTCATTGTAACAAAGTTCTTGGGGCCAGATTTACAAGGCCCTGGTGCCTCCTTGTGCCACACTAGTGTCATTTAGTTTTAAGTTAATGTGGCTCAAGGAGGCATTTTTCGCTGCGCCATATTTACACAGTGGCGCAATGCCTGCATTGCGCCACTCTGCGACCCCTTGTGCCACATTATGTCTACGTCAGACATAATGTATGCAAGGGGGGGTGTTCTGGCATTAGGAGGACCGCAAAAGTGGTGCAGTGAAATCTACAAGATTTCACTGCGTCATTTTTGCCACCATTTTTAACCCCTGCTCAAAGCAGGCGTTAAATTAATACACCCATTTTAATCAATGGGCCTCCTTGCACTTTGCTGCACTAGTGTGAACATTTTTTGATGCTAGTGCAGCAAAGAGCCACAATAGCACCAAAAATGTTGACGCTTTTGACCTAACGTGTGCCATTGTGTGCCGTATTGTAAATACAGCACACCCATGGCGTCAGTAGGTGGGGCAGGGCCAACACAAGAAAATTGGCACACCAGCACTGATGCACCAGTTTCTTGTAAATATCTCCCTTAGTTTCTAAATACATATAAAAAGAAGTGCATTTCTCTAAATTGGTCTCTGATTTATTCTTTGAGTGTGTGTCTCATTTATTGCCTCTGAGTACAAAAAATGCTTAGCACTACCCTCTGATAAGCCTAACTGCTTGCTCACACTACCACAAAATAGAGTGTTAGTACTATCTTCTTTTGCGTCAGCAAACCAATTAGGGATCCACTGAATTCTCTGCACAGTGTACTTTTTTTAGGGCACCATTTAAAGAGCCAGCTTCCGACAGGGAGTTTGAAGCATGTGTAGCATACCTATACTTAAACCTTTTGAAAGGCAGGACGTAATGGGACTGGGGGTGTAGAGGAGTAGGGTGGGGTGTATGTTACACGTTGTTTCCCAACCAGCCACTGGTTGTATGTGATTTAAATTACACGCTCCGAATAAAAAAGAACTGAACAATAAACATAAAATGTATGGATGTGTATTACTGAACTAAATGAGTGTAAATATTATTTTAAAGATGCTGTACTTCAAAAGAAAGGGGACGCTTATGACAGGTAAATATATAGACAGGTATGCATATTTTGGGGGTTCATGTAGCAAAAACTATTCAACAGAGCACTGCTCATCAACAGTGTTAGAAATGGGGTCTTTTGTTGGCAGTCAGGTTACCCTCTGTCCAAGCAAGGACCCTCACTCTAGTTAGGGTAAAGGAGAATCACCCTCAGTTAATCCCAGCTCACCTCCTTGGTAGCTTGGAACAAGCAGCGAGGCTTAACTTCAGAAGCAATGTGTAAAGTATTTGTACCAACACACACAGTAACTCAGTGAAAACACTACAAAATGACACAACAATAGGTAATATTTATCTAAACAAAACAAGACCAAAACGACAAAAATCACACATACACAAGTCAAGTTATGAATTTTTAAACAATAAGGCCCGTATTTATACTTTTTTAGCGCCGCATTTGCGCCGCTATTTGACGCAAAAGCGGCGCAAATGCGGCGCTAAAAAAGTATAAATACGGGCCTAAGAGTCTTAAAGCCTTTAGAAAACAGTGGGGACACTGTTAGCGTGAAAAAGTACCTGGGTTGCGTCAAAATAACACAGCATGGGCGAGTGTGCGTCGGAAAAGGCCAGCGATGCGTCCATTTTTCAGTCGCAAGCGACACCGTGCAGCATTCCTCCTCTGGTCGGGTCAACGTGCACAGTTTTTCCTCTCTGCAGGACAGTGATATGTCAATCCGGACAGACACCCTCGGGTCCAGACAGGCTTTGCGTTGTTTTTCCTCGCTCAGTGAAGTTGCGTCGAAAATCCGGTAGAACGGTATCACAAAAACGCGATGCGTGGGGTTTGCATCGTTATCAGCTTCTATTAGCGGGTGTTGTGCATCGTTTCTCCAGCCACGTTGCGTTGATCTTCCAGCGCGTCGTTTCTCAGCCACATCTCGGAAGGTGTGCCGAACATTTCCCCGCATGGTGGTCTGTGCATGGATTTTCAGGCTTGGACTGCCAGCTTCACCTTTCGAGGGCCCAGGGACTGGATAGGGCACCACTTGGCAGGAGTCTCAGCAGAGAGTCCAGGTGCTGGCAGGTGAAGTCTTTGATGGCCCTGACACTTCAACAACAGGAGGAAAGCTCAGGTCAAGCCCTTGGAGATTTCTTCACAAGCAGGAATGCACAACAAAGTCCAGTTTGTATCCCCTTTCACAGGCAGAAGCAGCAACTGCAGGATAGCTCCACAAAGCACAGTCACAGGCAGGGCAGCACTTCTCCTCAGCTCTTCAGCTCTTCTCCTTGGCAGAGGTTCCTCTTGATTTCCAGAAGTGATCTAATTTTCAGGGGTTTGGGTGCTCTTCTTATACCCATTTCTGCATTTGAAGTAGTCCTACTTCAAAGGAAAGTCTCTCTTGTTTGTGAGATCCTGCCTTGGCCAGGCCAGGCCCCAGACACACACCAGGGGGTTGGAGACTGCATTGTGTGAGGGCAGGCACAGCCCTTTCAGGTGTTAGTGACCACTCCTCCCCTCCCTTCTAGCACAGATGGCTTATCAGGATATGTAGGCTACACCCCAGCACCCTTTGTGTCACTGTCTAGAGAGAGGTGCAAACAGCCCAACTGTCAAACTAACCCAGACAGGAAATCCACAAACAGGCAGGGTCACAGAATGGTTTAAGCAGGAAAATGCCTACTTTCTAAAAGTGGCATTTTCAAATTCACAATCTCAAAACCAACCTTATTAAAAGATGTATTTTTTTATTGTGAGTTCAGAGACCCCAAACTCCACATGTCCATCTGCTCCCAAAGGGAATCTACACTTTAATTATATTTAAAGGCAGCCCCCATGTTAACCTATGAGAGGGATAGGCTTGCAACAGGTGAAAACGAATTTGGCAGTATTTCACTGTCAGGGCATATAAAACACATTAGTATATGTCCTACCTTAAACATACATTGCACCCTGCCCTTGGGGCTACTTAGGGCCTACCTTAGGGGTGTCTTACATGTGAGAAAAGGGAATTGAATTGGCATTTTAAAACTGCACACACAGACACTGCAGTGGTAGGTCTGAGCCATGTTTACAGGGCTAATAATGTGGGTGGCACAACCAGTGCTGCAGGCCCACTAGTAGCATTATATTTACAGGCCCTGGGCACCTCTAGTGCACTGTACTAGTGAATAACCAGTAAATCAAATATGACGATCGTGGAAAGCCAATTACACATACAGTTTACATAGGAGCACTTGCACTTTAGCACTGGATAGCAGTGGTAAAGTGCTTAGAGTAATAAAAACAGCAAAAGCAGAGTCCAGCACAGCAACCTGGGAAACAGAGGCAAAAAATTAGGGGAGACCACACCAAGGATGTCAAGTCTAACAAACGGGGGAAGCGCAATGATACTATGTTAAGTACATCAAGTGTGGTTTGCCATATTGTTATTACACATTTTTATATGCACAGCTTTATAGTTTGAGACACAGAAAGATTAGGTTAATTACCCAGAATCACACGATTTTTGATTAAGTGCAGAAGTCAGGATTATGAACAGTGAGCCATTTACAAGCTGGTTTGCTTCGCTCTTGCACCACGCAACGCGGTGCTAAAGCGATGGCAACCTTAAGTCAGATTTATGAAGGCTCGCAAGGTCACTTTGTGTGGTATTGGGTGACTCCATAAATCTGGGGTAAGGCAACGCAGTGCAGATTGCTGTGTTGCCTTACTCTGCTCTGGGAAGGCATTCCATGGGTGCCGTGTGGGTGTTCCTGTGCAACTCCCAAGGTTTTTGATGCATTCCCAGATTTACTAGAACTGGTAAACCAGGGAATGTCCCAAAAAGAAATGCCTCTCAGGAGAGGCGTAACAAGGACAAATATCTTTATTTCTCCTCGTTACTTCCTCTTTCTATGTTTGCTGCATCCTGCAGCAGACATAGATAGAGGAATATCATTCATGCACAAAAACAGTCCTGCATGCAACACCATTGTGCAAAAGTGCCTGTGTTGGCATTAGGGTGCCAAAAGGGCACCAGTGCAGATGAAAAGCCAGGAATGCGTTGGGTTGGAAGGCGATTTGCTGTGCTGCACTGCGTGACGTTTTCATAAACAGGCACCATAGTTCTCAAGGTCAGAAAGTCAGAAATGCCACTGTACCACATCTCCTCCTACTGGAAAGAATAACTAAGTGCGGGAAGCAGCCTGAACCACAACTCCCAAACAACAAAGTAGTGGACAACGAAAGCGGAACAGCGCTTTTGTTAACCACGACTTCCTTGTTCGGTGCCTTAACCACGCATGTGCTGAAACACGCACATGCGTGGTTACGGCACAGAAGAAGGAAGTCGGCTGAGGAGGAGGACGTGATCAGGTAAGTGGGTCTGGGACTGGGGCTATTTTAGGGGTGGAGTCAGGGTATTTTTAGTTTTAGGGGTGGGGGTCGGGGTGGTTTATATTTAGGGGCGGGGGAGGGAGGGTCGGGGCATTTTTAATATTAGGGGCGGGGTGGGGAGTTGGGGTATTTTTAGTTTTTGGGGGTGGGGGTTGGGGTAGTTTAGGTTTAGGGGCGGGGGGGGTCAGGCATTTTTAGTTTTAGGGGTGGGGGGTTGGGATATTTTTAGGTTTAGGGGTGGGGGCCCGGGGTATTTTTAGGGGTTGCGTCAAAATAACACAGCATGGGCGAGTGTGAGTCGGAAAAGGCCAGCGATGCGTCCATTTTTCAGTCGCAAGCGACACCGTGCAGCATTCCTCCTCTGGTCGGGTCAACGTGCACAGTTTTTCCTCTCTGCAGGACAGTGATATGTCAATCCGGACAGACACCCTCGGGTCCAGACAGGCTTTGCGTTGTTTTTCCTCGCTCAGTGAAGTTGCGTCGAAAATCCGGTAGAACGGTATCACAAAAACGCAATGCGTCGGGTTTGCATCATTATCAGCTTCTATTAGCGGGTGTTGTGCATCGTTTCTCCAGCCACGTTGCGTTGATCTTCCAGCGCGTCGTTTCTCAGCCACATCTCGGAAGGTGTGCCGAACATTTCCCCGCATGGTGGTCTGTGCATGGATTTTCAGGCTTGGACTGCCAGCTTCACCTTTCGAGGGCCCAGGGACTGGATAGGGCACCACTTGGCAGGAGTCTCAGCAGAGAGTCCAGGTGCTGGCAGGTGAAGTCTTTGATGGCCCTGACACTTCAACAACAGGAGGAAAGCTCAGGTCAAGCCCTTGGAGATTTCTTCACAAGCAGGAATGCACAACAAAGTCCAGTTTGTATCCCCTTTCACAGGCAGAAGCAGCAACTGCAGGATAGCTCCACAAAGCACAGTCACAGGCAGGGCAGCACTTCTCCTCAGCTCTTCAGCTCTTCTCCTTGGCAGAGGTTCCTCTTGATTTCCAGAAGTGATCTAATTTTCAGGGGTTTGGGTGCTCTTCTTATACCCATTTCTGCATTTGAAGTAGTCCTACTTCAAAGGAAAGTCTCTCTTGTTTGTGAGATCCTGCCTTGGCCAGGCCAGGCCCCAGACACACACCAGGGGGTTGGAGACTGCATTGTGTGAGGGCAGGCACAGCCCTTTCAGGTGTTAGTGACCACTCCTCCCCTCCCTTCTAGCACAGATGGCTTATCAGGATATGTAGGCTACACCCCAGCACCCTTTGTGTCACTGTCTAGAGAGAGGTGCAAACAGCCCAACTGTCAAACTAACCCAGACAGGAAATCCACAAACAGGCAGGGTCACAGAATGGTTTAAGCAGGAAAATGCCTACTTTCTAAAAGTGGCATTTTCAAATTCACAATCTCAAAACCAACCTTATTAAAAGATGTATTTTTTTATTGTGAGTTCAGAGACCCCAAACTCCACATGTCCATCTGCTCCCAAAGGGAATCTACACTTTAATTATATTTAAAGGCAGCCCCCATGTTAACCTATGAGAGGGATAGGCTTGCAACAGGTGAAAACGAATTTGGCAGTATTTCACTGTCAGGGCATATAAAACACATTAGTATATGTCCTACCTTAAACATACATTGCACCCTGCCCTTGGGGCTACTTAGGGCCTACCTTAGGGGTGTCTTACATGTGAGAAAAGGGAATTGAATTGGCATTTTAAAACTGCACACACAGACACTGCAGTGGTAGGTCTGAGCCATGTTTACAGGGCTAATAATGTGGGTGGCACAACCAGTGCTGCAGGCCCACTAGTAGCATTATATTTACAGGCCCTGGGCACCTCTAGTGCACTGTACTAGTGAATAACCAGTAAATCAAATATGACGATCGTGGAAAGCCAAGTACACATACAGTTTACATAGGAGCACTTGCACTTTAGCACTGGATAGCAGTGGTAAAGTGCTTAGAGTAATAAAAACAGCAAAAGCAGAGTCCAGCACAGCAACCTGGGAAACAGAGGCAAAAAATTAGGGGAGACCACACCAAGGATGTCAAGTCTAACAAACGGGGGAAGCGCAATGATACTATGTTAAGTACATCAAGTGTGGTTTGCCATATTGTTATTACACATTTTTATATGCACAGCTTTATAGTTTGAGACACAGAAAGATTAGGTTAATTACCCAGAATCACACGATTTTTGATTAAGTGCAGAAGTCAGGATTATGAACAGTGAGCCATTTACAAGCTGGTTTGCTTCGCTCTTGCACCACGCAACGCGGTGCTAAAGCAATGGCAACCTTAAGTCAGATTTATGAAGGCTCGCAAGGTCACTTTGTGTGGTATTGGGTGACTCCATAAATCTGGGGTAAGGCAACGCAGTGCAGATTGCTGTGTTGCCTTACTCTGCTCTGGGAAGGCATTCCATGGGTGCCGTGTGGGTGTTCCTGTGCAACTCCCAAGGTTTTTGATGCATTCCCAGATTTACTAGAACTGGTAAACCAGGGAATGTCCCAAAAAGAAATGCCTCTCAGGAGAGGCGTAACAAGGACAAATATCTTTATTTCTCCTCGTTACTTCCTCTTTCTATGTTTGCTGCATCCTGCAGCAGACATAGATAGAGGAATATCATTCATGCACAAAAACAGTCCTGCATGCAACACCATTGTGCAAAAGTGCCTGTGTTGGCATTAGGGTGCCAAAAGGGCACCAGTGCAGATGAAAAGCCAGGAATGCGTTGGGTTGGAAGGCGATTTGCTGTGCTGCACTGCGTGACGTTTTCATAAACAGGCACCATAGTTCTCAAGGTCAGAAAGTCAGAAATGCCACTGTACCACATCTCCTCCTACTGGAAAGAATAACTAAGTGCGGGAAGCAGCCTGAACCACAACTCCCAAACAACGAAGTAGTGGACAACGAAAGCGGAACAGCGCTTTTGTTAACCACGACTTCCTTGTTCGGTGCCTTAACCACGCATGTGCTGAAACACGCACATGCGTGGTTACGGCACAGAAGAAGGAAGTCGGCTGAGGAGGAGGACGTGATCAGGTAAGTGGGTCTGGGACTGGGGCTATTTTAGGGGTGGAGTCAGGGTATTTTTAGTTTTAGGGGTGGGGGTCGGGGTGGTTTATATTTAGGGGCGGGGGAGGGAGGGTCGGGGCATTTTTAATATTAGGGGCGGGGTGGGGAGTTGGGGTATTTTTAGTTTTTGGGGGTGGGGGTTGGGGTAGTTTAGGTTTAGGGGCGGGGGGGTCAGGCATTTTTAGTTTTAGGGGTGGGGGGTTGGGATATTTTTAGGTTTAGGGGTGGGGGCCCGGGGTATTTTTAGGGGTGGGGGATTGGGGTGGTTTTAGGGGTGGGGGTGGGGGGTTGGGGTAGTTTAGGTTTTAGGGACGGGGTGGGGGTTGGGGTGGTTTTATTGGGGGTGGGGAGTTGGGGTAGTTTAGGTTTTGGGGGGCGGGGTGGGGGGATTGGGGTGGTTTTAGGGGTGGGGAGTCACGGTAATTTCGGGATGGGGTGGTAGTTGGGGTGGTTTTAGGGGTGGGGTGGGGGTCACTGTAATTTTAGGGGCGGGGTGGGGTAGTTTTAGGGGCAGGTGTGAGGGAGTGGGGTGGTTTTAGGTTTTAGGGGCAGGGTTGGGGGGTCGCGGTAATTTTTAGGTGTGGGGGATCAAGGGGGGCTCGCATGTTGGAACCATGCATGCCGTTCACTAATGCCTTTACAATGAAAAATCGTTGTTAAGGCATTTGTGGTAAAGGCATTGGTGGTAACAAAACGGTTGTTGCTCCGACCGCATTGTTCAGGCTTGCGTGGTTCCAGCATGCGTTGTTCTCACATACATTCACTACGTGCATGTAAATTGTACAAAATGTTAATCGTGGAATGACGGATAGGTTTGTCTAAGGTTATGGGGTCATTTGCATAAGAGTGCACATTGGAGAATAAGAGGATTATTGAGGAGGTCAGCGGTGCAAGGTTGACTTGATGGGCCTAACCGCATATAAAAAGTGGCCCATTGTGCGGATGCGCCACGGGCGTGCCAAAGGCATGCAAAAGGCAAGCCCATCTGTGCCTGTCTGCACCTGGAAGGTGTCAGGGACCGGGGAGGCTGCCTGTTGCACCACAGAGGGTAAGTCATATGTTTACTCTAGGACAGAATTATTGGGGTGGCAGCCGGAAGGGGGGAAAGAGGATTGTGAATTGGTAAATCCTGATCATATGGAATATGCAAGATGCTCGCATTGTGACTGGGACCCAAAGACTGCTTTGAATCTTGGTGGTTCTACATACAACTTTAAGAAATACCAGCGAGTGACGGCTGAGATGACTCAAGGGGGTATTAAATGTGCTTTGGTAAATGCCAGGTCCATGGTTAAACATAGCCTTGCAATAGATTCATTGACTGAGTGGTATAAAATGGTTGCCTATTTGTTTCTGAATCTTGGGCTAAGGAAGATTCAGGGTCAGAGCTATTAGTTGCTACCACTTCTAGGTACTCAATTACTACAGTAGATTGTCTCTCCTCGAGAGGAGGGGGACTGGTGATAATCTTGAAAAATTATCTCAATTGTACCCTGAAATCCACTGGGACGGAGTTAGCTGATACCTGTGAAATAGCACATTTTAGATTAAAAGACAATTGGAGAGTCCTTCTCTCTGTGCTCCTTATATAACATCCCCCCTTCCCCGATCCCCGTACCCAGTAAATTGCAACATGGGATCAAATTATTGAACCTTTTATTGCCAGCCACAATTTACAATATTGGGCAACATCAACCTCCATCTGGAAGACAAGGAATGCAAAGATGTTGCCACATTCCTCGCACTTATGAATGATTTTGGATTCACTCAGTTGGTAAATGCCCCCACACATAAAGCTGGACAAACTCTTGACAACTTACAAACTCCCCAGACTTGTAGATTGGAGACCGTACCAAGGATGCCAAGTCTACCACCCACGGAGGAAGGGCATTTGTATGCGTGCATTCGCGTAACGTGCTTAGAGACCAAAAACCTAGCTGGAAAGCACGAAGCGCCGTACAGAAGGCAGGCGCCCAGAACCATTCAGAGTTGTTTACAAGGGCAGGTACTAGGTGAATTCTACTGTGGAGGATGGTGGTGCTTCTTGAAGAGATGTGTCTTCAGTTTCTTTCCGAGCTGTAGGGGCTTCAATGCTCAACTTTTTTTTATTTTTTTTGTGTTGTATTTTTTTATTATTAATTTCACAATCTTACACAGTTTACAGAAAATATTCTGTTCCATTCCTATTTCCAATCGTATCTTCTCTTAGCGCGAGCTACAGTTACAAGTATAAGTTCTGTGGTTCAGTATTAATATACATGTCCTCTTTTTTTAAACAGTGCGTGCAGGTATTTACATTTCCAAATCTCAATTATCTTCATCCATGTTATTTGCCAAAGCAGAGACAGTTCTCGTATAACAATACAAATACAAACAGGAATTCGTTTGGCGTTTCATTATAACAATCTTGTCAAAGAAAAAAAGACAAGAACCCAGTCACTCCATGATGTTCTCTTTATATAACCCCATTGTAGTAGCAGTCGGAGTCAATACTAGTCAGATGACCTAATAGTCTTCTCCTCGAGTCTCTCAAAGGTGTACTGCTAGTGGTTGAGGAATGTAAGTCGCAATGTTTTGTAATAAAGATGGGAAGTGGTCAAGGGTGGGGAGAGAACAGTATGAATTCACTGAGAAATATAAGGAAGGGCCATGGTTAGGATGAGGTACAAAAATAAAAATAGAAAGAGGGGGTGTGGGGACAGGAATATAAATCAGGGAGGGGATGGGGGAGGGAAAAGGGAAAGAAAACAGAGAGAAAAAAAGTAAAAGAGAAAGACCTGCATATGGATTATGTTAATATCCATGACAACAAATAAATAAAAAGAACCATAATAAAATAACAACAATAATAATAATAATAATAATAATAGTGACTGAGGGGGGAGTCATATATATTTAGAAAGAGAATTATTGTGATGACAGTGTCAGCATGAGGGAGATAGAGCAAAGTTACAGGGTATTGTAGGGCATGGAGGCAGGGGGGCGGGACGGCGAGATGGGCGATGGCAATATGTCGCTAAGGATTGGAATGAAGATAGAGATATGAGTTACAGCGAAAGGCCAGTGTATAATGGATTTACCGTGAGTTACGTGGTAGTTTGCTACCGGGGAGCTCACCTGAGTTCTGGAAGAAAGGCGTGATAAGTATTGGAGGGGATGGCTGCGTAAGGCATGGTATCGGGGATGACATATTCCCGCCGTGTGGTGTGGTGTAGAATTCTTTGAGGGGGATCTAGTCCTGGGGTCCCGAGAGAAAGGGTGACCAGGTCTGAAGAAACACCTCTGTCCTATGCTGTAAACTATAAATAAGTCGCTCATGTGTGGCTGCTTGGTACATTGCTACCAGCCATTCGTCATGGGAGGGAACGGTCGCTGCACGTCAATGTCTAAGGACCCATAGTTTGGCCGTTGCTAGCGCGGTGTGTAGCAGTCTGCTTTGTGTTTGAGAAACCTTGTAGAGTTCTCCAGTATCATCTAGCAATAGGAGAGATGGGGTAAGAAGTGGTGGGAGAGGTAGAGCTTCCCAGAGGGTATTTCCCACTGACCGCCAGAAAGGTTGTATGGCCGGGCAATCATGTAGAATGTGAAGTAAGTCGCAGTGCGAGTGAGGGCATCTCTGGCAGTTTGCATGGGGGAGAAGTCTTGCCGTATGTAGTTTCTGTGGGGTCCAGTACCAGTCTTGTAGGGTCTTAAAGAGACAGAATTTTAGGCGAGCCTCACGTGTTCCGCGATCTCTGGCTTCGATCAAATCAGCCCAGTCCTCTAGGTCATAGTCGGTCCATAGGCGCGTCTGCCATTTATTCTTAATGGAGGTCAGGAGTGGGAGTGAGAAAAGATGACGACTCAACAATGCCTGAAGTCCCGATACCGCCCCTTTCACTTGCCCCTAAATTTCCAGATAATTTAATACAGGAAAGAGTGGGAGTTGTCGGGATTGGGAACCTAATCTTTGTCTCAGACAATGTCGGAGTTGGAGATAGCGCCATGAATAGCATTCCGGGAGACTGAATTCCACCTGGAGATCCCTGAATGTTTTCCAGGTATCCCCTGATATGAGTTGGTCTATTCGCATGATACCTTGTTGATACCAGTCCTTCCAGATAATGGTTTTCCCCCCAATCTGGAACCCTTTGTTGCCCCATAGTGGGGCTCTGTTATGTAGATGAGGGTCTATTTTGAGGAATCGTGTACCCGTTGCCAGGTTTTCCTCATGGCTCCTATCATGGGGTTAGTGGTTCGGGGGTGCCTCTGGCCCGTATCGTAGAGTATCTGGAGGCCATTGGGGGCTCCTGTAAGTGCTCGTTCTACGTCCACCCACAGCGGCGGATCTCTTGCATTCTGGAGTAGGAGGACCATTTGTGAGAGGTGTAGTGCGTAAGCATAATGTTTGACCGAGGGGAGATCTAGTCCGCAGCACTCACGTCGGGCTAATAGGGTGGTTCTGGGTAGTCGCGGGCACATGGATCCCCAGGCAAAGGCGCGGATACAGTGGTCTATCTCTCGTAGCACAGGTAAGGGGACCTGCAAAGGGATCATACCTAGGACATATAGAAACCTTGGTAAGGTCACCATCCGCACCACTTGTACCCTGCCCCACATGGAAAGCCCTAGTTGGCTTCACTTCTCAAAATCCTGTTTCATAGCACTGAGCAGTGGGTCTAGGTTATCTGTTACTACGTTAACTAGCCCTGTATTTATTTCAATACCTAGGTATCGTAGTCGGGATTGTTTCCATTTGACCGGTAGTCCTTGTATGGATGAGCTAACTGTGACTGGGGAAAGTGGTAGAGCTTCACTTTTATCCCAATTGATCCGGTATCCTGATATGTGTTCAAATTCCGTTAGAATCTCTCTTAAAGCTGTAATGGAGTTGGGTAAATTGGGGAGGGTAAGTAGGATGTCATCCGCATATAGGTATATGGCAGAGTTTCCGCCTGGCAGCGGAATTCCTAATATAAGGTTGGAACTACGGATGACCGCTGCTAAGGGTTCCAGCGCAAGCAGAAATAGGAGAGGGGACAACGGGCATCCCTGGCAGGTCCCTCTACAAATCAGGAAAATGCCCGAAAGGAACCCTCCACAGTTTACCTGGGCCGTTGGGGAGTCATATAATAGGCGCACTTTATTAATGAAACCGTCTCCTAGCCCGAAACGTTTTAAGATTTCAAAAGGTACCACCACTCTATTCGGACGAATGCTTTCTCTGCATCTAACGAAAGGGCCAAGGCTTCCTCTCGTGGATCACGTGCTGCCCAGATAGCATGAAACAGTGTGCGGAGATGATTCCTGGAGGAGCGGCCCGGAACAAAGCCTACTTGGGTGTGGTGGATTAGAGAGGGGATAACTTTTTTGAGACAAGTAGCCAGTATTCCCGCCAGTATTTTAATATCTCCATTCAAGAGGGAGATAGGACGGTAGCTTCCGCTGAGAAGTGGGTCTTTTCTGGGTTTTGGCAAGACTGTGATGGTGGCTTTATTAGATATAGGGTGTAGGAAACCCTCCTTCTCTGCCCCTTGGAACGCCTCGTATAAGGCATCCACTGTGTCGGTTTCCGTCCATTTATAGAATTCAGATGTGAACCCATCTTCGCCCGGCGCTTTGTGATATGATAAGTTGGCTATTGCCTGTTGTATCTCTACCTGCCTCCTTCTAAAAGTGCTCAGCCCTCATCTGAGAGGCGGGTATTTGTGTCCTCTGTAGGAAGGCGTCTAGTCGGGTAGTATCCTCAGATGTTCCTGAAGTGTACAGGGCTTGGTAGTACCAACTGAATTCCTCCGCGATCTCCTGGGGGTGCGTGATGAGCGTGTTATCTTGGGTGCACAGGGCCGGTATGGCCAGCGCTGTTTCTCGTTGACGTAGTTGGGCAGCTAACAAGCAGCCTGCTTTCTCTCCGTGCTCATAGTGTCGTCCCTTCAGCCTTTGTAGGGCATATTCTGCCTGTGAGGTATTTTGGCCTGTTCCAGGTAACGGCGGTTGGGGGGAGTAGTTACTGAGCCCCTATTATCATTCAGGTATGTGGCAATATGAGTCTTGAGTTGTTCCTTCCCTTTTGGGGATCGGTATCTGGGGTTAGGGAAGCGCCAGGGTTTGCGGCCAGGCGTAATCATCCCGAGTTCAAGGGTTATTAATACCGTAGAATGATCTGATAGTGCGGCCACCAGTATTTCTGCTGATCTAAACAATTGTATCATTCTGTGGTTAAGTAAGAAATAGTCTAGCCGTGATTGAGTCCCGTGGACAGAGGAGACAAAGTTATATTCCTTATTGGAGGGATGGAAGAGGCGCCAGCAGTCTATTAAACTATGGTCTGAGAGGATGTCTTTTAGCACGGCTCTATCTGTGTTGTTGCCCGTATCAAGACCACTTGATCGGTCTAAGATAGCATCTTGGACTATGTTCCAATCCCCCCGAGAATATATTGTGAGGCGCCTATCTGTGTCAGTAAGCGATTAAGAGAGAGGACGAAGGAGCGCTTGGAGCCAGTGGGGGAGTATATTGAGCCTACACAAATTGTGGAGGATCCTACCACTAGCTTGGCTAGGACGTAGCGGCCCTCCATCCCTCCGGGTCATGCCATGTCTTAATTAATCGGAATTGCAGTGAGCGACGGAGAAGTATTGCCACTCCACATCTACTCCCCGTTCCCTGTGTACCTTCCAGTGTGGGTGGTGTTCCGCTGTATAATGTCTTCCCTACCCAGTCCCTGTGCAGCTTCTCTGATTACGCCGGGGAGAGATGTGTTTCCTGTAATAGGGCGATGTCGGCGTGTTTGGAGCGGAGATAAGACAGTATCTTTTGTCGTTTAATATAGTGGGTCATACCGTGCACATTCCAGGAAAGGACTGTGAGTGGGGTTGTCGATCCCATAGATGCAGGGTGTGTCATGGTTTACGGTGTATTAAATGTGTTAAGGTCCATGAGATAGGTCTAAGGAGTGGATGAGGGCAAGCCTGAGATGCGAGCAATGAAGGATTCTGTTTAAATATGTCGTGGAAGGGGGATGGAGGAGGGGGTGATGTAGAAATAATACTGAAAAGGACCCCCTCGGTCACGAGGAGAGGGATATTAAAGAGAGAGAGGAGGAAGGTAAGGGGGGTAGAGTAAAGTGCTTAGGAAAGCGAACAGTGATTACTACGTGGATGTAGAGGCGGAAATAAAGCGGGTCTAGAAACCGCAATAAAAACAAGGGAGTAAATAATAATAATAATAATAAATGAATAAAAAGGATAAGAGGGGGGTATTGGTCGAGGTGAGTAAACACTCAGTACTTAAAGCCTTTTAACCTGCGGGTCTTAACCTGTAAGGCCCGCGCGCCGGGGAGGTATTATATCATTGGGACGTAATGAGGGAGCACATGCTTTGTTCATAGTTTCGTAAGACCTCCTACGGGGCCCCCCAGCCGTGTGGGCGTGTACGTGGGTGTATAAAGAGTTGAGGGGTCCGAGTACGGGCACGGGGCAAGCATTGGGGCCTTAAAGGGGGGGGGGCCAGGGGCGGCGAGTCATGGGATATCTTGTAATACGTATTCCGTGCATGCTAGTTGTTAAATTATTGTGTAGAAACTTGCAGTATACTATGATATATGGTGCTGCGTTCCGTGTGATTGTCCGTGAGTACGTTCCGTTGGGCTGTCCCAGAGCTGCCACAAACGGGGGCGCATGGGCGCGGGCCTGTGGGGCTATGATAATCTTATTACTCCCTTCAAGATGCTTAGTATGTGGGGGGGGGATTTGCTGTGATGTTCGACGGGCGTGCCTTCAGTGGTTTGCCCTCAGTAGTGTTAGGGGCGTGGTGCTATCTGTTAGAGTCGTCTGCAGGCTCTCCTGGGGAGGTGGGGGGTTTCGCCTGGGAGGTGTTATTAGTACTGATGAGCGTGGGATGCTTGGGCAAAGGGTACTGAATGTTCTGCCAATCCGCTCTTGGTATGGGAAGGGGGGGGGGGGGCAGTAGCTAGTAGTAGAGTGACTTCCCCTGTGGATTGTATGTATGATATATAGTATTCGGGACGATACGGTGCGGGGGCGCAATGCATGTTTTCACGTTTATGTGCGCCTGCCTTAGGGGGACACTCAAATGGTTTAGATATGGCTATGTTGGGAACCCCCTGTCATGGAGGTTGGGAATCATGTTGTGCGTTACCCAATGAACAGAGACGTTGTTCTTAGTATGTTTTTTTTTTCTCCCCCCATTTCTATTCTTTCCCTGTTTTTTTTTTTTTATAAAAACCCCTCTGTTCTCCCCCATCCTCCCCTTCTCCTCCCAGCCCTGCACCAGGACCCGGGTTGACCTGGCTACAGTGGTGGAGCTGGCAGTCAATTAATGTGTTTTTTCCTGTATGCTACGTTGCGTTAAGCGGCATTTAGTGGGCATATTTCTGGCAGTTCCCCTCCCTCTTCTAAACAATCAACAGGTAGAGCAGGTGAGCTCGTCACTTAGCTGTCCGAAGGTAGAGGATAACTGGTCTAGGAGCAGGTTTGGGTCTCCGATTCGTCTGTTCCGCTATGGCATTAGTGTTCTGCATGGTGATCATCTGGTAAGGGTTTCAAGGGGGAGCGGGATTTATCTCTGTCCGCATCCTGTGTGTGATCAATTACTGCTTGGAGGATGTGTTCACAAGCTTCTTCTGACTTTGGGGGTCCGTCATACATCCGGCCTCTTTTTTGTGAAGAGGGACGCTGAGACTGAGGCCATGGAGATGGTGGGCTGAGAGCAGTCTCTGTATGTGGCGATGTGGATTCCAGATGTCCGCGGGTGGTGTCCATAGATTGCAAGGTCAAGTTGTTCAAGTAAGCGCTGAGGTCATCGGGGTCAGTGAAGTCTCTGGATGCGCGGTGATATATGATCCACATACGTGCCGGCTCAAACAGGCCATACTTGATGTCCATGGATCTTAGTTGTGGGCGAAGAGCAAGAAATGCTCTTCTCCTGTCATTCATTATCCTCGAGAAGTCTGCCGCCACTCTAATTTCATGTCCATCCAGTGATACCAGTCTTTGCATTTTGGTTGTGGAGTTAACCTGGCGGGCTTGTTCATGGCGCAAGAAACATGCAACAATAGGATGTGGTTTATTTGCAGACGCTTTATGCGGGGGTCAATTCTGTGCACCCTCTGGAATTCTGAAGGCGGTGAGAACTCTATGCAGAAGTGGTCAGTCAGAAGCGAGCTGAGGAAAGCTTTGATGTCGGATCCTTCTCTTTGTTCAGGGATGCCAAAAAAGCGTACATTGTCTCTACGACTTCGGTCCTCCAGGTCAGTGAGTTTTGCTCTGAGTGACCTTAGTTCCTCTTCCTGATCTGGATTGCCGCTACATGGTCTTCCGATGTCGATAAACGTTGGTCCAGGTTGGTTACTGTCTCTCTGAAGACAGCTATGTCAGCGTGGATTGAGGAAGAGGCCAAAGTAAGATCTGTTATTTTTCGGTCCATTACCTCTAGACGCCGTCCAACCGAGGCGATCTCTTGCAGTATGCGATCTGTGGCTTCTAGCGGGGGTGAGTCTACCAGGGGTAATACGTGCCCCTGTGGCGCCGTTTGTGCCGTCATGGTTTTGGGTTGTGCAATGGCTTCCGAGAACAGCAGTTGGCGGGAATGTTTGCCTGCGGTCTTATCGTTGGGCATTGCTCTCGTTGAGTGGAGGTTAGATAGGAGATACTTTTAAGAAGCACACGTAAGATGGTTCCAGGGCATGTTGCTTGTATGAGTCTGTTCAGACCCACGAGTGGTTTCCTCGTCTGCCGAGGGTGGGTTGATCGTTGGGTTGTAGGGTCCGTGGGTAAGGTTCCCACTCGGTTCTCTAGCCTGTTGGAACCCGCGTTGGTCTCAGAGCGTGAGCTATCGAAGACAGCCTATAGCAGTGGTGTCCAAACTTTTTAATGCTGCGCCCCCCAGTTGAAAAATCAAAATCATTGGGCCCCCCCTTCAGAATTTTTCACAAATATTTTATAAAGATGGCAATGTTTAAATATTTCTAGATATATTTAAACATTGCAGTTAAGTACTGTTGCCGTTTTTAAAATGCAATAACATGTTTATGCTTAAAACAAAACACTGTTATATGTGAAATGCTTCTTTTGGCCAGAGCCTGGTGCCCCCCCCGGGATCACTTGAGGCCCCCCTAGGTGGGCTCGCCCCCCCAGTTTGAAGACCCCTGGCCTATAGCATGATCAGTTTCCGAGAATCCGCCAGTGGATGATAAAAACTGGTGAAGCATGGGGGAGAAATATGGTCACTGACAGAGGGCTAACGGGAGGGAGAGGTGTCTGCGGGTTCGGGTAAGTTGCGGCGTATACCAGTGGGGAATTTCTCATCTATGCATTGTCTTAGAAGGGTCCCCTGTTTCATTGCCCAGTACTGTGGTCTCTTTGGGGGCAATTGAGGTAGGAGCCGGGTTAGTTAACGGAGAGAGTTCCGTTTGGGGTCCTGTTCCCCTCTTTGCTTGTTCTGTCCTTCTCTCTCCTTCTTATTCCGACCTTCCTCTCCTCTCTTTTCTCCTTGTTTTATCACTTGTTTCTCCTTTTCAACTTCCATTTCTCTCTGTTGTCCTCTTGTTGTCCCCTCCTTACTTCCCTTCCCTTCTCCCTCGCTCTCCTTCCGGGTGTCGATGGTGTGTTGGCGGTCTTTTTCTTTGCTCCTTCCTCCGTTTGGTAGGTCAAGGAATCGGGGGTCCTGGAGGATGTTCGCTCATAGGGGTGTTCTCTGGGCCAATACTATCATGGGCCCTGGTCCCTCAGTCTTCCGCGTCTTATAAGAACAAAGCTGTAATTTGAGGCTGGGTATGTGGTCTTTTTAACAGGTAGAGCTGGGGGGTCATTTAGGGGAGCGGGGGAGTGGGTGGGTATGCCCCTTATTTTTCACTTGAGGGCTTTCTTGCTGGGTATTAATTATTGGGAGATCTCACCCATGTGGCTCTCTGCTTCTGTATGCCATTATTGGACCCCTGTAGATGTGACTTAGGCCCCCACCGCAGGTCGTATTCTCGCCGGTTCTCAGCAGCGTTGCAGGATCTGCTCCAAGCATCGGCGCCTCGCCACTCCTCAGTTTTTTCCCCCCCGTAGGTCCGGAGGGGGGGGGTTCTGCAGTTCCTGTGGTATAGCTCAGTTCTCCGCCATATGGCGCCTCTTTGCCGATGCGCCGGTTCCAAAGGTTCACAGGTTCAAACTCTAAACTTAGACCAAAAGTGCAAACTTAGACCAAAAGCATAACTTTACTCCGAGTAAAGTTACAAATGAGGTCTAAACTTACACTTTTGGTCTAAACATTGGGCCCGATTCCCAAAGGTAAACTTAGACCAAAAGCCTCAGGCCCAGATTTAAGAGTGCCTAGCGCCACTTTAGCATCATTTTTCTTTACACTAAGGCGGCGCTAAGGTGGCCTTTTCCCAGCGCCAAATTTACAAAGTGGCGCAATGCATGCACTAACCCTTGGCGTGAACCCTGAACAGTACATAAATAGTGTCAGAAATTCTGATGCTATTGCCCCCTACACTGTGCCATGGTGCGCCGTATTTTAAATATGCCGCACACATGGTGACGGTAGGGGGGTGCAAGGGGCCGCAAGGAAAGTACAGTAACATGTATTGTAGCTCCACTTTTCTTAACTCTGGCCCTCAGTTTAGACCAAAAGTTTAAACTTAGACCAAAAGTCTAACTTAACTACGAGAAAAGTTAGGGGCAGATTTATGAAAAGTGTGCTGCAACTAGTAGTGCAGCGCCATTTTTCTTGCAGCCCTTAGAGCCCCCCTAACGCCACTATGCATGCACCATATACCATGGAGGTAGTTAGGGAACTAGCATCAGAATTTTCGACGCTAGCACAGCACTTTGCAGGATTAGCGTCAAAAATTCTGACACTGGTCCTGCAAAGCACCCAGAGCCCACTGAAACCAATGGGAGCCTCCTTAGATTTCTTAGTGCCATTTTTTCAAACCCGCCCTCCCCCCCCCCCAACAGGGCAACGCCCCCTTTGCCTTCATTATGCTTGGTGCAGGTATAATGTAAGGCAAAGGGTTACAAAGTGGTGTAATGCACGCATTGCGCCACTTTGTAAATTTGGTGCTGAGATTTTGGCCTCTTTGGGCCACATTAGCATAAAAAGCTGACGTTAATATGGCGCAAGGAAGCGCAAGGGGCTCTTAAATCAAGTTTACACTTTTAGTCTAAGTCTAAGTCTACATAAGTGAATTGGGTCCAATCTGTTTAATAATTATTCAAGGTCATCCAGGCAAGACTCTCTGCAAACAGAGCCAGCTCTATCAGAGGTCCCTTAAACACTGGGGCCCGAGGCCACACCCCACTTTGCCCATGCCTTAAAACGCCTCTGTTGTTGTTACCCCTTAAATGCATAGTGCGCAGTTTAATGGTAGTGCAAAATAATGTATACATTATATATTATTGATTGGTTGGCATAGCTGTAGCAATTTCCTGATGTAAATATCCGTGTGCGGCCTCCCACATGTTACCTTTTATTTTTTAATTGCTGCCCACAAATCCTTGAGGGAAAGCACCTGACGCCTATTACATTTTGTGAGTTTACAGTAAAAAAGAACGAAAAGTCAGATTGATACTGGATAGTGAAAATTGTATAATACACTGGGACATTTCCCTCGTCATTGACCACACAAGGTAGGAACTGAAAGGTTCTATTGAGAGTCCCAAACCCTACAATGCCCCAGGTTTCCTCCTGCCCCCGGGGCAGTACAGGGAACAGATGGTCACAGCCTCTGGTACATCTGAGATAGAAGGACTACTAAAGGGGAGTGGAGAAGGGTTACCAAGTCATAAATAGAGGTGAATGCTAGGGAGGGGGCAAGGGGATTAGTTGAAGCTGATTTCACTAATGCATTGTTTGATATTTCACTGCAATAATTTCACAGCGGAAAGAGAAAGTGAGTCACAACAACTTACTCTGCGCAAGGGAAGCATTCCATGGGTGTTGCAGTAGGTTTTGCCATGCAACGCCATGGATTTTGACGTTGCCCCAGATTTACCATTATCACATAAACCTGGGGCAATGCCAAAACCTAACAGCTCCTAAGGTGAGGCGTAACGAGGAGAAAGATCTTTATTTCACCTCGTATTTTCCTCATTCTGTGTAAAAGCCCTCTCTGTATTGTTTTTGTGCAGGAAGGCGCCCCTGTCAAGACAATGCATGAAACACAGACACCGTTGCACCAGGGTCCAAGGTTGCCTGCACTGGAGCTAGGCAGTAAATTGTGCACCAGCTCAGGGCGAAAGGAGAGGAATAATGTGCTGTATTTCATAAATACAGTGCATTCCTGCCCTTTCACATTGGCGTAGGGCAGTGCAGCAAGAACACTTGCGGACCTGTCCAACACCAATTCCCCAAAAATATTTGGCCTGGGTGATATATCCTGAAATGCGAAGGGTCTAAATTCTAACACAAGACATACACCACTATTCAAGGCAGTAAAGAAATCTAACGCTGAAGGCTTCCTGCTGCAAGAATCCCACAGCAGGAAAAGAATCTAATAAGCAATTAAGCACAACATGAGCCACAACAGCAGCATCTACCATGCAAACAACATGTATGGGGCATCGCTATGTTAAAAGGCAGCCATATGAAGCTATGAAATTCAAATCTAACATGGAAGATGGGCAAAGATGGAAATGGATGGTACAGAAGCCGTACTGGCTGTCCTCCTCCCCCCACTCTTATTCCACTAGATCCTGTTCCAAAGCAGCTGCACACTACCCACCCTATTCCCTCCATCCACTGTACACTGACTGCTCTATCCCAGCCCTCAACATAGTGAGTACACAGTGCAAAAGGTGAATTATCATGTGTGTCAGGAGAAGAGCAGTACCTACTGATCACCCCCCTGGTCCTAGAAGGGACATCTGATGGGAATGAGACAGGAGGATGGAGGGACACTGGATGAGGTACTGCTGTATACTGACTGCTCCATCTCAGCCCTCAACTAGGTGTGAGTACACAGTGCTGTAGGTGGATAGTCATGTGTGTCAGGAGCTGAGCAGTACCGGCTAGAGCCTCGATGGACCATATGAGGGGAAAGAGATAGGATGGTGGAGGGACTGCTGGACCTTGCACAAAGCCCAGCCATTTGGAGCAGTTTCATCTCCCACCTTTCTAGGACTGTGAGTTAGTTTTAGAATGAAGGACCAGCTGGTACGTACACCTGGGAATGTGTCAAAATACTACGCCTTCCCAGAAAAGGTGCAACAAGGAGAAATATCTTTATTTCCCCTTGTTGTGTCTCAGAGGATTGTTTAGTGCAAGAAAGTGTACCTTCCTGCAGAAAAACAATCCTTCTAGGCTGTAATACCAGTGGTTCAAAACACGCTCCCTCACGCAACGAGAGAACAATCATTTCACCTTAGAATTTTTACTACACTAGGATCTTGCTGTGGCTTTTGGGCTGGTTTAGGTCATAATGTGGCTTAGCAGTTCCTTCTCCAAGACTTCATATTATGCCTGGTCATTGCCTGGATCCTGGAGTTGGAGCAAGGCAATGGATTCAAGGCCCCTTTTACAGATTATTTATTTTCTTGCCTTTACTTCTTATTTTGGGCATGTATTGTTCTTTATCATGATTTGCAAACATGAAACCAATTTCGGTATTCCGTGGCTTCGCTCTCTGCTCTTCAGCTTGTATGTGTTGTATGTGAAATCGCAGTCTCTGAGTTTTTAAGCATAAGTTTTGCCCATGGTAAGAGGGGGCCGAATAAAGGTACCCGCAATTACTGGTGCACTCAAATCTCACTACACAAATACATTTTCAGAGCACGGAAAACACAAAGAAGAATCCCTCATACGCCCTACCAAGTAACCATGCCCTTCTTTACCCGCCGCCTTGCACTCAGGCTTCTTTAACCATGAGAGTATGTGATGTCTGCATCATGTAGAGCAGTGATTCCCAACCTGTGGTCTGGGGACCCCTCCTCAGTGGGTCCACGACTGCTTAGAAACTTAAATAATATTAACAGATTACGGGCAGAGCTTTGAGTATTGACTCAGTGGGGGGTCCCCAGATTCCACTAATGATTGAGTGGTGGTCCCGGGTTCCAGTAATGATAAAGTGGGTGTCCACAGAAGTCAAAAGGTTAGGAACCACTGATGTAGAGATATAGGGGGATCTGCCTGGGTGATGCATGGAAGGCTCTGCTGAACATTTTAAATGTAAAGCTTTTGTTATGAAAAAAAAACCTGTTTTCTGGAAAGTAGATGCGCCTCATACTTCGTTGTGGGGCCACAAGGCACATTACTGCAGCTTCTTGCATTGGGTGTGATCCTATGTGGTAAGCGGTTTTTGTGTTGAGCATGAGTCCCCAGGGAGCTGCTCTTAGATTGCATCACCTCGCAGCGTGATGGGAGCAAAGGTGTGAGAGATAGATGTGGAAATCATAATTGTAATCAGCTGGAGGCAGCTCTCAAGAAACAGCATTTGGATTGTTCGGTTCTGATGGCTACTACTTGATGGTACATAGTTTGTAGAGTTTAGTATGACAAGTCTTTTGTAGTTACTCAGCCCTCTGACCTTTCTTTTTACTGAACTAGACTCCAGATACACAGAAGTACCATGAAGTGGGAGTCCGTGGCACAGTAACAATTTTCAGAGAGGAGGTGCTGCATTAGGAGTACATCACTGAAGTCACAGAGATTATGAAACATTCAAGCATCACACAAAGCACAAGTGTAGCAAATGAGGCACAGCATCCTGAAGGAGAGTGGTGAGGGTGTGGTAGGTAGTGGGTGGTGCCTTTTGGAGCACATTGTCGCAAGTCAATTTCTAAAGCATTGTGTGGGAGTTCACTGTCATTGACACACAGCACATCTTCCATTGGAATGGCCACTAAATTTGCACAGGTGCAGTTTTGCTGATAAGACTACATAGCACACAAACAATAATGTGTGGTAATCAGGTTTCATCAAATATCTATCATTTGTGCATCCCCAAGTTTAGGGTCTTGATTGTTTTGATCTAATTAAAATCTATCAAAAAAGTGTTCCATATGTATTTTCCTTACTGCTAATATATTTTGAAATATTTGTACAGATGATTTACAGCAATATTAGCACACAGCTAACTTTACAAAATACACTTACTGCAGGAGGCTGGCTCGGCTTATAGTGGGTACCTCGTGGTACTTACACCCTGTACCAGGTCCAGTTATCCCTTATTAGTAGAATAGAGGTGTTTCTAGCAGCTTAGACTGATAGAAGGTAGCTATGGCAAAGCTTAGGCTGAACTAGGAGACATGCAAAGCTCCTACTATACCACTTATATCATATAGCACTATATCATAAGAATCACAATACTCAGAGTTACTAAAAATAAAGGTACTTTATTTTTATGACAATATGCCACAAGTATCTCAGTGAGTACCCTCAGTAAGAAAGTATATAATATACACAAGTTGTATGTACACACCCCCAAAACAGGTAAGTAAGAGTAAGAAAAGTAATGCAAACAGTGTAGATTTACAATAGGATGCAATAGGTGAACATAGGTCTAGGGGCAACACAAACCATATACTCCAAAAGTGGAATGCGAATCACGAATGGACCCCAGACCTATGGGAACTTGTAGAGGGTCACTGGGACTGTAAGAAAACAGTCAGGGTGTCCAAGATACCCCACCCCAAGACCCTGAAAAGTAGGAGTAAAGTACCCCTACCACCCCAATAGGACACAATAGTCGTGATAGGGGGATTCTGCAAGAACCACAAACACCAGCAAAGCACTGAAGATGGATTCCTGGACCTGAGGACCTGCAAGGCAAGGGGACCAAGTCCAAGAGTCGCGATAGTGTCCAGGAGGGGCAGGAGCCCAGAAAACCCCTGATGAAGGTGCAAGGAAGCTGCCTCCTGATGGAAGAAGCTTAGGATTCTGCAACAACGAAGAGAGCTAGGAACTTCTCCTTTGGATGGAAGATGTCCCACGGTGTGCTAAAGGTTGCAGAAGGGTTCCCATGCAGAAATACCGCAAACAAGCCTTGCTAGCTGCAAGGGTCGCAGTAGAGGTTTTTGGGTGCTGCTGGGACCCAGGAAGAACCAGGATGTAGCCCCTTAGAGGAGGAGACAGAGACGGCACTCAGCAACTCAGAGGGCCCCCACAGAAGCAGGCAGCACCCACAGAAGTACCCGAACAGGCACTTAGAAGATTTGTGAACCGGGGCTGGCTCAGATTCACAAAGGAGGGTCCCACGACGTCGGAGGCCAACTCAGAGGGTTGAGCACTGCAGGACGGAGTGCTGGGGACCCAGGCTAGGCTGTACACAAAGGAAATCCTGGAGGAGTGCACAGGAGCCGGAACAGCTGCAAATCATGCAGTACACAGGTTTGCAGTCTAGCGTGGGGAGGCAAGGACTTACCTCCGGCAAACTTGGACTGAAGGATCACTGGACTGTGGGAGTCACTTGGATAGAGTTCCTGTGTTCCAGGGACCACGCTCGTCAGGATGAGAGGGGACCCAGAGGACCGGTGATGCAGTCTTTTGGTGCCTGTGTTAGCAGGGGGAAGAAACCGTCGGCCCACGGGAGATTTCGTCTTGGCTTCCAGTGCAGGGTGAAGGCAGGTGACCCACAGAGCATGCACCACCAGTAAACAGTCGAGAAAGCCAGCAGGATTAGGCGCTACAATGTTGCTGGTAGTCGTCTTGCTACTTTGTTGCGGTTTTGCAGGCGTCATGAAGCAGTCAGCGGTCGATCCTTGGCAGAAGTCCAAGAGGGAAGTGCAGAGGAACTCTGGTGAGCTCTTGCATTCGTTACTGAAGAATACCCCAGAGGAGAGACGCTAAATAGCCAGAAAAGGAGGTTTGGCTACCAAGAAAGGAGGATTGGCTACCAAGAAAGGTAAGAGACTATCAGGGGGGGTCTCTGATGTCACCTGCTGGCACTGGCCACTCAGAGCAGTCCAGTGTGCCCCCAACACCTCTGTTTCCAAGATGGCAGAGGTCTGGGACACACTGGAGGAGCTCTGGGCACCTCCCCTGGGAGGTACTGGTCAGGGGAGTGGTCACTCCCCTTTTCTTTGTCCAGTTTTGAGCCAGAGCAGGGCTGGGGGATCCCTGAATCGGTGTGGACTGGCTTATGCAGAGATGGGCACCATCTGTGCCCATCAAAGCGTTTCCAGAGGCTGGGGGAGGCTACTCCTCCCCAGCCCTTCACACCTAGTTACAAAGGCAGAGGGTGTAACACCCTCTCTGAGAGAAAATCCTTTGTTCTGCCTTCCTGGGCCAGGGCTGCCTGGACCCCAGGAGGGCAGAATCCTGTCTGAGGGGTTGGCAGCAGCAGCAGCTACATTCGAAACCCCGGAAAGGCAGTTTGGCAGCACCCAGGTTCTGTGCTAGAGACCTGGGGGATCATGGAATTGTCCCCCCAATATCAGAATGGTATTGGGGTGACAATTCCATGATCTTAGACATGTTACATGGCCATGTTTGGAGTTACCATTGTGACGCTATACATAGGTAGTGACCTATGTATAGTGCACGCATGTAATGGTGTCCCCGCACTCACAAAGTCCGGGGAATTTGCCCTGAACAATGTGGGGGCACCTTGGCTAGTGCCAGGGTGCCCTCACACTAAGTAACTTGGCATCCAACCTTCACCAGGTGAAGGTTAGACATATAGGTGACTTATAAGTTACTTATGTGCAGTGTAAAATGGCTGTGAAATAACGTGGACGTTATTTCACTCAGGCTGCAGTGCCAGGCCTGTGTAAGAATTGTCTGAGCTCCCTCTCCCTATGGGTGGCAAAAGAAATGCTGCAGCCCATAGGGATCTCCTGGAACCCAAATCCCCTGGGTACCTAAGTACCATATACAAGGGAATTATATGGGTGTACCAGTGTGCCAATGAGAATTGGTAAATTTAGTCACTAGCCTGCAGTGACAATTTTAAAAGCAGAGAGAGCATAAACACTGAGGTTCTGGTTAGCAGAGCCTCAGTGATACAGTTAGGCACCACACAGGGAACACATACAGGGTACATACTATGAGCACTGGGGTGCTGCCTAGCAGGATCCCAGTGACACAGGGGCTAAAACATACATACATACATACAGTGAAAATGGGGGTAACATGCCAGGCAAGATGGTACTTTCCTACACTTACTTTGCAGTCAGAGAAAGAAAAGTAAACCTCAGTCTGCATGTTACTGCATGTAAAAGAATAAGCAGCAATTTGTCAGAAGACATAGGCTCAAATTTAAGAAAAGTGTGCTGCATTATATGCAGAGCCTCTTTTCTTGCGCCCCTTAACACCCCCCTAACGGCACTACGTGTGCGCCATATTTAACATACGGTGCACCATGGCGCAGGTTAGGGACAATAGCGTCAAGATTTTTTACGATATTGTTGTATTTTGCAGTACTAGCACCAAAAATATTGGCGCTAATCCTGCAAAGTACATGGAGGCCCATTATAAATGATGGTGTGCCTCCTTTGAAGGCCTGCTCTGTGCAGGCTTTAAAAAAGGCCGCAAAAAATAGCCCAGTGAAATCTCGTAGATTCCACTGCGCCATTTTTGTGGTTCCTCTAACGGGAGAATGCCCCCCTTGCATACAATATGTCTGGCGCAGGCATAATGTGGCGCAGAGGGTTACAAAGTGGTGCAATGCATGCATTGCGCCACTTCGTGAATATGGCGCGGCAGATTTGCTTCGTTGAGCCACATTAGCATCATAAAGAATTATGCTTATGTGGCGCAAGGAGGCGATAGGTCCTCTTAAATTTGGGCCATAGTCTGGCATTTGACCTCTGTCTTTGAAGGCACAGTAAATGTAACAATATAAAAGTAAAAGGCTTTGTTATTGCTTATTCACCTTTTAATATCCAACATGGTTATTGTGGAGGTGCATTAGCCAGAGATGTTTTAAGGCATGGGCAAAGTGGGCTCTGGCCCTGGGCCCGAACCTTGCAAGGGGCCCCATGATAGACCCAGCTCGATTCTGCAGTGTGTCCTCCCCTGATGACCTTGAATAATTCTTAAACAGATTGCTTTAAATACCATTTTCCTTTAATGTATTTTAAATGTGGATGATGTATGAAAGTCTATTACAGACATTTTGCAGAGAAATGTTGTTTCATGCAACATCCATAAAAAGTTTCTTTTAGATCAAAAGAGGACCTCACATATGAAAAATGGGAGACTGTATAGAGATTATTTGTAGTAACGTTAGTGAGCTCCTGTGTTACAACATTGAAAACACACATCAATTCCTGAATCTTAGATGTAAACACATGACCTGGTCAAATAGGACAGGATAGAGCTGAAATTGGATCATAAATTCACAGCTGCTCCAAACAAAGGCCCCAGAAAAATGTTTGGCCCAGGGCCCCAAAAATCCTTAAGATGTCCCTGGATGTAGCACCCCGCACCCCTACTTCCAGCACATATGGTGGAAGTACCGAGAGGAATAGTGCCAGCTGGGAGCCCCTTTGTAATCCAGGGGCCCTCCTCAGGCTGGCTCTCAGCAAAATACTAACCAGAGAATTGCCAACTAGGAGTTTCAGGAATGCCTGAATTTTTGGTAGCCGTAGACCCTGACACTGACCCATGTTTTCCCGCTTTGCCTCACTGCTTACTGGTTGCTACTCCCAGGAAAGACCCTCCTGAGTTCCTGATGGGGAGGGCAGAGGTTGCCGTGGTGCTGAAACGAAGATCAAAAACATTATTAAGATACCTCAGTCTGGTAAGAGAGCCACCAGATGGAGAACTCTGACTGAGATCTGTCCCCATGTGTGATTCAGCTATCCAGATCGGCTGTTGATGTTATATCAGCTGTTCCTGGAGCCAGCTAGATGGCTTATGAGCCCCCTCTTCCCTTTATTAAATAAAGACCAGAGTACAGCACCCAGCCTCCCAAGGGTAAGTTTTCACAGGCTGCATAAACTTGGGCTCTGGATCTGATACCTTGTGCAACAGTCTTTAACCATTTGAGTTCTTCCCACTTAATCATTACAGGAATCCGGGGACCCCACTGAGTCATTATTGGAAGACGCAGACTTCTGATCTAAACAATTTCTATGATTTGAATTTTGCTTATTTGTATATACTTAATTCATTTTCATTTTTTTATATTATTTAATTTTGTTAAACAGTGGCGGACCCCCTGAGTAGGCCTTGTTGTCCTCCAGGGGTGCTTGGACCACAGGTTAAAGACCACTGCCTTAGCAGGAGAATGAGTACATAGTGAGTCAAGCTATAAATTGGCACAGTTATGCCAGCCAGGTATACACAGGAAGGTACCCTGGCCCAACACGTTTCCAACAACACTCCGAACTAGAAACAGGAGGGGGGGCACTCCTAAAGGAGAAATAAGGGCTATGTTCTGGAAAATAATGCTGTGGTGACGCCCGACATCTGAGCATACACGGAGAGACAACAAGGACAAACGGTAATCAGAGATTATGACAAGCCACACAGTGGGCCTGATTCACAAAGGCGGATTTCCGGTCGCCCCACTGATGCTGCCACCACGGGCTGCATCCCAGCTGCCCGCCCTTGCCCCCTTCCCGGGTTAAGCAGTGTTTGTCAGCATCAGAGGCAAACATTGCGCGTGTATCTCGCGCCGCCAGCTATCTCCGCGCGCGCCGCATTAGCATGTTTGATAGGCCGCAAATGAACTCGGCACCTTGACTTGTAATGAGTCGCGTCTAATGGGCGCTGTCAGGACTCCAGTCCCGGGTGTTAGTTCAGCTGTGGACGGGAGATAAGGCAGGTGCTAAGACAGAGCCAAGTGCAGCTGAATAATTCATGCCGCTTGGGTTCGCCTCCACTTCCTGCATATTTCTCGGAGATTCTCATTTGTCCTGAACAGCACGGGCTTATTTGTGAGCCCAGAAAGCAGTGGCAATGCCACCCTGTGATTTAAGTCTGGATACATGGAGTTAGCTGGTCTCATAATGCTATCACATTTTTCTGAGCCCGGTTAAGGTTTATTGCTTATTATTTACTGAACTAGGTAAAGAAAATGGATTAATCTAAAGCTTCGTTCTCTGAGCCTGGGCTGTGCAGGGCGAGAAGTTTGAATGATACAGAATGCGGGAGTTTGAGAAGGGAAAGCAGAATGTGTGCAGTGAAGAGGTTTGAACTGGAGTCACGTGGAAGACGGCTTCCTGGCTGCTGGGCCTGTGCTTGTTTTCTTTTAGCATAAAACATAGAGCCCACCTGATAGGTTGGGGGAGAGGGGACTCCTTCGCACCGGTAACAGAGTACCCACTCTGTTAACATAGAACTTAGGGCCTGATTTAGATCTTAGCGGATTTTGTCCCGCCGTCTCTTTTCCGTCAGCATATCCATCCGCCTACTAGGCGGTCTACCCGCGTTATTTAGATGCTGGTGGGTCTATGGACAATAGTTCATCCGCGTCCCGCCGTCTCTGCCAGATTTTTCCATCCGCGTCATAGGCAAAAGTAGCTGTCGGAGGGAGTACAGCCGGTTTGTCCACTAGGCCAGTCACGATGTGCCTTCCCCCTGATGAAACTGAGGTGGGAAACTGCCACACCTGAGTTGGCCGATTCAAAGGGACATAAGGCGGAAACTTGCCTTTTTTCCCTTCTGCACTTCCGTTTCCGTCATGAACCTGATCATCCAGGTCCTTCCTGTGCTACTGCTGCTTGGCCACAAAGCAAATCAACCCCGTTGTCACCGAAATAGAAGGTGAGCTTCTCATTTTACTTGTTTCCTGTTGAATTGTCTGCTAACATTTGCTCTAGACCCGTGAATTTCCAAATATGTCCTACAACTACATTTTTATTACTTGTGAAATGCATATGTGTGATACTGTTGTTTGGGAAATGAAAGACACCTGTATTAAAATTTAAACATAAATATATCTATTGTATTTTTTGGTGTAAGTGTTCATTACCCTGATGAATGCTTGCACCAAATTTTCAAAGTCTATTACAATTGAAATTATTGCTAATGTTTGGACTTTACAAATATGACATTTCAAAAATATTTTGTATTTACTGTTATGAATGTGAGTAAGAATATGTATCTCACATTTACATCAATAACATTCAAAAACAAAAGATTTCTAAATGAAAAATCAAGTCAGGCAAACTTTGTGAAAGTAAACCTTTTAATCATCCATTAAATACTTCTCCCAGGTATATTAATTTGGCAATGTAACACCAATATGACAGTAAATAATGTTTGGAATAAACAATTTCTTCTGGCTTTGTGTAGTGAAAATAAGTATGTTTGACCATTGACTTTGTGTTTCACAACTGTACATATTAGTTGTTCAATGTTCACCAGTTGCACATTACATTTTGTATTCAGTTTAGCTGCCTATTGGCTTTATCGTGGTGTTAGACATTACATTTTGTATTCAATTTAGCTGCCTATTGGCTTTATCGTGGGGTTAGACATTGCAGTTGAGACATTGCATATGAGCTGTGTTTTTCCACTTGGTAAACTAAGCTTGTGTTTTTCATATTTTCCCTTACCGAAGACGATAGCATGATAAGGAAGCGCATATTTTGTGTTTTTCTTTAGTGCAGGGAAGAACTCGGCCTTGGGAGAGAGAGCCTTGAAAACTTGGCCAACTTTCAACGTTGTTTCTTCCAACTCTGGCCTACAGTAGCCAGCATGTTTTGAATATTCACATCTGAGAGGGAAGGGCCTTTCTGAAGGCTTTTTCACATGATTATTTAATCTATAAAAGGTGTCCCTGGGCAGCAGCAAGGGGAATTTTCCGAGACTTAAGTCCCGTGAGGGTGGAAAATCTCTTTCTCACAGTTGAACAGGGGTCATCAACTTGCTGGCATGAGAAAGATGAAGAGCAGTGACAGGCCCTATGGTGATGAATTTTGACTTTATTCTTTGCTTTGCAGTTATGCTATAATATAATCACATATATTTGCTGTGTACACTGCAGTTGAGAATGACTTTGCTATATTTTCCTTTCATTGCTGTGGCTATTTTTATACGTGTGGCTCCAACCTACCAAATTTCTTCTCTCAGGAACCTCGTGGTGAAGTAATAATAAATGTCTTCTTTAAACTAAGAAGTGCATTCCAGAGATTTTTGTCAGCTCGGTCATTAGTGAAAGCAAAACACTCTGGGGCATATTTATACTCTGTTTGCGCCGGAATTGCGTCGTTTTTTTTGACGCAATTCCGACGCAAAACTAACTCCATATTTATACTTTGGCGTTAGACGCGTCTAGCGCCAAAGTCCATGGAGTTTGCGTCATTTTTTAGCGTGGACACCTACTTTGCGTTAATGATATGCAAGGTAGGCGTTCCCGTCTAAAAAAGTGACTCCGAGGCATGTGCGCCGTATTTACACTCCCGGGCAAAAATAACGCCCGGGAGTGGGCGGGTCAAAAAAAATGACGTCCAGCCGCTTTTGCGTCGTTTTTTAGCGCCTGGTCAGGGCAGGCGTTAAGGGGCCTGTGGGCTCGGAAGGAGCCCAGAGGTGCCCTCCCATGCCCCCAGGGACCCCCACTGTCACCCTTGCCCACCCCAGGAGGACGCCTAAGGATGGAGGGACCCATCCCAGGGAACATAAGGTAAGTTCAGGTAAGTTTTTTTTTTTTTTTTTTGTGGCATAGGGGGGCCTGATTTGTGCCCCCCTACATGCCACTATTCCCAATGACCATGCCCAGGGGACAGAAGTCCCCTGTGCATGGCCATTGGGCAAGGGGGCATGACTCCTGTCTTTGCTAAGACAGGAGTCATTTAAATGGGGGTTGGGAGTCGAAAAAAATGGCGCAAATCGGGTTGAGGCGAAAATTTTGCCTCAGCCTGACTTGCCCCATTTTTGGCGCCCAATCTCCATATTCCCCTACGCCGGCGCTGCCTGGTGTACGTCATTTTTTTTTACGCACACCAGGCAGCTCCGCCGGCTAACGCCGGCTAACGTCATTGAATAAATACGGCGCCCGCATGGCCCTTCAGAATGGCGTTAGCCGGCGTTAGATTTTTTGACGCACAACTGCGTTGGCGCAGTTGTGCGTCGAAAAGTATAAATATGGCCCTCTGTTGCCCATTACTTGCATCCTGCATACAGTCCAGGGGTAACCGCCTCAGGAAGGGGCATCTGTCGGGTACATATCAGGCACCACAAGACTTTTTCTTGGGAGGGGTGGGTTTAGGTGTGGTTGGGGTCAAGTTAAGATAAGATTTGGGTGGTAGGAGTAAGGGTAGGAGGGGTGGGAGTGGATTGGTTGGTTGAGGTAGAGGGAGCTGGAGTGGGTGATGTACTTGTGTCTGTATATTTGGCAGTTGCTTTGTTAGTCTGCTTGTGTGTCGGTATATTTGGCATTTGCTTGAGTGTCTCATGTATATGTTTGTATGTGTGTTGTTTTGCTGGTGTGTGATATTTATGTGATATTTATGTGAATGTGAACATTTGGTTCTGGCTGGTGTTGTTTTGTGTGATGTGCTTTTGTGTGAGTGTTTTGGTTTAGATGAGTGTGGTGTTGTGGTGGTTGGGGTGTTTGTGGGTGTTGTTCTTGTGGTGTATGTGGGTATAATGTCAATAATGTGTGTATGTCGTTTGTGTGTTTTCGGCTGTAAAATGTGCTGTGCTGGAATGGCAAAGGATCATGACTGGTGTGTGTTTTATAGCGTGGGATGCAGGTGAAAACAACTGGCCAAAAGACATCAGGGGCCCGATTCACAAAGGTAAACTTAGCCCAAAAGTCTAGGTTTAGACCAAAAGTGTAAACTTAGACCAAAAGTCTAACTTTGTTCATATTATAGTTAGACTTTTGGTCTAAGTTTACACTTTTAGTCTAAACTTAGACTAAAAGTGTAAACTTAGACCAAAATTCTAACTTTACTACGGTTATATTGATTTAATATATTTATGTTTCTCACCTTTATTTGACTTGTTTCCCACAAAATAGAAGGAGCAGTTACATGTGTGCAGTACATAAGCCTCTCCCTTGGCATTACATTAGCCCGTTTGTAATATTGCGTGCCGTAGGGGTGTTCCCCTACACATCCATCGCGTTGTGTGCCATTGATGGTTTCTGCCTGAGGTCACATGACCTCGAGATATAGATAAACGGAAGAGAGCCGCAGAGCGACAGAACCACACCAATACCATTCTACGTGTGGTTGTCCTTTTCTGCGCGTAAGAGCCTGCACGTACATAAAAGGGCCGACACAACAACTGGCGACAAGGACGGCTTTCTCCTCACACTGCCACGCCCCTCGTATCGGCAGCATGTTGGTCTCCGCACTGTCACCTCTAGAGCTCTTCCTCCACGCTCGTCAGCGTGACGCCTGGGGTGTCGGGTGCCTCCCAGCTCCTTGGCAGGAGAAGGGCCGCAGTGGTGTGCCCACATCATCAAATGGTCTGCACAGCAGTGGGTCTGCCGTGACCTGGCACCGCTGCAGCAGCAGTGCTGCCTCGGTTTGGGTGCATCTCCTAGAGGCCTGCACACAGGTGTGTTGGCCGCGATCCGGCCTCGAGCCAGGAGCAGGGCCGCTTTTTGGGTGCCCTAATGTGCAACAAGGGTTGTGAGGCCCCATAGTGAGAGTGCCCACGCGCGGGCAGCCAAGGTGCAGCATCGTGGGAGGAGGAGGTCTCAGATGTTTAAGTCAAGGTCTGTTGTCGTACTTTTGGCCAAGACGGTGAGCCATGTTTTGTTAGTTTGGCTGCATGTTTGTCTGCCTACGCTGGGAATCAAGGTGCTGGGGAGTGCCTCCGGAAGAGACATGTTGAGGAGGTGACATGGCATTTCACCACATTGACAGAGTTGCCTCTGACCACAGCATCACCGCAGCTGTGTTCCAGTGCCAGAGCAGTGGTGACTAAGGAGGCAACATGTTGTCTCGTCCTGCCATTGAGCCATTTGTCATCTCAGGTGCCCCTTGCATGCAAGCAGCAAAATTAGCCACATGGGGGGACCACCTGGAGACAGTTTGCACCCTTGGGACTAGAAGGCAGACAGACGCAGCTTCTAGGCAGAGCTCATATACATGAACTGTTGAAGTTTGTGGCTGAGGCTGGTCTGCCTTTTACATATGCTACACTCAAGGATGCATTGACAGCGCATTTTGCTCTTTTGGCCAACCTGGATTATGAGCGATTCCTGTACTGAAAGGCCTGCCAGAAACCTGAGAAATCGTTGGATGAGTTCAGTGTGAGACTCGGAGAACTTGCAAGCACCTGCACCTTCACCAATGAACTTGATGAGATCCGGGCACAGTTCATTTGAGGTTGCTCCTTGGTCAAGTTACAGGAGCGAATTCCACTGGTCCCGGGCATGAGCATGGCAGACATCCTCACTTTCTCACTTTGGGCACGTCAAAGGAACTGTCGAAAGCTTGTGCGGCTGATGTCGAGACTGCGCTCCAATGCATCATCAAGACGGAGCCGGCAATCGAGTGAGTAGCGATGCCAAGGCAGATGCCAGCATGCGTGAGTGCCTGAAGTCCTCCCAGCCCTGTTGGCCGTGTCGGTGGTGATGGGGTGCTACCCCACATGCTGGTGAGTGCCCAGCCAATGGGAGAAAATGCTCAGCATGCAGTAAGATGATACATTATGCCAAAGTATGTTGGTCAACCCTGTAGGAAAGTACAATCTTGACTGGCATGTTACCCCCATATTTCACTGTATGTATGTTGTTTTAGCCCTTGTGTCACTGGGATCCTGCCAGGCAGGACCCCAGTGCTCATAGTATGTGCCCTGTATGTGTTCCCTGTGTGGTGCCTAACTGTATCACTGAGGCTCTGCTAACCAGAACCTCAGTGTTTATGCTCTCTCTGCTTTCCAAATTTGTCACTGCAGGCTAGTGACTAAAATTTACCAATTCACATTGGCATACTGGTACACCCATATAATTCCCTTGTATATGGTACTGAGGTACCCAGGGTATTGGGGTACCAGGAGATCCCTATGGGCTGCAGCATTTCTTTGGCCACCCATAGGGAGCTCTGACAATTCTTACACAGGCCTGCCACTGCAGCCTGCAGCCTGAGTGAAATAACGTCCATGTTATTTCACAGCCATTTACCACTGCACATAAGTAACTTATAAGTCACCTATATGTCTAACCTTCACTTAGGGAAGGTTGAGTGCCAAGTTACTTAGTGTGTGGGCACCCTGGCACTAGCCAAGGTGCCCCCACATCGTTCAGGGCAAATTCATTGTGAGTGCGGGGACACCATTACACGCGTGCACTATACATAGGTCACTACCTATGTATAGCGTCACAATGGTAACTCCGAACATGGGCATGTAACATGTCTAAGATCATGGAATTGTCACCCCAATACCATTCCTTGCACCTTCATCCGGGGTTTCCTGTGCTCCTGCCCCCCTGGACACTGTCGCCACTATTGGACTTGGTCCCCTTGCTTTGCAGGTCCTCAGGTCCGGAAATCCGTTGTCAGTGCACTGCTGGTGTTTGTTGTTCTTGCAGAATCCCCCTATCACGACTATTGTGCTCTCTTGGGGTAGTAGGTGTACTTTACTCCTACTTTTCAGGGTCTTGGGGTGGGGTATCTTGGACACCCTGACTGTTTTCTTACAGTCCCAGCGACCCTCTACAAGCTCCCATAGGTCTGGGGTCCATTCGTGATTCGCATTCCACTTTTGGAGTATATGGTTTGTGTTGCCCCTAGACCTTTGTTCACCTATTGCAACACATTGTAATTCTACACTGTTCGCATTACTTTTCTGACTCTTACTTACCTATTTGTGGTTTGTGTACATATAACTTGTGTATATTACTTACCTTCTTACTGAGGGTACTCACTGAGATACTTGTGCCATATTGTCATAAAAATAAAGTACCTTTATTTTTAGTAACTCTGTGTTTTGTGTTTTCTTATGATATTGTGCATATGATATAAGTGGTATAGTAGGAGCTTTGCATGTCTCCTAGTTCAGCCTAAGCTGCTTTGTGTAGCTACCTTCTATCAGTCTAAGCTGCTAGAAACACCTCTATTCTACTAATAAGGGATAACTGGACCTGGCACAAGGTGTAAGTACCTTTGGTACCCACTACAAGCCAGGCCAGCCTCCTACAAACCCCCATAGAGAAAACTCCAGTAAAGAATGCAGCTACCCTTGTGAAGACAGAGTCGGTGAGGGCTGATGATGATGAAGATGGCATGGATGATAAAGCCACAGAAGACACAGTGCATGCGATACATGTTGTAGGACGACCACAGGGGCGAAGCCCACATTGGCCATGTTGCTGGGTCCAGGTAGTGGGTCAGTATATCACAGCATTAGTGGACAAAGGAGCCGCCATCAATATTTTGCTATGGCCATTACTACAAGCTATGCCCAGGCCTGCAACTCTTCGATCCACAACCACCCAAGTGTATGCATTTGGCACTACCACCTCTCCCACACTTGCAGGAGTCTTCACATCGGTCACTGAGCATTAAAGCTGAGCCACCAAAGCCATGGTCAACATCACAGAAAGGGGTACCAACATGCTTCTCAGCAGTTAGTTACCCTGTGGAACGACTCCAGTTAGCACCTTTCATTTTTGGCTTCCACGTCAGTGCCGTGGACTCTCTTGGAAAGTTTGAATCTTTATTCAGGGGGATTGGCTGCCCAAAGCACCATGTGGTGCACCTGCATATCAATCAGTTTGTGCAGTCAGTTGCCCTGGCTCACAGAAAGACTGCTTTCCGCCTTCGTCCCAAGGTCAAGGTCGAGCTTCAAAAGTTGGAAGCAGAAGACATAATTGAAAAGGTGGAAGGGCCAACCACTTGGGTCTTCCCGATTGTTTTCACACAAAAGCTGAAACAACCGGAGGAAGTGCTGATATGTGCAGATATGTGCCTCTCCAATACAGCCATAACAGTCGAGAGACATAAAAAGCCAATAGTCAACAACATTGTGGGTGATGCTGTTGGGATCCAGATTGTTCTCAAAGATGGATTTCTGGTTGGGCTACCACCAGATCCTTTTGGCACCCGAGTCACATCACATAACAACGTTCTTGACCACACTGGGCTACAGTGCTATAAACGCCACTGTTTCGGCATTTACAGTGCAGCGAAAGTGTTTCAAGACATAATTTGAACAGTAGTGGCAGGGATCGAAGGGGTGTTAAATGTCAGTGATGACATCCTCGTACATGCCACTACCATGCATGAGCATCTCTGTAGACTGAGGGTGGTGTTCAAGAGCATTCAAGAAAGTGGGCTCACTCTCCACTGTGAAAAGTGTGAGTTCCACAAGGAGGATATCTTTTTCTTTGGCTATCATCTTTCAGCGCATGGTGTCACACCTGAGCCAGCCAAGGTCCAGGACATTCAAGTAGCGCCTACTCCTACTACAGTCACTAGTATTTGACGTTTTTTGGGGATGGTGCAGTACTGTGGTTGCTTCATGCAGAACCTCTCACATCTCACAGAACCACTCCGGGCAACTCAACAAAGCCCCAGTCTTTCGACTGTGGGGTGTGGAGCAGAAACAGGCATTTGTTGCCACGAAACAAGCACTATCTGATGACACTACATTGTCATACTTTGATCCAGCTAAAGTCACTGAACTTTTTGTGGTTGCTAGCCCCACGGGTCTAGGTGCGGTTCTCGCTCAGAAAAAACTGTGTGGAGAATGCCTTCCTTGGCCTATTCCAGCAGGGCGCTCCTCCTGAACGAGCAGAGGTATTTACATATAGTAAAGAGGCCAGCGCCATCCACGGGTGGTGCCATTGTTTTCATGTATAGTTGTATGAACAGCTGCTTAAAATACACACTGACCACATTTCACTATTTATTCGCTACACATTTCATTTCACTATTCAAAATGTTGGCAACAAAACCTCCTCCAAGGATTGAGAAGTGGATCCTCCAGTTGCAGGAATATAATTTCTCTGTGTATTATAAACCAGAGTCCCACAATCCAGCAGACTATTTATCAAAACATGCTTGACCTGTCACTCCACAGGAAGCTTGAGATGCTCTGGATACGGAGGAGTATTTAGGACGGATGAAGCATGCTGGACCTGTTCCGTCCTCTTTGGCCGAAATCATTAAGGCGTCAGGGACTGATGACTGTCTTCAGGCTGCAATTGCTGGCATCCGCACTGGGAAATGAGACAAACTTCTTGCCAACCTGCCCAGCAACATATTGGAGGCCCGACACAACTTATAATCTCTGTACAATGTGCCGGGTTACTTTTCCCCTCGTGAAAGATGGATGTCCACTCCAAGGACCTCGTCTGGTAATAACTTCATATCTGCCGCAGCAGATGGTTGATCTTGCCCATGGGTCACACCAAAGAATGGACTGAACCAAGAGTAGGTTGCGATGCAAGGTGTGGTTTTCTTGCCTCGATAATGTGGTGAAATGCATAGTCAGGCAATATGAATTGTAGCAAGCAGCAGGAGGTCCAGATCCTCCCCTGCTAATAGTCACTGAGCCAAACCCAGACACCACTGGCACAGTGCAAGTGGGGATTTTGGCAGTATCCCGGATGGGTGTTACTTGTTAGTCATCATAAATGATTTTTCAAAATATCCTGAAATGGAGTTTGTGCCATCCACCTCCGCCGAGGAGACTATCCCAAAGTTTGAAAAGGTAATGGCTACCCATGGTCCCATAAAATAATTACACACGGACAATAGTCCCCCATTTAATAGCCAGGATGTTGCCAGCTATTTGCTGTCAAGAAATACCAAGCATCTCAAATTAACTCCTCATTGTCCCCAAGCAAATGTAGAGAGGAGAACTCTAAACAAGGTGGTCAGGATTGCTCAAGCCGAACAGCAGAGAGTGGAGACTACTGTCTATAGGTTTCTAAAGAACTACTGGCTCACATCTCACCCTACAACTTGGTTAGCCTCCAGTATCCTCTGTTTTGGAAGGAAAATGGAGGACGTAATACCACATCATCCTTTCTGAGAGGAAGCCCCTGTTGGCATTAGCCTGGCCACAACAAGGAGGCAGTCCCAAAATCACAGGATGTCCCAGCGTTGACGGGCAGTTGTCCTTACAATCCAAGTCTCCAATAATATGCTGGTACGTGATTGTCATCCTGGCAGCAAATTCTGCCTGCCATTTTAGAGTTCCCCTTGGCGAGTCACAACCGTAAAAGGGACAATGGTGATGGCTACCAGGGGCATGAAAGGGTGATGAGAAATGTGTCATATTTCAAAAAATTACTATGAAGACTTGGTCAATCCATCAGTATAAGAAGGGTACTCCTTCTGGGTGTCTGCAGACCATAACACACCCTGAGGATGAAGACAACATTGGGGAAGTAGGGGATCTGCCTTTACCTATTAAGGAAGTGCCACAGGCTTTATGCCTGAGCCCCAGTTCACAGACACCAATCTCCCCCACAGTTGAGGTCTGGGTGCAGTCTACCTCGCTATAACCTCAGACGCAATCCCACTCCCTCAAAGCATTTTCAGGTCTATATAGTGGGTTGACTGTGTTGCATGAAGCCAAACAACACCCTAGAGTTTTCTGTCATGTTGGAGTGGCTACGCAATGGAGCCCGGAACATTTGCTAGACACCAGTTTTTTGTTTTGTTAAAGTACTGTTTTGACATCATGGTTGTGTGTTCATCTCAAGTTAAGGAGATATGTGATGTCACAGGAGCAGTAAGAGTGTTTCCCAACGCACCCCTTACGTTGTGTACCATTGATGGCTTTGCCCTGAGGTCACATGACTTTGAGATATAAACAAATGGGGCGGAGCCATGGAGCGGCAGATCCGCACCCAGCTCCATTCCTACACACAAGGAAAGTAGGAAAGCAAAGTAGGTTACTGTGGATGGAAAGGACCCTGCCAGAGCTCCCATATTTCACAGTGTTTCTGTGGGCAACTACAAGTTTCACAGAAGGGTTTCCCTAAGAGCATGTATCCACTCAACCAAGCTGAGGGAAGTGTCTGCACTCTACTGTTGGGCAACATCTTGTTAAGGTAACAACAGCCCGGGGAGTGTGGCCACAATGTTGTCCAAGATGGTCGCCTAGCGCACAGATCCAGGACCAAACCTGCTGCTTCTGCTAATAAACGGGGCAATCCAACCCCATCTTTGCCCATGAAGGTGGGCACCACTCCTCTGTATCCTGAAGTTCCTGTGTTGGCCCCATTGGAGCGCGCTGGTCTGATCGGCACTCACGGACAGAAATCCGCAACCATAGGCCCTACGGTGACAGGGGCCGCAGGTGAGCCCGGGGCCCTGTCCACGGGTCTCCTGCTGTGCTAGGGGGGTTGGTGCTGCTCAGGAGTCTGCGCCCAAAGGGTACTGGGGAGCCTTACTGTGGATGTGCCTCTCGCTGAGCGGCGTGTGGCCCGAGTGTGACCTTGATATCAGCTGTGCGGGGTCGCTGGCTGTCGAGCTCTGGGCCTCCTGTTTGGAATTTGTTGTTGCCACCCCACCCTGCCCGAGCAGATGCCCGCTGCGCAGAGGGGGCATTCCTTACCACCTGAATACAGCCGTGAGGCGAGAGTGGTCACGCACAGTGGCTTTGAGGTGAGACGCTGGTGCCCCCTTGTTCATAGACAGCGGGCCTACTCCACGTGGAAATGCAACTACGTGAACCTGTGACTTTGGTACATTGCTGCTACTAGGTATGATTTGCTTCCTGTTGTCGGCGCTGTCATGTGGATGGATGAGCATTGCTAAACCCTTAGACTTAATGTCCATACCTGGTACAAACCCGCTGATTTACCCATGTTGGACACACTACCCTGAGCACCTCTTGCCCACGGATGGTGGGGCTGACCCAGCGATTGTGTTGAACTGCAGGCAGTGCCCATCCCGGTCTGCAAAACCTGCTCCCTTTCTACCAAGCTGCTGCCAACTTGCTATTTTGACCCCCACCAGACACAGAAGCAGCTCATGGCCTTAGGGATAGGGGACCTTAAAAAGTCTGCTCGCAAATCCATGCATGACTCTGGTGCTGAAGAGGGGACCGCTGAGACCCCGGTCCATGGGGCTGTAGATACTTTCCTGGTGGAACTGCATGGTAGCATGCAATCCATTGGCAGTAAATCAGACCCCTTGGCTACTGGGATCGATAAACTAGCAGAGACAGAACAGACAGGCAAGTATTGATAGTGCAGGGTGTCGGATCTGGAGGAGGGCAATGCCACTCATGCTACCCATTGAAACAAATTGGAAAAGCAGCTCTCCCAGGCAATGACTAATAACAAGGATTTAGTGGCTTGATCCTTCTTCAAAAGCATACGCATATCTGAGATAGCTCAGACCACGGCTATTGTTCACCCAGATAGGTTTGTGGATCAGCTGCTATTGGGTCTGTGCAGTGCCTTAGAGTTTGCCTCAGTATTTTTAGTTGAACATGCCCATACGTCTTTGGGGCAGAGGCTGCCACCAGGAGCTTCACTCCACCCTCTCATAGCCCAATTATTGAACTACCGTGACTGGGACATGGTGCTCTGCTTGGCGAGAGAGAAGGGTTCACTTCACTTACAGGGGACTGTGATATCCACCTTCCCAGAAGTCACCCAGGCAATGCAAGACCCCCACAGGAAGTTCACGGATGTGAAGAAACTGGCACAGAAAGAGATTTGGTATGGCATGCTGTACCCAGCTCAGCTGTGGACTTACGTTCATGGCAAGACGCACATCTTCAGTAACCCTGTGGACATGGATTTGTTCTGCAAAAAGCATCTTAAAGAAAAAAAGCCAGAGCACCCGCTCGGAGACAGATATGGGATCCGACCCCAGGGAGAATAGTGGATAGTAAGTGGCCACTTGTCACCAAAACACTTATGCCCTGATTAAAGAAAAGTAGTGCACCCCTTAGCGACCCCCCTAACGCCACAATGTGTGCGCCGTATCTAAAATACAGGTGCACCATGGCGGTAGTTAGGGGAACTAGCGTCAAAATTTTTGATGCTGGTTTGGAGCTTTGTAGGATTAGCGTCAAAAATGTTGATGCTAACGCTAATCCTGCAAAGCCCAATGAGGCCCATTGTAAACAATGGTGTGCCTCCTTTTAATGCCTGCTCTGAGTTGGCGTTAAAAGTGCTAAAATAAATTACGCAAAGAAACCTTTTTGATTTCTTTGCTCCATGTTTTCGGCCCCCCTAATGGTGGAATGCCCCCCTTGCATACATTATGCCTGGCGCAGGCATAATGTAGCGCAAAGGGTTACAAAGGGTCACAATGTATGCATTGTACCGCTTTGTAAATTTGGCACAGCGACTTTAGCTTCATTTGGCCACAAAAAGACACTAATGTGGCTAGGGGCTCTTAAATCTGCCCCTTAGCCTGCTACATCACAGTTAACCTCTTAAAATATTTTGGGGCTGGACTCTAATTAAAGAGCTTTAGTCATCTTATCATATGCTCTTTTTTGTTTGACAATGTTTCTATTAAACTGCCGAGTGGGAATGGTTTTACGTAACATGGCCTTCGCCCATGGTGTGTACCACCTACTTGATATTTTGGGATACTAACAGGCAATTGTTACTGAAAGTTGGGGTTGTCAGTGTGGGAGTGGGGAGGTGGGTTGGGTTTTTGGTTTGCCAAATTGGTTTCTTTGCTTTATTTAGTTTACAACAGGGTCATGTAAAAAAGCCATTCTCACAGAGAGCAGCACAGACTAGTCAAACGGCACATTACTCATTTCTCCCTCACACATGACTGCCAGGGCAGTTGATATCTAGTGCAGTTATCCTGGAACATCCGTGGCATAAACAACCCGCATAAAGGGAAGCTGGTATTGGCATATTTGGAACGACATGGAATAGGTATTGGTTTTCTGCCTGGAAGGATGTCCATGTTCGTTGTCAAATGGGGATCCCATTAATTCTACTCATCATACAGTACTGACACGTGTGGTGTCTGCATCTTTGTTCACAAGTGCATCAATTTTGTTATGAACAAAGTACACACAGACCCACAAGGGCACAATGTTCTGCTTTAGGGTGCACTTGAAGGCCAGAAGGTAGTGATGCACCTGAATTTTTGCAGTCCCTTTAATGGTCCCTAGAAAGCGTTGATGCTGCCCCAATAATATGGGGGGGACATCTCAATTATAGTCCTCGACTCTGACAAAGACTGCACGGGGACCCGATTCATTGGGAAACCTCATTCCGTTAGAGCGTTGATAGAAATTATGGACTTACTGGACCTGATGGATGCACGGAGACTCAAACATTCCACTACTCCCTATGCACATTTCATTGAGCCCCTCATGGGACTCAGTCGCGCATTGACTGTTGGCTAGTCACTCGATCAATCACTTTTGAGGATCAAAGACGTCACCTATCAGTTGCGTACACTGTCTGACCATTCCCCTGCGAAAATGGTTCTCCAAATTCCTGATCGAGGGCATCACTACCCTCCCCCCCCCCCCCCAATGCCCCCACCAAGCCCCAGCGGTTCCCGAGTGGGTCCCTCAAGGACAAGCTCTTTCGGGAAGAGCTTTGAGGCAATAGAAGACTATTTCTGACTTAAAGAGGGGACGGTGACCACTCATTCCTCACTGTATGAGGCCTTTAAGGTTTATATTGGATGTATCACTGCATCTAAACATACAGGAGTGTTGAAATCTATACGTACCCAGATCACTAAACTTGAACAAGACCTATTGGGGTTGAACACAACTGCTGCAACCCCTCCCTTTCTGCTCCGCACCTACATGATCAACATCACTTGCTCTGGCAGTACAGATAATTTGTCCGTAATGAGGTAGCGCTCTTGGGTAAGCACACCCGTGCCCGGAAATATGGAGCAGATGACTGGCCGAGTAGGATATTAGCTCAACTATTGCCAGGCTACTAGCATAGAGCACACATAACCCATACATGCAATGAGGCTGGAGACACTAAATTCACCAAAGAAGAAATGTAAACTGAATTTACCCGCTACTGCAGCAACCTATACAGGACTCAAATAGTTGAATCGTCCACCCCTATCCAAAACTTAGTCAATGATACTCCACTGGTGAGGTTGGAATGGGTGCATCAACAATTCCTAAGTGCCCCCATCACTGTGGATCAAATAGTGTCAGCTATTGAATCCGTGCCTGGGTTTCAGTAGCCTGGGCTGGATGGACTGAATGGAGAATTCTACAAGGCCTTTAAGCAAATTCTGCCCTCTACTCCCGTCTGCTAGAGGTTTGTGCCAAAGCGGTGCACACTGGGACCCTCCTTCCCACTCTCCACAAGGCTGTGATCACACTATTGCCTAAACCCAGTAAATATCCTGCATACTGCGCCTCATACAGACCACTGTCGCTTATAAATCTTGATAATAAAATCTTAGCAAAAATACTTGCAGCACGAGTATCCTTGCTAATAGAACACCTGAACTAGTCCATTTGCTCTAGCTTTGCTCCCCATAGGTCCAAATCCATCAACCTGTACCCTGTTTTTGCAGGACTTGATAAGATCTCCCTACCGATTCCTTCAGCGGTGATCTTTTTAGACCTGGAGAAGGCATTTGATTCGTTGACGTGGCCAATCCTGTTCCAGGTGCTAATGAAGGTGGGCATTCCCAATGGGCTTTACTGCACTCACCAGATTACATAAATACGACAGCCCCTATCCTAGTTAATGGCTCTCAGATTGACTCTAAACCAATATCTAGATGTACCAGGCAGGGGTGTCCCCTATCACCTTTGTTGTTCATGCTGGCTAAGGACGCTATGACCGGCCAGTTGCAGGAACACCATTCCCAAAGGGGCCTCGTCTTTCGCGCATGGCCCCTCCTCCTGTCTATGTATGCAGACAATATTTTGCTGTTCGTTTGTGACCCTATGTCCCATCTTTCTGCCATTATCGGTGAGATTAAATAGTTAGGTTGTTATTCTAGCCTAGCTAGCTATTAGGCAAAATCTGCAATTTTTTCACTTATAGACTGCACCTTACAGGTACCTCTTGAATACCCCATTCGTTGGGTAGACAACACAGTGAAGTATTTGGGGTAATATTACATCAATACAAAAAGATGATTGCACAACAAAATTATGGCCCTGCGCTTGAACGACTTCAGGCACAGATGGAGCTGTGGGTCAAGGTGCCTTTAGCCATGGCCGGCAAAATTGTCATTAAGATGGTGGATCCTCCCCTGTTTTCTCTCTCTCTTTATCAACATCCTCAGCTCACTCCTTTGAACCTTTTTCAACATGTTCCATAGGATTCTACTGAAAATGATATGGACTGGTTAGCAATCATGCATTAGTTGGCACACTCTCACAGTAGCATATGAGAAGGGTGGGCTAGAGGTTCTGGATCTGGAGCTTTATTATCTAATGGCACAATGTCATTATTATTGTCCCGATGCCAGACTCCCTTACTTGCAACCGGAGCATGACCAAGCCGGTAGCATAGTCCTTCCAACGCTCCTCCCGGTGGGCTTACCTAGGGACACACAAACAGTGAAGACCACTGTGACGACTTGTTGGGCCTGGAAAAGACTTAGCTGATGACTAGGCCACCCTAGCTAATATACTCCAACCATACCTATCACCAGCAACCCACTAGGGCCACCCAAGACCGACAAACTGCTACAGTGTGTATTGACAAAATGGGAGGTGAGGGAACAGGGAGACTTTTACCCCCCCAAATAACTTCACAACATTGGAGTAACTTACCAGTGGAGATACTCTCCTTCCGCTAGATCGTTTCCTGTACCTTAGGGTGCAGCATGCTGCCCAGGTGCGTTTGCCCAGCTTTCCTGATGAGCCCCCAGACTTTGCCCCCTTGACCATGATTATCCGCTTTACCAAAGACGCCAAATGGGTATCCCGCCTTTACAAAACCCGCTCCACTGCATGACCAACCACCCCTGGATGGCTGCAGAGCTGCATGGAGCAGGGACTCAGGAAATGACATAATTAGTTGCCAATGGACATACTGCTACATGCAAATTTGACTAATGTCACTGAACCACAACCTCATACACTTCAAATATTTGCATTGCTTCTATTCCACGCCTGCCGGAATAGACCCCTCCTGATCGCATTGCTGTCGGCGGTGCTCTCATGATCATGCAGACTTTCTCCACCTGGTGTGGGGCTGTCCTGACATAACGGCCTTTTGGGAAGAGGTGGTGGACGTGATAACAGATATGACTGAGTTCTGATTGAAGCTTACACCCCTGGATTCCCTGCTGGGCTTTGTGAAACAGATCCCAAAGGCAGTGCATACATTCATTGCGATAGCTCTGCTGTTGCTCAAGAGACGTATAGCGATGGGCTGGGGGAGTCTTGAGACTGCCGCACAGACGGGACTGGATAGGAGATTTGGTGCATTGCAATACCAATACCTATTTTTAACTTTATGCACAGCTACAGCTCCTGACTTCTCGGCCAAGAGACATCTGGGAACCCCTGACAACTTATTTGGCTTGAAATAGGGACTCGGATACCCACCCAACTAAACAAAAGATGAGGAGGAGTTGACCCCTTGCTCACCCTCAGATCCACATAAGTGATTTTGCTGGTGTGGGCACCATTGCAGAATGCCTAAACTTTTGCTCTTTGCATGTTTCCCTATCCCTATTTATCCTGAAAGGAGGGCTGCTTCTAGACTAACAGCACTGTATTACTTCCATATGTGTACTCATGTCTCCTAATCATTCCACAGCATGTTAAAATGTGACCCAAATATACTGCAGTACGTTCTTGTACCTGTTTGTAAACACAATAAAAACTTATAAATAAAGGAAAAGGGTAACAGCCAATTGTGTAAGAAGGCCTTCATATACTGGTTCACCTCCAGATCCTCAGGTAGATGTAACAAAGCTAGCTTGGAAGATGGTGGGATCAGCAAACAGTCAATCACCTTCCCCTGGAATACCTGAAAGATCAGGCAACCCCAAGTCATGTGAAAAAAAGTACTGTTCTCAGAGTGACACCTCAGATTTAGCGGGAAAGAGTCACTGCCCTTTTTCCATAACCCTACACAGGTATAGCACACCCCGGGAAGAGACTTAAATTGTATCAGTTGATAATGAGTGCTAACATCAACATCTCTATGGGACATAAGGACATCACACAAATCTTCCTAGGCAGATCCCTCCAACCATCCATTTATATCTACCAGGCCTCCCGCAGGGACGGGCAAGGTATTTGAGGAACTCTTGACCAGTGACCTATAGAGCCAGAAAACCTTTTTCTTTCAAATGGACCCCTTAATATGTTTGGCCTTCAAGGGGGTTGAAGTCAACAATGTGGCCAGAATCTCTCAGATAGGGTGAGATGGCATGTCTCAGTAAGACGGTAGACATGTTCTTAGGGGACTACCATTTCCTTGTGACCTTTTTCTTTTGCGGAGCTCTGCTTAGTTAATATTAAAATATCTCTTCTTCTGATAATACATTTCTGGTCTATTGCGAACTGCACAGCCCAGACAATTATCTTTTTTGTGTTTTTGGATCCAACTTCCCAATATATTAAGGTAATTCAACCTATGGTTGGAGGAGCCTTCCAAATCAGGGCCAAGATTCTAAATGATGTCACGGAACGCAGCGCAGCAGCCACAAAAGCTGCTCTGCATTGCGCGACACGGAGAGCAGGAGAGAGACATATTCACATAGTTATGGCTCTGTCCGCCCCTCTCCCTAGCACTGGCACTGATTTCAGCTGTTGTGCACCACACACACACACCTTAGCACCATAGTGCTAGGGTGTGTGCATGAATCTAGCTTCTAGGTATCCTTCCTGTACAAAATACTATGCTTAGACAAGTGAAAAACATTTTCCTATTTTGAATGTTTGCTGTACGGTGCAGTACACATGCAAATTCGGAAATGCATGGAGAAATGAAAACATTTCCCAGTTTAACTTCTGCTTTTCAGCCACGTTAGTACTAAACCCTGTCCACTTATGTTAGTGAATAGGGATTTGCGTATAAAAGCAAGGGTGGTTGCGTGGGACCATCCATGTTCCACCCATGTAATGCCCCATAGACGCAAAGTAATGCAAAACAGCGTTTCGCGCTGCTTTGCGTTACTTTACGTAAATAAACCAACACAAATACCAATTTGTGTTGGTTTGTTAATCCCCAAAAAGTTTTAGCGCCAGTTTAGCATTAAAAAGGTGATGCTAACCTGATGCAAAACCTCTGTGAATCTGGCACCGAGTGTCTTACCAATTTCTGACATACGAAGGTCCTGGTACAGCTGATCTCAGCACCGAAATATAGTTCTCAACACATCTAGACCTGCTTTTCCGGACAAATACTTCCAACAAGTTCATCAAAGCTTTACTTGTCCCAGGACACATTCACATTGAAGTCAATAATATCAATCAGCACGTACATCGACACCACAATATTAACTAATTATATATTTCCAAGATATGCTTATATATGGAAGTGCAGATTTAATATTATACTTTTACATCTACTTATCTATGTTATGTAGTGGTAGGTGATACCCTGGAGTCCATATACGTGCATGTTGATATTAAAACTTTGCTATTGTGAGACCCTACTGGCAGGACAATGGGCACTTTGGCTCAGCCGCTTGATTAAGCGTCAGTGTCTCACCGAACCCCCTAGTGCCTTTCCTTGTTGCATATTGTCCAAGGCTGTAGGAAAGTACCATCTTGTCTGGCATGTTACCCCCATTTTTCACATGTATGTAAGTTTGTTTTTGCCTGTCTCACTGGGATCCAGCTAGCCAGGACCCCAGTGCTCATAGTTTGTTTGCCTGAATGTGTGTATCTGTGTAGTGACTAACTGTGTCACTGAGGCTCTGCTAACCAGAACCTCAGTGCTTATGCTCTATCTGCCTTTAAAATTGTCACTAACAGGCTAGTGACCATTTTCACCAATTCTGATTGGCACACTGGAACACCCTTATAATTCCCTAGTATGTGGTACCTAGGTACCCAGGGTATTGGGGTTCCAGGAGAACCCTATGGGCTGCAGCATTTCTTTTGCCACCCATAGGGAGCTCAGACAATCCTTACACAGGACTGCCACTGCAGCCTGAGTGAAATAACGTCCACATTATTTCACAGCCATTTTACACTGCACTTAAGTAACTTATAAGGTTAGGTGCAAAGTACTAAGTGTGAGGGCACCCTGGCACTAGCCAAGGTGCCCCCACATAGTTCAGGGCAATTTCCGAGGACTTTGTGAGTGCCAACCCACAGACAGGGTTCTGCCCTCCTGGGGTCTGGGCAGCCCAGTCCCAGGAAGGCAGAACAAAGGATTTCCTCTGAGAGAGGGTGTCACACCCTCTCCCTTTGGAAATAGGTGATAAGGGCTGGGGAGGAGTAGCCTCTCCCAGCCTCTGGAAATGCTTTGAAGGGCACAGATGGTGCCCTCCTTGCATAAGCCAGTCTACACCGGTTCAGGGAACCCCCAGCCCCTGCTCTGGTGCGAAACTGGACAAAGGAAAGGGGAGTGACCACTCCCCTGTCCATCACCACCCCAGGGGTGGTGCCCAGAGCTCCTCCAGTGTGTCCCAGATCTCTGCCATCTTGAATCCAGAGGTGTGAGGCCACAGTGGAGGCCTCTGAGTGGCCGGTGCCAGCAGGTGACGTCAGAGACCCCTCCTGATAGATGCTTACCTCACTAGGTGGCCAATTCTCCTCTGAGAGCTATTTAGGGTCTCTCCTGTGGGCTTTTCCTCAGATAACGACTTGCAAGAATTCACCAGAGTTCCTCTGCATCTCCCTCTTCGACATCTGCCAAGGATCGAACGCTGACTGCTCCAGGACACCTGCAAAATTGCAACAAAGTAGCAAGAAGACTATCAGCGACATTGTAGCACCTAATCCTGCCAGCTTTCTCGACTGTTTCCTAGTGGTGCATGCTCTGGGGGCTGCCTGCCTTCATCCTGCACTGGAAGCCAAGAAGAAATCTCCAGTGGGTCGACGGAATCTTCCCCCTGCTCCAGCAGGCACCAAACTTCAGCGTCACCGGTACTCTGGGACCCCTCTCATCCTGATGAGCGTTGGCCCTGGAACACAGGTGGTGGACCCAAGTGACCCACACTGTCCAGTGGTCCAACTGTCCGAATTTGGAGGAGGTAAGTCCTTGCCACCCCTCTCCAGACAGTAATCCTGTGTACTGCGTGATCTGCAGCTGCTAGGGCTTCTGTGCACCTTTGCAAGGAATCCTTCATGCACAGCATAGCCCAAGTCCCCAGCACTCCGTCCTGCATTGCTGAACTTGCTGAGTTGACCACCGGCTTCGTGGGACCCTATTTTGTAGTGTTGAGACGACCGCCGTGCTCAGTTTTCTTGAACCCATGTTCAAGTACTTCTGCGGGTGCTGCCTTCTTGGGCGTGGGCTCTCTGTGTTGCTGAGGGCCCCCTCTGTCTCCTCTACCAAGTGGCGACCTCTTGGTCCTTCCTGGGCCCGGGCAGCACCCTTTTTCTTCAACCGCGACCTTTGCAACTAGCAAGGCTCGTTTGCGGTCTTTCTACAAATAAACAGCTCTGCATCCTCCAGCACTCCGTGGGACATCTTCTGCACAAAGGAGAAGTTCCTGGCACCTTTCGTTGTTGCAGAATCTTCAGCTTCTTCCACCGGGAGGGAGCCATTTTGCACCTTCGTCTGGGGTTTAGTGGGCTCCTGCCCCCCCCGGACACTTTCGTGACTTTTGAACTGGGTCCCCTACCTTCACAGGTCCTCAGGTCCCAGAATCCGTCTTCAGTGCTTTGCAGTCTGTTGTGATCTTTGCAGAATCTCCTATCACGAGTTTAGTGTGTTTCTGGGAAAGTAGTATCACTTTACTCCTACTTTTCAGGGTCTTTGGGTGGGGTATCTTCAACACCCTTAGTGTTTTCTTACACTCCCAACGACCCTCTACACACTACACTAGGCCAGGGGGCCCTAAGTGGTTCGCATTCAACTTTCTTAGTATATGGTTTGTGTTGCCCCTAGGCCTATTGCATCCTATTGTATTCTACAGTGTTTGCACTACTTTTCTAACTGTTTACTTACCTGATTTTGGTTTGTGTGTATATTTTGTGTATTTTACTTACCTCCTAAGGGAGTATATCCTCTGAGATATTTTTGGCACATTGTCAATAAGTACCTTTATTTTTATTAACTCTGAGTATTGTGATTCTTATGATATAGTGGTATATGATATAAGTGGTATAGTAGGAGCTTTGTCTGTCTCCTAGTTCAGCCTAAGCTGCTCTGCTATAGCTATCTCTATCAGCTTAAGCTGCTAGAACACTACTAATCTACTAATAAGGGATAACTGGACCTGGCACAAGGTGTAAGTACCCTCTGGTACCCACTATAAGCTAGGCCAGCCTCCTACAAAGGCCTCTTCATGATGCCTCTGCCTTCCCCCTGTAATTGAAGGGATGCTGAGACCTGTTCTGCTAACCTTATGTCCAGGATCACTGAGGCTTTAGACAGCTTTACTTGAAACTCAGCAAATTAAAAGTGCCAGTCAGGGCGGGCCAATTTCACAGTGTTTAAGGGAAAGAGCAAACACACTTTACCTCTGGTGTGCAGGGGTAAAGTGCACAGAGTCCTAATGCCAACAAAAATGAGTTCAGCTACAGAAGGCAAAAATCTGGGACAATACCAAGCAAAATATGGTAATTTCCAACAATCACTTTCACTGAAGAACGTAAATCCTGGATGTTCCCCACTTGGGCTTCCAACCCTCTCACTGGACTAAGGCAGTACTGGTCTCCATCCTCAAAGATCTTTGTGGCTTGTATGACAGCAGAGAGGCCATACATGCCATTTTATACCCTTGGCAGCCTCTTATTCTGAATCCATGTCATCTTCCAAAAACACTGAGAAGAAAAAGGGCTATGAGATCAGTCCTTGTCTTAGTTTGCATCCTTCTTGGCTAATCACGCTCAAGCATCTTCATCTTTGCTTTTCAGGAGGAGCCCACCACAATTTTAATATCAGGAACCTAAGTGCAAAATGCTTTATGAAACCAGCACAATGCCTAGAACTGGATTCTTTAGGCTACTGGAAGCTGATGACATGAGGACAGGACTGCTGAGGCCCTTAAACAAAGCACAGTATAAACACTTTTGAGCAAAGGCATTTACAGCTGCTATCAGAAACTGAATACACCTGAAGCTCTACGGAGAGAGCACTGTCTAGAAGAGAGAGCACTGTCTAGGATGATTCTCATACTTTTGACCATGTGATCTCAGAGGGGGCAATAGCTCCTAGAATTTGGTGACAGCTTCTGTTGGACCTGGCCCTTTTTACAGGGTCCAGAGCCCTAGCTAGTCCTATAGGCAGGGCACTGTGTACATAAAAGGTAGGATATATGTCTTTATATACTACATGGCCTAGTAGTGACAAACAGCCTATTCAGTTTCTAACTACTGTGAGCGCTGGTCCTCTCATAGGATTGCATGGGAAACGCCCCGACATATGCCTAAGTGGTATTGTCTGATCCATGAGGGGTGGCGTAGCCATGTTTGGTGTAGTTGGAATGGTAGTGAGACATGCTGCTTACTGGTGTAGGTGGATGTTTTATTACCATTATAGAAATGCTACTTTTATAAAGTGGGCATTCCTCTGTGCAGTTAACTCTGGTGTTTTGCACCTTGACTCCAATCCACGTCTGGGGCAGAGTGACAGCTGGGCTTTGTGCATACTTCTCAGACACCTGTACACAGGGAGGTTTGAGGCATAACAAGAGTACATCTGCTTACTCAATGGTCTTCCTGGGCTGGGAGAGGTAGAGATGGGGCACACATGCATCTGTATAGGCTTCACCCTGGTTTCAGACAAAAGGGCTTATTTACCCCCTGCTGATGTCTGGAGCCAGTGCTGAAAGAGAAAGAGGACATTCCTGGAACCGGTTGCTGGTGGTTGGAGCCCCCTCTCTCCCTTTTGTGAAAGATGTGTGAAATGAGTATAAGTACAGAGGGCTGTCCCCCTCATTTGGAGACACTGAAGAACACTTTATGGACTGTACACTGGATGTTGTTGGAGGGACTTGCCAAGAAACACCTTGGTACTGCCCTACTGTTGGATTGACCTGTGACCTGCTAGGTCACTATCGGGACTGCCACTGCTCTCTTCTGGACCCTTGTGCTGGCCTGCTTGCCTGGGCCCTGCAGCTTTGTGCCCCAACAGCTGTATCCAGGAGCTGCCCCCCACGCTTTCCTGCATTTCGGGTGCTCTGGTGCTGTTACCTTTTGCTGGGCATGAGTAGAGTGCCACCTGGCTATTGTGGAGAGCGTTCTGAGGACCCCAGCGCGAGAAGAGCACTTTACCCCTTTTTCCTTGGCCAGCCGTGAAGAGATCTCCAACCTTTTCCTTCTACAGCACATGAAGAGCATGTTTTTCTTTTATTAGCAGGGGTGTGGAATTTAATAAAATATCTACTTGCCCATGGGACAGGTTGTTTCTTAAATCTACTTGTCCTGTAAAAAAATATACTTGCCCCTTTGGTGCCATGTAGTGCGGCGACAAATTATGGCAGTAGTCTCATTATGTAAGAGCTATGATAATAGCCTCTCTGATTATGCAAGGGCTACTACTATAGTAGGGCTTGAATACTTGCAGTTTCAGTCCCTACTATAACAATTTTCTTATTTTGCTACCATTCCGCAGATCTATATACTGGGCCTGGAGGAAGCAGTAAGCAATAGTTCCAGGGCTGGAATGCCTTTGAGTCTGCAAACATACTAGCTTGTATGTATTAAGGATTTTCACCAGCTCTTCTCTAATCTCTTCCCAAAATGAGAAAGGTTGGAAATGTACTCCTGACAATGGCAGAAGTAGAACTTCTTCCAGGGCTGAGAAAAAAGTGGTTGAAGGGAACATGAACTTGTAAACGCTCAATAGATTTTCACATGGGCAAATCTACACATGCATATTTGCTCATGCTAAAATATGCTTCACAAATATTTTCTAGGAGTACGATTTCCTCGTCTACTTCTGTAAGTTCTTGTGAATTCATGAAAGCCACTTATTCAAAGACATATACCATGGGTGTGCTTTTAGACTTTCTTTGAGAATTGGGTCCCTAATTAGGTCTGGCCTTAACAAAGACACTTTGGGACATATTTATATTCTGTTTGCGCCATTTGTGCATCTTACGCATAAATGGTGCAAACTTAACTCCATATATATATTTTGAATCTAGACCCATCTAGCATCAAAATATTGGAGTTTGCGTCATTTCTTGGATGCGTGAACCCAACTTGCGTCAATGAGATGCAAGGTAGGCGTTCCAATCCAAAAAATAACACTAGCCCCATAGCACCATATTTATCCCCTGTGCTAAAATGACGCACGCATGGGAGGCAGACCCAAATAATGGTGTTAAGCTTGCTTCGTGCCATCATTTGTACACCTGGTTAGACCAGGCGTTAGGGGACCCATTTCCATGGCTAAATGCCATGGAATGAGCCCAGAGGTGCCCACCCCAAGCACCAGGAACACCCACACCCACACCAGAGGATGGGGGACCCCATCCCAGAAAAGTAGGGTAAGTATAGGTAAGCATTTGTTAGTAAAATTTTAAGTGCCATTGGGGGCCCTGACATGGGGTCCCCTGCATGGCACTGAGGGCAGTGGCCATGCCCAGGGTCACCGGTTCCCCTGTGCTGGCCATTGGGGTTGTGGGTACTACTCCTGTCTTTTATAGGACAGGAGTCATGTGTTTATGGATGGTTGTGGGTCAGGAAATTACACTAAGCTGGTTACCGGCATTTGCTTTGCCTCTAACCAGCCTAGCGTCATTGTTTGACGCTCAACCTCCATCTCCTCTACCGCCACGCCCACATGGCTAGCATCTGTTATTTTGACGCTAGCCCAAGCTTAGCGCCGGCTTGCACCATTCCATTAATATGGCACCCGGCTGACGCTGTAGAATGGCGCAAGCTGGCGCTAAACATCTTGATGCAAAACTGGGTTAGCGCAGTTTTGCATCAAAAAGTATGTGAGAAAACAGGGCTGATTGCACTGGCCCCCTAACTTTTTGCCCCCATTTTCCACTTTTTGCTGGTGTTTTCCTGACTCTGATGGTGCCCTGGGTACTGCTAACCAGTCCCAGGGCCTGTGCTCTGTGTAAAATGGATATGCAAATTAGGCTAATTATAATTGGCTAAGTTACCCTACCTATAAGTCCCTAGTATATGGTAGGGCATGTAGGTTTAGGGACCACAGCATAGGTAGTGCACCCATTGGTGCACTGCTGAGGTGACCAGTGTCATTTTAAAGACAGGCCTGCCTTGCTGGCTGCTTTTAAATTAAAGTTATATGCAAATTCGACTTTGGAATTAAAAGTAGTTCTAAAGTCTTAAACTACCTTATTTGTACATTTAAGTCACCCCTAAGGTGTGCACTATGTGCCCCTAGGGCTGGGTGCCAGGTAACTATAAGCAGGGACTTTATAAAAATAGTTTTGTAAGCCCTGGTGGGGTAAAAACAGCCAAATTCGTTTTTACCTCATTGTAGTGAATGGCCTTCCTAGGCTAGAATGGGGAGACTTTATTTTAACTTTTAAAGTCTCCTTAAATGATGCATACCAAGAATTTGGTATCACATTAATTGTTGTAATAAATCCCACAACTTCCAGTTGTGGGATTTAATATAACTTGTTCAGGTAAAGAGTTTTAAACTTTACCTGAAAAGTTGCCAATTTCAGCCCTGCATTGTTTTTGATGCTGTGCTCTGATTGGCCAGCCTTTAGCAGTCTGGCCAGGCTGCCTTGATGAGGTGTGAAGTGGCCTGGCTTCACACAAAGGAATGTGCCTGTGGGAGGGAATCTCCCCTCAGCAGATGGGGAGGCAGGAAGGGGGAGGGCTGCCAAACTGGTCTTCAAAGGCAGAGAAGGACATTTGGAGCAACCAGCAACACCCCCACATCCTGCAACCCCAGACAACTAGGTGCCTCCTTGATTAGATTAGGAGAGGGCAGGAGAGGGGTGTGTTTATGATTTTTAGCCACAGCAGTGGGTGGGCTCAGCCAGATGTAACCTCCAAAAATCAGATTCAGCCATGATGGATTTTTGGAGAATGTTGCCTCCTGGGATTGATTTTTGCCACACTTCCCAGGAAGTGGTCATCACACGGGGAAGGACCCTGCACCTGATTGGTGAACCAGGACCCCCCTGCATTTCACCCAGGTGCAAGGATAAAACTGGCAGACCTGCACCCACACCTCAGTTCCCTACCACATCCAACAAGGAAGAACAACAGAAGAAGAAGGACTGCTCTGCTGGACCCCTGGCCTGCACCTGGAACCTGCACTCAGAAGGACTGCACCAGCTGCACACTTGGGCTTCACCACAAGAAGGACTTTGCCTGGCTTCAACTGGTTCAAGGAGGGACTCCCTGTTTGCTACAGGTGAAAAATTGCTATCCAGAGTCCCCTGCACCAACTCCTTAAGAAAGCGACCAGCTGACCACTGTCCAGTAGCCAAAAAGGAGTGTGCGCCAGGTGCATTCTGGGAGTTGTAGTCCGCACCCCCCAAGGACCATCTCAGAACTTCTGGACCCTTGGGGTGAGCTGTGGACCCCAAAAGAACCTTAAAAGGACATCTGGGAGAAGCCCAAGAAGTTTGGACAACTTTTGTAAAAAAAGCTCCATAGAGGGACCGACCCGCCGCGGCAACTCTAGCCGGCTTGCCTCAACCACGACCCGGCCTGATTTGCTGGTTCGTCCCGGTAAAGAAAATCTCTGAAAAAGAGACTAAGTCCGAAGGTAAAAAGTTGACCGGGACCTCCCAGCCAGCGTATCGAGGAGGGCTCCATGGACGTCGGATCCAGATCCAGGTTTACCCCGGTCGAAGGATTTTCACCTCGAAAAAACGACTAAGTCCAAAGGTAAAAATCTCCACCGAGGATTCCAGCATCGCGTATCCGGAGAAGGGCTCCAGGAGGTCGGATTGGACTGGCAGGTTTGTCCCGCTGAAGAAAATCTTCGAAAAAGAGACTAAGTGTGAAGGTAAACTTTTAACCGAGGCCTCCCGCGGCCTGTAGCCAAGCAGGGCTCCATCGCGGTCGGCCTGAAACTTTGACTTTGTCCCGGTTGAGGTACAACCAGATGACCCGATTGGCACTTTTTGTTTCTAGTCGCTAAAAAAATAATAATTCTTTAAAAATTCATATCTCCGGTTCCCCTTATCTGATTTTATTCGTTTTGGTGTCATTTTAAAGATAAAAATATAATCTATTTTTATAAATTGGTTTTGGATTTTTAAACTGTTTCCTGTGTTTTATTTAATTACTGTTTTGTGATATTTGAATGCTTTACACTCTGTCTCCTAAGTTAGGCCTTGACGCTCGTTGCCAAGCTACCAAGGGTTGAGCTGGGTTTAATTTACTGAGACCTAACTGGACCTTAGTTGAGGTTAGTGGCCTATTGCTAAGTGTAGGTACCTACCTGCCCTTACCAATAGCCCATTTTCCAACAAAGTATAAATATGCCCTTTTGTTTTTATTAAACTTCTATTTTATGTCTCTATCTATCAGTTGGCTTTACTGTGAGTGATCACTTCTGCTCTTCCACAAGGGGCATATTGGCATACACAGTAGTTTTGTTCAATGCCAGGAACTACTGTAATAATCAGATGCGTAAGGAAACTGGAGGGGGGGGGCCCTTGAAAAGAACATGGAGGGGTCCCCCCTCCGGACTCAGGGCAGGTGCTGTGCTGAGGGGGCCCTTTAAGGGGGGCAGTGGGGCCTTTGTTACACCACTGGTGGCAACGTGTGCTTTTTGAGACCAAAAACATTTTTTTCTTTTTGCCAGTGTTTGGGACAGTGGCGAGGGCCTGTCAGCTCCCACAACAATAAAATGTTACAAAAGCCATGTCAAAACAAGACACACACTGATGAAACCAAAAGACTCACAAAAAATGTAAGATCGGTTGGCTTTGCCAGTGCTTGTTTATTTTCCTACTTCCTATAAATCATGTTGGAAATGGTTACACTGATTTTCCATTAGGAATATTTTTGGGGAATTCTAGCATGCATCAACACATTTTACTAAATGATTTCAAAGAAATAGCACCTAAAGTTTGATACTAGCGAAAAAAAAAAAATCCTACTTGCATTTGTTTTCTGAATTTTTTTTTTTAAAACAAAGAATATAGGGCCCTAACTATTTTCTGCTATTTCTTACCAATGCTTGTTTTTTTTCTGAAAACATTTGCATCTAATCAGAGAGCATTCTGTGAGTATTATACTTAGCCTCATATTGTTAAACTTTTCAAACGTGTGTACACTTTTTTTTTTTTTTACTGGAACCACTGTCAGTAGTGCAGTGTGACCTTAATTTACAGCACCCACCCCAATAATGAAGGCTTTTCATTAGTGAACCATAAATACAAGTTTGAACAGCATTAACACATGGACACAAATATTACCTCAACTGCAGACCCTCTCAGTAAACTGGCAGACAAAGGGTTTGTGCTGCCCGGGGTTGGGCCTATTTGTCCCAACGACAGTATTAAGAATTCCACATCCCTGCTGAATTAAAGTACCCGGGTCAAATTGTGTGTACCACTATCAGGGTCTCTGGTTACAACAAATCATTTTGCAGGAATTGCTATATCAGGGATTTATTATTCTCAGAATCATCCATAGGTGGCATATCAAGGACCTTCAGTTGTGCCACTCTGACCACTTGTTCGGCATCTCCAGTTCTATCTCTAAGTGAACCACAGCAGGAATTGCACAGTTTTTTAATTGATTCTGCTGCCTTGGGGCTTTACTGTGTTCAGCCTCATAAGACTCTAGCTTCTAGCCTCTGGCTCAGCCATCCGAGTTTAGTTTACGCTTGTGCCGCCTTCTCTTTCAGATTCTCCATACCCCATACAGTAGAGGGCAGTTTTTTTAACAAAACATCTAGTCATAGCCTTTAACTTATTCACTAATCCTCAGGGACTCCCCTTGATCATACCAATGGAATGGGAATGTTTGACCATCTTCCACCAGGCCTTGCGCGAGTGCCATGTACACACAAAAGACTCAGGGGGACATTTATACTCCTTTTTTTTTTATTTACGCAAAATCGACGCAAAACTGACTCCATATTTCTATTTTGATTTTAGACATGTCTAACGTCAAATATTTTGGCGTTTGTACCATTTTTAGATGCATGAACCTACCTTGCATTAATGAGATGCAAGGTAGGCGTTCCCATCTAAAAAATGGTGCCATCCCCATAGCCCCATATTTATCCCCCGTGCTGAAATGACGCAAGGGTGGGAGGAGGGGCCAAATAATGGAGCAAAGCTTGCTTTGCACCATTATTTAATGCCTGGGTCAGACCAGGCGTTAGAGGACCTGTGGACCCATTTCCATGGTCAGACAACATGGAATGGGTCCACAGGTGCCCTCCCCAAGCCCCAGGAACACCCCCACCACCACCAGAGGGATACCAGAGGATGGGGGACCCCATCCCAGGTACGTAGAGGTAAGTATTTTTAAAACCTTTTTTAAAGTGCCATTGGGGGCCCTGAAATGGCCCCCCTACATGGCACATGATGCAATGTCCATGCCCAGGAGACCCTTGTCCCCTGTGCTGGCCATTGGGGTGGTGGGCATGACTCCTGTCTTTTGTAAGACATGAGTCATGTGGTATGGATGGTTTTGCATCAGGAAATGATGCTAGGCTGGTTAAAGGCATTTTTTTTGCCTCTAACCAGCCTTGCGTCATTTTTTGGTGCAAAACCCACTTCCCCCATGCCGCCACCCCCACCCGGCTAATGTCATTTTTCCCAGATGCTAGCCTACCCTTTGCGCCGGCTTGTGGGATTCCATAATTTTGGCGCCCGGCTGGCGCTCTGAAATGACGCAAGCCAGCGCTATACTTTTTTAAACAAAACTGCGTTTGTGAAGTTTTGTGTCAAAAAGCATTAATATGGGCCTCACTCTTCTCCCTAGTTCCTGTATTCCTGCAGTGCTTGTCCTTGAGCAGGATGTTAATTAGAAGTGGCCTTCCCCCAAAGACCAGATTTTCACCTCTGTCTGGAGTATCAGGCTTCAGAAGGTGGCACTATATGGGCTGACACCCTATATTCATTCAAAATTTACATGCAAAATCAGGGGTAACTGGACAGTTGGACTTGAACCGCCTGTGCCATACAGGTTCATGCACTTAAGGGAGAAGAATTGTTCAAGACTACTATTTCCCTGCTACCGTGATGTGGAAGTTTGCTGGAGCTCCACAATGATGTAGAAGTTGCACTGAAGCCCCATACAGGAACGTTCCCCCAGGTGTGTTACTGCCCCTCAAACAACTCAATTCTGAGGTCGACCACCACAGTCAGTGATTCCAGAACAGGTCCTGGTACCACCTGGTCTGTCGGCTCTGTTTCCAAGATGTCCTTCTCTTGCCTTCTATCTCACTGAAGCTAAAGGAGACTTGCTGGTCTGATACATTAGAACACTCCCAGAACTGGGATTCAACACTTCACTGATTTCCCAGGCAGATGCAGCAAACCATTATAGGCCTTCCTCCCACAAGGACCCTATTTGATATCAGCATGCCAAATATCTAGATCTGTGCCATTCTACCTGCTGTTCCAGTCCCCCTCACATTCCAGATATTTGTCAGTGCACGGCGTGCAACAAGCTTCCTCCCCCTTCCTGCCAGCAGATCAAGCCTATTGTTCTCAATCAGGAAAGTTATTTCACATCCCATCAAAAAATTACTGCCACTGGAGAAGGGAGAGCCTGGTCTACACGGCATTAACTTCTGGCCAGGCTTTCAGGAAGGGAAAAGCAAATGTTCAAAAAATCAATCTTACAGCATTTTTAACAAAAAGCTAAGGGCCTGATTTAGAGTTTGGCGGAGAGGGTTACGCCGTCACAAATGTGACGGATATTCTGTCCGCCATATCATGATCCCATTATAGCCTATAGGAATCACAATACGGCGGACGGGATATCTGTCACATTTGTGACGGAGGAGCCTGTCCGCCAAACTCTAAATCAGGCCCTAACTTTAAAACTGAATCAAATTTCTGGTAAATATTACAATAGTGCATGAATGATTTCTGTAGTTGTTTCCTCACCTGACTTATGAAAACTATGACTTAAGTTTACAGACAGAGTTTTAGCATAGGTGAAACATTACAACAGTCTACGTGTTTTTTTATCCTGTCACTGTAGACACATATCGATCTAAATATCAGGCACATGTTACCTTTAAATGTTATTCTCTCACACCTTGCAGGAATCAAGGCACTGCTTATAGGTGACTTACCTAATACCAAAATATACTTTAAGATATGACAAAAGCAGTTCTTTTTGACGCCTGCTTGCTGCAGAAGTCCACACTGCATGCCAGGCCTGAGTCAGACTTTTAAAGTCGCTTATTAGGTTAGTGTAAGCCAACATTGTGGCCATCTCTCTGCCACTGTTGCGCTTCCTGACCCTTATTACTGTGGCCTTCAGGAAATGATAAATATGGCATTTAGGAATAGTCAAGCTTGCAGTATCTGTAGGGGTCGGAGAAGACGCACTTGAAACTGTTTACCAGTCTCCTAGCGCACAGTCCAAACATGCCAGTAGGTCAAGTCCCATATAACAGCAAATAACTTGTGGAGCCCCCCTGAAAAGGCATTTCCCCTGTCACAGAGGAAGACTAATTAATTCCTTGGCAGAGTTCCTTGTACATGGCACAACTCCAACTTGGCAGGCTTAACTATTAACAAAACAAGGGTTCCTTTGGAAACAGTAATTATTAAAACCTTGTAGTTCATGGAGGACATGAGGTCCACACTTATGTGCATCTGAAGTGTGTAGGGATCTAGAATCGTCTGGTGATCAAGTTCACAAAACTCACAACCAATTTAGGATTGAAAACAGCCACGGCCAAAAGTGATTACTCAGGCAACAAATATGTTGTATTGTTGTTACGCTTTCAAAGACGCTGCAAGTAGGGTTGTGGGAGGTGCAGCAGCACCCACAAAAATAACCAGGCTGGAGTTCAGAAGGTGGAGGAGCCATTAGGAGGCCTTCAGCTTTTGTGTTTATCACATTTGCTGCGCGTTCAAAGACAAACGTCAAATGTCAGGCTATGTCTTACTTTTATTTGTCTAACTGAAAAGTGAGGGGATTTTTGTAAAAGTGCCCTAGGTAACAAATTTGGCAAGTGAACAGAAAGACTGTAGGATGTCAGGTTTTGTTTAACACAAAACAACGTTTAATTACCTGTAAATGAACTATAGATGTATTCCAAACTATACATCAGTGTAGTATAGTGCCACTGTTGGCATAATTTAGCCCCCCACACCTTTTGCCTTTTGATGATGCCAACTTTGACTGAAAGTGTGCTGGGATCCTGCTAACCAGGCCCCAGCACCAGTGTTCTTTCCCAAAATCTGTACCTTTATTTTCACAATCGGCACACTCATGGCACACAGTTAAGTCCCTTGTAAATGGTACCCCTGGTACCACGGGCCCTTTGGCCAGGGAAGGTCCCCAAGGTCTGCAGCATGTATTATGCTACCCTGGGGGAGCCCCTCGCCAAGCACATGCACACTGCCTCACAGCTTGGGTGTGCTGGTAGAGAGAAAAAGGCAAAGTCGACATGGCACCCCTCTCAGGGTGCCATGCCCACAGACCACTGCCTGTGGCATAGGTAAGTCACCGCTCTAGCAGACCTTACAAGTCCTAAGGCAGGGTGTACTATACCACGGGTGAGGGCATAGCTACATGAGCAATATTCCCCTATAGTGTCTAAGTCCATTCTTAGACATTATAATTGCAGTTTAGCCATATTGAGTATATGGTCTGGAAGTTTGTCATTACGAACTCCACAGCTCCATAATGACTTTGCTGAATAGTGGGAAGTTTGGTATCAAACTTCTCAGCACAATAAACCCACACTGACTTAGAGATGCCCCCTGTATTTTATCCAAACTGCTAGTACAGGACTGACCAGTTTGTGCCAGCCTGCCACTTCCAGACGAGTTTCTGACCACATGGGTTGAGAGCCTTTGTGCTCTCTGTGGCCAGAAACAAAGCCTGTCCTGGGTGGAGGTGCTTTTCGCCTCCCCTCTGCAAGAACTGTAACACCTGGCGGTGAGCCTCAAAGGCTCAAGCCTTGTGTTACAGTGCCCCAGGGCACTCCAGCTAGTGGAGTTGCCCACTCCCCAGACAAAGCCCCACTTTTGGTGGCAAGTCCGGTGGGGAAATTAGGAAAACAGGGAGGAGTGACCACCCCAGCTGGGACCACCCCTAAGGTGTCCAGAGCTGAGGTGACCCCCTCCCTGCAGAATCCTCCATCTTGGTTTGGAGGACAGGGACCAATAGGGTTAGGTTTGTGCCCCCCTCCCGAAAGGGAGTGGGCACAGGAAGGGTGTAGCAACCCTCAGGGACAGTAGCCATTGGACTACTGCTCTCTGACCCCTGTAGCGCCCCTAAATCTTGTATTTAGGGGCTTCCCTGAATCCAGTTCACCAGATTCCTGGCAACCTGACAAGAAAGAAGGATGGACTGCTTAGCTGAACCCCCAGCAGAGAAGCAGGAAGACGATAACTGACTTTGCCCCAGCCCTACCGGCCTGTCCCCTGCTTCAATGAACCTGCACAAGAACAGCGACGCATCCAGCGGGATAAGTGACCGCTACCAAGCTCCAGAAGACTGCCCTGCACCTAAAAGAACCAAGAACTCCCATTGACAGCGGCCCTGCCAAGAAGAAACAAAAATCAAGGACTCCAGCACCACTATAAATGTTTGAGTCCTGACCACTCAGCACCCGGTGCCCACGGCCCATGTCCAGGTAGCCCAACTGACCAGAGAGGGTCCTTAGGCGATTGCAAGCCAGTGCACACCCTGGGTTGACCTCTCCACCCCTCCACGATGACGCTTGCAGAGGGAATCCCGAGGACCGCCCTGACTGTGAAAGCTCTGCACCAAGATATCCGATGCCTAAAGACCCACTGCACCCGCAGCCCCCAGGCCTTGGAGAACCCGACCTCCGGTGCAGCTACGTTCAGCTGGCAGCCCTCCTCCCTGTCCAGCCTGTGGTTTGCCCGAGACAGCCCCCTGGACCTCGCCTGCAGCATCTGAGTGACCCCAGGGGTCCCTTCATAGAGAACCATTGGAAACCGACACCTTTTTTACACTCCGCACCCGGCCGCCCCAGGGCCACTGAAGGTGCGTGTTTGGTGCCTACTTGTGACCACCCCCAGTGGTCCTCTTAACCCCCCCGAGGTCTCCCCTCTGAAACACGGGTACCGACCTGCCTGCAGATCTGATTCCGAGTGTCCCTTGTTTCCATAGGACCATTGTCTTCCTACAATCAGCAATTAGGAATGCAGAAATGAAGCACAATTCTTTTTAAATCTGAAGTGTGATAGAAACAACAATTGTAATAGGAACAAAGCAAATCAACATGTTACTTGGTGTTGAGCAAATGATAAAATTTACTGAAACCAATTACCACATGTGAGAAAGTAGCCACTTTCTAGCATGGTTACCCCCATTTTTGGCCTGCTTGTCAGTATGTTTAACTGTGTCACTGGGATCCTGCTAACCAGGAACCTAGTGCTTATGCTCTCTCCCTTTAAATGTGGTTGTTGGATACTGTTAACACAGTATTCCACTCATAATTGGCATACTGGTGCCCCCTTATAAGTCCCTAGTATATGGTACCTAGGTACCCAGGGCATTGAGGCTCCAGGGGATTCCTATGGGCTGCAGCATTTCTTTTTCTACCCAGAGAGAACCCATACAAAGGCTTCTACAGGACTGCCATTGCAACCTTTGTGAAATGGTGCATGCACCCTTTCACTGCCATTTACACTGCACCAGGTCACTTATAAGTCACCCATATGTCAGACCATCCAACCCTGAAGGCTGGGTGCCGAGTACCTTTGTGTGAGGGCACCCCTGCACTAGAAGAGGTGCCCCCAGGTAATCCAGGACCATTTTCCCAGACTGCATGAGTGTGGGACGCCATTTTACGTGTGCACTGTACACAGGTCACTATGTACAGCTTCATAATGGTAACTCCGAATATGGCCTTGTTTGGTATCAAACATGTTGGAATCTTACCCCAAGGCTTTTGCAAGCATTGGTTGTATGATTCCATGCACTGTGGGGGGTGCTGGGGGCTGTACTGCCATTACAGCCTTCTGAGGTTTTCCAGGCAGCCCCAGCTGCAGCCACCTCACAGACAGGTTTCTGCTCTCCTGCTCTCCTGTTGCTTGAGCAGCTCAAAGCCAGGAAAACAGAACAAAGGATTTCCTTTGGGAGAGGGATGTTACACCCTCTCCCTTTGGAAATAGGTGTTACAGTCATGGGAGGGGTAGCCTCCCAGAACCTCTGGGAATGCTTTGAAGGGTACAGATGGGCCCTCCTTGCATAATCCAGTCTACATTGGTTCAGGGACCCCCAGTCCCTGCTCTGGCACATAACTGGACAAAGGAAAGGGGAGTGATCACTCCCCTGTCCATCACCACTCGAGGGGTGGTGCCCAGAGCTCCTCTAGAGTGTCCCTGGGATGTGCCATCTTGGATTCCAAGTTGGCAGGGCACCCTGGGGGCATCTGAGTGGCCAGTGCAAGCAGGTGACGTCGGAGCCCTCCCCTGATAGGTGCTTACCTGTGTAGCTGTCCAATCCCCCTTTCAGGGCTATTTAGGGTCCCTCTCTTGGGTGGTTCTTCAGATTGGGATTGCAAGAGTCCAGCAGGAATCCACTGCATCCTTTACTTCACCTTCTTACCGACGGAACTGCATCTGGACCCTCAAGGAACTCTACAAACTGCAACAAAGAAGCAAAGACAACTTCTGCAACATTGTATCTTCAGCTCCTGCCAGAAACTGCAACTGTTTCCAGGTTGTGCATCCTCCGAGGACTGCCTGTCTTCAGCCTGCACCAGAAGAACGAAGGAATCTCCCTTGAAGTGAAGGAGTCACTTCCCTGCTTCAGCAAGCACCTCTCTCTGCAGCGACGACCGGTGGCATAGGTCTCCTCTCCTGAAGATGTGTGTGGATCCAGCAACATGAGTGGTGGAATGAAGTGGTCCTGACTGTTCAGACGTCCAACTGTCCAACTTTGGTGGAGGTAAGGACTTGCCTCCCCATGCAAGACAGTACCCACATGCACCGCATGTTTTGCAGTTGGCATGGCTTGCTGGCATCCTTCCATGAAATTCTTTGTGCACCATGCAGCTCAGGCCCTCAGCACTCCATCCTGCAAGCACAGCTTCCTGCGTGGTTCTCCGGCTGCATGGGATCCTTTGTGTAGTGCTGCGTGGACCTCCTTTTGCACCTACTTTGTCCCTGTGCTGTGGGACTCTTGTGCACGCTGCCTGGTCTTCTGAGGGCTCTCTGAGTTGCTGAGAGTCCCCTCTGTCTCCCCCTCCTGGGTAGAGGTCACCAGCCCTTCTCCTGGTCCCAGGCAGCACCATTTTCCGATAACCGTGAGCTTTGCGTGTGCCAAGGCTTGTTGGCGGAATCCATCAACGCAAACCAGACTGCAATCATCCATCCATCGTGGGACATCATCTGCACCCACCAGGAACCTGCATCCATCTTCTTGGGTGCAGTACTGACTGTTGTTTTTCACCGGTGGTTCTTCTTTTGCACCTTCATCCGGGTTAGCAGGGGCTCCTGTTATCCCTGGACTCTTCTGTGCTTCTTGGACTTGGTCCCCTTTTTCAACAGGTCTTCAGGTCCAGGAATCCATTGTTGGTGTCTTGCAGTCTCTTCTGGTTCTTGCAAAATCTTCTCTCACTTGTTCTTGTGTGTTCTAGGAAAGTTACTGTGATTTACTCCTGCTTTCCTGGGCTCTCGGGTGGGTTCTATTACTTACCTTTGGTGTTTTCTAACTCTCCCAGCGCCCCTCTACACACTACACTCGCTTAGGTGGGAAACTCATTTTCACATTCCACTATTTTAGTATATGGTTTGTGTTCCCCCTAGGCCCATTTCTAACTATTGTGATTTTCACTATTTGCATTCATTTCTAACTGTTTTACAGCTATTTCTGTATTCTAGTGTATATACTGTGTATATTACTTACCTCCTAAGGGAGTATAGTCTCTAAGGTATGTTTGGCAATTGTGTCACCAAAATAAAGTACCTTTATTTTTGTAACACTGAGTATTTTCTTTCATATGTGTGAGTACTGTGTGACTACAGTGGTATCGCATGAGCTTTGCAAGTCTCCTAGTTAGGCCTTGGCTGCTCATCCACACTACCTCTAGAGAGCCTGGCTTCTAGACACTGACTGCATTTCACTAATAAGGGATAACTGGACCTGGTATAAGGTGTAAGTACCTTAGGTACCCCCTACAAACCAGGCCAGCCTCCTACACCATACATTATTGTGTTTGCGCTCTATGGTTCTACCAGTAAAATTGTAGGTCTATGCAAATTTAGTGCAATTTCAAACCAAAATGGGCTGTCTGTAAATTACCGTACTCTACCTCACCAGTGCCCCAAAATGCACCACCGGCTATATACTACATCCTTACCACTCCCCTGCTGAATGGGTGTGGTACAGACTTGCTACACTTGGTTTTTTTTGTGACACTTGGATTTTTCACAATCCCTACGACTTCAGTGATATACCATTAATGACAGCACCACACTCTGAAAATTCTTCCAAGACCACTGTATGCTTTAATTTTCATCCACAGCAATCCAAAGAATAAGTTATTACAAAAGTGCTTCAAGTGCACAAACTATGCAGTGCAACACAAACTGTTTGTAACAACAAATAAGGTCCAGATTTAAGAGGGCCTAGTGCCACTTTAGCGCCGCCTTCAGTGTCTTTTTTTTACTAAGGCGGCGCTAGGGTGGCCTTTTCCCTGTGCCAAATTTACAAAGTAGCACAATGCATGCATTGCGCCACTTTGTAAACCTTTGCGCTACATTATGCATGCCCCATGCGTTCCCTCATTAGGGGGGATGAAAAAATGGAGCAAAGAAATCTAAGATGGACAGGCTTGTAATTCAAATCGAATATATTATAGTATATCGAGAAGTGAGGGCCTCATTTACTAGATCGTACCGGTGGCGCAGTGTGCCAGACCATATTTACAAGGCCACGCAAAGCCACCTTGCCTGGCTTTAGATGTCCTTGTAAATATAGGCCCCTTACACACATAAAACTGCGTAAAAGGGGCGCTCCATGGGTGTTGCTGTGGGTGTTCCCATGCAACACCCATGTAATGCTAAAGAATTTGACGCATTCCCAGATTTACACATTTGGGAATGCGTCAGATTTGTACGCCACCTCAGAGGTGGCATAGAAGTGATGCAACGGGGAGAAATATCTTTCTTTCTGCCCGTTTTTCCTCTTTCTATGTGTGCAGCATCCTGTGATGTTCATCCTGTGAGCTGGCCAGCCCCAAGCAGGTCAGTTCTGAAGAATGGGTATCATTCTTTTGCAGTAAGGAGGCCATTTTAGCTGGGGCTTAATCCAGCTGACTAATATGAAATGTAAGTGTTGTCGTTTTATTTTGTGAACTGTAGTAACCACCCTCTGTTAAGGGCAGTGCTGCTGTTTCCAACACTTCGAGCGCCATAAACTGTTCCTGTAGAGGGGCAGGTATCGGTGCACCTTGGTAATTGCTAGAAACAGACTTGAGAGATGAGCTCGCCGCTTACTGATGGCTGATCTGCCATCTTTGTCACTGGGTGGCTCCAATAGCCCAGGGACTGTAAAGAAGAATGAACCAAAATTAGAATGACACTTTCAGCAAAGTAATCACTTAAGAAGCCAAATCCACTGCCCACTTTAAACATGCAGGTCTGGGGTCTGCTCAAGATGTGAATGCCACTTTCAGGACACAGTGGCTAGCAAAAGTTCACTCTTAATTCCTTGCTGTAGTTTAGTAGCATTATAATGCATGAAGGGCTGCAATGGTTGGATAAAAGCAAGTCTCAAATGTCCTCATTATGGGTGAATTGTAACATCTCTAGCCACCTGTAATAACGCAATGAGGTACATCTTCGAATGTAACAATTTATTACAGTATAGTTATGACATCATAATATCTTGTGGCAGCAGCCGAGTTCAAAAGCAGGTCATAGAGCATGATTAGAGATGCAGTTTAAATAAATTGAGAACTGTTTTGCCTTCTTCTGATCGGTTTTTCAAAACTGAACACTGATGAGCAGAAAGGAGATATTTTTGACAACATGTTTATTTTTTGCACACAATGGGGTCATTACAGGAAATAAAGAATCTCTCTGCATGTTTCTACACATTTTGAGCTACGGGTTTTAAAAAAAATCTCACTTGCATTAGCGGATTAACCACTACTTGGTGTGTTTAGTCCGGAAGTACAGATTTCGCTTTTACTCTTCATGTCTGCAACCACACTATTTTATATGAAAGAGCAGAACACCAAGAATGTAAGCAGTTTCTGGACAGGTTGATTGTGTGACCATGAATTATAAGGAATAAATTATTTTTGCATAACTTAAGGCAGCAGATACTTTACCCCATATTTATGTATTTTTTTTTTATTACAAAAAGTTCTGGAAAACAGCTAAAGCTGATTGAAGCCAAGAGCTTAAAAAGAAGGCAGAGGATGTCAATGTGCGTCTCCTCAGCACTGATGACACAAGCAGGCTGGAGTCCTGCACAATTAATCATGTGAGACCCAAGCAGGTTTCCTTGCCTTTGGTTGTTAGATCTTGTTAAAGCTGGGAAGGAACTCCCCTGTGAGGCTGTAATGCTGCAGAATCCTCTAAATCCGCTCCAGCACTATAGAAGCTCAGGGCCCGTGAAGGAGGAAAGCGTCTGATCACCCCGCCGCTACAGCTCGGTGGCCAAGGCCTACGCTGCTGCCAAGCAAAGCGCAATGCTTCCTCTACAAGTGCTGCTAATCTCTACAACCACCCTGAAGCTCAGTAGGACCTCTGAATGGAGGTCTAGCTGCTTCATGGAGGCTACATTTAAGCTGGTTTTAATCACCCTTCTGCATACAAATGAACTGAACGAGCTGAATGATGTCCGTGGAGGAGCGTCCGTTGAGTACTGCGCATGATGCTGATCCGCCCTGGCACATCACTGAGCAAGCCTACCCCGACTGCATCAGAGCATCATCTCTCTTCAGGACCAAACACATTTAACCACATTTTCTGCTTATGATTTCCTACAGAGGGAACTTGGCCATGCAGGGTGGGCTGGACTGTTCCTACTGGCGCACAACTGAGGCCACTTTACCTATGGTGTATCCTTGTCTGTAGTGGCAAGAGAGAAAAGAATAAGAGAGACTAAGGGGCATACTTACAAAAAAGTGGTGCATCGGTCCTGATGCGCCACTTTTCTTGCGTCACCCCTGCCCCACCTAACGACACCATGGTTGCTCCTTATTTACAATGTGGTGCACCATGGCAGTCGTTAGGACAATAGGGTCAGCATTTTTGATGCTACTGTGCCACTTTGTTGCAGTAGCGTAAAAAAATTTACACTAGTGCAGCAAAGCACAGGGAGGCCCATCGATTAAAATGGCTGCATCATTTTAACGCCTGCTTTGAACAGGCGTTAATAATGACAGAAAAAATGGCACAGTAAAATGTTGTAAATTTCATTGCGCCATTGTTTCGGGCCTCTCTGCATCGTAACGCCCCCACCTTGTATACATTACGCCTGGCACGGGCACAAGGTGGAGCAAGGGTTTACAAAGTGACGAAATACAAGGATTGCGTCAATTTGTAAGTACAGTGCAGGGGAAAGCCCTCCTTAACGGCGTCTTAGTGTAAAAAGGTGGCGCCAGGTGCTTGTAAATTGCCCCTAAATGTGGACCCAGTGACTAACAGTGCCAGAGACTAATGCAGGAATTCCACTTTTCTCATTGACGCTTTTCACTTCACCTGTTACTGTCATTTACCGATGTATTGTTGAATTAACATTCTTTTATAGTGCACCGAACATCTTAAGCAACAAAGAAACATAAAAACATTTACCTTTGTCCGGGGACCTGCACCCTGACAGAGCTCCACGCGTTTGGGCTAGGTTTGTGCTTTAGATATAGTGCGCACATACATGCAAATATCTATAAATACTTACATATGTACGTACATACACATATAAATACAAAGTAATGCAAATTAAACAATTTCAGGCAAGGGAATGGCTTGGATCAAAGGCTTCGAATGAGATCCAGAATTAGAGTGCTAAACTGACATTGGTCACATGCAAATGAACTTACAAACAGACCGGGATGGAGTTGGCATTTAAATAAAATCACGGGATGCCTACTACATGCCCTTTTACTGAATGTGGTCCTTGGAGAGCTTCTGACAGGTAGCACATTGGAGATCACTTCTAACAGGACACAAAAATATGGAGCGGCTCAAAGACCAGCGCTAAAGGTTTTTTCTTTTCTTTTTTTTTTTTTTTTTTTTTTTTTAAAGAGTATGTCTGGTTTTAAGATTTTTTTGTTTTGTTAGGAATTGTGTAAGCTGATGATGTTCAGAGGATCCCTTCACTCCTCCAGATGCATCAAAGGTTGGAGATGTGCTTCTAGTACTGTCCCGATTAGACTAGGGTGATGTAGTTTATACTGACACTCTGAAGAAGGAAGTACATAAGTAGCTGAGAGTTCAGAACTGGTAGTTGGTCTCTGCCCAGATATAAAAGAATGACCATATTTTGTCAGCCCTGCAAGAATTTCACTGGCTTCCAGTGGAACAGAGAGAAAATTTACATTTCCTGTGCTGCTTACAAATGTGACAGATGTACAGGCCTGTGTACACGACACCTCAGACTTGGTGGCACCAGTCGCACTACCACTTATGCATATTGTGGTACCTCACCACTCGCCATTACTAGTGTGGTCATTACCAGCGTTACTATAGAGGGAAAATTCTTTGACACTCAAACTAATGAAAGTACTCTGTTCCAAAGCTACTGACAGCTTATCACATTCGCTTTTGGGATCATGTTTTGTGAGTTTGAAGGCACACTGGACATATTTTAAGCTCCCTTCCAAGCTATAAGCTGCCTGAAAGGTAAAAATGCAGCAAGCTACATATTGGCTCATTAGAACACACATTAGTTCTGCGTATTAGGATATTTCTGTACAATGTGAGCTGTCATGTTAAGGCAAAACTTGAAAAACTGAAGCTCACAGAAATATGGAAGAGGTGGATGGGTGCACTTCTTGGGCTACACCAACAGTTATTACAGGGAATCCTAAGCAGATGGGGAAGTTTGTATACGCAGGGATATGTGAAGCCGAGACATCAGAAGGAAGAGGCACATCGGGTCCACCATGGAGGTCCTGAAGTGGAAGGTCAACTGGTCCAGATAACCCCAAGCCTCCCCGAAAGTCCTCTAGGTGATTCACCACCTTCTCAACCTGAGTAGGACTCTGGTGGAACAAAAGCATCAATTATGGCATCTCATATGCTAGTAACCAGTTTCAAATGTAATTAAAAATGCACACTTGCAACTGCTGTGTTCAATGAACTTCTGGACCGGCATGTCAGTTCAACTTGACTGAACAACATCATGACCATTGGTGGACTGTCCTCAAGAGATTCTATGACAAAGCATCACAGCGGGTGCAAGTTTCTAAAATCAGTAAAAACATTTTTTAGATATCAGTTCTCCATAGAACAGGTTGCTACTGGTCTTACATAAGTTCACAATGTCAGGACAGCAGCTTGTCCTTTCATCAGAGGTTCATAGTTTTAGGGGGATTTTAAGGTCATATCATAGAGAATTTAAGGTCAATAACAAAATGGATAGAGACTTCCTAAAATCAGAAGCCATGTAAGGATGGATAGATAAAGCAGCTCCATTCCAGACCAGTCAAAACACATGGTCAACTGACAAGCATTAAATGTGACCGAGCAAGGGGGCGTGTCCAAGACGGCGGCCGGAGCGGACGCTTCCTAAGAGCTCTATAATTCTTCCTCCCTGACCTGCCCCAATGCCCGGTGCCTCAACAGAACTGGCGGCTCCGGGGTGGGGGTGGGGGGGGTGGGGGGGAGGGTGCGACGATCAGCTGTTCGGCGGACCTCCAGCTGCACGACGAGTGGTAATCGACTCCGGGCCAAGCGGAGCGCTGAGTGGCGGTGACGCTGGGCCGGCGATAGCGGTGTCCCCGCCGAAGATGCAATGATGACCCGGAGCTGGGCTGTGTGATCGCCTTCGGAGACGTGGGGGTTTGATGGGCAGTGAGGTGCGGAGGGAATGGATCGACAGGACCCTCCGGTTGAGAAAGTAACGGTCCGCGGATCTGACAGATGAAACCACGCAGCAGGCTCATAAAAGCGTGGAGCTTCCCGCGCTCTGTTGGGATCGCCCCGTGGGACCTGATATTGGTGTCTGAGTACTTAGAACCCAAACTGGTTCCACACACAAATACTTAACTGAATCAGCACAGTTCCAACTCCATTGTGTGGGGAAGCGCCGCTGCGCTCTAATGTTTCCTTTGCTGGGCCCAGCGATCGGCAGATCGCGGACTGATGCATAGGGGCCAGCGGAAGACGGCGACTCTCTTGATGCTGCCTGCCGGAGAGCGTGAGCGCCTAGGTGAACACAGGGCACTAGCAGGTTTGGCAGATGGAAGCAGGGGGCCATTGCGTGAAGCAGATGAACGTACCATGAACAGTGAGTGAACACAAGGCCAAGTTAGAAGTCAGAGCTATCACCATTTATCAGCCGGGCTGACCACGAAGCGGGACGGTTGCCCTACATAATTACGCAGTTCTCCCTGCCGTCTATGAGCAGGCTGCCTCAAGGGGCCTAGCGCTACTGCCCATACAGGAGGTAACCACTGTGGAAATCGCCATTTTCTGGGGACTGTGCAGAGAGTGGGCGTTCAACAAATATGCAGCAAACTGGCCTGAGAGAGCGCTGCTTGGCACAGCAGGCCGGCAGAGCTACAACCTTGGCGCTTCTCAACAGCGCACGAAGTAAGACAACTAGGCTGGCACAGTCAGGATCAAACTTTTGTGAATAATGAACACACAGTGACCAATAGAGCTGGAAAACGAGCTGCTACTTTATACTGTAACCTTACCTATGACACTGGCACAAGGGGTTTAAAAGGCAATTCTTAGCACTACTTCTATGGTTGCCTCATTCCGCAGCTGGATTGATTATTTGCTAGACGGTTCAGTGGGTCTCGGACCAGTTGACGTCATTGGCCACGGCAAACATCCGGTGCAACCACAGTCAAGCCAAAACCGCCTAGGCAGCAGCCAACAGCTGAAATGGATGAGCAGACACCGGTCGGACCGGCAGAAACACAAGCAGCTGCGCTGCAACAAACGAATCTAACGCTTCAAGCGCACTCAGCACAATTCGACAAATTACTACAAGCAGTATTAGACACGAAAACTACCTTGGAAGGGAAGGTAGCTGAAGTGAATTTGCTAAGAGCAGACCAACGCAAACTAGCAGACAGGGTCACTGATAATGAACGGTCTCTCAAGGAAGCGTTACCAGACAAAAAGGAGTAACGAGATCAGGTGCAACGCATGGACACAGAGGTCATCCACCTGCAGATACGGGTAGAGGGACGCTCGAGGAGAAACAACATAAGATTCATGGGGTTCCCGGAACAAACTGAATCACCATATGCTGAAATATTCCTGGAGAAATGGCTCCTAGATAAGGTGATAACTACCAGTGCATCACCCATGTTCGCGGTGGAGCGTGCTCATTGGATCCTGAGTGAATAGCCACGCACAGGAGTCCCCCCACGACCCCTGATTGGGCACTTGCTAAACTTCCATGATAGAGACCTGATCCTCCAAAGTTTTAGGACACAAGGCCCGATACAGATAGACAACAATGTAATAACGGCCTACCCAGATTACACAGTTGAGGTACAGCGCAGACGTGCGTCCTTCACTAGAGTGAAACAATTATTGCGAGAAAATAATTTTTCTTACTCCCTGTTATTTCCCGCACGACTCCGGGTGATAGATGGGGAAAAGATCCACATCTTCCCATCCCCAGAAGACGCTTGGACCTGGCTTCATGCCAAGGGGCTCGCCCAACTTAAAAATGATGACTCTAAACAGGGAACGTGGCTTACCCCACAGCCTCGCTGAAGAAGAAAGAAATCAAAGACTGGCACACGCCCATCCAAGGAACAAGTGGCTGAGAGTCAAAAGCAAGCTTTAAAGGAAGCCAATTGGTTTGCTTCACCGTAGAACCGGATCAACCCGGTCGCTGGGAACGCGGCATTAGATCACTCGATGGATCATTCCAGAGGCTCTACTTCTCTGTCGATGTTCGGCCCAGAACTCACGCCACGTATGGCGGATGACATTTAGCGCAGAATAAGAATGTACACCAAAGTACCACAGAATACGATTTAACCGAACGATCCATTGGAACTTATGATGGATCGACGCTTCCCTGCTAGCCGACCCCCTTGGAGATCTCTTCTTGGAAGGGGACATATACGTCAAGGGACATGAGAGTGGTGGGGAGGGGGGTGGGAGCGGGTAGTGTCAAAATCTGGCAAGGGCTGTCATAACTGGACCTCCCATCCCCGACTCTCACGCACCCCCACGCCCTACTGGGTCACCTAATGGACTATACCATGTTGTTTACCACGAGTGCCACCAGTTGTGCCACCGGGTCCCAAATTGGCTACCGTCACAGGAGCCCTTTGTTTGTTTATCTTCCTTTTTTCTTGATATCCTTTTTCATACGCACTAGACGGTGAGAGCCCGGGACGAGGAATAGGGAGGGGAGCAGGGAGCCAGGTTTATGCAGCACAGCACTTTCACACCAGGTGGACACATATTGCTATACTGCAGGAAACCCATCTCACACAAGACGAACTGCACAGTCTCACAAACAGATGGCGTGGCTTGGTTTTTGGTACCGTGACATCTGCATATGCCAAAGGAGTATTAGTATGGATTGCTCCAGAAGTACCCTACACAATAGAACACCAAAAAATTGACATAGATGGATGGTTTGTACAGCTGGTGGGATTCCTGGATGGTAGGCCGCTCACCATAAGCAGGTTTATACGCTCCCAATTAAAAGCAAGGAGACTTTCTCCTATCGCTCACACCCCGGCTGTTTCAAGACCCTACAACTAATTACATTTGAGGTGGCGACTGGAACTGAGTGCCGGACATATACAAAGATAGGTCACGCCCCCCCATTGGATGGCGCTCTCAGTAGGAAAACCTTACAGTTGTTTCAGACCTGGATCTCAGAGTGCAGACTTGTAGATGTGTGGCGTACACTATATCCCCACGACAGGGAATATTCCTTTTTCTCCCCGGTCCACCACCTTCACACCCGCATAGACTTGCTACTTTGTTCTACTGAGCTTATTTGTAGCTTTTCAGAGGCTTTCTACCTAGCTAAAACTATATCGGACCACTGCCCACTATTGGATGTCCTTGGCTGGGGAAGAGCGCTGACGCGCATTCCTACCTGGTGACTGCAACCGACTTTGCTGTTAGACCCACCATTTCATCAAGAGCAGATAGAACACATCACCGACTATTTGACTATTTCAAACTCAATAATGGAACGGTGTCATCGCGGGCCATGGAGTGGGACGCCCACAAGTTGGTGATCAGAGGCCAATATATGTCGGCAGCAGGGGGGGCACGTCGAGCGCTGACGAATGAGCTGGTGAGGGCGGAGGCTGTGCTCCGTGATGCGGAGCGCGGATCTGTGACAGGCGCGTGACCCCAGAAGCACGTGTGCGTACGAGCGAGTTTAATACTCGCTTGCGGAGATTTGACTACCGTCGTTATGTAGCCAGAACAGATTCTGAGGGGGATCGCTCGGGTAGACTGTTGGCCTGGCTGTTGCGAGGAGAACAACAGCGCAGTCCAATAGGGGCAATAAAACTAGATTTGGGCGAAGTGGTCAACTCCCAAGCAGAAATAAACAATACACAATACAATACAATATTACAGCACCTTATACGCGCCCCCAACCACTGCCAGAGCAGCTAGGAGAATTTTTTCAGGTACTCCCCCAGGCCCGTCTTTCTGCAGCGCAGCAAAGCGGGTTGGACAAAATAATAGAGGTAGAGGAAATACAGATAGCACTACAGCAATTAGCCAGCAACATAGCGCCAGGCAGTGACGGTCTCCCAGTAGAGTACTACCGTACATGCTCTGGGCAACTAATCAAGCCGTACATAGAAATGTTACATGAAGCATTCGAGAAGGGCAGGGTCTCGGGGTCACAGCGAGAGGCGGTGATAGTTGTTCTCCCGAAACTGGGACGAGACCCCCTAGATGTGCGTTCATACCGACCCCTCTCCCTTCTGAACCTGGATTGCAAGCTTATAGGTAAGATCCTGGTGAACCGCCTACTGCCACTGATGCCCTTGTTGGTACACGACAACCAATCGGGCTTTATCCCAGGTCGTAACACTTCATAAATATTAGGTGTCTATTACAGCTCATACATGATGCACCTATGTTCGACCACGACCGAGTAGCGGTCTCCCTAGATATTGAGAAGGCGTTTGATACGGTGGGTTGGCCCTTCTTGATGGAGACGTTACATCAAATGGGGTTTGGACCGATATTCACAAAATGGATTAGCATCCTGTATGCCGACCCGGTTGCTCGTGTTAAAACAGGCGGGATAATTTCTGATGGGTTTCCTACTGGGAGGGGTACGAGGCAAGGATGCCCATTATCCCCGCTCCTGTTCGCTCTAGCGATCGAACCATTGGCTGCACAACTCAGAAAAAGAGCTCAGGACTAGGGCATCATGCATGGCACCAGCCACCAGATTGTTTCATTATATGCGGATGATGCGCTGATATAGCTGTGTAACTGCACAGCTGCACACCCGGGTCTGCTGCAACTACTAAGCCAATTTGGAGACCTATCGGGTCTGCGGGTTAATTGGTTAAAGTCCTGCCTGTTTCCCCTAGCACCATCTCCAGAGGGGCTTCGCTCTGTTGCCCCGATACACGCACTCCTGGGGTCTTATACCACCTTTAAATATTTAGGCACTCAAATATATCATGGTATTGATGACCTGAGGGAAGGCAATCTGGGACGCGCACTACGATCAATCAAAGGATCTTTGCCTTCCTGGAGATCACTTCAGCTCTCGCCCATGGGTAGGGTGGTGATCGCCAAAATGATTTCCCTCGCTTGCTGTACCATTTCAGTGCTCTCCCAGTACTAATCCCTTGTGATTTTTTCAAATTATTGAGTGGCCTCACGACGGAGTTGATTTGGGGGGAGGGCCGCCGGCACGTAGCACTTACTTCCATGCATCTGCCGCTTGAAATGGGTGGATTAGGCACCCCGCACTATGTATTATGCTGCTGCCCAGATACAGTGGGTGTGGTGTTGGATGCAGACTCCCCCGAATTCAGAGGCAAAATCAGTACACGCCAATCTGGGAGATATGGGGGTGTTACAATGGCTGATGGATCGTAATGATCTGACTGGTCAGCGTCATATCCTGATGCATGTAGTCCACAGGTGTTGGCGCAGGTACATAACTGGTGGCAATCAGAACCCTCCATTCTCACCCCAAATCATGCTGCTTTCCATTCCATGGATCTCCAAATTAACTAGACAACATAGGTTATCTCAGTGGTCCACGAAGGGAATACTAACGATTGGGGACATATTTACAGAAGACCGCATGATGACATATGCATAACTCGTGTCCGCATATGAGGTGGACATGGGATGGTTCCTGACTTATTGCACACTACAACAACTTACGCGCCAGACATGGTAATGTGGAGACAAGGAACTCCAGACATCTCCTATACCGCACGAATTATTAGCTGGCCCAGGAGGTCATTGCAGCATATCTCACATATACAAAGCCTTATTGGGTAATCCAGAGGTAGCCCAGCTCCATGCGAAGATAAGATAACACCAGGTACTACCTGCTCCGCTAACTCAACAAGAATGGAGCACTGCGCTCAATCTAACATGCACAGTATCTCGCAACCCCAGATTCCACTTCACGCAATTTAATTATCTGCACCAGACTGATCTGTCTCCGGGTAGGCTGAAGCGCATGTTTCCTAAGTCTGTCCAGGAGTGCCCCAGATGTGGTGATTCCCACGGCACTTTTTACCACATGATATGGGAATGCCCACAGATACATAGGGCCTGGTAGGACATCACTGCGTTGATAGTTGAACTGATTGGGCGCCGGCTTTCTCCCACGCCGGCATCCTGTTTATTGGGCCCAAAATTGAAAGGAAAGAAACAAGTACAAAGATGCATCGAATTGGCATTTATACTATTCAAACGCTTAATAGCGATGCAATGGAAAGCCCCAAATGCGCTGGATGCCCGTCAGTGGACGAGGGATATGCTGAAGTGGGCGAGAGCGGAAGCACAGGTGCTGCACTCGCTCAGGGATAGAGGGGTGCTGAATAAAGAACTAGATATATGGGACACACTAGTCATATCATTCGAAACCAAAGATGACACGCGTCCACCTTGAATCTGGGGGCGGCCCTAGTTCACACATAATTGTCTTAGTCATGTGACTAGCTCACAAGATGACTTGAAGCTCTTGACGCTGTAATGACAGTAAACTGGACAGGGAGCGCCAAACACATACATAGACCCTGAATCAAACAACATTTGCGACACACCACATGATATTTATTGTACAAGCAACGCATAAGAGACACTATGGAATGGGTGAGGAGGCCTTGTCTAGAAGTGGACTCAACCGTGATGTGTCGGTGGGAGGAGTTGGCGAGGGAATTTCACGACGACTGACAGGTGTAAATGATCAGCACTGGTATCCTCTTTAATTGCCCCCCCCATAATGTAATATATTAAAGTCACATATACAATTACTAAGGAGACGCTCTCCTTCCTTCAGTGCTGCAACTCCTTATTCTGTCCCCTCGTGCCTCTCCCTCCCCTTCTTTCACCATAATCCACGAAGTTCACCCCACGGTTCATGGTGCCGTCAATGATCAGTTGGCTGGCTCGCTCCCCACCGCCCGACCTTAGTAAGCCTTTCAGACCCTCGCACACCATCACCGCCCCCTAGTATGTTCCGGATTGATACATTTTTTCCTTTTCTTTTTCTTCTTAATTCTTCTTGTTTTGGATCATTGGACAATACATTGTCATGTCATTTTGGTAGTGCCAAGGCGCTTGATTGTATATGATAATTGTGGTTATTTCATTCAATAAAGAGATTCCAAAAAAAATGTGACCGAGCAAAATCTACTGAGCTACCCGTCAGTGTCAGCCCATCCAGGTTGTACACTGTCCTTCTTCAACAACAACAGAACTGTGGGCACAAATTAATTCTGCTCTCAACAACAACAAAAAGGTATTCTCATATAGAGGAAAAAGCACACCAAACTTCTGGTACTGTTGCCATTCTCGTACATATATCTGTAAGGCAATGCCTTCCAGGTGTGTACTAACCAACAATATGTATATTTTATAGCTCCAATAGTACCCTTTTTAAATGATTTACAGGTTTGAAGCAGGCAATCCAACTACCTGGTGCATCAACTAAGAGATGGCACACTTCAAGAGAACAGCCAGGCAACTGAAACTGATGAGTGCGCGCAGACTGCGCCGGGCACTCGGGCTGCACCACTTACCTCCAAAACAACACATTGCTGCAGGACAGCGAACAAGGAATCCCCACTACTGTCTCAACAGTTAAAGGGGAACATAAATGTCTACAAATTGAACAAAGTAAAAGCAAAATGTAAAGTGAGTGTTGAGAGCGACCACGGCTGCAGAGCGGTTGCACTGTGGACTGGACAACGGAAAGGTCTGTGAAGTGTCCTTGTTGACTGCCCGAAAGAGCCCAACTCCACCCTCCAGCCACAGGGCCCTGCGGAATCCTACACACCGCCTGTGCGAGAAGCGCATGGTCTTCTCTTGAATTCTTGACATTTCTGGTACGCTCTTTCCACAGATGTACGATTGACACATCTGGGTCACCAGGGGGTGGTAAAAACAAAGACGTGGATGGTCTGGTTACATAACATTGACCAACAAACGGAAAATCTCAGATGTCACTGTTTTATGTGCTGACTGGCTGGACTAAAGTGGCTGCCACCACAGAGGACATTTTTGTCTCCATGGTCTTGCATCTGCGTCAACTTTGCTTGCCTATCCAGCAGGAGCAGATTGTGCAAGAAGTGATAACAAAACTGTAGAAGACCAGAATTCAGACAACTGTCCACCCTCTAAAGGAAAGCGTTTATTTCCTACCTTACATCCCTCAGAATTCATCATTGAAAATCACTCCTTGATGAGTCCATGCTAATAGGAAGCACAGAGATTTATGAGAACTTTGAACAATGTTCTGAGTATTGCAGGAATGAAACAAGATAAAAGAGAGTAGGACATTTAAAAAAACAAGCATTTGCAATGCAATGGGTCTTGCGTTTGTGAGAGTTAGAGCTATTGACGTTGGAAATGGCAATGCCTTTTACACATGTGTTTTGGTTTGGAGAGGAGTGGATGTATGTGGTGTGGAGTGGAATTATGTGGGCTGAATTGGAATTGTTAGTTGTGTGATTGTGTATGTTAGAATTGTGCGGTGTGGAGTGGATTTGTGTAGTGGAATTGTGTGGCACTGTGTACAGTGGAATTATGTGGATAGTAATTATGTGGTATTGATTTTACTGGAATTGTCAGGAAGTGTAATTATGTAGAATGGTATTTTGTGTTGTGGAGTGGTATGTAGTAGATTTTAATTATGGGGTGCGATGTTGAATTTTGTGCCCTGATGTGGAATTCTGTGGTGTGGTTTGGATGTATGTAGTGTGTTGTGTGATTGTGTTGTTGAGTTGAATTATGTGGTTTGTTGTCAAATTATGTGGTCTGGAATGGAAATTTGTAGAGTTGAATTGTGTGGCGTGGAAATGTGTGGCGTTGAGTGAAATTATGTTAATTGGAATTATGTGGTATTGTGTGGAGTGTAATTGTGTGGATTGAGCTACCAAGTTTAAAAACAAGGAAAACAGATCAGAACAACGTGCTTTCACAAACATAGCTCTTGCATTCTGGCAAAACAGCGAAATGTATCCTAATTATTTGCATTCACGATGCAGCCACACAGGAAATCCATAATTACCCTTAAAATGCACTAACTCGACATATGCTTTGAGGACGATACTTTAATTTCTTGCTTTGCGATGTTCACTACAAACTGAAACATTCTGGGCATGTTTCCGATCAGGCTCAAATCTTTAAAACTGTAATGGGTTTTACTGCATTGATTGCGCCCTACACAAAAACACAAAGCCACCCTCAAAATAAGTAGTTAGGGGCCATTGCTCTCAAACATCGATAGATTACTAGCACCACCCCAGCCTCTCCACACACATCACATTTTGCCCGCAAGTATTCAGTAATACGCAAAATAGCTAGTGACTTGCACTGATACTGTCTTTTCCTGCTGTCCCTTCCCGCTCATAAGTGCAGGTACCCAGACACCTTGCAGTGCCGGCCCAGTCAAAGCACTGGCCACCCTTCAAGGCAAAGTATCAAAGGAACATACTGCCGCAGTCACTACTGGGAGGGACGGGCAGACGAGCCGTGCAAACACAAGACTTCTTTATTCTGCGGTGCTCCCTGTTCCATCCCTGATGTTTGTACACTAGGCTGCATATTCACTGAGCTCGAGTATAGTGAATTCATGCTGTCCAAAGGCCAGCTGTGACTCCAGGGTGACCAAGTGAAGGCGGCGCAGTGCATTAGACCTTCAGGGTTTCAACTTACAGTTAATATAGTTGTAATGAAAGAAAAAAAAAAAGGCCAGAGCTAAAATGCCAAATGACGAAAAGGAGACAATACTGTGATGCTCATTGTAGAAGGACACGTCATGGATAGGAACAGTGTAACAGGAAAGCTCATCGAGGTCATACTGAGCAAGCAACGACGTGGGAAGGGTGGTGGGGACGGGCAGACATGAACAGGAAACTCAGGGACAGGCGGAAGGTGTTGGGGGATGGCAGTGCGAGCCGATTCAAAGAGCCAGGGTCGCCATAAACGCGAAGGAGAGGGACAAAAGAAAAGATAAGTATTTCACTCACAGTAAAACATACCGCCAATCGTGCAATTTTCTATGTAACTGGATCAGTCTGGAAGGCAGTAACTAACCAGCCTCAAGGCCGGACAAACATGAGGCATTAACCAACAACATCAAGGTATTTTTGAAAGGCAAGCCCAAGAACGAATGAAAGTGATGGGCGTGAGGTGGGCTTGGTTAAAGTCCAAAGATGGATAACAACACGTCGAAAAGCAGCGCTTGTGCGTTGCTACGCTCGACCGAAAAAATGTGAAGCAGCGTTACAATACCCGTTTCTACTTGCATTACCCAACCACTGACTGATCGGCTGCACCATCTTCACTCATTGTGTTTGGCCTCCCGCTGTCAACCATTCTGATGCAGTTTAAGGTAAGCGCTGTAAGAGAGGGAGACAAGAATGTTCCTGCATGACCATTTCCATGGAAGGAAGTTCAGGATCCCCAAATGCCAGCAACCAAGGAGTGTTGCCTCTCCTAATGGAATAATGGTGTCTGCTGAATGAAGAGACGCAAGGGTGCCACGAAATACGTCACATTTAAAAAAAAAAACTCAGGGCCTGATTCACAAACTGCACATTGTAGTATATTTTGTAGTACTACAAAGAGCTTTTCACAAACTGTACTACTGTACAAATGTAATGCTTTTGAGTATCTGTGGACTGTTTGCAGTAGGTCCGAGCCTCTGGTAATTGCCCTGGAAACATTCTAGTCCACCATTTTTCTCCCACTATCCCACTCCAGACACAGACCACATATATGTAATTCATCCATGGTCCTGCTCTGGTGGAACACTTCATCCCAAACTGCCAGGCCAGGCCCCTTTGAACAGGAACACATACAACCCCAGACCTGTTTCGGCGAAGCCTTGCCAGTGCGACACAGCTTCACGAGTTGCAGGGACCCGGCTGAGATCAAGGGTGTTTAGCTCCAGAGTGGTCTTGTCTGACGTGATGTCACATACTTAATAAAAGGGTTAACTGCACCACAAACACAAGTGCCCTCTTGCACTTCAGTACCTGTGGTTTATGAGTGGTGTAACAAAGGGCCACGCAGCCCCCGTGGTGCCGGGGCCCCCTCAGCACATTACTTGGGCCTGACCGCTCCTGCATAAGTCTGGAGGGGCTGCCCTCAAGTTTTGTTATGCCACTAGCTCGTGTATTGGTATTTCGTCAGTACTCTGATAGCATGTGTTGCCCCAACACAGGAACAGAACCAGAGCTTTAAATGGAAATACTTAAGTGCTGTACTCACTGTCCAGAGTGTCCGGCTCCTCCTGAGAAGTGCTTGTACTCACTGTCCAGAGTGTCTGGCTCCTCCAGAGAAGTGCTTTTACTCACTGTCCAGTACTCACTGTCCAGAGTGTCTGGCTCCTCCGGAGAAGTGCTGGTACTCACTGTCCAGAGTGTCCGGCTCCTCCAGAGAAGTTCTGGTACTCACTGTCCAGTGTGTCTGTCTCCGCCACAGAAGTGCACCAGCACTGTACAGTGTCTGGCTCCTCCTGAGAAGTGCTTGTACTCACAGTCCAGTACTCACTGTCCAGAGTGGCTGGCTCCACCAGAGAAGTGCTGGGACTCACTGTCCAGAGTGTCTGTCTCCTCCTGAGAAGGACTGGTACCTACTGTCCAGTGTGTCTGTCTCCGCCACAGAAGTGCTGGCACTCACTGTCCAGTGTCTGGCTCCTCTAGAGAAGTGCTGGTACTCACTGTCCAGAGTGTCCATCTCCTCCAGAGAAGAGCTGGGACTCACTGTCCAGTGTCTGGCTCCTCCAGAGAAGAGCTGGGACTCACTGTCCAGTGTCTGGCTCCTCCAGAGAAGAGCTGGTACTCACTGTCCAGAGTGTCCATCTACTCCAGAGAAGAGCTGGGACTCACTGTCCAGTGTCTGGCTCCTCCAGAGAAGAGCTGTGACTCACTGTCCAGTGTCTGGCTCCTCCAGAGAAGAGCTGGTACTCACTGTCCAGAGTGTCCATCTCCTCCAGAGAAGAGCTGGGACTCACTGTCCAGTGTCTGGCTCCTCCAGAGAAGAGCTGGGACTCACTGTCCAGTGTCTGGCTCCTCCAGAGAAGAGCTGGGACTCACTGTCCAGAGTGTCCATCTCCTCCAGAGAAGAGCTGGGACTCGCTGTCCAGTGTCTGGCTCCTCCAGAGAAGAGCTGGCACTCACTGTCCAGTGTCTGGCTCCTCCAAAGAAGAGCTGGGACTCACTGTCCAGTGTCTGGCTCCGCCAGAGAAGTGCTGGCACTCACTGTACAGTGTCTGGCTCCTCTAGAGAAGTGCTGGTACTCACTGTCCAGAGTGTCCATCTCCTCCAGAGAAGAGCTGGGACTCACTGTCCAGTGTCTGGCTCCTCCAGAGAAGTGCTGGGACTCACTGTCCAGAGTGTCCATCTCCTCCAGAGAAGAGCTGGGACTCGCTGTCCAGTGTCTGGCTCCTCCAGAGAAGAGCTGGCACTCACTGTCCAGTGTCTGGCTCCTCCAAAGAAGAGCTGGGACTCACTGTCCAGTGTCTGGCTCCGCCAGAGAAGAGCTGGCACTCACTGTACAGTGTCTGGCTCCTCTAGAGAAGTGCTGGTACTCACTGTCCAGAGTGTCCATCTCCTCCAGAGAAGAGCTGGGACTCACTGTCCAGTGTCTGGCTCCTCCAGAGAAGTGCTGGGACTCACTGTCCAGTGTCTGGCTGCTCCTGAGAGGTGCTGGCACTTACGCATTAAATGTATAGGAGCAGTGCTGAGAAGTACAGGTACTCTCCCTTTCAAATTAAAGTGCTAGTTCTCAGAACCTGCCCATTTAAAGCACTGAGTAGAACACGCTTTTCGATAAAAACCACGAAGAACGGCATCACGAGTTAAGCTCACATGTATTTTACTTTATTCCCTAATGATCTGGGTCCCGTGGACAAAAAAAACAACAGAACCCTAAGTAGCCGATTTGTGTCAAGCAATGTCTAGCAAACATTAAATCATTCTCCCACTCCAACAGAAATGGCCGAAAGAAGGCCCACGCGACCAAGGAGATAGTTAATGGGACTGGGTGGAAGTGACATCGATAAGAGCCGGAGTCCGCCCGGCTCGCGCCGCGCTGCATCTTAATGGGTTCCGGCGCTAATGAGGATGGAGGTGGGCTCGCGGCGGCGCGAGGCTAACCAGCTGCGATTGATTGCTGGCGCCGCGCGCGCAGCCCCCGCTTCCCGCCAGCTGCGCGCGCTCCCTGGCGGTGCGAGCGCCTCGAGCACGCCCACGCCAGGCCCCGATTAGGACGCCTCCCTACAATTTAAATGGAAGGCGAAGCCTGGGTTTAACAAAACTCTCGGGAGTGGAGGAGACCCACGGAGACTTACTGCTCCCGGTGCAGCAGACCAGTCTGCTTACTGCACCGTCCTCAGGGGCGCGGCTTGGTCAATAAGCTCAGGGGGCCGTGAGCTTCAGATTTCCCAACTACCACGCTGGCATATGTTAAAACACATCACACGACAGGGGCTTAAGGGGCACTGGAAAGGGAGAGGGATGCGAATTGGTAGGAACACTTAAGTGAGAGAAAACAATATTTTTAAAAATGACCAATTTTTTTCAGGAGTTTCAAAACAGGGAGAGCAAGTGTGCGTTTTTTTGTCTGTTTATGTAAAAATTCCTGGTGAAATCCGACAGGCAGCTCACCATACCCGACTGAAAGCACCGGTACCCAAATATTTATCAGAAAAGGCACTGATTAGAGCAGTGGTTCCCAACCTGTGGTCCGGGGAACCCTGGGGGTCCGTGAAGCCTTCTCAGGGGGTCCGCGAATGCTTAGAAAATGTAATAATATTAACAGATTAGGGGCCAGATGTACCAAAGGATTTTACCCATTCTGTGTCTATGGGAAAAAGCTTTCGTACATATGGCCCTAGGTCCCCTGCTTTCAGTAATGACTTAGTAGGGGGTCCCTGGATTCCAATAACGATTCAGTGGGGGTCCCCGGGCTCCAGTTATGATGAAGTGGGGGTCCACAGAAGTGAAAAGGTTGGGAACCACTGGATTAGGGGGTGCAACAGCCCAAACACCCCTTTTGAAACTACGCCCCTGACTGTCCTGAGCTGGTCCTTGGGCACAGATGCTCAGGGAAGGTCGGCTAGTGTTGCTAAACAGACGGGGGCGGCGCACTTGACACAAAACGATCGCCGACCCCGGGTCTTCCAGACCTGGTCACGCCCACGGGGGTATTTGGTGTTTCCTTCCCGTTACTCCGGCCGGAAGTCATATCTAATAAATAGGAGCGGTGAGCGTGGGAACGGGGCTATTGCAGAGTCCCGATCGCACTGACTGCATCGCAAATGCTAATTGGTCCAACAGTTTATTGGTCCTCAGCCTAGCCCTAGCGTGCGGTGCACCCCAACACCCCCCGTTACAATCCTGTTGAGAGGCCAACACACATTTTCATTTATAAGTCTTTCTGCCCTTTTAATTTCAAGATCTAGTATTCTTGCATGCTGTGGTCAGTCTGTGTGGTCTTGTTTTTTCTCTTAAGCGATCATGTCTCAAGTCTGCCTACAAAGCAGTGGGTTTCAGTATTAAGTCTTATGTGAATGACAAACCAAGGCCTGTGTCATTTAATAACCGCCCTACATCCCCCAAGGTGTGGGTATGTATGCTTCCTCTGTGCATTATGGTAATGGCTGAGACGATTTAATAAAGGGATGAAGACAGACTGTATAAGCTACTCACCAATGGACCTAGGAAACCTGGGCACTCTACAGCACAAACCCTGCTGTACCTCACCCCCGGCTTCAGCGTGTGCCCTGCTGCACCACTTCCATGGGGAGCGAAGACACTGCAGGGAGAGGGGTATGCCCACCTTGATACAGCTTCAGTCCCTCATTTAAGGGGATTTGGCATAGGGCAGAGCAGCAACTCACCTATTTCTCCATTGCAATGCATTCCTGTCCTTTCCCCCTGCGCTGGTGCCGTTTCAGCAGCCTAGCGCCAATGCAGACACCCTTACACCTTGGTGCAAGGGTGCCTGTGTTGACGGCAAGATTGTTTTTATGCAGGAAGGGGCACCTTCCCGCTTAAAACAATCCTGAGAGGCATTTTCTTCTTTAAATAACAGGTATATATAAAGCGCAGCTGTCACTCCAAGAAGCATCCTGGCGCTATGTTTAAAGTAATTACTACAGATCCAGAAAGAAATAACAAATGCACTTAAATGAGTAATACAAGGAATCTGGGGCATGAAATAACTAAGGTCCTCATTATGACTGGCGTGAGTAATAAAGTGGCGGTAATTACCGCCAAATTATGACCATGGCAGTGCTAACTCCCATAGACAGCCAATGTACCCCACCAACCGACAGGGCTGAAACAACACTCACCACGGCGGTAGCAGTCAACAGCCAGGTGGAGACAAAGTACCGTCCACCATATTTTGACACATCAATCCGCCATGTTTTCTGGGGCGGTACCAACGCCATCAAAAGCTTGGTGGGAACGCATCACAGAAGAGAAAGGACTCACCATCGGAAACACAGGGAAGAACAACGCCTCCAAGGAACTGGAACTGCAAGTCTTCCAGATTCTCATCTATGTTATGCTCCACCTGGAACACCAACGCAGACGAAGACAACGGTCAGTATAGCCGCCTAGCACACAAGAGAGGGAGGGAGGAAAATGAGAGTGACACACACACGTGCGACACACACCTGCCACACACACACACAATACACACAACTAGCTGCACACAAAAAACAATGGCACAAGATACACAGCACAATAATGCAAGGACAACAAGATTACACTAATGAGAATGTATCGATATTAACAGCTACTAAATAATCCAATTGTACGTGAAACAGATATGTACAAATGTGTACAAATGTACACAAAGGGCCACTGCCCAGTCCAAAGTACTAAGGGCCCACATGGCCACAGGGCACAGTCCAAGGCCCAACTCGAATCCTGACTTAATCCGGATAGAACTCTGCAGGGGCATCAGTTTGCAAGTGGGCAGGCACCTCAGGGGGATGGGGGCGGGGGCACCTCAGCCGAATACGGGAACAAGCCCACTGGTTTTGGAGGGGGCTCCATGCCCAAATCTCTGTGCTGTGGAGTGCAAGGCCACAATCTCTGGAGTGGGTGACTTTCCCACTGGTTCTGGAGGGGGCGCCATGCCAATTTGTCAGTGCTGGGGAGTGCAAGGCACAGTCTCTGGTGTGGGTGACTTTCCCACTAGTTCTGCAGGGGGATCCATACCCATTTCTCTTTGCTGGGGAGTGCAAGGCCACAGTCTCTGGAGTGGGTGACTTTCCCACTGGTTCTGAAGGGGGCTCTGTGCCCATTTGTCAGTGCTGGGGAGTGCAAGGCCACAGTCTCTGGAGTGGGTGACTTTACCACTCGTTCTGGAGGGGGCTCCATGCCCATTTCTCTTTGCTGGGGAGTGCAAGGCCACAGCCTCTGGAGTGGGTGACTTTCCCACTGGTTCTGGGGGGGGCTCCATCCCCATTTCTCTTTGCTGGGGAGTGCAAGGCCACAGTCTCTGGTGTGGGTGACTTTCCCACTGGTTCTGGAGGGGTCTCCATCCCCGTTTCTGTTTGCTGGGGAGTGCAAGGCCACAGTCTCTGGAGTGGGTGACTTTCCCACTGGTTCTGGAGGGGGTTCCATGCCCATTTGTCAGTGCTGGGAGGTGCAAGGCCACAGTCTCTGGAGCAGGTGACTTTCCCACTGATTCTGGAGGGGGCTCCATGCCTATTTTTCTTTGCTGGGGAGTGCAAGGCCACAGTCTCTCAGGTGGGGAACATGCCCACTGCTCCTGGAGGGGGCCCCTCGTACAGCAGCCCGTGGAGTGTGGCCTACATGCCCTCCGCTGGTGGTGATGGCTGCACTGTGGTGGCCAGTGGAGGTGCCTCCTGGGCAGCCTCTGCTGGTGGTGAGGGCTGAACTGTGGTGGCAGGTGAAGGTACCTCCTGGACAGCCTCTGCTGGTGGTGAGGGATGCACTTCCTCAGCTGGCAGTGGGGGCCCTGTGACCACTGGAGGTGGTTGAGGTGTCACCCGGACAGCCTCTGCTGGTGTCGGGGGCTTCTTCCCCTTCATGGCATGAGGCGTGGGATCTTTACCCTTCCTGGCAGGGGTTGAGGGCTTCTTCCCCTTCATGGAAGGTTGTGCATGTTCCTGAGCCTTCCGGGCAGGAGTCAAGGGTTTCTTCCCCTTCTTGGCAGGAGGTGCAGGCTCCTTCCCCTTCATGGCAGAAGGTGTGGGATCCTTCACCTTCTTGGATGGTGGAGTGGGATCCTTCACTGACTTGCCACCACGACTAGGTGGTGCCACCACTCCATGTGGACTGTTTGGCTGATGTGCTGGGCTGGGTCGTTGCGACCCTGTTTTTACTGGCAGGATGGGAGGGATGGGGGAGGGACGATGTCAAGTTGGGCAAGGAAAACTTAGGGACGGTGGGGCGAGAGCGGGGATGGGAGGGGAGGTTGAGGGAGTGGTTGTAGGAGGTGTATGTCTACTGGATTTGGGTACAGGTGCATGGGCAATATGCTGATGTGAGGTGGATGGCTGTTGGGTGTGTCAGTGCTTGCGTCTGTGTCCTTTGGGGGGGGACAGACAGGGTGGGAGAGGACACTGGGGACATGTGCATGGATTATGTGGGGGTGTATGCTAGTGAGGTGTGTGTGCTGCTTGGTGTGGTGATGCTGGTGGTGGATGCTGATGCAGTGCATGCAGGTGTGAGTGTGGATGTGACTGTCAGGGAGGTGGTGGAGGGGGAGACAGTGGTGGCAGTGGATGTGGTTGTGTCTGCAACTGTCTGGTGTTTGCGTAAGTGCTTGTGGGATGAAGTGTGGTGCCTGTGTTTGCCTCTGCCACTCTTGGGTGTTGTCTTGTGTGCATGCTCGTCTGTATGTGTACATGGGATGGGTTGGGGTTGAGGAGACTGGGACTGGGAAGTGGTAGTTGGAGGGGAGGGCAGTAGGAACAGGGACAGTGGCTGCCATCAGAGAGGAGCCCAGAGCCTGAATCGATCTCTGTTGGGCCGCCAATCCACTGTGGATGCCCTCCAGGAATGTATTGCATTGCTGCATCTGGGATGCCAGCCCCTGGATGGCATTCACAATAGTTGACTGCCCTACAGAGATGGATCTCAGGAAGTCAATAGCCTCCTCACTCAGGGCAGCAGGGCTCACTGGGGCAGGGCCTGCAGTGCCTGGGGCGAAGGAGATGCCCACCGTCCTGGGTGAGCGGGCACGGCCAACTCACTGAGGGGCTACTGAGAGGGTGGCGCTGGTACGGGGTTGGCGGGTGTACCTGCAGCTGGGTTGGTCACAGAGATATCCGCCACTACCAGGGAGCTTCCATCGGAGGAGGTATCTGAGCCTTTGTTGTTACCTCCTGTCTCCGCCTTGGTGCTCCACTCGCCTTCCGTCCCACTGGTTCCCTCGATGTCGGTGGACTCTGCCTCCTGGATCCTGTGGGATGCAGCTCCCTCTGTCGCCGGTGCCCCTGCTCCTCCGCCAGATGATGCTGATGCACACATGGACAGGATTACAGAAGAAAAAAGGGGGGGAGATAGAAAAAGGAAAAACTGGGTCAATTACTTCACCAGCACCACAGTTGGCATACACATCACAGTCACACACAGGGATCAGGCTTCAGCACTATGTATTGCACTGCCAGTGATTTGGGTAGATGCCACGGCAAGATGAGGGCCACACACCACCAACTGCACCCCTCCTGGGACCCACAAAGCCCTAACTGACATGGAATTCTAACAAGCTAGGTTACCTGCATTTGCCATACACCCAATACCCTAGAGTTGACTCATGCTGCAATGTCTGGCCTGGCCTTAGGGGCACCCACTAACTCACATCCACCACCCCGATCCCATGCTACATGCCAAATTTTTTTATAATGCCCACTGTACTCACCTCCTTGTGGCTGCTGTGATTTCCTCAAGCGCCCATCCAGCTCTGGGTTGGCCACCGCCAGTATGCGGGCCATCAGGGGGGGTCAGCCTAGATTAGCACATACCTCGCCATTCACACTGTCCCATCACATAAATGCACTATGTACACTGAAGTTGTGGTTCCATTGTTCAAATTGTGACAGCCTACTCACTCTTGTGTCCCTTAGACACCTACCGCTGCGGAGGAATAGGAGGTGGAGACATACCCCATGTACAGACCGCTTGTGGACTTGGCTACAATGGAAGACAGGCACATTATACTCACCTATAGACTGGGCAGGGCCACAATAACTGAGCTGTGTGCCCAACTGGAGCCCGACCTGATATCTGCTATCCGTCATCCCAGTGGGATCCCCCCTCAGTGCTATCAGTGCTCCATTTCCTGGCAACAGGTTCTTTCCAAGTGACAGTGGGCTTGGCAGCAGGAATGTCACAGCCAGTGTTCTCAATTGTGCTGGCAAGAGTGTTGTCTGCCCTGATAAAACACATGTGCAGCTACATTTCTTTCCCCTGGGGGGAAGATTTGGCCACAGGGAAGGCCGGATTCTGTGCAATGGGACATATCCCCAATATTATTGGGGTGATTAACGGAACAAATTGCGTTTGTACCCCCGTAAGAATGAACAGGTGTTCAGGAATCGGAAGAGTTTCGACTCACTGAATGTGCAACTGGTGTGCCTGGCGGATCAGTACATCTCCCACGTCAATGCTAAGTATCCTGGGTCGGTGCATGACGCCTTTGTTCTGAGGAATAGCAGCATCCCAAATGTGATTGCCCAACTACAGAGTCACACAGTGTGGCTAATAGGTGAGCCATGGTCCCCACCCATTGTATGCTAGTGTATGCCTTCAGGTATCATCCCTATAGCATTGTGTGAGGCTAAATGTTGCTCCTCAGTAGTCGCAGGTGACTGTGGCTACCCAAACCTATCGTGGCAGCTAACCCCTGTGAGGAATGCCAGGAGAGGGACAGAGGAACATCATAATGAGGCACATGGGCAAACCAGAAGGATCATCGAGAAGACCTTCGGCCTCCTGAAGGCCAGGTTCAGGTGCCTCCATCTGACAGGTGGATCCCTGTGCTTCTCACCCGGGAAGGTCTGCCAGATAGTAGTGGCATGCTGCATGTTGCACAACCTGGCCCTCAGAAGGAATGTACCCTTTCTGCAGGAGGAACAGACTAGAGATGCCCCTGTGGCAGCAGTAGATCCTGAGGACATGGAGGATGAAGAGGCTGAGGATGAGGACAACAGAACATCAGTTATCCGCCAATACTTCCAATGACTCACAGGTGAGACAGTGCAACTGACCATTCCTCTGACTATTGGTGTATTCTGTGTGGCTGTTGCATGATGACATTAACTTCCTTTGCATCTCAACTTACTGTCACCTATGGCTTGTCATTTTACAGATGTTGGTGATATAACAACTGTGTACTGATGTGCTGACAACAGACAGCTACAGGTCATTTCTATGCTCTCACTGTGTTCAGATAATTTGCACTAGATGTGACTTTTTCCATAAATGCACATTTTCAAAACATAAAATACTAGTAGTCAAGTTGTGTTCAAGGGTGTTTATTGTAGTGCTATGAAACTGAGGGAAAAGTGCAATGGAATGGGGTGATGATGGAGGAATGTCCAGGGTATTGTTCCAGTCTGTTTGTGGCACAGGTGCAGTGTCCAAGGAACCATAGGAAGGGGAGAAAAGGCAGTTCAAAGTGGACAAGGTGACAGGATGGGACACAAGGGGGACAATCAGGAGAGTGTCATTTCCTGGCAGTGGTCTTGGCAAGTGTAGGAGGCTGGCCTGGCTTTTAGTGGGTACCAGGGGGTACCTACACTCTGTACCAGGTCCAGTTATCCCTTATTAGTGTAGATGAGTTGTTTCTAGCAGCTTAGGCTGATAGGAGGTAGATATAGCAGAGAAGCTTAGGCTGAACTAGGAGACATGCAAAGCTCCTACTATACCACTGGTGTCATATGTACAATATCATAAGAAAACACAATACACAGATATACTAAAAATAAAGGTACATTATTTTTATGACAATATGCCAAAAGTATCTCAGTGAGTACCCTCAGTATGAGGATGCCAAATATACACAAGATATATGTACACAATACCAAAAATATGCAGTAATAGCAAAAGGAAGTAATGCAAGCAATGTAAAGTTTCAGTAGGTTGCAATAGGAGCACATAGGTATAGGGGCAACACAAACCATATACTCCAAAAGTGGAATGCGAACCACAAATGGACCCCAACCTATGTGAGCTTGTAGAGGGTCGCTGGGACTGTAAGAAAACAGTGAGGGTTAGAAAAATAGCCCACCCCAAGACCCTGAAAAGTAGGTGTAAAGTGCACCTATAACCCCCATAGAGCACAGAAGTCGTGATAGGGGGTTTCTGCAAGGAAGACCAACACCAGCAAAGCAACCAAAGTGGATTTCCGGACCTGAGTACCTGTGAAACAAGGGGACCAAGTCCAAGAGTTGCGACAATGTCGAGAGTGGGCAGATGCCCAGGAAATGCCAGCTGAGGGTGCAAAGAAGCTGCAACCGGATGGTAGAAGCTGTGGATTCTGTAAGAACGAAGAGGGCTAGAAACTACCCCTTAGGAGGATGGATGTCCCATGTCGTGAAGAAGCTTGCAGAGGTGTTCCCACGCAGAAAGACCGCAAACAAGCCTTGCTAGCTGCAAGGGTTGCGGTTAGGGTTTTTGGGTGCTGCTGTGGCCCAGGAGGGACCAGGATGTCACCACTTGGATGAGGAGACAGAGGGGGCGCCCAGCAAGTCAGGGACCCCTCACAGAAGCAGGCAGCACCAGCAGAAGTACCGGAACAGGCACTAGGAAGAGGAGTGAACCAGAGTCCACCCGAAGTCAGAAAAGGGAGTCCCACGACGCCGGAGGACAACTCAGAAGGTTGTGCACTGCAGGTTAGAGTGTCGGGGACCCAGGCTTGGCTGTGCACGAAGGAAATCCTGGAAGAGTGCACAGGAGCCGGAGCAGCTGCAAATCACGCGGTACCCAGCAATGCAGTCTAGCGTGGGGAGGCAAGGACTTACCTCCACCAAACTTGGACTGAAGAGTCACTGGACTGTGGGAGTCACTTGGACAGAGTTGATGAGTTCCAGGGACCACGCTCGTCGTGCTGAGAGGGGACCCAGATGACCAGTGATGCAGTCTTTTCGTTGCCTGCGGTTGCAGGGGGAAGATTCTGTCGTCCCACTGGAGATTTCTTCAGAGCTCCTGGTGCCGAAAGGAGGCAGGCTACCCCCAGAGCATGCACCACCAGGAAACAGTCGAGAAGGTGGCAGGAGAAGCGATAGATGGTTGCACTAGTCGTCTTTGCTACTTTGTTGCGGTTTTGCAGGCATCCTGAGCAGTCAGCGGTCGATCCTTTGGCAGAAGGTGAAGAGAGAGATGCAGAGGAACTCGGATGAGCACTTGCATTCGTTATCTAAAGAATTCCCCAAAGCAGAGACCCTAAATAGCCAGAAAAGGAGGTTTGGCTACTTAGGAAGGAGGATAGGCTAGTAACACAGGTAAGAGCCTATCAGAAGGAGTCTCTGACGTCACCTGATGGCACTGGTCACTCAGAGCAGTCCAGTGTGCCAGCAACACCTCTGTTTCCAAGATGGCAGAGGTCTGGAGCACACTGGAGGAGCTCTGGGCACCTCCCCTGGGAGGTGCAGATCAGGGGAGTGGTCACTCCCCTTTCCTTTGTCCAGTTTCGCGCCAGAGCAGGGCTGGGGGATCCCTGAACCAGTGTAGACTGGCTTATGCAGAGATGGGCACCATCTGTGCCCATCAAAGCATTTCCAGAGGCTGGGGGAGGCTACTCCTCCCCAGCCCTCACACCTTTTTCCAAAGGGAGAGGGTGTAACACCCTCTCTCAGAGGAAATCCTTTGTTCTGCCTTCCTGGGCCAGGCCTGGCTGGACCCCAGGAGGGCAGAAACCTGTCTGAGGGGTTGGCAGCAGCTGCAGTGAAACCCCGGGAAAGGCAGTTTGGCAGTACCCGGATCTGTGCTAGAGACTCGGGGGATCATGGAATTGTCTCCCCAATGCCAGAATGGCATTGGGGGTGACAATTCCATGATTTTAGACATGTTACATGGCCATGTTCGGAGTTACCATTGTGACGCTATACATAGGTAGTGACCTATGTATAGTGCACACGTGAAATGGTGTCCCCGCACTCACAAAGTCCGGGGAATTTGCCCTGAACGATGTGGGAGCACCTTGGCTAGTGCCAGGGTGCCCACACACTAAGTAACTTAGCACCCAACCTTCACCAGGTGAAGGTTAGACATATAGGTGACTTATAAGTTACTTAAGTGCAATGGTAAATGGCTGTGAAATAACGTGGACGTTATTTCACTCCGGCTGCACTGGCAGGCCTGTGTAAGAATTGTCAGAGCTCCCTATGGGTGGCAAAAGAAATGCTGCAGCCCATAGGGATCTCCTGGAACCCCAATACCCTGGGTACCTCAGTACCATATACTAGGGAATTATAAGGGTGTTCCAGTATGCCAATGTGAATTGGTAAAATTGGTCACTAGCCTGTTAGTGACAATTTGTAAAGCAGAGAGAGCATAACCACGGAGGTTCTGGTTAGCAGAGCCTCAGTGAGACAGGCATCACACAGGGAACACATACATATAGGCCACAAACTTATGAGCACTGGGGTCCTGGCTAGCAGGGTCCCAGTGACACATAACAAACATACTGACAACATAGGGATTTCACTATGAGCACTGGGCCCTGGCTAGCAGGATCCCAGTGAGACAGTGAAAACACCCTGACATATACTCACAAACAGGCCAAAAGTGGGGGTAACAAGGCTAGAAAGAGGCTACTTTCTCACAGCAAGTGTCTCTGGCTTCTGTCTGGTTCGCAGGAAACATTTGTGGGGTGGTTCACCTTCTGCAGGGGGTGGCCTGTGGGTCCTGTGGCGGGCCCTCCTGCCCGCTAGCTGCAGTGGAGGGTTGGTCAATGGACTGGCTAGTGGTAGGGGCCCGCTGCTGTGCTGTTGCCTCCCTCATGATGTTGGCCATGTCTGCCAGCACCCCTGCTATGGAGATCAAGATGGTGTTAATGGCCTGCATGTCCTCCCTGATCCCCTGATACTGTCCCTCCTGCAGCCACCTGTTCTCCTGCACATTGTCAAGGATCTGGCCCATCGTGTCCTGGGAATGTTGGTAGGCTCCCAGGATCTCAGGGAGTGCCTCCTGGAGAGTCAGTTCCCTAGGCCTCTCCTTCCCCCTGGCACACAGCAGTGCTTTCAGTGTTCCTGTTGGCCTGTGCCTCTGTCCCCTGAACGGTGTACTGCTACTGATCCCAGGTCTCCTATTGTCCTGGGTGTGTGGTGTGGACTGGGGTCCCTGTACAGGTGGGCACACTGCTGATTGACGTGTCCTGGGGACAGAGGTGTGGGTACGCTGGGTGGGTGCTGTGGTGTTGGATATTGATGCAGGAGGCTCTGTGGTGGACTGTGAGTGGGCTGGGGTGACCACCTGTCCAGTGGTCCCTGATGGGCCAGGTTGCTGGTCCAGATCCTGAAGTCCAGAGTTACTGTCATCACTGGGGGCATCTTCTGTTGGGGGACTGGTTTGTCGTGGCACTTCCTCTCCACCGACATTGGCTGGGGCACCTGTGGGGATGTAAGTGATGTATTATGCTTCATGTCTGTGATATATTGTACATCCCTGGATTCCCCTCTATCGTTGCTGTTGCCCTGCCATCTTTCGCTTGTGTATGGTGATGTATTGTATGATTGTTAGTTTCCCTATGCTGTGCATGCTTTGGTGATGGGTGTCCATGCAGGGCTGGGAGGGGTGTCCATGCATTGGTATGGCATGCAGGGCTTGGTATTGTGGTTAGTCATATGTGTAGGTGCAGTGTGTGGGATGGAGTGGAGTGGTGGGAGTGAGAGTTAGGGTGTGAGATGGCATGCAGGTATGGGGGCTGCTAAGTAGTAAATGTTGACTTACCAGTGTCCAGTCCTCCGGCTACTCCAGCGAGTCTTACAGGATGCAGTATTGCCAAGACTTGCTCCTCCCATGCTGTGAGCTGTGGGGGAGGAGTTGGGGGTCCACCGCCAGTCCTATGTATGGCAAGCTGGTGCCTTGCTGCTATGGAATGTACCTTTCCCTGTAGGTCGTTCAACCTCTTCCTGATGTCGTCCCTTGTTCTTGGGTGCTCTCCTACGGCGTTCGCCCTGTCCAGAATTCTCCGCCATAGCTCCATCTTCCTTGCAATAGATATTTGCTGTACCTGTGCTCCAATCATCTGTGGCTCTATCCTTACAATTTCCTCCACCATGACCCTTAACTCCTCATCAGTCAAACGGGGGTGCCTTAGTGGGGATATGGGTGTTGTGTGTTGGTGAGAGTGTGTTGAGTAATGTGGTGGGGTGTGTGATGTGGGGTATGTGGGGTGCATGAGGGATGTATGGGTGTAAGTGGTGTGTGTGTCTAGTTGTCTCTGTGCTGTTCTTGTCAATCTCCTGGCAGTAACTGTTGTTTGTAAAGGGTTGTGGGTAGTGTGGGTGTGTGTTTTATAGTGCTGTTGTGGTGTGTGTATGAGTGTCAGGTGTGTGTTTTTCGTATTGGCCAATGTAGTGTTGTTTTGTATGTGGGTGTCCATTGTGAGCACGGCGGTGTGTACCGCCGTTGAATGTCCGCCGCGGTGATTCGTGGGTCATAATGTGGTGGGCGCTGTTTTGTTGGCGTAACGGTGTGGGTGTTAGGACCACCACTTTATCACTGACCTTTGGGCTGGCGGATTTGTATATGTGGCAGTATTCTGTCGGATTGGTGTGTGTGTGTGTGTGTGTGATAATATGGCAAACAGATATTCGCCACCGCGGCGGTAAGCGGGATTTACCGCCAATGTCATAATGAGGGCCTACGTTTTAAAATCCTTTTCCAACTTGGCTTCAGCTTCAATATATCACAAGTTATGAGGATGGAGGTTCCATGCTTTTGTGCCTAGAGCGGCAAAAGACTTTCTGCCTCTAGATTTTAGACGGAAAGGGGGAGGAAGCAGAAGGTTCTCAGAGTCTGACCTTAGATCCCGCTGGGGAACATATTGGGTAAACCGTACACTGAGGTACTTGGGGACAATTTTTTTGAAGCTCTGTAAAACGGGGAAAAGTATTTTAAAAAAGACCTTTTTATGAACTGGGAGCTAATGCAGGGTATACAGCACCTGAAGCAGAACTCCGACTAGTAAGAAAAACCACCAGTGTTGCAGTTGCATTCTGTATCATTTGCAATTTATGGCTAAGATGTTTAGCACTGCCGGCATAGAGGCTATTACAATAATCTAGCCTTGACGAAATCAAAGCAAAAGCCACCGTTTTCCTGGCCGCTAGAGGTAAAAAAATATAAGCATTTTCTCCGAGAGTTTATAAGGCTGAAACACCTCCCTGCCACAGCCGAAGCCTGTGGCAGGAAGGAAAGATCGGACTCAAATTTAACCCCTAATTGTTTTGCAACACTTACCATGGAAGGAGGAGGAGGGGCAGTAGTTGGCCACTACTATGATGGGGAAAAACTATTATAGGACCTCCACAAATCTAAGCAAAGCTGCAGAAGACTCGAAAGAAAGTGGCGCCAAGATCAGACTCTGGATAATCTCACAGGCCTCAAAAATGCCATCTGCAGACACCACCAACTCATCTGAGCCGCCAAGAGAACCGCCTTCAAAGACTGAATCAACAACAACGCACACAGCCACAAGGAGCTCTTCAACGTCGTGAAGGAACTCTCCAACCCCAGCTCCAACGCCAACAACATTCCGCCATCCCAAGACCTCTGCAATTCCCTAGCCTCCTACTCCCACCACAAGATTGCAGACATCTACGACAGCTTCAGCATCCAGACCCCCCCGGCAACCACCAACACCACAGATTCACCTCCGACCAACCTCCTGCTCTCCTGGATCCCCGACAACAACACCATTGAAATCATGAACACCATCCACTCCGGCTCTCCATCTGACCCCTGCCGTTACCACATCCCCCACAAAGCAAGCTCAGTCATCGCACCCCAACTACGGAAGATCATCAACAGCTCCTTCGGGTCCGCCACCTTCCTGCAGAGCTGGAAACACACGGAGATCAACGCTTTCCTCAAAAAACCCAAGGCGGACCCATAGGACCTCAAGAACTTCCGGCCTATCTCCCTGCTCCCCTTCCCGGTAAAAACTATTGAGAAGGCTGTCAACAGACAACTAACCTGCTTCCTCGAGGAGGACCACACCCTGGACACTTCCCAATCTGGGGTCGGAAACAACCACAGCACCAAAACCACCCTCATCGTTGCCACCGACTGTAGGAGGCTGGACTGGCTTGTAGTGAGTACCAAGGGGTACTTACACCTTGCACCAGGCCCAGGTATCCCTTATTAGTGCATAGGGTGTCTAGCAGCTTAGGCTGATAGATAATGGTAGCTTAGCAGAGCAGCTTAGGCTGAACTAGGAGACGAGTGAAGCTCCTACAGTACCACTAGTGTCACTTGCACAATATCATAAGAAAACACAATACACAGATATACTAAAAATAAAGGTACTTTATTTTTATGACAATATGCCAAAGTATCTCAGTGAGTACCCTCAGTATGAGGATAGCAAATATACACAAGATATATGTACACAATACCAAAAATATGCAGTATAGTCTTAGAAAACAGTGCAAACAATGTATAGTTACAATAGGATGCAATGGAGACACAAAGGGATAGGGGCAACACAAACCATATACTCCAAAAGTGGAATGCGAACCACGAATGGACCCCAAACCTATGTGACCTTGTAGAGGGTCGCTGGGACTGTAAGAAAACAGTGAGGGTTAGAAAAATAGCCCACCCCAAGACCCTGAAAAGTGAGTGCAAAGTGCACTAAAGTTCCCCAAAGAGCACAGAAGTCGTGATAGGGGAATTCTGCAGGAAAGACACAAACCAGCAATGCAACAACAATGGATTTCCAAACTAGGGTACCTGTGGAACAAGGGGACCAAGTCCAAAAGTCACAAGCAAGTCGGAGATGGGCAGATGCCCAGGAAATGCCAGCTGTGGGTGCAAAGGAGCTGCTACTAGGCAGTAGAAGCTGAGGATTCTGCAGGAACGACAAGGGCTAGAAACTTCCCCTTTGGAGGATGGATGTCCCACGTCGTGAAGAGTCGTGCAGAAGTGTTTTCCCGCCGAAAGACCGCCAACAAGCCTTGCTAGCTGCAAATCGTGCAGTTAGGGTTTTTGGATGCTGCTGTGACCCAGGAGGGACCAGGATGTCGCCAATTGCGTCAGAGGACAGAGGGGGCGCCCAGCAAGACAAGGAGCCCTCTCAGAAGCAGGCAGCACCCGCAGAAGTGCCGGAACAGGCACTACGAAGAGGAGTGAAACGGTGCTCACCCGAAGTTGCACAAACGAGTCCCACGCCGCCGGAGGACAACTTAGAAAGTCGTGCAATGCAGGTTAGAGTGCCGTGGACCCAGGCTTGGCTGTGCACAAAGGATTTCCGCCGGAAGTGCACAGAGGCCGGAGTAGCTGCAAAAGACGCGGTTCCCAGCAATGCAGTCTGGCGTGGGGAGGCAAGGACTTACCTCCACCAAACTTGGACTGAAGAGTCACTGGACTGTGGGAGTCACTTGGACAGAGTTGCTGGATTCAAGGGACCTCGCTCGTCGTGCTGAGAGGAGACCCAGGGGACCGGTGATGCAGTTCTTTGATGCCTGCGGTAGCAGGGGGAAGATTCCGTCGACCCACAGGAGATTTCTTCGGAGCTTCTAGTGCAGAGAAGAGGCAGACTACCCCCACAGCATGCACCACCAGGAAAACAGTCGAGAAGGCAGCAGGATCAGCATTACAGAGTTGCAGTAGTCGTCTTTGCTACTTTGTTGCAGTTTTGCAGGCTTCCAGTGCGGTCAGCAGTCGATTCCTTGGCAGAAGGTGAAGAGAGAGATGCAAAGGAACTCTGATGAGCTCTTGCATTCGTTAACTAAGGAATTCCCCAAAGCAGAGACCCTAAATAGCCAGAAAAGAGGGTTTGGCTACTTAGGAGAGAGGATAGGCTAGCAACACTTGAAGGAGCCTATCAGAAGGAGTCTCTGACGTCACCTGCTGGCCCTGGCCACTCAGAGCAGTCCAGTGTGCCAGCAGCACCTCTGTTTCCAAGATGGCAGAGGTCTGGAGCACACTGGAGGAGCTCTGGGCACCTCCCAGGGGAGGTGCAGGTCAGGAGAGTGGTCACTCCCCTTTCCTTTGTCCAGTTTCGCACCAGAGCAGGGCTGAGGGGTCCCTGAACCGGTGTAGACTGGCTTATGCAGAAATGGGCACCATCTGTGCCCATGAAAGCATTTCCAGAGGCTGGGGGAGGCTACTCCTCCCCTGCCTTAACACCTTTTTCCAAAGGGAGAGGGTGTAACACCCTCTCTCTGAGGAAGTCCTTTGTTCTGCCATCCTGGGCCAAGCCTGGCTGGACCCCAGGAGGGCAGAAACCTGTCTGAGGGGTTGGCAGCAGCAGCAGCTGCAGTGAAACCCCTGAAAAGGCAGATTGGCAGTATCAGGGTCTGTGCTACAGACCCGTGGGATCATGGGATTGTGCCAACAATGCCAGGATGGCATAGAGGGGGCAATTCCATGATCTTAGACATGTTACATGGCCATATTCGGAGTTACCATTGTGAAGCTACACATAGGTAGTGACCTATGTGTAGTGCACGCGTGTAATGGTGTCCCCGCACTCACAAAGTCCGGGGAATTTGCCCTGAACTATGTGGGAGCACCTTGGCTAGTGCCAGGGTGCCCACACACTAAGTAACTTTGCACCTAACCTTTACCAGGTAAAGGTTAGACATATAGGTGACTTATAAGTTACTTAAGTGCAGTGGAAATGGCTGTGAAATAATGTGTGCATTATTTCACTCAGGCTGCAGTGGCAGGCCTGTGTAAGAATTGTCAGAGCTCCCTATGGGTGGCAAAAGAAATGCTGCAGCCCATAGAGATCTCCTGGAACCCCAATACCCTGGGTACCTCAGTACCATATACTAGGGATTTATAAGGGTGTACCAGTATGCCAATGTGAATTGGTAAATTTAGTCACTAGCCTGTTAGTGACAAGTTTGGAAAGCAGAGAGAGCATAACCACTGAGGCTCTGGTTAGCAGAGCCTCAGTGAGACAGTTAGGCATCACACAGGGAACACATACAGGGCACATACTTATGAGCACTGGGGCCCTGCCTGGCAGGGTCCCAGTGACACATAGACTAAAACAACATATGTACAGTGAAATATGGGGGTAACATGCCAGGCAAGATGGTACTTTCCTACAACCTCTCACTATCCATGACCCAGCAAGTCAACGCCATCTCCTCCTCCTGCTTCAACACCCTCCGCATTCTCCGAAAGATCTACAAATGGATACTCACCGAAACCAGAAGAAGTCACCCAAGCCCTCGTAAGCAGCAAACAGGACTACGGCAATGCCCTCTACGCAGGAACCACAGCCAAACTCCAGAAGAGGCTGCAACGCATCCAGAACGCCTCCGCATGCCTCATCCTGGACATCCCCCGCCACTGCCCCATCACAGACCACGTGAAAAACCTGCACTGGCTCACAGTCAACAGAAGAATCACCTTCAAACTCCTCACCCTCGCTCACAAAGCACTGCACAACACCGGACCAGAATACCTCAACAGACGACTCTCCGTCATCTCCATTCCGCCGACCTCACCCTCGCAACCATCCCACGCGTCCGCAGAACTACAACCAGTGGTAGATCATTCTCGCCCCTCGCCGCCAAAACGTGGAACACTCTTCCCACTCTTCGCTGTTCGAGCAGTAGCAGCATCAATCCCCCACTTCTCCCCCCTCCTCTCCTCAGCAGCCTGAGACCCTCACGGGTGAGTAGTGTGCTTTACAAATACCTGATTGATAGATTGATTGATTAGACTTCCCAAACAAGTGGGCATCTTCTGTTGGGGGACTGGTTTGTCGTGGCACCTCCTCTTCATTGACATTGGCTGGGGCACTCATTTATCATTTGAATTTTATTTATATATTTAATTTTATTGATTTTTATTTCATTTTTTTTGTACAGTAGGATTAGAGTAATAAATAAATAGATATGGGAATACATGTTCAAGGAATATAATGGGTATAATAATATGAGAAGAAAAGTAGTATTGTATAAACACAGACTTTCAGGATTTGTAATATTTGAAATTAATTAATAAGTGTACCTTTCTAGCATTTATTTATCTTTCCTCAATTTTTGAATTCTGGAATGCTTATGATAATAAAACATGTGATCAGTGTGATATAAAAAAGAGAGCAGGGATTCATAAGTATTGAATATAACAACTTACCTATGAGCTATACAATGACCTATGAACATGTTAAGCATAGAATAACATACACACACAGATACATACAGACATGCATACACACACACATATATTATTCGTACACAGATCCCGGAATGCAGGTGCTCCACACAGCGGTCCAGGGTGGGCTCCGAGAGGCCCAAATATAACCTTCAACGCTCCCTTCAATATCAGGAGAACCAGGACACCTCCAATATGAAAATTCATTTTATTTCAGCACAGATATCCAACGCGTTGCGGCAACAGAAATATACATCTGTTAAACAGGTTTAAAGAGTATGTGTGTAATTTATTGTTATGACATAGTAGCAATACATATTTCCTAAAGAACTATACATATCTAGAATATATACATAATGAGATTAAAAATATTTAGCAACAAAGGCATATGCAGTCCATTGCTGTTTGAATATGGTGGTTATGAAGGAAAGAGCCAACTCTTGACTAGTCTTCTGAAAACAAGATAGTTAACCGTGGATCTTATATTTGGGGGTAATGAATTCCATAGTTTGGCTGCTTGAACGGAGAAGGATGTACCACCTATAGTCTTTTTCTTGTATGGTGGTGTTCTAAGGCGGGTGCCAATCTTGAACAGAGGTTTCTTTGTTGAATGTATTTGGTTATTTTGTTTCTGATAAAAAGTGGTCCTGTTCCATGTATAGCTTTGTGGGTGAGACAAAGCAGCTTGAAGGTGAATCTCCTGGCAACGGGTAACCAGTGTAGTGCTGTCAAGGCAGGGGAGATGTGGGCTTGTGGCTTTATATGGAATAGTAGCCTGGCAGGGGAGTTCTGAATACGTTGTAGTTTTCTCATAATAGATAGAGATGATCCATTGTAGAGGCCATTGGCATAATCCAGTTTGGATAGTACAAGAGAGATAGTAGCCTGCACCTTGTGTGGAAATCCGAGGTGAGGGAAAATGCATTGCAGAGTCTTCAAGGTGATGAAGCTTGTTCGTGCTAATTTGTCCACTTGGGCATTCATTGTTAACTTGGAGTCCATGGTAATTCTAAGGTTTTTAACTTCCTCAGATAATTGAGGAGGTGGTCCGAGATCATCAGGCCAGGCACACAGTGGGTCATAATTTTTTCCAGTCACCACATGTGAGTCTTTCTGTTTTGGAAGAATTTAGTTTGAGATGGCTCCAAGTCATCCGCTGACCAACGGCTCGGAGGCAACTGAAGATTTGTGAGTTTTCAATGTCTTTGGGGAATTCCAATTTAAGTAATATTTGTGTGTCATCTGCATAGTTGTAGGATGTGAGTTGAAAATCATTGATCAGTTCTGGTAATATCACGTAGATGTTGAAAAGCAAAGGTAAGATGATTGATCCTTGGGGGACCCTTGTTTTTGTGAGGTACGGTTTGGATGAGAAGGGGAGCGAATAGATAGTATTAGTTCTGTTTTGAAGGTAGGATGTAATCCAGTCAAGAGCAGTCCTTTCTATGGCGGCTTCGTGGAGTCTTTGAATGAGGGTGTCATGGTCAACCGTATCAAAGGCAGCCGAGAGGTCCACTGTGTCTTTAAGATCATCCCAGATTGCTATGAGTGCTGTTACAGTGCCTCTTCCTGGGCAGAATCCAGTTTGGTAGTCTGAAAGTATGGAAATGTCTTCAATGAATTGTGACATCTGGGCGAATGCTGCTCTTTCTATCAGTTTGCCCAGGAAAGGTCCATTTGTGATTGGTCTGTAGTTGTTGGGGTCCTGTGGGACTAGGTTTGTTTTCTTTAATAACAGACATATGTATGCCTTTTCCAGGTCTTCAGGAAAAGTTCTTGTATTTAAAGAGTTGTTGATGATTCTTCTTACACGTGTGGCAGCAGAAGTAGATAAAAGACTTTTCTTGAAGATGTGTGGTGCACAAGCTTCAGAAGGGCAACCGTAAGGCCTTCTAGCTTTGACCAAATCCATAAATTCACCTTGTGATATTTGTTTGAAGGACTGTGGATTGCTGTTCAGCCTGGCTAAAAGGTATGGGCAAAGCTAATTTTAAACAATCGCATTCAACTTTCTCTGTAATAATGGAATGTTTTTGATTTCATCAAGGGATAAAGTAAAAGTCATTATGAGGAAATTTAAGGGAAGGACAAAGAAGGATCAAGTGACAGGCAGAAGAAAGAGAAACTTTATTAGAGTAAAATGGTGAGGATAATTTTATAGGAGACAGTGCACCAAAGATGGGAAGGGAGGCACAATTATGTTGAAAGGAGAGAGGAAGAGCAAGAGTACTAACTGGAATACACACAAACCTCTGCTTAAAAAGTAAATCGCAGTCGGTGCACTGGCAGCCACCTCACCATAGAGGATAAGCATTCACCGACTAGGAGGTCCAAACTTCATGCGCTGGCCTGTAGACCAAGTCTGATGCCCACCTGACAGCAGTTCAAGGAGCTGGTAGTCGGTGGTTAGAACGAGGAGACCGACATTGAAGTTAAAAATGAATGCAATGGCCTGTAGAACAATCTGATGCACACCTGACAGCAGTGCAAGGAGTTGGTGGTAGGTGGTTAAAACAAGGAAACCGACTATAAGGTTCAAATTTCATGCGCTGGCCTGTAGAACAGTCTGATGTACGAGGGCAGTGCAAGGAGCTGGTGGACGGTGGTTAGAGCAAGACTGACTGTGAGGTTCAAGCTTCATGCGCTGGCCTGTAGAACAGTCTGATGCACACCTCACGGCAGAGCAGGAAACTGGTGGTTAGTGGTTAGAGCAAGGAGACCGACAATGAGATTAAAACTTCTAGCGCTGGCCTGTACTCCAAGTCTGATGCACACTTGACAACCATGCAGGAAACTGATGGTCGGTGGTTAGAGCAAGGAGACAGACTATTAGGTTCAAACTTAATGCACCGGTCTGTAGAATAGTCTAATACACACCTAACAGCAGTGCAAGGAGCTGGTGGACAGTGCTTAGAGGAAGGAGATGACTAAGGTTCAAGCTTCACACGCTGGCCTGTAGAACAGTCTGAAGCACACCCGACATCAGTACAAGGAAATGGTGGTCATTGGTTAGAACAAGGAGACAAACTATGAGGCTCAAACTTCACATGCTGGACCGTAGCACAATGTGATACACACCCAACAGCAGTGCAGGGAGTTGGTGGTCGGTGGTTAGACAAGCAGACTGACTATGAGGTTCAAGCTTCACGCACTGGCTTGTAGAACAGTCTGATGTACACCTGACAGCACTGCAGGGAACTAGTGGTCGGTGGTTAAAGCAAGGAAGCGGGGCGTGGCCAGAATGGTGGTGTGAGCGGACGTGTTCCATCCTTGCTCCGCCGCCCGGGCCTTAAAAATAGCGTTGCGGCCCCAGAGGGGGTGAAGCCGGGGGTCCGACGGAGCGTGTCGGACGCCCCAGGCGGTGAGGAGCCCCGGAGGGCTCGGGACGCCTGCGCTTTCCCCGAGAGAGATGGCGGAGCCGCGGGGCCTGTGCTGACGTACGGAGCAGGCGGGTGTGGCCTGTGGTGGCTCGGGCTGCGCAGCGGCCTTTGAGCCTTGCAGCTCCATGACCAGGGAGCGGTGAGGTAGCGTCCCAGGAGGGCGCGGTGCCGCTGGTGCCCTGGCGGGGCCGTTTTTAGCACCTGAGGGGACCAGAGAACTGGTGCCTGGGACGGTGGGAGCTGGGCCCACGGCGGGAGACACAGGTCGGCTCCCGCTGAACTAGGCATCTGGTTTGGGGCAACGAGCAGCCCTTGAGGAGGTGGGGCCCCGGGCCCGTGCATCGGCGGTGCAGGCGGCCGCGGGTGATCTTACCGGCACCATGATTTGAGGAGCGGCCGGGCAGTGAGGTGAGCCACCATTGTGCAGTGGTGATTGGTGGCGAAGCTGGATCAGGCATCTAGTTCATAAGCGATGGGCAGCCCCTTGTGAGATGGGACCCGGAGCCCATGGATCGTCAGGGCGGGTGGCCCATGGAGGTCCCTATTGGCGCCAGGAAATAAGGAGCGGCTGAGAGGTGAAGTGCATCGCCACTTTGAGAGGAGGTGTGGTGGTTGGCCCCTTCGTTGTGCCTGAGGTGATCCGCGGGCGTATTTCTGAGAAGGCTTAGATTGACCTTGACACCCGACACGACAAGGGTGCTGGAGCGATGGCGTCTACTAAGGGCAAGAGAGAGCGGACGGTGAGAGATATGCTCACGGGGGCCCGTCCGGTGCCGGGCGGGGCTCCGGAGAAGCCACCTGCTGAGAGGGTTCCGGAGGAGAGGGGCGAGGTGGAGGACGACGAGGGGGCCCCGGTCACAAGGGGTTTTCTTGCCTCCCTGTTCGACTCGCTCAGGAGCGATCTTCAGGAGCTTCGTCAGGATATCTCCCATGAGCTGAAAGAACTGAGAGCAGAAGTCACCTCCCTCGGTGAGCGGGTGGCACAGGTGAAAGATGGTGAAATCTCCCGGGGAGAGGAGGTGGCGGATCTCCAACAAGAATGCATCTGCTTGCAGGAGCAACAGGATCTCCTCCAGATTACGGTGGAGGACCTAGAGAATCGCTCACGCCGGCATAATATCCGCATTAGGGGAGCACCGACTGGAGCGGAGAAGGGCGACATTGGAGAGTTTGTGGTGGAACTATTTCGCTCAGTTCTTGGCCTAGAGGAGACCCGAGAGATCACGCTGGATAGAGAGCACCGGGTGGGTCGGGCTCGGGGTGAGGGAGATCGCCCTCCGGACATTCTGGGTTGTGTCCACAATTATGGGCTTAAGGACAGTATACTGCAACGGGCACACAATCTGCCGCAGATCCAATTCAGAGGGCTTCAGCTTCAATTATTTCAGGACCTTTTGGTGCTCTGCAGAGGCGTCATGAATTTAAACCTATTACGGAACATTTGCGAGCTCAGGACGTGTCATATTCTTGGGGCCACCTGTTCCGCCTTATCTTTCGCTGGGAGGGACAGCTCCATCAGGTGAAATCCATATCGGAAGCAAACCGGATCCTGGGCCTGGCGGAGGGTGGTCAGGACTTGAGCGTGCAACCGGGCCCGAGTGGAGAGGTCCGACCGAGTTGGAGGAGAAAGGAGAAAAGGAGGAAGCGACAGAGACCTACCGCGTCGGAGCAGTTATCGGAGCGGAAGTCGGCAGTTAATAATGTGGCAGCTGGGACTAATTTCTGAGTCTGGGGCGTCTGGTGACAACTGCTTAGCATGGGGTTGCTTACTTGTTTGCCTATGGGATGTCAGGGAGGGGCCTGGGTGGCGGGGTGGACGGGCTTGGCAGGTGAACTGAGGGGGACCCACGGCCCAGCGGAGACTTTTTCCTCTTTGGAGAAGAGTATGAGAGGACTATATGGTTATGAGCACCTGTTGTGCGCAATGGTTGTTTGTTGTTGTGCTTCCCTGGGAGTCCGGTCTAGGAGTAATCGTGGATGTGCACCCTTGTGTCCCCTTGCTTTTGGGTGACCTACCCTCGGTGACGACATGACAGGTAAATGTATAAGTTTGAATGTTCGGGGGTTGAACAAATCAACCAAACGGCTAGCGATTCTGTCAAGTCTAGAGAAGTTGGGGGGGTCACATTTGCCTATTACAAGAGACTCACTAGTTACATAAAGATACGTTCCGCATGCGCTCACGATGGTTCCCTAGGCAGCTTTGGTCCTCAACTACTACGAAACATGCAGGGGTGGCGATACTGCTTTCGAGGACGTTCCCCGGGGAAATAGTTGGAAATATACATGAAATTCCAGGTAGGCTCTTGGCCATCAGAATGCGGCTTGGGGCGTTTTTCTTTACAGTTGCTTCCCTTTATGCCCGAACGCCCAGCAGGAGGCCTTTTTGAGACGGTCAATCTCCCCTGTCCTTAGCTCGCCAGATAGCGCCATTTTAATAGGGGGGGGATTTCAATCTTGTAATGGACAATGAGCTTGATCGCTCGGGCCAACGCTTTGGACAGTCTGGGGCAGTGTCGTAGATGGGGCGTCAATGGTTGGCAGAGTGTGGGCTTGAGGATGTCTGGGGGAAGTCCCATTCGACTCTGCGAGATTATTCTTTCTATTCTGCGGCGACCAAGACCTATGCCCGGCTTGATCTTTTCTTGGCTTCGCAAGAGTTCATGTCCCGGGTTAGAGAGGCTACGATGGAGCCCAGGGCCTTGACTGATCATGCCCCTATTACTGTTGAGCTGGCTATGGAGGTAGGTCACGGCGGCACACCGAACTGGCGCATTAAGGACTCCTTGCTCCAGAGTGAGTCAGCAGTGGAGTCGCTTCGTTGTGCGGTTGTGGACTATATTGCTTTTAATTATGACGGCAGCACCTCTATGGAGATTGTTTGGGAGGCACTGAAGGCAGTGGTGTGGGGAGAGGTTATGGCACTGTCAGTGAGGGATAATAGAGCGAGGAGAGAAGTGAGAGAAAGGCTAGAGCAGAGAGTGGCTGTCCTAGAGCGTTCCCACAATTTGACTGGTGCGCCTAGAATTTGGCGAGAGCTAGAGAAGGCGAGACAGCAGCTGAAGCGATTAGACTGGGATAGGGCAGAGTACGCAATAGCACGTCTTAAGCACAAGTATTATATTGGGAGTAATAGATGTGGAAAGTTGTTAGCGCACCGGTTGCGAGCACAGCGCGCTGCGTCCACAGTTAAGCTGATTCGTTCCCCCTCTGGTCATGTGGCCTGTGTGAGTGATCAGATTCCGGAGTCCTTTGCAGGGTTTTACCGGGGCTTGTATGCGGGGGATGCGCGGGACGAGGTGGCTCTGGATTCTTATCTGGAGGGGGTGGCGGTCGCCCCTCTTGTGGAAAGGGAGGCGATGTCTCTAGACCAGGAGATAAGGCTAGAAGAGGTGGTATCAGCGATTTCCCGTCTGAAGAAAGGGAAGTCCTCCGGCCCAGATGGGTTCACGGCGTTGTTTTACAAGACCTTTTGTTTTGAACTTGCCCCGCTACTCACCCGACTTTTTAATTCCTTTCGGACGACAGGGACCCTAGCGCCTAGTATGCTGGACGCCACTATTACTGTTATACATAAAACGGGTAAGGACCCAGAGGATTGTGCTTCGTATAGGCCGATCTCGCTTCTGAACATAGATGCCAAATTATTTACGGGGATGTGAGAAGGTAGCCTCTTTCTAGCCTTGTTACCCCCACTTTTGGCCTGTTTGTGAGTGTATGTCAGGATGTTTGTCACTGTTTTCCCTGTCTCACTGGGATCCTGATAGCCAGGCCTCAGTGCTCATAGTGAAAACACTATGTTTTCAGTATGGTTGTTATGTGTCACTGGGATCCTGCTGGTCAGGACCCCAGTGCTCATAGGTTTGTGGCCTATATGTATGTGTCACTGGGACCCTGTCACACAGGGCCCCAGTGCTCATAGGTGTGCATGTATATGTTCCCTGTGTGGTGCCTAACTGTCTCACTGAGGCTCTGCTAACCAGAACCTCAGTGGTTATGCTCTCTCATTACTTTCAAATTGTCACTAACAGGCTAGTGACCAATTTTACCAATTTACATTGGCTTACTGGAACACCCTTATAATTCCCTAGTATATGGTACTGAGGTACCCAGGGTATTGGGGTTCCAGGAGATCCCTATGGGCTGCAGCATTTCTTGTGCCACCCATAGGGAGCTCTGACAATTCTTACACAGGCCTGCCACTGCAGCCTGAGTGAAATAACGTCCACGTTATTTCACAGCCATTTTACACTGCACTTAAGTAACTTATAAGTCACCTATATGTCTAACCTTTACCTGGTAAAGGTTAGGTGCAAAGTTACTTAGTGTGAGGGCACCCTGGCACTAGCCAAGGTGCCCCCACATTGTTCAGAGCCAAGTCACTGAACTTTGTGAGTGCGGGGACACCATTACACGCGTGCACTACATATAGGTCACTACCTACATGTAGCTTCACCATGGTAACTCCGAATATGGCCATGTAACATGTCTATGATCATGGAATTGCCCCCTCTATGCCATCCTGGCATTGTTGGTACAATTCCATGATCCCAGTGGTCTGTAGCACAGACCCTGGTACTGCCAGACTGCCCTTCCTGGGGTTTCTCTGCAGCTGCTGCTGCTGCCAACCCCTCAGACAGGCAGCTGCCCTCCTGGGGTCCAGCCAGGCCTGGCCCAGGATGGCAGAACAAAGAACTTCCTCTGAGAGAGGGTGTGACACCCTCTCCCTTTGGAAAATGGTGTGAAGGCAGGGGAGGAGTAGCCTCCCCCAGCCTCTGGAAATGCTTTGTTGGGCACAGATGTGCCCAATTCTGCATAAGCCAGTCTACACCGGTTCAGGGACCCCTTAGCCCCTGCTCTGGCGCGAAACTGGACAAAGGAAAGGGGAGTGACCACTCCCCTGACCTGCACCTCCCCTGGGAGGTGTCCAGAGCTCCTCCAGTGTGCTCCAGACCTCTGCCATCTTGGAAACAGAGGTGCTGCTGGCACACTGGACTGCTCTGAGTGGCCAGTGCCACCAGGTGACGTCAGAGACTCCTGCTGATAGGCTCCTTCAGGTGTTAGTAGCCTTTCCTCTCTCCTAGGTAGCCAAACCCTCTTTTCTGGCTATTTAGGGTCTCTGTCTCTGGGGAAACTTGAGATAACGAATGCATGAGCTCAGCCGAGTTCCTCTGCATCTCCCTCTTCACCTTCTGATAAGGAATCGACCGCTGACCGCGCTGGAAGCCTGCAAACCTGCAACATAGTAGCAAAGACGACTACTGCAACTCTGTAACGCTGATCCTGCCGCCTTCTCGACTGTTTTCCTGCTTGTGCATGCTGTGGGGGTAGTCTGCCTCCTCTCTGCACCAGAAGCTCCGAAGAAATCTCCCGTGGGTCGACGGAATCTTCCCCCTGCAACCGCAGGCACCAAAAAGCTGCATTACCGGTCCCTTGGGTCTCCTCTCAGCACGACGAGCGAGGTCCCTCGAATCCAGCGACACCGTCCAAGTGACCCCCACAGTCCAGTGACTCTTCAGCCCAAGTTTGGTGGAGGTAAGTCCTTGCCTCACCTCGCTGGGCTGCATTGCTGGGAACCGCGACTTTGCAAGCTACTCCGGCCCCTGTGCACTTCCGGCGGAAATCCTTCGTGCACAGCCAAGCCTGGGTCCACGGCACTCTAACCTGCATTGCACGACTTTCTAAGTTGGTCTCCGGCGACATGGGACTCCTTTGTGCAACTTCGGCAAGCACCGTTTCACGCATCCTCGTAGTGCCTGTTTCTGGCACTTCTCCGGGTGCTACCTGCTTCAGTGAGGGCTCTTTGTCTTGCTCGACGTCCCCTCTCTCTGCAGGTCCAATTTGCGACCTCCTGGTCCCTCCTGGGCCCCAGTAGCGTCCAAAAACGCCAAACGCACGATTTGCGTGTAGCAAGGCTTGTTGGCGTCCATCCGGCGGGAAAACACTTCTGCACGACTCTCCAAGGCGTGGGGGATCCATCCTCCAAAGGGGAAGTCTCTAGCCCTTGTCGTTCCTGCAGTATTCACAGTTCTTCAGCCTAGTAAGAGCTTCTTTGCACCAACCGCTGGCATTTCTTGGGCATCTGCCCATCTCCGAGCTGCTTGTGACTTTTGGACTTGGTCCCCTTGTTCCACAGGTACCCTCAGTCAGGAATCCATCGTTGTTGCATTGCTGATTTGTGTTTTCCTTGCATTTTCCCTCTAACACGACTATTTTGTCCTTAGGGGAACTTTGGTGCACTTTGCACTCACTTTTCAGGGTCTTGGGGAGGGTTATTTTTCTAACTCTCACTATTTTCTAATAGTCCCAGCGACCCTCTACAAGGTCACATAGGTTTGGGGTCCATTCGTGGTTCGCATTCCACTTTTGGAGTATATGGTTTGTGTTGCCCCTATCCCTATGTTTCCCCATTGCATCCTATTGTAACTATACATTGTTTGCACTGTTTTCTAAGACTATACTGCATATTTTTGCAATTGTGTATATATATCTTGTGTATATTTCCTATCCTCTCACTGAGGGTACACTCTAAGATACTTTGGCATATTGTCATAAAAATAAAGTACCTTTATTTTGAGTATAACTGTGTATTGTGTTTTCTTATGATATTGTGCATATGACACTAAGTGGTACTGTAGTAGCTTCACACGTCTCCTAGTTCAGCCTAAGCTGCTCTGCTAAGCTACCATTATCTATCAGCCTAAGCTGCTAGACACCCTATACACTAATAAGGGATAACTGGGCCTGGTGCAAGGTGCAAGTACCCCTTGGTACTCACTACAAGCCAGTCCAGCCTCCTACATTGGTTGTGCAGCGGTGGGATAAGTGCTTTGAGACTACTTACCACTCTTGTCATTGTACTTTTCATAAGAGAAAAATATACAAAACAAGGTCAGTGTATATACACATAGCCAAAAAGTTTTGCATTTCCTCTTTTCACTCTTTTCTAAGTGCTGAAAAGTACTTCTAAACTTTCAAAAAGTTCTTAAAAGTTTAAAAAGTTTTTTCTGTCTTTCCAAAAAGTTCTGAAAACTTTTTTCTCTTTGTCTATCACTTTAACTCTCTCTAAAAATGTCTGGCACAGGCCAAAAAGTTGAACTGTCCAAACTTGCATATGATCACCTTAGCTGGAAAGGAGCAAGGAGTCTCTGCATAGAGAGAGGTTTGAGTGTAGGGAAGAATCCTTCCTTAGAACTGTTAATTAATATGCTTAGAGTACAGGATAAGGCCATAAGTGCCCAATCTGTAGAAAAAGTAGCTAATGGTTCTCAATCTGATCCAGGGACTCCCCCAGGAAAAGGTTCAGGAAAGAAACTTCTCAGCCTGCCCATTACTAGACAGTCTAGCATAGTTGGTACAGAGGTTGAATCACATCATACTGATGATGTGCTCTCACATTATGCTGGTAGCCAAGCTGTTAGGGTGCCCCTTGTAAGGGACAGGTCTCCTTCTGTTCATTCCCATCATACCTCTGTATCTAGAAATGTCCCTCCCACCCACCCTGATGACAGATTGTTAGAAAGGGAGTTCAATAGATTGAGAGTGGAGCAAACCAGACTGAAGCTCAAGAAGCAACAGCTGGATTTGGATAGACAGTCTTTAGAAATAGAGAGGGAAAGACAGAAGTTGGGTTTAGAAACCCATGGTGGCAGCAGCAGTATTCCCCATAGTCATCCTGCAAAAGAGCATGATTCCAGGAATCTGCACAAGATAGTTCCCCCTTATAAGGAGGGGGATGACATTAACAAGTGGTTTGCTGCACTTGAGAGGGCCTGTGTTGTACAGGATGTCCCTCAAAGGCAGTGGGCTGCTATCCTATGGCTATCATTTAGTGGAAAAGGTAGGGATAGGCTCCTTACTGTGAAAGAAAATGATGCCAATAACTTTACAGTTCTTAAGAATGCACTCCTGGATGGTTATGGCTTAACCACTGAACAGTACAGGATAAAGTTCAGAGAGACCAAAAAGGAGTCTTCACAAGACTGGGTTGATTTCATTGACCATTCAGTGAAGGCCTTGGAGGGGTGGTTACATGGCAGTAAAGTTACTGATTATGAAAGCCTGTATAACACAATCCTGAGAGAGCATATACTTAATAATTGTGTGTCTGATTTGTTGCACCAGTACCTGGTAGACTCTGATCTGACCTCTCCCCAAGAATTGGGAAAGAAGGCAGACAAATGGGTCAGAACAAGGGTGAACAGAAAAGTTCATACAGGGGGTGACAAAGATGGCAATAAGAAGAAAGATGGTGAAAAATCTCAAGATAAGCATGGGGATAAGGGTAAAACCAAAGATCCCACTTCGAATCTTAAACACTCTTCAGAGGGTGGGGATAAAACAAATTCTTCCTCTTCTTCCCAACCTGCACACATTAAAAAGCCTTGGTGCTTTGTGTGTAAAAACAGAGGCCATAGGCCAGGGGATAAGTCCTGTCCAGGTAAACCCCCTGAGCCTACCACCACTAATACATCAAGCTCTAGTGCCCCTAGCAGTAGTGGTACTAGTGGTGGGACTGCTGGCAACAGTCAAGCAAAGGGTGTAGTTGGGTTCACTTATGGGTCCATAGTGGAAACTGATGTAATCAGTCCCAAGACAGTTTCTGTCACACCTAGTGGCACTGGCCTTGCCACACTGGCTGCTTGTCCCCTTACAATGGATAAGTACAGGCAGACAGTTTCAATAAATGGTGTTGAGGCCTTGGCCTACAGGGACACAGGTGCCAGTTTCACTTTGGTGACTGAAAACCTAGTGCACCCTGATCAACACATCATTGGACAACAGTATAAGATTATTGATGTCCATAACTCCACTAAGTTTCTTCCCTTAGCTATAATTCAGTTTAGTTGGGGTGGAGTTACTGGCCCTAAGCAGGTGGTGGTATCACCTAGCTTGCCTGTAGACTGTCTCTTAGGTAATGACCTAGAGGCCTCAGGTTGGGCTGATGTAGAGTTTTATGCCCATGCAGCCATGCTGGGCATCCCTGAGGAATTGTTCCCTCTCATTTCTACTGAAATGAAAAAGCAAAGGAGAGAAGGCCTGAAAACTCAGGATCCCTCTCCATCAACAGGTAAAAAGGGTATCACAGTATCCCCTAACCACCCTACCATTCAGGATACCATTCCTGTGGTGGGAGAAACCTCTCCTGGGGTGGCACCTGTTCCAAGGGAATCATCAGCTGGCAAAGCTGGACTCCCTGAGGTAGAAGTACCTCTCTGTGGGATAACTAACATTGGTGACAAAATGAGCACCATTTTAGTTAACATGGAGCATCCCTCCAACCCTCCCAGAGAAACTTTAGTGCAGAAACCCTGCACTGCCTCACAACACTTAGGACAGCATCCCTGCCCTAGTGTGGAGCTCATAGGACAGCATCCCTGCCCTGCTCCAACTCAAGAGAAACAGCATCCCTGTTCTCTCTTCCAGCCAAATGGACAAAGTTTTTGCCCAGCTATGGCTTTATTGAGACAGCATCCCTGTCTGGCATTTCCATCACTACAAATAGGTTCAGTGGACAATTCCCACTGCTCTAAACTAAAACTTACTGATAGAAACTCTGAAAATACATCTTCACATTGTTGCTTAGCTAAAAAACTTCAAACAGGGTGGTTTACATCCCCACAGGGAAGTAACCATATAGTGGATGATAAAGGGAGTAACCAGTCTATTGCAGAGCTACTCTATACTTTTCACCACTTAGACAATAAAGTCTCAACTGGCCAAGGTTAGCCTTATTGTCCTTCGTTTGGGGGGGGGGTTGTGTGAGAAGGTAGCCTCTTTCTAGCCTTGTTACCCCCACTTTTGGCCTGTTTGTGAGTGTATGTCAGGATGTTTGTCACTGTTTTCGCTGTCTCACTGGGATCCTGATAGCCAGGCCTCAGTGCTCATAGTGAAAACACCATGTTTTCAGTATGGTTGTTATGTGTCACTGGGATCCTGCTGGTCAGGACCCCAGTGCTCATAGGTTTGTGGCCTATATGTATGTGTCACTGGGACCCTGTCACACAGGGCCCCAGTGCTCATAGGTGTGCATGTATATGTTCCCTGTGTGGTGCCTAACTGTCTCACTGAGGCTCTGCTAACCAGAACCTCAGTGGTTATGCTCTCTCATTACTTTCAAATTGTCACTAACAGGCTAGTGACCAATTTTACCAATTTACATTGGCTTACTGGAACACCCTTATAATTCCCTAGTATATGGTACTGAGGTACCCAGGGTATTGGGGTTCCAGGAGATCCCTATGGGCTGCAGCATTTCTTGTGCCACCCATAGGGAGCTCTGACAATTCTTACACAGGCCTGCCACTGCAGCCTGAGTGAAATAACGTCCACGTTATTTCACAGCCATTTTACACTGCACTTAAGTAACTTATAAGTCACCTATATGTCTAACCTTTACCTGGTAAAGGTTAGGTGCAAAGTTACTTAGTGTGAGGGCACCCTGGCACTAGCCAAGGTGCCCCCACATTGTTCAGAGCCAAGTCACTGAACTTTGTGAGTGCGGGGACACCATTACACGCGTGCACTACATATAGGTCACTACCTACATGTAGCTTCACCATGGTAACTCCGAATATGGCCATGTAACATGTCTATGATCATGGAATTGCCCCCTCTATGCCATCCTGGCATTGTTGGTACAATTCCATGATCCCAGTGGTCTGTAGCACAGACCCTGGTACTGCCAGACTGCCCTTCCTGGGGTTTCTCTGCAGCTGCTGCTGCTGCCAACCCCTCAGACAGGCAGCTGCCCTCCTGGGGTCCAGCCAGGCCTGGCCCAGGATGGCAGAACAAAGAACTTCCTCTGAGAGAGGGTGTGACACCCTCTCCCTTTGGAAAATGGTGTGAAGGCAGGGGAGGAGTAGCCTCCCCCAGCCTCTGGAAATGCTTTGTTGGGCACAGATGTGCCCAATTCTGCATAAGCCAGTCTACACCGGTTCAGGGACCCCTAAGCCCCTGCTCTGGCGCGAAACTGGACAAAGGAAAGGGGAGTGACCACTCCCCTGACCTGCACCTCCCCTGGGAGGTGTCCAGAGCTCCTCCAGTGTGCTCCAGACCTCTGCCATCTTGGAAACAGAGGTGCTGCTGGCACACTGGACTGCTCTGAGTGGCCAGTGCCACCAGGTGACGTCAGAGACTCCTGCTGATAGGCTCCTTCAGGTGTTAGTAGCCTTTCCTCTCTCCTAGGTAGCCAAACCCTCTTTTCTGGCTATTTAGGGTCTCTGTCTCTGGGGAAACTTGAGATAACGAATGCATGAGCTCAGCCGAGTTCCTCTGCATCTCCCTCTTCACCTTCTGATAAGGAATCGACCGCTGACCGCGCTGGAAGCCTGCAAACCTGCAACATAGTAGCAAAGACGACTACTGCAACTCTGTAACGCTGATCCTGCCGCCTTCTCGACTGTTTTCCTGCTTGTGCATGCTGTGGGGGTAGTCTGCCTCCTCTCTGCACCAGAAGCTCCGAAGAAATCTCCCATGGGTTGACGGAATCTTCCCCCTGCAACCGCAGGCACCAAAAAGCTGCATTACCGGTCCCTTGGCTCTCCTCTCAGCACGACGAGCGAGGTCCCTCGAATCCAGCGACACCGTCCAAGTGACCCCCACAGTCCAGTGACTCTTCAGCCCAAGTTTGGTGGAGGTAAGTCCTTGCCTCACCTCGCTGGGCTGCATTGCTGGGAACCGCGACTTTGCAAGCTACTCCGGCCCCTGTGCACTTCCGGCGGAAATCCTTCGTGCACAGCCAAGCCTGGGTCCACGGCACTCTAACCTGCATTGCACGACTTTCTAAGTTGGTCTCCGGCGACGTGGGACTCCTTTGTGCAACTTCGGCGAGCACCGTTTCACGCATCCTCGTAGTGCCTGTTTCTGGCACTTCTCCGGGTGCTACCTGCTTCAGTGAGGGCTCTTTGTCTTGCTCGACGTCCCCTCTCTCTGCAGGTCCAATTTGCGACCTCCTGGTCCCTCCTGGGCCCCAGTAGCGTCCAAAAACGCCAAACGCACGATTTGCGTGTAGCAAGGCTTGTTGGCGTCCATCCGGCGGGAAAACACTTCTGCACGACTCTCCAAGGCGTGGGGGATCCATCCTCCAAAGGGGAAGTCTCTAGCCCTTGTCGTTCCTGCAGTATTCACAGTTCTTCAGCCTAGTAAGAGCTTCTTTGCACCAACCGCTGGCATTTCTTGGGCATCTGCCCATCTCCGAGCTGCTTGTGACTTTTGGACTTGGTCCCCTTGTTCCACAGGTACCCTCAGTCAGGAATCCATCGTTGTTGCATTGCTGATTTGTGTTTTCCTTGCATTTTCCCTCTAACACGACTATTTTGTCCTTAGGGGAACTTTGGTGCACTTTGCACTCACTTTTCAGGGTCTTGGGGAGGGTTATTTTTCTAACTCTCACTATTTTCTAATAGTCCCAGCGACCCTCTACAAGGTCACATAGGTTTGGGGTCCATTCGTGGTTCGCATTCCACTTTTGGAGTATATGGTTTGTGTTGCCCCTATCCCTATGTTTCCCCATTGCATCCTATTGTAACTATACATTGTTTGCACTGTTTTCTAAGACTATACTGCATATTTTTGCAATTGTGTATATATATCTTGTGTATATTTCCTATCCTCTCACTGAGGGTACACTCTAAGATACTTTGGCATATTGTCATAAAAATAAAGTACCTTTATTTTGAGTATAACTGTGTATTGTGTTTTCTTATGATATTGTGCATATGACACTAAGTGGTACTGTAGTAGCTTCACACGTCTCCTAGTTCAGCCTAAGCTGCTCTGCTAAGCTACCATTATCTATCAGCCTAAGCTGCTAGACACCCTATACACTAATAAGGGATAACTGGGCCTGGTGCAAGGTGCAAGTACCCCTTGGTACTCACTACAAGCCAGTCCAGCCTCCTACATTGGTTGTGCAGCGGTGGGATAAGTGCTTTGAGACTACTTACCACTCTTGTCATTGTACTTTTCATAAGAGAAAAATATACAAAACAAGGTCAGTGTATATACACATAGCCAAAAAGTTTTGCATTTCCTCTTTTCACTCTTTTCTAAGTGCTGAAAAGTACTTCTAAACTTTCAAAAAGTTCTTAAAAGTTTAAAAAGTTTTTTCTGTCTTTCCAAAAAGTTCTGAAAACTTTTTTCTCTTTGTCTATCACTTTAACTCTCTCTAAAAATGTCTGGCACAGGCCAAAAAGTTGAACTGTCCAAACTTGCATATGATCACCTTAGCTGGAAAGGAGCAAGGAGTCTCTGCATAGAGAGAGGTTTGAGTGTAGGGAAGAATCCTTCCTTAGAACTGTTAATTAATATGCTTAGAGTACAGGATAAGGCCATAAGTGCCCAATCTGTAGAAAAAGTAGCTAATGGTTCTCAATCTGATCCAGGGACTCCCCCAGGAAAAGGTTCAGGAAAGAAACTTCTCAGCCTGCCCATTACTAGACAGTCTAGCATAGTTGGTACAGAGGTTGAATCACATCATACTGATGATGTGCTCTCACATTATGCTGGTAGCCAAGCTGTTAGGGTGCCCCTTGTAAGGGACAGGTCTCCTTCTGTTCATTCCCATCATACCTCTGTATCTAGAAATGTCCCTCCCACCCACCCTGATGACAGATTGTTAGAAAGGGAGTTCAATAGATTGAGAGTGGAGCAAACCAGACTGAAGCTCAAGAAGCAACAGCTGGATTTGGATAGACAGTCTTTAGAAATAGAGAGGGAAAGACAGAAGTTGGGTTTAGAAACCCATGGTGGCAGCAGCAGTATTCCCCATAGTCATCCTGCAAAAGAGCATGATTCCAGGAATCTGCACAAGATAGTTCCCCCTTATAAGGAGGGGGATGACATTAACAAGTGGTTTGCTGCACTTGAGAGGGCCTGTGTTGTACAGGATGTCCCTCAAAGGCAGTGGGCTGCTATCCTATGGCTATCATTTAGTGGAAAAGGTAGGGATAGGCTCCTTACTGTGAAAGAAAATGATGCCAATAACTTTACAGTTCTTAAGAATGCACTCCTGGATGGTTATGGCTTAACCACTGAACAGTACAGGATAAAGTTCAGAGAGACCAAAAAGGAGTCTTCACAAGACTGGGTTGATTTCATTGACCATTCAGTGAAGGCCTTGGAGGGGTGGTTACATGGCAGTAAAGTTACTGATTATGAAAGCCTGTATAACACAATCCTGAGAGAGCATATACTTAATAATTGTGTGTCTGATTTGTTGCACCAGTACCTGGTAGACTCTGATCTGACCTCTCCCCAAGAATTGGGAAAGAAGGCAGACAAATGGGTCAGAACAAGGGTGAACAGAAAAGTTCATACAGGGGGTGACAAAGATGGCAATAAGAAGAAAGATGGTGAAAAATCTCAAGATAAGCATGGGGATAAGGGTAAAACCAAAGATCCCACTTCGAATCTTAAACACTCTTCAGAGGGTGGGGATAAAACAAATTCTTCCTCTTCTTCCCAACCTGCACACATTAAAAAGCCTTGGTGCTTTGTGTGTAAAAACAGAGGCCATAGGCCAGGGGATAAGTCCTGTCCAGGTAAACCCCCTGAGCCTACCACCACTAATACATCAAGCTCTAGTGCCCCTAGCAGTAGTGGTACTAGTGGTGGGACTGCTGGCAACAGTCAAGCAAAGGGTGTAGTTGGGTTCACTTATGGGTCCATAGTGGAAACTGATGTAATCAGTCCCAAGACAGTTTCTGTCACACCTAGTGGCACTGGCCTTGCCACACTGGCTGCTTGTCCCCTTACAATGGATAAGTACAGGCAGACAGTTTCAATAAATGGTGTTGAGGCCTTGGCCTACAGGGACACAGGTGCCAGTTTCACTTTGGTGACTGAAAACCTAGTGCACCCTGATCAACACATCATTGGACAACAGTATAAGATTATTGATGTCCATAACTCCACTAAGTTTCTTCCCTTAGCTATAATTCAGTTTAGTTGGGGTGGAGTTACTGGCCCTAAGCAGGTGGTGGTATCACCTAGCTTGCCTGTAGACTGTCTCTTAGGTAATGACCTAGAGGCCTCAGGTTGGGCTGATGTAGAGTTTTATGCCCATGCAGCCATGCTGGGCATCCCTGAGGAATTGTTCCCTCTCATTTCTACTGAAATGAAAAAGCAAAGGAGAGAAGGCCTGAAAACTCAGGATCCCTCTCCATCAACAGGTAAAAAGGGTATCACAGTATCCCCTAACCACCCTACCATTCAGGATACCATTCCTGTGGTGGGAGAAACCTCTCCTGGGGTGGCACCTGTTCCAAGGGAATCATCAGCTGGCAAAGCTGGACTCCCTGAGGTAGAAGTACCTCTCTGTGGGATAACTAACATTGGTGACAAAATGAGCACCATTTTAGTTAACATGGAGCATCCCTCCAACCCTCCCAGAGAAACTTTAGTGCAGAAACCCTGCACTGCCTCACAACACTTAGGACAGCATCCCTGCCCTAGTGTGGAGCTCATAGGACAGCATCCCTGCCCTGCTCCAACTCAAGAGAAACAGCATCCCTGTTCTCTCTTCCAGCCAAATGGACAAAGTTTTTGCCCAGCTATGGCTTTATTGAGACAGCATCCCTGTCTGGCATTTCCATCACTACAAATAGGTTCAGTGGACAATTCCCACTGCTCTAAACTAAAACTTACTGATAGAAACTCTGAAAATACATCTTCACATTGTTGCTTAGCTAAAAAACTTCAAACAGGGTGGTTTACATCCCCACAGGGAAGTAACCATATAGTGGATGATAAAGGGAGTAACCAGTCTATTGCAGAGCTACTCTATACTTTTCACCACTTAGACAATAAAGTCTCAACTGGCCAAGGTTAGCCTTATTGTCCTTCGTTTGGGGGGGGGGTTGTGTGAGAAGGTAGCCTCTTTCTAGCCTTGTTACCCCCACTTTTGGCCTGTTTGTGAGTGTATGTCAGGATGTTTGTCACTGTTTTCGCTGTCTCACTGGGATCCTGATAGCCAGGCCTCAGTGCTCATAGTGAAAACACCATGTTTTCAGTATGGTTGTTATGTGTCACTGGGATCCTGCTGGTCAGGACCCCAGTGCTCATAGGTTTGTGGCCTATATGTATGTGTCACTGGGACCCTGTCACACAGGGCCCCAGTGCTCATAGGTGTGCATGTATATGTTCCCTGTGTGGTGCCTAACTGTCTCACTGAGGCTCTGCTAACCAGAACCTCAGTGGTTATGCTCTCTCATTACTTTCAAATTGTCACTAACAGGCTAGTGACCAATTTTACCAATTTACATTGGCTTACTGGAACACCCTTATAATTCCCTAGTATATGGTACTGAGGTACCCAGGGTATTGGGGTTCCAGGAGATCCCTATGGGCTGCAGCATTTCTTGTGCCACCCATAGGGAGCTCTGACAATTCTTACACAGGCCTGCCACTGCAGCCTGAGTGAAATAACGTCCACGTTATTTCACAGCCATTTTACACTGCACTTAAGTAACTTATAAGTCACCTATATGTCTAACCTTTACCTGGTAAAGGTTAGGTGCAAAGTTACTTAGTGTGAGGGCACCCTGGCACTAGCCAAGGTGCCCCCACATTGTTCAGAGCCAAGTCACTGAACTTTGTGAGTGCGGGGACACCATTACACGCGTGCACTACATATAGGTCACTACCTACATGTAGCTTCACCATGGTAACTCCGAATATGGCCATGTAACATGTCTATGATCATGGAATTGCCCCCTCTATGCCATCCTGGCATTGTTGGTACAATTCCATGATCCCAGTGGTCTGTAGCACAGACCCTGGTACTGCCAGACTGCCCTTCCTGGGGTTTCTCTGCAGCTGCTGCTGCTGCCAACCCCTCAGACAGGCAGCTGCCCTCCTGGGGTCCAGCCAGGCCTGGCCCAGGATGGCAGAACAAAGAACTTCCTCTGAGAGAGGGTGTGACACCCTCTCCCTTTGGAAAATGGTGTGAAGGCAGGGGAGGAGTAGCCTCCCCCAGCCTCTGGAAATGCTTTGTTGGGCACAGATGTGCCCAATTCTGCATAAGCCAGTCTACACCGGTTCAGGGACCCCTAAGCCCCTGCTCTGGCGCGAAACTGGACAAAGGAAAGGGGAGTGACCACTCCCCTGACCTGCACCTCCCCTGGGAGGTGTCCAGAGCTCCTCCAGTGTGCTCCAGACCTCTGCCATCTTGGAAACAGAGGTGCTGCTGGCACACTGGACTGCTCTGAGTGGCCAGTGCCACCAGGTGACGTCAGAGACTCCTGCTGATAGGCTCCTTCAGGTGTTAGTAGCCTTTCCTCTCTCCTAGGTAGCCAAACCCTCTTTTCTGGCTATTTAGGGTCTCTGTCTCTGGGGAAACTTGAGATAACGAATGCATGAGCTCAGCCGAGTTCCTCTGCATCTCCCTCTTCACCTTCTGATAAGGAATCGACCGCTGACCGCGCTGGAAGCCTGCAAACCTGCAACATAGTAGCAAAGACGACTACTGCAACTCTGTAACGCTGATCCTGCCGCCTTCTCGACTGTTTTCCTGCTTGTGCATGCTGTGGGGGTAGTCTGCCTCCTCTCTGCACCAGAAGCTCCGAAGAAATCTCCCATGGGTTGACGGAATCTTCCCCCTGCAACCGCAGGCACCAAAAAGCTGCATTACCGGTCCCTTGGCTCTCCTCTCAGCACGACGAGCGAGGTCCCTCGAATCCAGCGACACCGTCCAAGTGACCCCCACAGTCCAGTGACTCTTCAGCCCAAGTTTGGTGGAGGTAAGTCCTTGCCTCACCTCGCTGGGCTGCATTGCTGGGAACCGCGACTTTGCAAGCTACTCCGGCCCCTGTGCACTTCCGGCGGAAATCCTTCGTGCACAGCCAAGCCTGGGTCCACGGCACTCTAACCTGCATTGCACGACTTTCTAAGTTGGTCTCCGGCGACGTGGGACTCCTTTGTGCAACTTCGGCGAGCACCGTTTCACGCATCCTCGTAGTGCCTGTTTCTGGCACTTCTCCGGGTGCTACCTGCTTCAGTGAGGGCTCTTTGTCTTGCTCGACGTCCCCTCTCTCTGCAGGTCCAATTTGCGACCTCCTGGTCCCTCCTGGGCCCCAGTAGCGTCCAAAAACGCCAAACGCACGATTTGCGTGTAGCAAGGCTTGTTGGCGTCCATCCGGCGGGAAAACACTTCTGCACGACTCTCCAAGGCGTGGGGGATCCATCCTCCAAAGGGGAAGTCTCTAGCCCTTGTCGTTCCTGCAGTATTCACAGTTCTTCAGCCTAGTAAGAGCTTCTTTGCACCAACCGCTGGCATTTCTTGGGCATCTGCCCATCTCCGAGCTGCTTGTGACTTTTGGACTTGGTCCCCTTGTTCCACAGGTACCCTCAGTCAGGAATCCATCGTTGTTGCATTGCTGATTTGTGTTTTCCTTGCATTTTCCCTCTAACACGACTATTTTGTCCTTAGGGGAACTTTGGTGCACTTTGCACTCACTTTTCAGGGTCTTGGGGAGGGTTATTTTTCTAACTCTCACTATGTTCTAATAGTCCCAGCGACCCTCTACAAGGTCACATAGGTTTGGGGTCCATTTGTGGTTCGCATTCCACTTTTGGAGTATATGGTTTGTGTTGCCCCTATCCCTATGTTTCCCCATTGCATCCTATTGTAACTATACATTGTTTGCACTGTTTTCTAAGACTATACTGCATATTTTTGCTATTGTGTATATATATCTTGTGTATATTTCCTATCCTCTCACTGAGGGTACACTCTAAGATACTTTGGCATATTGTCATAAAAATAAAGTACCTTTATTTTGAGTATAACTGTGTATTGTGTTTTCTTATGATATTGTGCATATGACACTAAGTGGTACTGTAGTAGCTTCACACATCTCCTAGTTCAGCCTAAGCTGCTCTGCTAAGCTACCATTATCTATCAGCCTAAGCTGCTAGACACCCTATACACTAATAAGGGATAACTGGGCCTGGTGCAAGGTGCAAGTACCCCCTGGTACTCACTACAAGCCAGTCCAGCCTCCTACAGGGGATACTTACCTTCCGCCTAAATCCTTATATGCCGGGCCTCATTGATCCAGATCAGTCAGGTTTCATTCCAAATCGACAATGCAGTGATAATACGAAACGGCTTTTACATCTGATAGACAAAATGGATAGATCTAGTAGAGAGGCGCTTTTTCTCTCAATTGACTCTGAAAAGGCGTTCATTAGGGTCCATTGGCCATATCTGTTCTCGGTCTTGAAGCGTTTCAGCCTGGGTCCGGGATTTCGATCTTGGATCCAATGTGCTTATCGTTCTCCTAGGGCGGCGGTTCGAGTCAACAGTGTGCTCTCTGCGTCATTTCCAGTTGAGCGTGGGACTAGACAGGGATGCCCACTTTCCCCCCTATTATTTGCGCTATACATGGAGCCCTTTGCACAGCACTTGCGAGATAGCCCCCTGGTTTCTGGCATGAAATTTGGTGGAGATCACCACCTTATTACTTTATATGCAGACGATGTGATTCTCACCCTTGCGGAACATGCAACCTCTTTGCCTGCGCTTATGGAGTTGTTGGGTGAGTTTAGCTGGGTTTCGGGATTTAAAGTGAATATGCAGAAGTCCCAGGTTCTTAGTCTGTTTTTGAGCACGGATCATGAGGAAGATCTGCGAGCGCGGTACCCCTTTATTTGGTCGTCTTCGCATCTTTCCTATCTGGGGTTTGAGTTAGCGACATCTGCTGCAAAAAAACGGTGGCCCTAAATTACAAGAAACTGGTACGAGATATGCAGCGGGATCTGGAGGCATGGGGGAAACACAAGCTATCTTGGTTGGGAAGGGTGGCCACGGTTAAGACGACAGTATTGCCACGAATATTATATATATTTCAGGTACTCCCGTTGACCCCGCCCCCGGGACGATTGCTACCCTCCAATCTGCGGTTTTGAGATTCATATGGGAGGGTCACCCGCCGCGCTTAGCGCAGCAGGTTCTATACCATCCCAAGAGCAGTGGGGAGCTGGCGGTCCCGTGCCTCCTGAGATATTTCCAGGCTGCCCAACTCCGCTTTCTTGTAGAGTGGAGTCGCCCACTTACAGAGAAACATTGGTGTTTTATGGACCAGGCGGTGGCTGGCTCTCATATTTGGAAGGAGCCTTGGCTCCGGCGTAGGCATAGGGCTAGAGGTCTCTATACACCCCCGATTACTGGGACAACGCTGCGAGTGTGGGATGCAGTGGCTTGTCACTCGGAGCTGACTTCTTTTCCCTCCCCGATGACCCCCATAGGTGCGAATCCTGATTTTGAGCCTGGACTGTGCCATGGAAAGCCTTAAACGTTGGTATCAAGGGGGCTGTAGGAGAGTGGGAAGTCTCTTTGACGAACATGGGGTTTTGTCCTTTGACCAGATGAGAGAGTCCTATGGCTTAGTTGAGGCGGATAGGCTAATGTATTACCAGGTTCGGCACTGGGCGCTCTTGCCGGCAAACAGCGTTGATGGATAGGCCTCTCACGCCATTTAAGAAATGGCTGTTCTTAAAGAAGGATGATAAGAGAATTATCTTGGAGCTCTATCGCCTTCTACAAGGAGCGAGCCGTCCGCTGAAGTCAAAGAGCCAGTTGAGGTGGGAGAGGGAGCTAAAGAGGGATCTCTCGGACGAGGAATGGGACAGCATATTCTATAGAACACACCATACAGCCTATAGCGCGGCAGGGACAGAGACATCATATAAGATCGCCTCCTACTGGTACTATACTCCGGCACGAGTGCATGCATGGGATCATGCTAGGACAGACCTTTGCTGGAGAGGCTGTGGAGCTACGGGCACACTGGTACATTTGCTTTGGCATTGCCCCAAGTTACATCGTTATTGGTAAAGTATTATAGATGAGATAGATGTGGGGGGGGACAGATGGACGACACGGTCTCTTTGGGAGGTACTGTTGTAATTTTTTGTTGTTTTATTTATGTTTGTGTGGTTCTTAATTGCGGGGCTGATATTATTGGGGTCTATTGGTTATTGCCATCGGATATACGACTTAGTAAGGAGGGGACCCTCCGGAGGTCCATATTAGCATGGTTTGGGGATTTTAGAGAGGATCCTTTATATGAAACTATGATGTGTCATTGTGCTGATGTATATCATTTCGGCCCTGTGCTGTGCGATGTTTTGTATGTTTTGGTTTTTCTATAAAACATAATAAAAAGATTTGATCCTAAAGCAAGGATGCAGACTATGAGGTTCAAACTTCATGTGCTGACCTGTAGACCAAGTCTGATGCACACCTGACAGCAGTGCAAGGAGATGGTGGTCGGTGGTTAGAGCAAGGAGACCGGCTATGAGGTTCAAGCATCATGCCCTGGCCTGTAGAACAGTCACATGCACACCTGAGGGCAGAACACACATGGTCCCGTACAGCATCAACAAGTGCCAGACATCATGCGCCGTGGACCTAGTTTGATGCACACCTGAGGGCAGTGCAAGGGCCGGTGCGGGGGGATGGGGGGAAGACGGTCAAGAAGATCTACTGTGAGGGCCAAGATTCAGATACTGGCCTGTAGCGGAAGCACACCTCAGGGCGGTGCAAGGTGCTAGTAAGTGGATGGAGATGCTAGTAGACAGTGCGATCAGATAGTGCTGTGGGGGAGGGGTCAGTGCAAGGAGTCGGTACTAAGCCCAGTGCAAGCAGCAGGGGCAGGGCAGCCATTGCGAGACACTAGACGCTAGTATGAGGAGCCAGTGCTGGGCAGTCAGCACGAAGGGCCAGTCCTGGTCAGTAAGTACGAAGAGCGAATGCTGGGCATTCAATGGAAGAACCCCAGGGGCCAAACTTCACACAATGGAGACAATGCTGGGCAGTTAGTGTGAGGGGCTGGTGCCAGCGAGGGGGAGGTCAGTGTGAAGAGGTGGTACTCTGTGTCTGGTGGGGTAGCAGGGGTCAGAGTGAAGAGCCACTGCTGCTGGCTCACAGGAAGGAGTCACTGCTGGGAAGCAAGTTGAGAAGCCAGGTGTGGGGCGGTCAGTGTAAGAGCTAGAGCTGGGCAGCTGGTGTGTGAGAAGACAGATTGTAAGGGGCCAATTTCGCACAATGTCTTGTGGTCAACTTTGATGCATACTTAGGTTTTGCAAAGAGCGGGGTGCTGGGTGGTTAGCGTGAGGTGTTGGTGCGAAGCGGTGCATGCAAGTAGTAAATGGCATTGGCTGTCAGTGTGAAGAGTGAGCTCTGGTGGACAGTCCAGTCTAAAAGTCTGTAGTAACGGCTCATTCACCCTGGCACAAAGTGGTGAGCGCCTTGATAACCTGCCACAGATTGGTAATGTGAGGGGCTGGTACTGGTCACGGTTTTGAATGGTCTTCACACCAATATTCAACAAGACCCTTTGCTCAAAAGTTCTTTATCACGTTTTTAGGTCTGGCTTTTGAGACAACTTAATATACAATATATATGTAGAGGGGCTACCAGTCAGCAGTCTTCACCCATAGGTCAGATAAACTGCCATTCACATCTTGCTTACACACACCATAGTCAAAGGACTACCTACATAACACCATACTCAGGACACAAATTTACAGCATAGGCATCTTGTACATAAACGTATAATTTGATTTTATATATATATATATATTTTTTTTTTTATATATAAATATATAATCTACTTATAGTTATTTAGATATTCCTATAGGTCTGCTTAAAAATGTACGTCACTCATGGTTAAAAAAACATATATACTATTTTATGCTTAACGTGTATACAGATCACTGAATAGTTTATATGTAAGTTATTTGATTATTATCTTTAAGGGTCTCTGTTTTATTTTATGTATCACAATTTGTAAATATGATCATAACAATTGCATCTATAAGGGTTTCACCACTGAAATATCAGGGAAAACGTAAAATAAAAATACATTAAAAAAATAAAACTAAACAAAAATTATAAAAATAAAGTAGCTTTATGTACAGCAATACCTGAAAGTCTGAGTTTCTAAATAAGTAGCCAATCAGGTACATATTGTATAATACAACTTTATATCTCTTATTTTCCATAAGCGTGTTTACCTTTTTATGTAGTTATGTAGCTAAATATGTATTACTTTACTCGCACTGTAGAAAAAGACCTTCAATTCTCTCCAACTCAGTACTCTATGACTCATCTGACATTTCTTTCAATATCTTCTACCTCCACTCTGTGACTCATCCCAAACCTCATTTTACTACTATAATCTCTCTAATAACCCTTTCGACACTCTTCCTTCTCCTTTCCCTTCTTTGACTCACACCAAACCTCATTTTACTGCTATGATCTCCCAAATAACATATTCTAGACTCTTTCCTCCTTTACCCTTTACCCTATTTAATCCAACGAAGAGACTCACATGTCCACCACCCCACTTAACAGCTTACAATTCACCATACTATTCCACTTTGGGTTCAAGAGTAGCGTGCTACTTGCCGAAAAGCTCTTCAGCGTCTCATCAGGAGTAGTAAGCGCTATATAAATACAGATATAATAGCATGTGTATTTGAGAAATAGGTCAGCCTACCTTCGGCCATTGTCTTCCCTCGATATGAGTGGCCGCATTGTGGTTGTGCACTTCTGGCATCAAAGTTGTTCCATTCAGGGTGTGTTAGGTCAGTGTGGTCTTTTTATAATACATTATTTTTACTTTTGTAAACATTAATTAACCTTTTTTTCTTCTTTCCACTAGGGCCCACCTGCTCCCTTCCCAACGCTGTACGATTCTTAAATTGTTGAATGAACTCTTCGCTAGGGATAACTGACAAATAATTTCTTAATCTTTGCCCTGGCCGGAGCATCCTTATGTGTACCTCTCAGGGGATGTTTTTATACAACGCGAATGTTAAAAAAAATGTTTAGGGTTGTGAGTGAAGACTATGCCTGGGAAGAACTCGCAGAGTTTAACTTCTTGGAATTCCACAAAGTTAGCAAAAAACTCCATAAGAGTCTAAAGAATTATGTAAATGGACAGAAAAAGGCATGTCGCACCGCTCCTGCTGTGATTTAGTGCCAGGAGCTCGTTCTGCACTGGAAAAAATCAGCGCAAACAACGGCACACCAGACGGCGCAGCTTCGCGAGTTGATTTTGTTACTGCTTGAGTAGCTTTCTGTCTGTGAATAGTCATAACCTCCCGCGACTGCCCACGTTGGAGAAATCTCCCTCGGTGTCCTCTGAACAACTGATAATGGCACTTGGGGAGGCCAAATCTCACGAGTTGTACGCTAGATAAAACTCCACCATGCGGTGGTTGGCGGAATTTGGCTGGAACTCCGCCTTACAAGCATAAATGTGGAGTGGCCAAAACTCCGCCATCTCTGTCACTGGAGGGGAATTTATCGTCCACCCGCCGCAAAGACAAGACTCGAGCCTGGTTCCCAGATGCAGCGTCTGCAGATGCGCTGCTAAGGCACATCTCCTCCAAACACAGAGTTCCTCCAACAAATAATTTATTTATGGTGGCATGAACACCGAGCAGTTTTAAAAGCCAATATTTATTTCTCAAGATGTAAAACGTCAGCCACTTAAATAAATTCCATTCGGGTTAAAATGCTCATGTAATATTTTAAATACATTTCTATTTCTTGCCATCTTAGCGCCAAAGATCAGATGCAATTCCACAATTATTTAATTATGTGTTGCTCTGATAGTGCTTATCTGTTTATAACTGTCAGAACCTCAGATGAACTCTAGTTTCACTCAAGAGTTGTATGACCCTCAAACATATGGCACTTTAGTCCTATTTTCCTTCAAGGCGCTTGCTCTGGCACTGGAGTGGCACAGGCATGCCAGCTGCAGGACGGTGTGCGGCTGTCCTCGCAGAGCATGGTTGGAAAGGTGGAGTCCCGAGGGCCTCTGGGGTTGTTTTCTGGTGTGAAAGGTGGAGTCCCGAGGGCCTCTGTGGATGTTTTCCGGTGTGAAAGGTGGAGTCCCGGGGGCCTCTGTGGATGTTTTCCGGTGTGAAAGGTGGAGTCCCGGGGGCCTCTGTGGATGTTTTCCGGTGTGAAAGGTGGAGTCCCGACGGCCTCTGTGGATGTTTTCCGGTGTGAAAGGTGGAGTCCCGACGGCCTCTGTGGATGTTTTCCGGTGTGAAAGGTGGAGTCCCGAGGGCCTCTGTGGATGTTTTCTGGTGTGAAAGGTGGAGTCCTAAGAGCCTCTGTGGTTGTTTTCCGGTGTGAAAGGTGGAGTCCCGACGGCCTCTCTGGATGTTTTCCGGTGTGAAAGGTGGAGTCCCGAGGGCCTCTCTGGATGTTTTCCGGTGTGAAAGGTGGAGCACTAAGGGCCTCTGTGGATGTTTTCTGGTGTGAAAGGTGGAGTCCTAAGAGCCTCTGTGGTTGTTTTCCGGTGTGAAAGGTGGAGTCCTAAGAGCCTCTGTGGATGTTTTCCGGTGTGAAAGGTGGAGTCCCGACGGCCTCTGTGGATGTTTTCCGGTGTGAAAGGTGGAGTCCTAAGAGCCTCTGTGGTTGTTTTCCGGTGTGAAAGGTGGAGTCCCGACGGCCTCTATGGATGTTTTCCGGTGTGAAAGGTGGAGTCCCGACGGCCTCTGTGGTTGTTTTCCGGTGTGAAAGGTGGAGTCCTAAGAGCCTCTGTGGTTGTTTTCCGGTGTGAAAGGTGGAGTCCCGACGGCCTCTCTGGATGTTTTCCGGTGTGAAAGGTGGAGTCCCGAGGGCCTCTGTGGTTGTTTTCCGGTGTGAAAGGTGGAGCACTAAGGGCCTCTATGGATGTTTTCCGGTGTGAAAGGTGGAGTCCCGAGGGCCTCTGTGGATGTTTTCTGGTGTGAAAGGTGGAGTCCCGAGGGCCTCTGTGGTTGTTTTCCGGTGTGAAAGGTGGAGTCCTAAGAGCCTCTGTGGTTGTTTTCCGGTGTGAAAGGTGGAGTCCCGAGGGCCTCTCTGGATGTTTTCCGGTGTGAAAGGTGGAGCACTAAGGGCCTCTCTGGATGTTTTCCGGTGTGAAAGGTTGAGTCCCGAGGGCCTCTGTGGATGTCTTCCGGTGTGAAAGGTGGAGTCCCGACGGCCTCTGTGGATGTTTTCCGGTGTGAAAGGTGGAGTCCCGACGGCCTCTGTGGATGTTTTCCGGTGTGAAAGATGGAGTCCAGACGGCCTCTGTGGATGTTTTCCGGTGTGAAAGGTGGAGTCCCGAGGGCCTCTGTGGATGTTTGCTGATGTGAAAGGTGGAGCACTAAGGGCCTCTCTGGATGTTTTCCGGTGTGAAAGGTGGAGTCCCGACGGCCTCTGTGGATGTTTTCCGGTGTGAAAGGTGGAGTCCCGAGGGCCTCTGTGGATGTTTTCCGGTGTGAAAGGTGGAGTCCCGAGGGCCTCTGGGGTTGTTTTCTGGTGTGAAAGGTGGAGTCCCGAGGGCCTCTGTGGATGTTTTCCGGTGTGAAAGGTGGAGTCCCGACGGCCTCTGTGGATGTTTTCCGGTGTGAAAGGTGGAGTCCCGACGGCCTCTGTGGATGTTTTCCGGTGTGAAAGGTGGAGTCCCGAGGGCCTCTCTGGATGTTTGCTGATGTGAAAGGTGGAGTCCCGAGGGCCTCTGTGGATGTCTTCCGGTGTGAAAGGTGGAGCACTAAGGGCCTCTGTGGATGTTTTCCGGTGTGTAACTGTGTAGGCGCATGCTGTGACACCTTGTACTCTACACCACAGAAATGATCCCTCGTTTTACCAATCCCAGCGTTGCTGCTGCCGCTCATCTGATCTTGGCGAGAGAGTAGCAGCTGCAGATGCTGCCTACGGAGCTCAACAGTGACCTCACGTCCGATGCCAGCTCTTTTGCTTTCTTAATTTTCTCTTTTCTGTGAACGGCAAAACTCCCTTTGTCGGCTGCAACTGGAGAAATTATGGGTCTGAAACCCACCTCAAGAAAAACGTATTTTGTTTCCTGGACTAAGTGGAACATGCATGAAAGAGGTAATTTGTCTTCCCAGATAACGCTACTAGTTGATCAGAACTGCAGTGATGTTAAGGCCTGTAAGTGAACTCACCTTTTTGTGAAATTATTTTTCTCTTAATTTCAGTGCATTTACGTATGGCGCTGTCTCCGTTCTTATGACCATTAATGTTCCTCTTTTTGCTTTTTATACGCATAATGTTGTGCTGTCTTGACCCCCGACGTGGCTGGGCTTTCAGTCCTAAAGGTATCCACGCAGCCTCTTGAGAGTGGCCCTAACAAGAGTGCAGTGGACAACAGCACGCACTTCACACTGCTTACTTCAACCTTACTGGAAACCTACATTGCTTCTGCCTGTGGCAGTACTTTCTTTTGTACGCAGGGCTTGCTCTACTGTCACCCATGCACCCTTTACAGTTAAAGCAAGCTTAACCTGTGATTGCCAGCAATGTATGGTCTCAACAAAACCAGCGGTTCCCTTTGGTGGAAGCTAGCGTTCTTCTTGTGCGGCCAAAATGCACTCCACTGTCTCTCCTGGGTCCAGCAGGCTTGGATGCAAATTTTAAGTGTCATGGCTCAGTCTCCGGGGCTGCCCATCGGCAACCAGTGGTTAAGCGATTGTGGGTACTCACTTGCCATGGCAGGTTACTTTAGCTATTGTGGCCGTGCAGGTGTAACTGGAAGTCAGCCAATTGACTCTTGGAGTTCACCTCTTCTGTCTGGAGCTTGGGGACAACTTTTCCTTAAACAGGGAGGCACAGTCCTCTATTTGCTAGCCTAGAAGCAGCAGGTCCAGACCAGTCTTTGGTGAAGCCTCTCTTTACCAGGACCAGGGAACAGCAGAGCAATCCTTCTTTGGTCCTCTCACCAGAAAGTGCCCTGGGGGATACGGCGGTCACTAGGTAATGGGCTACGAGATCCCTTCCTACCTGATACAGACTGCCTGCGATGTGTGCCAGTTAGCTATCCCAGAGTACAGCATTCTGTCCACTCCAAAGATGGTAGAACCCTTCTCTCGGTGAGTTGAGCTTGATAGCACATCCTAGAGGTGTGGCTAACTGAGGGCTACATGCCCACAAGAATTTTTTTGGGCAACTGTTTTCCCCTCTCTGTACCAGTTGCCAACCTGTCAACCAGAACAAAAGAGCAGCCCCTCTTGTGTGTGTCTATCATTTGCCTTTCAAAGATGGCTTCTACTCTGAAGCTTGCAGTTTGAGCTCACAGCCTTAGTGGTCTCCTGCCAGGGAGAGGTGACACCTTTTCCAATGGTAGGCCTCTATTGTTTACTTTATTGGGAGTCATTCACACTTCTCCCCAGGAGGGCAGAAGGCTGTCTTGTGGCCAGCATCTTTGAACGGCCATTGGAAAACCTAAGCAACAGAGTGGCAACTTTTTAAAGTTGGTGTTCACCTAAAAATATGTTTATTGGATTTAGGCATCCAAGCTGGTTAAAGGTAAAAAGTATGTTGATCCCTTGAAGTACCAACTTTAATAGTCTCATTCAGAAATTATCACAGCTGAGGTGTAAGTGTGCCACCCTGCACTCGCCAATGGGGCTACTAGCCCTTCACCAGCAAAAATAACAATGTGGGGGTTTTTCTGTTAGGACGTACAAAAATATATGTCCTATCTTTTAGTATACAGCACCATGCTTTAGGACTCGATAGGTCTACTGTAGGGGTGATATATGTAATCAAAAAGGGAGGTCTGGAACTTTGTCATTAGCCTAGATGGCGAGTTAGCAGTGGCGGGCAGATAGACATGTTTTACTTTGTCATGGTCAGGGTGGCACAACAAGTGCTGCAGCCATGAGGGACAGCTAAATTTGCATGCCCTGGGTACCCCTCGTACGATATACTAGGGACATATAAGTAAGTTAGCTCATTCCAATTTGGTATAGCCAATCAACCAGACACTTTTAAGGGTCAAAGCACTGGCATCGAAGTTTGGTTAGAAGGCTGCACTGCACTCTCTCAGTCAAAAAACCAGCAGCATCAGTCCAAAACTTTGGGGTGATCATGCAAAATGAGGCATTTACTTACAGCGGCCATCTTGGAATGGTTTTTGCCATAAATTGTGGTAAATGCAAACAAGCACTGGCAAAGCCAGTATCTCTGTGGTCAAATATTACAGGCCAGGCCTACTGGCTTTCCCAGTGGTTGCTTATGAACCCTGTCGTCCTCAACGTAATTGGTATCTGCATCGCTAAATACTGCCTAATTCACCCCCTTTCTTCTAAGCCTCATCTGTGATAATATATTGTATGTATAATGAGTTGCTTAGACTCTACTGATGGTACTGGTCTCTATGGTGAGAAAAAGTTCATTTGAAATGAAAAATACTGCAGATTCTAGAATATGATACTAGATGCTCTTTCATCATGCACTGGGCTGATTTACACACCAGAATCTATGGACACTTTGTGAGGAAACACAGCTTATGTGCCCTAGAGGGCAATGTGTAATCAGGCCCCCATCGCCATGAGAACACGTCTCATTCATCTGCCTCACTTGGCACAGCAACTATCCAAATATGCTGCTGCTCTGACAGAGGCAGAAATCCTGGGAAAGCAGCTGGACTTGTACAGAGGTCAGGACAATGTTCACACACTCTGGGCTCCGAACAACCACCGCAAAAGGCTGGAAAGGGCAGTTTGATTAATGCCACTTCTAATTAAATTCATGGATCCCCTCCTGTTCCTTACAGTTTCCCTCTTGGTAGAGTTTGCTGCTGATTCAAAGGATTTATCTTAGTTGTGGTAAATAGTGTGAATCCTGGCTCAGCCTTCAACTGCCCTTGAAACAAAAACCTAACGTACAATTCTTTGAACCAACCACTTTCAGGTACGCTGAGGTTGTACACTCTCTCAGTCATTAGTGGATAGGATTCACAAACACATGTGATCCAGGCCACAGCATGGGCAGAAGGAGGCCACAAGTGGTCAAAGTAATGAGTTACCAATATGCCTGGTCAAAGCTTCAGATTTTCATACATCATACCTCCATACTGATAACTCAACCCAACTCTTCAATGCATATAAGATCCCTCTGGCCAATGTCATCTGCACACACAACATCCTCTCCTACGCATATGACATGCAACTCATTCTTTCCCTTTCGGACAAGTCCCCGAACTCAAGAAACAAGTTCAGAGCCTGTATGACCAAAGTCACTAACTGGATGAAAGCTAATTGTCTCAAGTTCAGCACTCACACAACAGAAGTGGTGATGTTCGGAAAGAGCATCTCACCATAAGGCTCTGACTAGTGGTCAGCCAAACTCAGTCTGACACACCCAAAACCCACACCGGAAATCTCAGAATAAACATCAATAACAAACTGGTCACGGCCACACAAGCAATGGCATCACTGCCTCCTGCTTCCACACACCCTGAACATGCACAAGAAGATCTCCAAATGTCTCCTTACCAACACTAGAAAAACTGTCACCCAGGCCCTAGACACCAGCAAGCCCCTACACCGGGATTGCCAAGCAACTCATTAAAAGTCTACAAACCATCCAGTGCTCTGCAGCCAGACTCATCGTCAACCTCCCACAAAGAACTCACATCACACCTCACTTCAGGGCTACACTACACTGGCTCCCGTTACACAAACATGCTCAATTCAAACCCCCTACACACACACAGTTCAGGCACTACACAAATTAGGCCCCACCTACATGAATGTTCACATCTCCTTCCACCAACGACCCAGGCACCCCTGCTGACACCTGCCACACATTCACAAAACTGATGCAGGAGGAGGGGCGTTCTCTTCCATCGCTCCTAAAGCACAGAAGGACCTCCCACTCCACATCACAGCCTCTTCCTCTCTTCTTGAATTCTGTAAGAAGCTGAAGACATGGCTTTTTAATTAATCATTCTACCATAGGCAGGGGTAGGCACACCCACCTGCTCAGCACTAGAGTGAATGTGCACTTTACAAACACACAACGTATCATCCGAGCCTGCTCCAAATATAGCATTTAATAGATGTTCTCTAGTGCCCATGATCCGGTCATTGGAGGCCAGATGGGATCCAGGCTGAGCTGCTTGTTCGTTCGTGAAGAGGCTTCTTTACACAAGGTGCAGGAACATGTATACACTGCTGATGTGACTGATATATGGTATGCTGGGTGTGGGCTCTCAGGCAGGAACCACTGGGGGTGAATGTAAGTGGAGGAAAACCCAGGGAGAGCAGGCAATGAGAAATGCAGGGAGTGTGAGAACTGGCAAAGGAAATGAGGGAAACCAAGAACTGATAACGGCAAAGGGAAGATAAAGAGGGGGTTATGGGAGAGAAAGTAGGAAAGCAGAACTCATGGAAGGAAGGAGACCTCGAGGACTGTTAGAGGACGTAGGCCAGTACTGCCAGAGTACTTCATAGGTGGCTTCAACAGCACAGCCAGCAGCAGTGCAAGCTTTCTTCATGAAAACGCCAGGTACAAGCTGAGTGCCGCAGGTGTAACCTTACCATCAATACAGACCTGGATCAGTATAACCAGTAGCAGCGCAAGCTTCGCAAAGATACAGACCACAGGTACAACAGACCCACAAGCACTGCAATCTGAAGACATACAGAAAGCATAAAGTACAAATATAATCAGCGCAATCTTCTTGTAAGGACATTTAATAAGAACAGCACAGCCAGCAGCAGTGCAAGATTGCTTCACTGAAACGCCAGGTACACCTTGGGAATCAGCGGTGCAGGGTTGCCATACTTACAGAACAGGATCAGTACAGCCAGATGCAGATCAAGCTTCACAAACAGACACAGCAAAGCACAGCAGGCTGAAACCATAGAGAAAAGATGCAGTACACCCACAGCCAGTGGAAGCTTCTCAAGGGCACATAAAACAAGATCAGTACAGCCAGCAGCAGTGCAAGCTTCACAAACAGACAGCAAAGCACAGCAGGCTGGAGCCATAGAGAAAAGATGCAGTACACCCAGAGCCAGTGGAAGCTCCTCAAGAGCACATAAAATGAGATCAGTACAGCCAGCAGCAGTGCAGGCTTCACAAACAGACACAGCAAAGCACAGCACAGCAGGCTGGAGCCATAGAGAAAAGATGCAGTACACCCACAGCCAGTGGAAGCTTCTCAAGGGCACATAAAACGAGATCAGTACAGCCAGATGCAGATCAAGCTTCACAAACAGACAGCAAAGCACAGCACAGCAGGCTGGAGCCATAGAGAAAAGATGCAGTACACCCACAGCCAGTGGAAGCTCCTCAAGAGCACATAAAACAAGATCAGTACAGCCAGCAGCAGTGCAAGCTTCATGACACAACTGAAACCACTGCAACACAACTGAAACCACTGCAAGCACCAGACACATGGGAGAGGTACAGTACAACCAGAAGTAGGACAAACTCCACACAAGTACACAACAGGTACGGTAGAGCCAGCAGCAGTGCTGCTCAGACACAGGCAGCAACAACTGCAGTGTTCCCTCACACATAGCACAATTACAGCAGAGGTAACAGCAATACAAGCATCCCTCAGAGGACACAACATACACCACAGACTGCTGAGGGCTGAAACAACCGAGGACAGGAGCAACATTTGTACAACACAGAGAAAAAGGACACAGACAAGCAGGCAAACGTCCCTCACCCAAAAACAAGCAACAGCCTTGACGACAGTGGTTGTGGTACCCATAGGTGTGCATCCTGATCCAAACTGATGGTATGCTCTGGCAAGATGCCATGCTATGCTATACACAGCAGTGATGCCCATAGCAGGACTATTCTTCAGGAGGGCAGGACATCCGGGAGAAAGGACATCAGGTCCCTTGTGTCTCCCCGCTGTCATACACAGCAACAGTATGTCACTAGATGCCAATATATAAAAAACAACAGGAGCAAAACCTGCAAAGGACACAGCTTTGCTCAACTGTGGAAGTCAGAGGGAAACACAGTATGTTTTCAGGAAATGTTAAGGAGAAAGCATAGAGCCGAGTAGCAGAAATGCAAGGAAAGAATAGAGAAAAACGGGGGTAAAGCAATGGATCAGGGGCAGAAAGTGGGAAATAAAAAATAAAAGGAGCTGCAGAGAGACGAATAGCAAGTGGAAATGAGAAAGAACACGTAAGGACACACTGGGTGGGCAGAGGTGCTGATGGAGAGCAGGAGCTCCTGAGGACACAATCGAATGAGAGGCGGAGCACGACACGATTTCTTGATGATATAACATGAGCAGGAAGGGCAGTAACAGCCGAGGACACAGTGGGATGAGATTGAGAGCAGGATTTCTTGAGGGTAGAGCATGGGTAGGAGGGGTAGTAACAGCCGAGGACACAGTGGGATGAGATGGGGAGCAGGATTTCTTGAGGGTAGAGCATGGGCAGGAAGGGTAGTAACAGCTGAGGACACAGTGGGATGAGATGGGGAGCAGGATTTCTTGAGGACAGAACATGCAGGGGAAGGGCAGTAACAGCCGAGGACACAGTGCTCATGGGCAGGAAGGGCAGTAATACCTGAGGACACAGTGGGATGAGATGGAGAGCAGGATTTCTTGAGGGTAGAGCATGGGCAGGAAGGGTAGTAACAGCCGAGGACTCAGTGCTCATGGGTAGGAAGGGCAGTAATACCTGAGGACACAGTGGGATGAGTATGGGGAGCAGGATTTCTTGAGGGTAGAGCATGGGCAGGAAGGGTAGTAACAGCTGAGGACACAGTGGGATGAGATGGAGAGCAGGACTTCTTGGGGGTAGAGCATGGGCAGGAAGGGCAGTACCAGCTGAGGACAAAGTGGGATGAGATGGAGAGCAGGTTTTCTTGAGGGTAGAGCATGGGCAGGAAGGGTATTAACAGCTGAGGACACAGCGGGATGAGATGGGGAGCAGGATTTCTTGAGGGTAGAGCATGGGCAGGAAGGGTAGTATCAGCCAGGTAGGTCCATCCATCCATCCATCTATACTTCTAACAGTCCATGCCTCCATCCATCCATCCATCCTTCTAACCGTCCATGCCTCCATCCATCCTTCCTTCCTTCTAACCGTCCACACCTTCATCCATCTATCAATCCTTCTAACCGTCCATGCCTTCATCCATCTATCCTTCTAACCGTCCATGCCTTCATCCATCCATCCATCTATCCTTCTGTCTATCCTTCTAACCGTCCATCCATCCACCTATCCTTCTAACTGTCCATGCCTCATCCATCCATCTATGTATCCTTCTAACCGTCCATGCCTTCATCCATCCTTCTAACCGTCCATGCCTTCATCCATCCTTCTAACCGTCCATGCCTCCATCCATCCATCCATCTAACCGTCCATGCCTTCATCCATCTATCTAACCGTCCACGCCTTCATCCATCTATCCATGTATCCTTCTAACTGTCCATGCCTTCATCCATCCTTCTAACATCCATGCCTTCATCCATCCATCCATCTAACCGTCCATGCCTTCATCCATCCATCTATCCTTATAACCGTCTATGCCTTCATCCATCTATCCTTCTAACGTCCATGCCTTCATCCATCCATCCATCTATCCTTCTAACGTCCATGTCTCCATCCATCCATCCAACCGTCCATGCCTTCATCCATCCATCCTTCTAACCGTCTATGCCTTCATCCGTCTATGCTTCTAACCGTCCATGCCTTCATCCATCCATCCTTCTAACCGTCCATTCATTCATCCATCCATCATCTATCCTTCTAATGTCCATGCCTTCATCCATCCATCTATCGTTCTACCCGTCCATGCCTCCATCCATCCATCTATCCTTCTAACCGTCCATGCCTTCATCCATCCATCCATCTATCCTTCTAACCTTCCATGCCTCCATCCATCCATCCTTCTAACCGTCCATGCCTTCATCCATCTATCCTTCTAACCTTCCATGCCCCTCTATTCCGCTCTCTATTCCGCTCTGCATCCAACGTTACCCCATCAATACATCCCCAGCTGTGCATTTAGCCATTCTTCTACTCCACCCATCCTTCTCTCCATCCCTCCTTCCACTGCGAGGGGTCTGGGCTTCTTGTAGACCAGGGTCTCCATCACTGAAATGCTCCATATTTACAGAAGCATCCTCTGACAGCCTCCCTGCCCTCGCTGCTGAAGTGGGGGTCACTGACAACCCGGGTCAGAGAGGCAGAGAGACTAGCAGGGAGGCCAGGCCTGACGAGGAAGAGGAGCGCGAACTAATCAGGGCAGACAGTGCAGTGGGAGAAGGTGCTGATAACAGGAAGAAGAGCCGAGGCCAGCCAGCAGAGACGGGGAGACAGAGAAGCGGAAGGGGCGGGGGCTGAGAAGAACTTTGGCGAACAGGAACTAGACATGCCAGAGTGGACAGAGATGAAGGGCAGATCCTGCGAGAATAGCAGGGAGACGGGGATTAGACCGTGGGTGTGTGGGGGAGTGGGGGTTTACGAGCGGAGACAGAGGCAGACAGCAAATACTGATGAGCAGAAAGGGGGCATGAACTGATAAAGACAGGTGATCTGGAGCAGAAAGGGGGCATGAACTGATAAAGACAGGTGACCGAGAGCAGAAAGGGGGCATGGACTGATAAAGACAGGCAAACAAAGCAGAAGGGGGAGAAAGAACTGTCAATGATAAGCGGATAAACAGAAAATAGAAGGGGAGCATGAACAGATTGTGACAGATAGGTACAAAAAGAACAGGAAGCGTAAAAACCGACAGACAGAGAAAGACAGGGATAGGAAGGGCAGCGAGAACCAATGAGCACAGAAACTGACTCCAATAATAGAGGGATCGAGAACTGATTAGGGTAGACGGAGAAAAGAAAGGGAAGCAGAATTCAATAAGGACTGAAACAGACGGATCAGGTGAGCTGGAAATCATCAGGACGGAAGTAGGAATAGGGCAGAATGAGAACACAGCTTGATATAGACAGAAGTGAACGAGAATTCATAATGACACAGACAATTCTGATACAACAGGGGGCAGAGACCGAAGAGGGAACAGGCGTGGAGTAGGGCAGAGTGAGGTAGGATGAATGGGCTACTGAGGCCATACTTCTAGATCTGGCTGAGATGTTCAATGGCGTTCAAGGAGGTAACCCCCGTTGAATGGGTTGGACACCTGGATTCATGTATCGGTGATGTGCCTGCTAAAGACGAAATTTCACAACGATCTACAGAAACCAATATTTTTTTAAATATCACATTTTCATGACTGTCGAGGCAGTAAAACTGCTATTAGTAACAGGGAAAGTCAAGGCAACAGGGTAGAGTCGCTCATCAAGGGTTCTTCAGCAGATACTGACCCAGGCTTCGGGGACAGTCGCAGCACGGCGTGCCTCGCTCGATCTGCCTTCAACAGACCTACAGCCGCGTCACAAACAGGTTCACAAGACGTAAAGCATGATGCGTCAAACAACTTTTTATTTCCCATGTAGGATCTGAATCCAAACAAAAGTAGCTTAAATAAATCCAGCGTTGCATGTGGCTGAAAGAAGCAGCACTACAAAAATGTATGTGTCTAGCAGGCATGGAAATGTGATCTTCAATCAGTCTTAACCAGACCGAAGCATCTGTACCCACAATAAGTTCCTCTACGTCGCGACTGGCGCAAAGTCCTCAGGCACCAGACTGGGCTCCACAGGGCGAGTACCTTCTGAGAAGAAAGCTCTCTGGAGATCTGGCAAGACACTGCTACCTAGTCTCAAGTGTCATATTCAGTAAATACAATTCTGGCTCTTGGAACAAAAGGTCTAATGGGTCAACATTAGGTACAAAAATAGGCCAGAGCCAAGTTCTAGCAGTTACGTGGAATGCCAGCTTGTGGTCCACATGCAAAGCTCCACAACGGAGTGGTTGTGTTTTATTTTTAACACTCATACCTTCCTGGTGTGATACTTCTGGGTGGATTTGTTTTTAATGTAAACTTCTAGGTTTACAAGGGTGAAAAGGGGAAAGCCTATGGCTCAGGAGCTCTGTATCTCTTCTTCACACACAGCACAAGACTGTTTACTTTTTAACAATATAAATCTCTGTACCCTATTCAATCCTGTTTTTGAGGCATTGGACCACACTCCTTATAAGCTTCTCATCTACTGGGCACCAGTGTCTTGAACCACACTGGGAGCGGCAAGGCTAGCGGACTATAAGCCCGGCATTAAACATCCACCAGGCATTACACTTGACAGGCAGCTCCTTTGGAGTGTTCCTCATGTCTGTGTCCTGCTGATAAAGAGGCTATGCTGGCTAAAGGTCAGTACTGTGATTCTTCATTAGGTAATGCGTGGGGCGCAGTAGGCCGCACACACCGTCATTAAATCCACGGCGGTATTAGAGAGACTTATGAGTCAATGCCACCCTACAGCCCTGAAAGGTGACATCTAACCAGAAATGTACCCAACCAGGAGGCCGAGTGGGACGGCTGGATTAGGACTGAGTTAGTGATCAGCTTCTATGCAGGAACCCACGAGTGAGAGACTCTGGAGACTACCGAGGTGGGTACTAAATGATGTTTCAAGCCCTCAGGGCCAGAAATGGAGGGGCACATTCCCTTACTGCGGAGTAAACTTGAGACAAATCAAAAGGACAACATGAGGTGGATACGGCTCCAATTCTGCTGCAGTCAACAATGGCCTGGAAAATGCCACTCTCCAGCAGTTATTAGAGAGATTTATGGAAAACAAATTGCTTTTTCGAGGCTTAAATGAGGACCATGTGTCATTATTTACTTGCCGTCCTTTGCAACTTTAAAGACGGCCTCCCACTTAGGAGGAGCTCAGGAAATGACGGACAAAGCGCTCTGCTTGCAAAGCCACAGCGGCGACTCAGCAATTGCTTCAGCGCTGCTGAAGGTACAGCGGCCATTATGTGTGGGTCCTCCATGGGTGATCTGCTTCTCGCGGAGTCCAATCAGCGTAGAGGGCCTAATGAGCAACGACAGAGCAGCAGAACAGATCCAGGAACATGACAAACAGCAGCATAAGAACAAATCTGCAAATGCACACATTATAACTTAAGAAAAAGGTCAAATAGTAGGACAGCGCCACATAAACGTGAACATTTCCGCAGCAAATCCTGCCCCAAGGATTGATGTAAAGTACGGAGTGCCTCCGACTGTCTCACTTAATTTGTCCATTTGTGTGGCTTGTATTTGTATTCCAACCCTGGTCTGCCAATTACAATCCCTTGCGCCCCTTTGCCTTGTTGCGATTAGGGAGGTAAGGTATTAATGGACAACTTGATGAAGATTGAAGACCAATTTTCTCCCACCACTGGCCGGGCTGATTTGCACTGATTGAGGAGGGTGTCGCAGCCTTCTGGTGTCCTTGAGAAGCCTTTCCAACTCCAACAGCTCTTGCCAGGCTCCAAAGTACTGTGAACGTCAGAAAGGGCCTTCAGCGGAGGGATCACAAGACTGCGCACTCCATCCTCACCAGGTTCAGGCCCGCTCTGGACCCATGCATCACTGCTGCTGACCTTGTGATCGAGACATTGAATTTGCAGACAAAAGCAAGGCAGCTATGCCTTGCTGACCACCAGAAAGCTGCTCAGCCAAAGCCCCCTGTTCACTCTTCTCCTCCTTCGGCGACGGGGTGGGGGCGGATATCTGGGCAGGACACTCAAAGTGCACGCAGTGAAACACCTGGATAATGAAAGAACAGGAGAAAAATTTAGATCCTGGATCTTGGACAGAGGCTTAGGCTGCTACATGCTGGCATCTTTCTTGGTAATCACACCTTCAAAACAAAACAAGCTCAAACTATGGAACTTCTTCCACTTATATCTACTCTACTAGACAAGCTAATGTTCATCAATGCACTGCTGAATCTTGCAGCAAGAAATACTGGAAAAATACACACAGCAGTCAAACTTGGGAATTCATACAGTATGTGGAAGATGCAGTCAGCTCTATAGCAGGGGCAGTGATGGATGCTATAACGTCCACATAATGCCTTACACCATCAGGCAAGACTATGGAATGCAGATGGCAGTGCCCAGGAGAAGGCATAGTTTAAACATCTTCCAAGGATGTAGAAAATATGCGCGGAGGTAGCGGGGAAGAGCGCCACTAGCATTGTATTGCATATGGGAATGTAACAGGGTCCGAGACGAGCATAAGTGAGGGAATGGAGCTAGCCAATGGAAACCCCAAAATTTCCGAGGTATTTGTTCGGTTGTGCAGTCGCCCTTTTCAAGTGCCATTTTTGGCTGGTGTGTTTGTGGCACCAGATTAGTAACAGCAAACAGATCAGCTTAAGGGGGGGGGGGGGGGGGGGGGGGGGGGGGGAGGGGGCTCTACTGGTCAGAAAGGGAAGAAGGCAATTCCCCATGAGAAAAAAAATCTAGTACTTGATAGAGTGAAAGGCGGCAACCTCAATGTCCTCATGGAAACTGCAGCCTAGGCCAAGCTAAAGGGAGAACTAGGTTAGCAAACTAAATAACGAAGCAGGTACTGAAACCTGGTAGTGTTCAACCCAGTGTGGTCTGATACTGCGACTGGGTGCAGGGGGTGTGGGGATCTTAATTGAATCCAGTGAGCCCTTTAAATTATCATTTATTTGTTGGAAATAACTTGATGCCAGCTCTTAGGTACACATTCTGAGACACCTTTCTAAAAAGTGACCATTCTTTGAGGTTATATTCCTGCAGGAAGAGCTTTACAACAATAATAGCATGCAGAAGTGTGGCTGCCTACACAAAAGCGGAATGCCAATGCTTGCCTGAGAGGCAGCACCAAACTGCATGCCTGCACTTCATGGCTTCTACACTGCATGGCTGGTGTGAAAAAACAGGGCTGATTGCAGAGGCCCCCTAACTTTTTCCCCCCATTTTCCACTTGTGACTGGTGTTTTCCTGACTCTGATGGTGTCCTGGGTACGGCTAACCAGTCGCAGGGCCTGTGCTCTGTGTAAAATCAATATGCCCATTAGGCTAATTATAATTGGCTAAGTCAACCTACCTATAAGTCCCTAGTATATGGTAGGGCATGTAGGTTTAGGGACCACAGCATAGGTAGTTGTAGGAAAGTACCATCTTGCCTGGCATGTTACCCCCATATTTCAATGTATATATGTTGTTTTAGTCTATGTGTCACTGGGACCCTGCCAGACAGGGCCCCAGTGCTCATAAGTGTGCCCTGTATGTGTTCCCTGTGTGATGCCTAACTGTCTCACTGAGGCTCTGCTAACCAGAACCTCAGTGGTTATGCTCTCTCTGCTTTCCAAATTTGTCACTAACAGGCTAGTGACTAAATTTACCAATTCACATTGGCATACTAATACACCCATATAATTCCCTAGTATATGGTACTGAGGTACCCAGGCTATTGGGGTTCCAGGAAATCCCTATGGGCTGCAGCATTTCTTTTGCCACCCATAGGGAGCTCTGACAATTCTTACACAGGCCTGCCAGTGCAGCCTGAGTGAAATAACGTCCACGTTATTTCACAGCCATTTACCACTGCACTTAAGGAACTTGTAAGTCACCTATATGTCTAACCTTCACCTGGTGAAGGTTGGGTGCAAAGTTACTTAGTGTGTGGGCACCCTGGCACTAGCCAAGGTGCCCCCACATTGCTCAGGGCAAATTCCCCGGACTTTGTGAGAGCGGGGCACCATTACACGCGTGCACTATACATAGCTCACTACATATGTATAGCGTCACAATGGTAACTCCGAACATGGCCATGTAACATGTCTAAGATCATGGAATTGTCACCCCAATGCCATCCTGGTATTAGGGGGACAATTCCATGATCCCCTGCGTCTCTAGCACAGTACCCGGGTACTGCCAAACTGCCTTTCCGGGGTCTCCACTGCAGCTGCTGCCAAACCCTCAGACAGGTTTCTGCCCTCCTGAGGTCCAGGCAGCCCTGGCCCAGGAAGGCAGAACAAAGGATTTTCTCTGAGAGAGGGTGTTACACCCTCTCCCTTTGGAAATAGGTGTGAAGGGCTGGGGAGGAGTAGCCTCCCCCAGCCTCTGGAAATGCTTTGATGGGCACAGATGGTGCCCATCTCTGCATAAGCCAGTCTACACCGGTTCAGGGATTCCCCAGCCCTGCTCTGGCGCAAAACTGGACAAAGGAAAGGGAGTGACCACTCCCCTGACCTGTACCTCCCAGGGGAGGTTCCCAGCGCTCCTCCAGTGTGTCCCAGACCTCTGCCATCTTGGACACAGAGGGGTTGGGGGCACACTGGACTGCTCTGAGTGGCCAGTGCCAGCAGGTGACGTCAGAGGCTCCTTCTGATAGGCTCTTACCTCTCTTGGTAGCCAATCCACCTTCCTTGGTAGCCAAACCTCATTTTCTGGCTATTTAAGGTCTCTGCTTTGGGGAATTCTTCAGATAATGAACACAAGAGCTCACCAGAGTTCCTCTGCATCTCCCTCTTCACCTTCTACCTAAGGATCGACCACTGACTGCTCCAGGACGCCGGCAAAACCGCAACAAAGTAGCAAGACGACTACCAGCAACATTGTAGCGCCTAAGCCTGCCGGTTTTGTCAACTGTTTCCAGGTGGTGCATTCTCTGGGGGTAGCCTGCCTTCACCCTGCACCAGAAGCTCCAAAGAAATCTCCCGTGGGTCGATGGAATCTTCCCCCTGCTAACGCAGGCACCAAAAGACTACAACACTGGTCCTCTGGGTCCCCTCTCATCCTGACGGACATGGTCCCTGGAACACAGCAACACTGTCCAAGTGACTTCCACCGTCCAGTGACACTTCAGTCCAAGTTTGGTGGAAGTGAGTCCTTGCCTCCCCACGCTAGACTGCAAAGCTGTGTACCGCGTGATTTGCAGCTGCTCCGGCTCCTATGCACTCTTCCAGGATTTCCTTTGTGCACAGCCAAGCCTGGGTCCCCGGCACTCCATCCTGCAGTGCACAACCTTCTGAGTTGTCCTCCAGCATCGTGGCACTCCCTCTTGTGACTTAGCGTGGACGGCGCTTCACTTTTCTTCTAAGTGCCTCTTGGGGTACTTCTGCGGGTGCTGCCTGCTTCTGTGAGGGCTCCCTGAGTTGCTGGGGGCCCCCTATATCTCCTCCTCCAAGTAGCGACATCCTGATCCCTCCTGGGCAACAGCCGCACCCAAAAACCTCTACCGCGACCCTTGCAGCTAGCAAGGCTTGTGTGCGGTCTTTCTGTGTGGGAACACCTCTGCAAGCTTCATCGCGACGTGGGACATCCAGCCTCCAAAGGAGAAGTTCCTAGTCCTCTTCTTTCTTGCAGAACTCCAAGCTTCTTCCAACCAGTGGCAGCTTCCTTGCACCCTCAGTTGGCATTTCCTGGGCTCCTGCCCACTCTCAACACTGTTGCGACTATTGGACTTGGTCCCCTTGTCTTACGGGTACTCAGGTCCAGAAATCCACTGTTGTTGCATTGCTGGTGTTTGTTCTTCCTGCAGAATCCCACTATCACAACTTCTGTGCTCTCTGGGGGTAGTAGGTGCACTTTACACCTACCTTACAGGGTCTTGGGGTGGGCTATTTTTCTAACCCTCACTGTTTTCTTACAGTTCCAGCTACCCTCTACAAGCTCACATAGGTTTGGGGTCCATTCGTGGTTCACATTCCACTTTTGGAGTATATGGTTTGTGTTGCCCCTATACCTATGTGCTCCTATTGCAATCTATTGTAATTCTACACTGTTTTCATTACTTTTCTTGCTATTACTTACCTAATTTTGGTTTGTGTACATAACTTATCCTCATACTGAGGGTACTCACTGAAATACTTTTGGCATATTGTCAAAAAAATAAAGTACCTTTATTTTTAGTAACTCTGTGTATTGGGTTTTCTTATGATATTGTGCATATGACACCAGTGGTATAGTAGGAGCTTTGCATGTCTCCTAGTTCAGCCTAAGCTGCTTTACCATAGCTACCTTCTATCAGTCTAAGCTGCTAGAAAGACCTCTTCTACACTAATAATGGATAACTGGACCTGGCACAAGGTGTAAGTACCTCTGGTACCCACTACATGCCAGGCCAGCTTCCTACAGTAGTGCACCCATAGGTGCACTGCTGAGGTGCCCTGTGTCATTTTAAAGGCAGGCCTGCCTTGCTGGCTGCTTTTAAATTAAAGTTATATGCAAATTCGACTTTGGAATTAAAAGTAGTTCCAAAGTATTAAACAACATTGTTTTTACATATAGGTCACCCCTAAGGTGTGCCCTATGTGCCCCTAAGGCTGGGTGCCATTAACTATAAGTAGGGACCTTATAAAAATATTTTTATAAGCCCTGGTGAGGTAAAAACAGCCAAAGTTGTTTTTCCCTCATTGTAGTGAATGGCCTTCATAGGCTAGAATGGGGAGACTTTATTTTAATTTTACAAGTCCCCTTAAATGACAGATACTAAGAGTTTGGTATCAAATTAATTGTTATAATAAATCCCACAACCTCCAGTTGGTGGATTTAATGTGACTTGTTCAGGTAAAGAGTTTTAAAATATACCTGAAAAGTTGCAATTTCAGCCCTGCATTTTTTTGCTGCTGTGCTCTGATTGGCCAGCCTTTGGCAGCCTGGCCAGGCAGCCTTGATGAGGTGTGAAGTGGCCTGGCTTCACACAAAGAGATTTGCCTGTGGGAGGAAATCTCCCCTCAGCAGATGGTGAAGCAGGAAGGGGGAGGGCTGCCAAACTGGTCTTCAAAGGCAGAGAAGGACATTTGGAGCAACCCAGCAACACCCCCACATCCTGCAACCCCAGACAACTAGGTGCCCCCTTGATTAAATTAGGGGAGGGCAGGAGAGGGGTGTGTTTATGATTTTTAGTCACACCAGTGGGTGGGCTCAGCCAGATGTAACCTCCAAAAATCACTTTCAGCCATGATGGATTTTTGAGGAATGTTGCCTCCTGGGACTGATTTTTGCCACACTTTCCAGGAAGTGATCATCACAGGGGGTAGGACCCTGGCCATGATTGGAGAACCAGGACCCCCTTGTTTTTCACACAGGAGCAAGGATAAAACTGACAGACCTGCACCCACACCTCAGTTCCCTACCACATCCCTACCAGGAAGAATTACAGAAGAAGAAGGACTGCCCTGCTGGACCCCTGGCCTGCACCTGGAACCTGCACTCAGAAGGACTGCACCAGCTGCACACTTGGGATTCACCACAAGGACTTTGCCTGGCTTCAACTGGTTCAAGGAGGAACTCCCTGTTTGCTACAGGTGAAAAATTGCTAACCTGAGTCCCCTGCACCAACTCCTGAAGACATCAACCAGCTGACCACTGCCCAGTGGGCAAAAAGGAGTTTGCGCCAGGTGCATTCTGAGAGTTGTAGTCCACACCCCCCAAGGATCATCTCAGAGCTTCTGGACCCTTGGGGTGAGCTGTGGACCCCAAAAGAACCTTAAAAGAATATCTGGGAGAAGACCCAGAAGTTTGGAGAACTTTTGAAAAAAAGCTCCATAGAGGGACCGTCCCGCCGCAGCAACTCTAGCTGGCTTGCCTCAACCGCGACCGTGCCTGATTTGCAGGTTCGTCCCAGTGAAGAAAATCTCCAAAAAAGAAACTAAGTCCGAACGTACAAAGTTGACCGGGACCTCCCAGCCAACGTATCCGAGGAGGGCTCCAAGGACGTCGGATCAAGATCCAGGTATACCCCGGTCAAAGGATTTTCACCTCAAAAAAAAACGACTAAGTCCGACTGTAAAAATCTCCACCGAGGATTCCCGCGACGTGTATTCGGAGAAGAGTTCCAGGTGGTTGGATTGGACTGGCAGGTTCGTCCCGCTGTAGAAAATCTTCAGAAAAACGACTAAGTGCGAACGTAAACTTTTGACCGAGGCCTCCCGCGGCCTGTAACAGAGCCGGGCTCCATCGCAGTCGGCCTTAAACTTTGACTTTTCCCCGGTCGAGGTGCAACCAGATGACCCGATTGGCACTTTTTGTTTCTAGGCACTAAAAAAACAATAATTCTTTAAAAATTCATATCTCTGGTTCCCCTTATCCAATTTTATTAGTTTTTGTGTCATTTTAAAGATAAAAATATAATCTATTGTTATAAATTGGTTTTGGATTTTTAAACTGTTTCCTGTGTATTATTTAATTACTGTTTTGTGATATTTGAATGCTTTGAACTCTGTCTCCTAAGTTAAGCCTTGACGCTCGTTGCCAAGCTACAAGGGTTGAGCTGGGTTTAATTTACTGAGACCTAACTGGACCTAAGTGGAGGTTAGTGGCCTATTGCTAAGTGTAGGTACCAACCTGCCCTTACCAATAACCCATTTTCCAACAACTGGTCAACATGACAAGCCGCGGTATGGTTCAAGGAAAACAGGAAAGGGATATTACATTGAGTTTAAGATTCATCCCCCATAGACCTCTGCTCCTTCCAGTCACATGCAATGTCAAGCACCTTCTCTTCCAGGTCCATGAGAGGGGAAGTCATGTGAGGCTGCAAAACAATACTTACAATGAAAAAGCTCAAACGTGTGGAAAACTCTTGCCCTATGCCGAGGAAGACTGTCTTAGAACCTTGCCTCCTGGTTGAACATTTTGAGGTTTCACCCAGCATTAGGCAAGAGCACAATCAAAGATGAATTCAGAGTGAACGTGTCCTCAGCATGTCAAAGCAATTCTTTACCCACAGGGGAGAACATGGGAAACTTTGGGCCTGATTTAGCTCTTGGAGGAGGGGATTATTCCCTCATGAATGTGACGTATTTCCCATCCGTCTTATTACGATCCCATGATAGGCAGATGGGATATCCGTCACATTTGTGACAGACTATTTTCTCCGCCAAGATCTAAATCAGGCCCTTTGTCACAGCTGTATGCACTTCGGAGAGATTCACCTTGGACTGGCTTTAAATATTTGATTTTATTCTGGAGAATCTTCCAACAAATACAGTTTTTAAAAAAAAATTCAAACTGAATGCCATCCAAGGATGTTAGATCCACAGTGGTAAAATCGTACATGTTGAAAAACATCTGCAGACCCCCTTTTTACCAGATGACAGATCGCTTGTTTCCCTGTTAGGCAAGGAAAGCCACTGCATCCTGCACTGATCTCCTCCGTGTACATTTCTTGCCTTTGCATCACCTGTGGGCGGAGAAATCTCGTCCCTCCACTCTTTCTCTCTTCCACTCTTCATCCAGCTTTCTACAACCAAGTCAGGTCCTCCACCTTTCTTCACTGTCTTTTTGTCTCTATCCTATTCTACCACATATTCCATCATCTGCTGCATAATCTGCAGATTTGAATTAAAAAGAAAATGTTCTTTCTAAGTAAAATGGTTTACAAGTTGCTAGAAGTGCACCAACACGTGTTTCCACACGGTGAAAGGCCCTTTGCAAAGCTGGACTCGTCACTTTTTGTCACTTATTGCTATATTTGGGTCTTAAAATGGTAGCAATGAGACACATCCAATGCCCTGACAGTGTTACCAAGTTAAAAAATTAAGTAATACTATTACAAAATGTGCCGCATCATGCCACATAATTTGCCTTTACTTGCTGCATAATTTACTTTAAACTGCTGCATAATTTACTCAACACTGCTGCATAATTTACTCAACACTGCTGCATAATTTACTCAACACTGCTGCATAATTTACTCAACACTGCTGCATAATTTACTCAACACTGCTGCATAAATTACTCAACACTGCTGCATAATTTGGCCCTCTCCTGACACATAATTCCTGTGGCCCTGCTTATGCTTCATTCATACTAGGATGCTATACAAATGAGTATGGAAAGTGATACACCTATACGAAGAATACTCTTCATGCGCTTCTAGGCAGTGGTGGCTCCTCCGCAGTGGCGGAGAAGAATCGCTCCCTTGACGAACAGCCAGCAGCCAAAAAATAAACAATACTTTATTATTTTATTTTTCTGCTAATGGCTTAGTCAGCATGTGAAGGGAGGGGCGGGCCTGGGCCATGGGAGGGGGGGAGAAGGAATGGAGTGCACTAAGTGTGCATGTGTGCCATCTTAGGCCAGCCAAACACACATGCGCACTTAGGTTTCTCCAACCTGGCTGTGATGAATAGCTGAGCTGTACAAACTGCACAGGCCCCAGGGCAGTGTATGAGCAGAAGTCCAAGCCACTTAGACCAATCCTGAGGCTGCTCTCATGCTAGGTTTAGCACAAGAGCAGCGCCACAATTGCTGGAGAGCCTGTGCTGGTGTCCCAGTGAATGCTGGGACACCAGAATAGCAGAGGAGCGAGGCAGCAGGAGATGGCTGTGGGAAGGATAAGTCTTTTTATTATTATTATTATTTGTCCTCGCTGTCCCTCCCCTGGACATTTGCGGCGGCCTCCGCTGCTTCTAGAATTCCTCTAAAGGTCCGCAGTGGGGCTATAGTGAAGCAAGAGAGGTCACCTGAGGCCCAAAGAACCACAGAAACCAGGTTAGGAAATCCAAGTGGCTCAGCAATGGAAGGATCATTCAATGTGGAGTGTGGACTTTGTGCTGCATTTACTAGCCCGAAGGACGACATTTCGCCACCTGCACTGCAGTACTTAATTACACAGCGCTGAGTTTGTAGGGAGCAAAATGACAGTGGACAGGCAGGGTGGGGAGGGCGGCAGGGGTAAGGGGCACACCAGCTAAAAACAAGCATTTGCAATGCAACATGTCTGGCGTTTGCTCATGTTAGAGCTGATTGCGCTGTAAACTCCTAACCCGACTCAGCAAAAGTGCTTTTATGTACGTAACCCGAAAAAGTTAAATTAACTGTGTTAAGCGCTCGACTTCTGCTAAGCGAAACGCTAGTAAAATAGATAAAAAAGTAGTCCACGAGCCGGACAGAAAACAGCGAGCCTCGCAAGTTTTCTGTGCTTGGTCGATGCGCTCGAGGAGGGCTAGCCACTGGAAAAGGCATGACGTGACCATGCCTTTGACTAATGAAAGCAAGCGGATTTTAATAGTCAAGCCCATGAACCAATGGTTAGCACTGATGTGATGTCGACAGGGCTCCGAGCCCTTTTCTAATAACTAAAGCGTCTCGCTGCGATACGCATGCGCAAGCGCATGCAACGCAGACTCGACCCTAAAAAACCAAAAGAACAAAAACAACGCTATTATTGCGGGGCAAACACCAGCGTTGAGAGCAGAGATGGCCTCAGCTAAGCTACCACTCTGGACGGTGAGAACTTTGGCGCCCTTGCGAATAATAGTGAATGAAATGAGGCAGCAGGCGCTCCTTTTGTGTTTGCCAGTACCTGGATGAGCAGCGACTAGTCCCTGAACACAAACATCCCAGGACCTTCCCCAGCTCACCAACATCACCCATAGCTCTGCAGCCTCACGCGGACGATGGATTTGTTGGCGTGGGCTAAGGGGGTGTTAAAAACGTCACCGGCGGTATGATAATGAAGGACTAAAACCACATTAAACTGGCAAAGCACACAGAAACGAACAGACCGGGAAAAGGCTAGAGGGTGCTGCTGTTGGCATAACCTTAACGCACACAGCTCCGGGCGCCCTTCAGAATACTGTGCCCTGGGCCGGGTCCAGCGCGCCCATGCTACAGGCCGGCCCTGGTGGAGAGTGTGTCAGTGTTTGTCCCATGGTGAAACGTCTTCGATCAGCATCATACGCGAGCCCGCTGCGTGCGCCATCACACCTTATGAAGGGGAGGCAGACACAGGAGGCGGACCAGTGGCCAAAAGGGCCTTATCCGCAAGATTCCCTAAAGAGACTCTGCAAGTTAGTGGCGCATCCACACATCTCAGGAAACATTTCTACTAGCGGACAAGATGTCATTATCAAGTAAGACTAAATGGAATGATGCCGTGTGCTTCCTGTCAAATATTTCTTATGAAATATTTTTTACAGTTAGTCTGGATATAGAGTTGAAGACTGTTTTGCCTCAATCCTCAAAGTTTTTCCCGCAGTTATCACCTGAAACATACATAATTCTCAGGTAACCTAAATGTTATTTCTCGGGCACTTCTCAGCTTCGTCAAGAGGAAACGCTGCATATTAAGGGAAAGGTGCTGTAAAAAAAATCACGAAATACACAAACGATAATAAAACAAAAAGATATTTTTTGTAATCACTTCGTCCAGAATAAAATAGGTCACATATTGTTTTAAAAAGGAACAAAAACAGAGCAGAGGCAAAATAATAAAATGAGATATAACGAACAGGAACACAGCAATGATGGGTAGAAAAGCAACATTTTCCTCTTAATGAAATGCTTGTAAAGGAATGCTGTTTTATGATCATTTTCTTCTCAGTGCCTCAGTTTGGTCGGTCAGCAGTTTTATGCTGAAATGAGCAACACTGACAATGTACCCTGCAATAACTGCTAGCATAGTCGCCCCCCCCCCCCCCGTCCCCTTTTCCACATTGCTATGGGGGCACCAACAGGCACATAAACAAATTCGTGCATTGCAATTTACTGCGAAATGGCGCTGGTGTGAGGCTGTAAATGATATTTAATGTAAAATTGCTCAGATATGCTGGGAATCAGCTATTTTCTGCAAGGGTCGCACATAATGAGAGGAACTTAGCTCAACATGCCATCACACCTTAGTTGCAGGGAATTGAACGTCTGTAATAAGATGGTACTGAAATGAGCAGAAGAGAGCCTGGCCGAGCACTGTTGAAGTTATGGCCTTATGCGCAAAAACGACCAGAAATCTGACATCCAACCCTCTTTAGTTACTGACTCCTGGGATGTGATGGCGGGGCAGCAAACCCAGCAGGTGATGGTAGCATGGGCCAGGCCACCTATAGGGGGAATAGATAACAAAGACACCTTAAGGGTGCAAAGAGGGTTGCGTTCCCAGAATGCAGTGGGATTGCCCACATGATCCTCACACTGATCGCAGAAACAATCCTCGGACAAGTTACAAGGTTCCCTTTATGTAGTGTACTCGTCAGACAACATCTAAGCGATGGGGGACCTCTAGTGTGCTGTGGGAGTGATACACACTTGCTCAATATATAAAAACCTCTCAAGAAAGTGCCTCGATTCCTCAATAAGATCAATCGAAAACCTTAGCCCATATCTAACTCAGAGGATACAAATGATCCTCTGCCCTGGAGAAACGTGACATACGAAGACTACATAGAGTAACACCTTTGTGTGTAAAGATGGAAATCTGAAATCACTGTTGATGTCTCTTTTCAGTTGTCTGCTGATGTCTGTTTCTAATTGTCTGTTTTAAGACTATGTCCGTACCACCCTGAATGCGCCCAGTCTCATCTGTTTTAAGTGCTTTCTTTTGGACTTGATCATAGGTTTGTTGGCACACCTGAAAGGAGCAATTGAAAAGAGGGCCTTAGTCTGCCAATGGCAGATTCTCCAGCATAAGTCAATTTTAGAGCCTACTGAAAACGTGGATCCCTCTCAGGAGGAAACAGATGTTGGAGTCCATCATGATGTGCAACCACAATGACGTTGGATCCAGGGAAATAGCCCTCACGGCTGGTAAAGTGAGCAGCTGGTGAATATTTCCTGCTGGTCCCACTTGGGCTACTATTTGAGCCGGAGAGTAAACAATGTGCATCGACCAAAACACAAGTAAGGGGAAGTACAAAACCAGTGGAGTCTTTCCTACCAAACATCAAGACAGAGTCAGGTGCATGATTGCCAGTTTTTAAAGAACAAGGTATTTATATCTCGGAATAAACACAAGTGATGGACCTTTTACCTCAGGACAAGAGTTTGAATTAATGTGGAAAAGTATAAGATTCTGTTTCTCCCTATGGAGAGAATAAAATAACTTGATCTAATCTCCCCAGTTGGGGATCTCAGAATGACTGCGGAGACCTTATGGCCTTTTCAAAATACGAATGTATGTTCTTGGAAATGTCGGCAAGTTATATCCTTGCTCCCCAAAATGTCCTGCAGAGTTACTGAACCCCAACTCTTGCCTCTTCAGGATGAACTCTGCTAACACCTGAGATATTTCTGAGACCAAAGAGGTTGTCTTGAATGCGATGGCAGAAGCTTCAGATCCACCATGATGCACAGACAATCTGTATCAATTTGAATCCATGTGAATAAAATATGACTGCTTCCTGATTCCTCTTGCCTCCTACTTTGTACTGTAATATTGGCTGTCGTACAGGTGACCTTCCATAGCGCCACATAACTATATGTCATCATTAACCTCTTTAATAATGTCTCCGCTTCATGAGTAAATAATGCCAAACTGTAATTGGTCTGTTCGCATAAGTGATAAACTTGCATGATCTCAGGATCCTCCCAGGGTGAGCTCATTTGCAACTGAGATCTAAACGGGTGTGCAAAATGATGGCCATGAATGATGTTTCAGTCTGTGAAAATGGGCCTTCCAAGAATGAAAATACTGTTCTACCCACACTGCAAATTCCATTATGAGTTAGTGGAGTTACTCTCCTCAGCAGAGGGCATGAACAGTAAGCATGGTGAGGGTTCTTGACCCCAAGCTGGGTTAGTAAAGAGGAATATTAACAAACACTGAGAAAGGCCAGCAGAGTAAAAAAAGGCTGTAACCAGTGAACACATCACTATTGAGCCAGTGAAGCCTCATCTGCAAAATAATAAGATCAACTGTAGGCAGTCCAAAGATATGTGACCAAATGGTGATTACGTAAAGTTCAAAACAGACATGGATTGGGGCCAAGAATCAATATGGATATAAAGGAAGAACAGAGGAATAAGACAGCAAAATTGAAATTCCTGACAGAAGCCTAGTACAAGAGGTCACACTTTCAGCAAACTCCTAGAGATATCATTCATGACAGCTGATCAGGCGATGAGTATAATGAAAACATGCTTTTGACTGAGCTGATGGTGAATACATGAAACAATCTCCCAACAGAGAGTACATACAAATGCAGTAAAAGACTTGAGTCTTGGAACAAGAACATGGGCACAACAGTAACTAGAAGGCAGTGCTCAGGCTGGAGACCATGTCGCATCTGTATGCTAAAAGTGGATTTGAAATAACACACTGGATGGAATATTCTATATTTCCAATAAAAGAACTCCCACATGTGGATATCTCAGAGAGGGATACAGAAAATTAAATACCTTATCTAAAGAACAAGGTTTCTGAAATGTCTGTCTACCTACTTGGCAATCAGATTTGCAAACAGTATGAAGGCAATCATATTAAGAGAAGGTAAGCATTGACCTCTATGTAGCGGATTTGTAAATGCTATGAAACATGACCACGAGTGCCCTTGTGATAGAATTGCCATGAATACTACTGGTTGTTAAGCTACCGAGAACTACACTGTCATCCTTCTTAAAGTGAAAACTGATGCAAACTACAATTCATCTAGAAATCACTCAACTAAAACCTCCCCAGCCGGCTAATCAAAAAAAAAAAACACTGGTAGCATGATGAACTGATTACTATGAAATTCAGAGACTACTAAGAGAACAAGTGAGGAGTGTTCTGGGCACAACAAATAAGGAGAGTTCTGGGCAAAATGTATTTGAAAAATAGCGAGATACTGATGTCCCTAAGCTAGAAAGCAAATATACAGCAACATTTGAAGTAGAAGGTAAAACTATTGTAGGGGCCAATACCTAAAAGGGTATTACTCATAAATGTTGACTACACTACATTAAAATCTAAAAAACAAAGATGTTTCCCATACGTTTCCATGTTTGTGATGAGAGATTACTAGCTGCAAATGATAAAACTGTTATGATATTGATGTTTACTGCTTCAGATATCTGAATTTGTGACAGCTCTGAGCATGAAAGGCAGTGTCAGAAAAAGGGAGAGAAAATGGTTAGTGCATTTAAACAAAAAAGTGTAACCCAATAAGCCACATACTGCAAACACTTATGAAACGTGGGTATTCCGGGTCTTCTTTGGCAGCAATTCCATTTATATAAATAGTCCACCACAACAAATATATTTGTGGCTACTCCTTGCTCCTCTGCGAGCTCCAGAAGTCTTTCTGATTAGGGTATTTCATTTTCTAGCCTGTGAGAGTCGATGCCCCACAATTATTTTTTTATAAAAAGCAATGCTCCCTGCTGCAAATATGATTGCCAGGTTGCCTATTTCAATTTGAACATTCCTGTTTTGAAGACCAAAAGATAATGGCTGACGACTCAGTCTAATGGCTCTCTTTTCAAGAACAGTAGTGTGTAGACTTCCTCAGTCCACCTGCACACTGAGTCAGATTTCCCCGACGTGAGCCTTTAAGATCAGAGTGAAGCACTCAGCCCTATCTTCTATGGATGAGGAATATCCTCTCTGAGTGGCAGATTCATCATCAAGATATTTTGCAACTATAGCAGAGAAAAGAATGTAGCATGTGACACTTTTTTCCTGAAATAATCTTGCTGTTAAAATGAAATCTGAGCTTAACAAAGGAATAAGCAATCCTACCGTATCTTTGGCTTATTGTGGCTTATATACATGACTGAAAATAACTTGAACTGAACTGATCAAACAATTTCTCAATGCTGAGCAATGGACAGACAAGGTTGATCTCAAACTGAATGAAATTGTAAATGTGACTCCATAATGATCAAAGTGTGGCCCCACTGGTGTAATCTAGCAGTCCTCAAACACTCTGCCTATGATGGTGCTGAGAGATTGAGTCATACAGGAGTGATGCAGGGACCACAAGAATCCGATTATCATCCTATCAGGTGACCGATGCATCCTATGTTCTGTATCCATAACTAAACCTGGATGTATGATGGAAGGCTGGCCAGGAGCACACATTGAGGTGGACACTGCAGCCAATTCACCTTTAACTATTGCAATTGCTAGATCCTACTGGGAAAGAACCAGATACATTGCAGGAAGTGAGAAAGATGGGACTAAAAAGGAATTAGGCCTTCCAACTTGCATCACTTAGTACATTTGTTGCTGCGACCCACAAGAATAGTTTTCATGGGATGTTTCCTGTCAGCCGAGGTAATATCGGCTGATTCAGACAGAAGGCAAGCGGATTATCGCTGGAAATGCTCAATTTCTACATGTGCAGTGGCACAGTTCAGGGAATGCAGTGGAGGTCCTGGAAATCCATCTGCCAAAACAGGTCTACTCTGTACTTGGGAAAAAAAGAGGCTGAGAGTGTCTTTTTTTATCCAACTTGGAGCAACACGGATCAGTTGTGCTTGATCCTCCCACACCTTTGGCAGGACCTATGACAGAATCAAATCAGTGGAAACACGTACATGCCCTGAGACCAGCTGATCTGTAAAGCATTCCCCAGGGAACCATTCAAAGAGAATTATATGGCACATAGCTAAAGACACTTTCTATTCTGGCCTGTGGCAAAAGATCCACATATGCACATCTCAATTTGGACAAGATCCTCTCCTTCACATCTGGACGTGGTCCTGCAGTGGGAAGGACTGAGAGCATTCACTTTCATGTTGAGGGAACCTGCAAAGTGAGCTGCTACTGGAAAACTCCCTATCACGTTACATACTGCCACAAGGGAATTGCTTCCCAACACAGTTTCCACAATCTCGCACCACTCTGTTGATATGCTGGACAGGGGTGGTGCCAGAATGATGTGCCCTGAAATAGAAGGAAGCAGTGCCTTCATGGGAAGATGGACCTTTTCCAGCTCCATCGCGTTTATGTGCAGATGCTGTACGACAAGGACCAAAAACCTCACATTATCCTTTCACTCAGATAGGCACCTGAGCCCAGCTAGGAGACATCCATGATCATGGAAACCTAAGCTTGCAGAGGATTGAAAGGATGACTAAGTAAACGGTTTGGATGTTCCATTCACCACTACAGATAAACTAATTGGAAGACCTGCTCCTGAGATGGGAGGCTCCTAAGTTTTGGAACCAATGTTCCCTCAGGAACCACTGAAGGGCTTTCATCCACCACCCTGCATGGAACACCAACAAGAAACACAAGTTCATGAGACTGAGCAGATGTTACATCTGTGGACATGGAGAACTAGCAGATAGAAGTAGAAGGTATGGAAGTTTAGAGACACCAACCAATTCCCTGTATTAACGGCTAACAGAACTTGGTGCAGGGACAGCATCTTGAACCTGCCCTGCTGAGTTAAAATTTTCAAGAGGTTTCAGACCTTTTTGGGGGAAGAGGAAGTAAGGAGAATAAAATCCCATGTCTTTCTTCAAGAGACGCTCCCTCTTTGGCTCATATGTTCCAAAGGAAGCAGCCGTTCACCTCTAAAATCAAAGCATGTCCTGCAGAGCAGATCCTAGAAAAGCAAGTGCAGTCTGGAGGGGAGGAAATAAAGTAAACCTTGTGAAATGGTGTAACCCTTGTGGGTTTTTTGGATGACCCAGCAATCTGTAGCGTACTGATGTAGGATGTGTATTCCAATTGGTCGAAATGTGTATGACCCTCACCCCCACTGGAAGATAATGGCGTAATGAGGTGAGTCAAGGACTTGTATATTTGTTGTGTCATCCAGATCAGTTAACAGCGTTGTCTCTGCCGGGATTGTTATGCCCGGGATTAGCCTAGAAATTGTCGGTACTGCATGTGCAATGGGCTTGATGGAGATACTAATAGGATAAGTGAGTGACCAGATTCTCTCCAGTTCTTGAAGAGATACAGGGAGGAGTCAACATTATTTCCGAGCAGCCACTCACAATCAAAAAGGGCGCCCATGCAGGTTGCCTGGATATTTCTTGAGAAGCCAGAGGAAAGCATTCTTGTGTGAGGGGCTGTAAGAAACTAGGTTGGTGGTTGAGGGGGTTATGAGTCCTTCTCAAACAACAGCCAACATCTTTGTCAGGGTGAACCACAAAGAGTCACTAAATGAACCTGTGCTTAACCCTCTGGTAGCTTGCCGCAAAAGCAGTCAGAGCTTAACTTAGTCTCAATGTGTAAAATATGTATGCAGCGCTTAAACAATAAAAGTGAAAACACAACACTAGAAAAAGCCTACACAAGTTTAGAAAAACTTTAATGCATTATTTGACATCAAATACGACAAAAATCCAATCCGTAGAACCACAGATATGCAATGTCAAAAAATTAAGGTAAGTATAGCGCCTAAAAGCACAAAGCGCAACTCGTGTTTATCAGCTTGGGTGAGACTGGATGAAAATCTAAAGTTCAGGCCGACCACGATGTATTGCAGGCCAGATCCATGGACCAGGTCAGTCCTGCTTAATAAGTTACCTTCTAGAGTCCAGCGTGAAGAGTACTGCTTGCGGTGGAGGATGACGGGAGGAGCAGGGACAGTGTCATGGAAAGTCATTTCTGCAGCGCGAAGAGCAGGCTGGGTTTCGCAGATGGTCGTCACTTTAGCATGAAGAGCCTGTTGTGTGTGGCGTACAGTCGTTGCTGTTGATTCATGTTGGCATTCACCGCTGGCTGTCAATGTTGTAGCGTGAACTGCAGATCTCATGTTGCTGGTCGTCGCCAGCTGTCGCTGTAGTGCAAAGAGTAAGGTTGTGCTTTGCGTTAGTGGTTGGCAAGATCTAGTCGCGAAAGGGTCCGCTTGCGGTCGCAAAGAGACCAAAACTTCGGAATTTCTTCTAGAAAGAGCTTAACTGTTGCCAGAACAAGAGTCCAGGACCTGGTAGGCACTTCTTGGGGATCATGGACTCACTCCAGCAGAGGCAAGCAGGTCCAGTGTACCAGGTCAGCTGGGCAGTTGCAGAAAGGCCTCTGAAGCTTTTCGTATCTCTGTAGCTTGGAACAGGACGTCAGCCTGGGCTAAAGGGTGCTCCAAGTCAGCAGGGCAGGCCTCAAGCACAAGGGTAGTCCTTCTTTTGTAGTATTCACATGTTCTGGAGTGTACTGAAGTGCTGCCGAGTGAGTCTGAGGGCCCCATCTTTATAACTGGTGCCCACTTTGAAGTGAAAGAGACTTGTGGAGTCTTCTCCCTACATAAGTGTCTGGAATTTCCTACCTCGTTGCCCTGGTCCCAGTCTGTCTTCAGGCACACTAGACTAGTGTGAAGTTCTTTGCGAGTCAGCTGAGACAGTGTCTTTGAATTGCAAGGGTGACATCTCAGCCCCTCTCATCAAGTCAGTATGGCCCTTTCTGCCACCACCCAGACTCTTTATTGTGTGGCTGTGTGAGAGGAATACATCATGTGACCCAGTAAACAAGAATGCAGACACAAAGTGGTTAGGACAAGAAAATGCCAACTTTCCAAAGGTGGCATTTTCAGAATTGTGACTTAAAATCTGACTTTACCTTTAAAGAGGGCTTTAAATTACTATTCCTCAGACACCAAACATGATATTCCTACCAGTTCCCAAACAAACGTTATCACATATTAAATGTAGTGAAGCAACTTCATTATCCTATGGGGAAGGTAGGCCTTGCAACAATAAAAAATGAACTTGAGAGCTCTTCACTTCCACAACATGTAAGACTTAAAAGTACATGTCCATCATTTTAAATACAACGCACTGTGCCCTTTTGAGAAATTCATAAATCGATTCTAGCAGTGACATGTATTAAAAAGAAAGGTTTAGGCCTGGTACCACAGGGAAGGCATTTGGGTTCTGTCTTCAGCAAGACTGGACCACTAGGCTTTTCGGTGAAAGAAGTGTGGGATCGTGGATCTCCCAGGACAGGGGCCAGATCTATTCCAGAGCCACAGGATTTGCCAAGCTCAAAGGATCAGTCTCGCTCTTGGGGAAGGTCCAGAGGATAACAAACCATCCTGAATAAATCCAGCATTTTGAGATGGAAGGGCTCAACCTGTGCACAGTTTTCTGATGGACATGGGAACTCTAGTCTCATTTTCTTCAAATTAGGATTTTCTCACATGAGGAGAAGCATGGCACTGAGACTCGGAATGAAGCTGAAATATTTTCCTAAGGAAGGAAATAATTTCTCTTTCCTGTGCTGCTTTTTGAGCTTATTGTGTGAAGATCTTAGAGACATACCAGACTGGAAAGGGGAAAGCTCAGGCATATGCCTGCTGGCTTTTGCCAAAAACAATTTGCCCACCCATTCCCTCATGGCTTTAGGATACACAGATGCACAGGAGTCGCAGGTCATGGTGCAGTGTTGTGAGCTCAAACAGCACATACCAATATTATGTGGCTCTTCTTGCAGATCCTACAGCAGAGCTCAACCCTGAAATGTTTGACACTGTTGCAATGCTGAGGAATTTCAGTGATGAAGCACAGAGAGAGCACAGAACCTGTGCCAGTGATCTGCAGAAAAGCATGAATTGATGCTAGCATGCCTCCTGGCAGCTAATATACTATGCAGCTATCAAATCTGATGGGAGCAGTTGCAGTTGAAGGTGCATGGCGACATCTGGTGAGCTGCAGAGCTTTTGCTGGAAAAGAGTTTTCAGACCAATCTGGCACCTATAGGATATTAGGCTGAGCAATTTGTGGGAAATATCCAATAGATGCGTGACAGCAGGACTTTTGATCAACACAAACTTGAAAAGCTTAACGAGTAGATCATAGTGAACAAGAAAAAGGAGAATAGAACTTAGTTCCAAATGGTGGCAGAGTGCTTAAAGTAACTCAATGCTTAGGTGCCTATACTTGGAGGTTATAGAACCTTGAACGAAAATTTGCAAATTACATTTCTGATTTATGATAGTCACAATTTATATGTTTAACATTTATAATGGCTGAAAATTTCACATTCTTTCTATATAAGATGTTTGCACTTGTGACCTCCATATATTTTATGTTTCCTGATATGCTTCCTTAATAAGCAAAAAACATGAACATACATGCGTATTAGCTTCTCCCATGAACACCTTCAGTAATGTCTTCATATGTGGGTCTTCCCAAGAATAAGAGAATTACTTGAGAATATCATAGGCAGGAGACTTGAAGATCAGGACATTACCGTGAGGGATCAAGAACAGGGAGCCACCCAGCTAAAGATGTTACACCAGGAGATCAAGGGCAGAGGGGCTAACACATACGTTTTTTCTTCTGTACATTTGTCGAAGTAAGACCCACATATGTGGACAATGGGCAAGCAGTGTAATGACAAGGAGACCCACAGACGAGGAAGTTAGCTGAGGAGATTAAGGACAGGGAGACCCCTAGATGAAGGAACTACTCAATGGCATTGTGAGCACGGAGACTTAGAAATGAGCATCAAAGGCAGAGAGATCTACAGATAACAAAAATTCTTTTTTTTAAAACAAGAACAGAGACACACATGATGAAACTACTCAACAATATCAAAGGGAGGGGGAATGAGAGATGATGGAAGCACTCAAGGGGACATGTGCAGGAAGAGAAACATATGAGGGAATCACTCATCAGGTTTAAGGTACGAGTCACACAGATGAGGGCATTACACAAAAGAGCAAGGGATGGGAGTCTCACAAATGGAGACATTACCAACAGCAGGAAGACACACAAAACAGAGGAGACTCAGGGAAGGGATTTACAAAGATGATAATGTTAATTAAGAAGAACAAGGGCAGACGAACACGAAACATCTGTCAGGGAGGGTAATTATTTATTTGTAAAAAAGATGCATCAGAGTCTGTGGTGTCTTCAGGGCCATTGACGTCAGACTGGAAGCTGCAAGTTGAGCGATTGGGAACACAAAAACATTTGATTTGTCTCATTCAACCAGCAATAAGCCATCCCTCATCTAAGAGAAAGAACTCGGCTAGGAGTAATAAAAACTAGAGAGTAAATATGTCTAGATCATCACTTTGCTCAATATCATCTGCAAGATGATGGCATATTATTGAAGCATACTATTTTTACATTTTTTAATGAAAAATGCTGTTTACCGGTAAAGCGTATGAGGCTATGTTCCACACCCATGGTTCATGAACTGTGAAAAGCGATACAGCAAGATAGTCGTGATCTGCCTTCGCCCATCCTCTGCTGACTGTATATCTGAAGGCTGATGAGCTTGCCGCTTAGGTGCTTCAGTATTCGTCCACATGACTATCCCTATTCCAGCTAAACGATATGGCTCTTCATAAAATCGCTTAATATTTGCTTTGCTTCTAGTTGTGCGTACATCCGCGATTAGATCTATATTTCATCTACTGCTTTCAAATTATGCCCCTCCAAAGGGAGCGTGATGAGACTGAAAGCTTTTAGGAAAGCAATAACAGAGCAGAAAGGCTGATACCTCACAGGCATGGCCGCCACGTGATGCAGAGCTGTCACTCTCCTCCTTGGCAGCCTGACAACAAATTCATTGGCAATGTATAGAAAGTTTTGGGATGCATCCTCTTCATCTAGAATCGGATCTAAATTCAATTTTCTAGAAAGCAGCGGTCACCGCTTTCCAAGTGTCTCCTCTCATCCTCACAGAGTGTTGCAAAGCGATGAAATCAATACAGATGTAGCGCGGGTCCAGGTGTTAATAGCTGGGATATCGCAGTAAAACCACAATTTTCAACAAGCAGTTCTCCCAAAGAAACATAACTCAATAGAAGCCAGCAGCTCCATAATGGAGATGCCGTGGACTCAACCTTCCCAAGAGCTATACTTCAAGCTGCGATGTCCAAGGGACTCCCAACACCTTTTCCTCCCTCATTCTTTTTTCTTGATGTCCTGAACTAATGATTTCTTCTGCTATTCAATCTTTCCTTGACGGGACAACACAGAGGGCTAGTTGGCTGTTGCTGACAATCCCTGAAGGGAAGCAGTGGATGTCCTTTTTTATGTCAGTATTCAGTGGACTGGAGAAGCAGCAAGGAGTAGATCTGGGCAAATCTCAGGCGGGGGCGCAGATTAACACTGATTCTCTCTCTGTACTCCTTCAGTCAAACTAACAGGGCATCAACCAAAAAGCGATTGTAAATCAAAGACACCAAATGAGACAAAGTCAACGGATGCAAAAACACGAGTTCCCATTATGCTGCCATATTTAGGGGCACTATAAGAACAGCGAGTTCCACTATGCTGGCGCATATAGGAGCACTATAGGGACAGCCGAGTTTCTGCCCCACAGAAACAGCAGAGTTCCCACTATGACACTATATATAAAAGCACTATAAGAACAGCGAGTTTCACTATGCTGCCACATATAGGAGCACCACAGGGACAGCTGGGTTCCCACTATGCTGCCACATTCAGGAGCACCATAGGAACAGCTCTTCCTATGCATGTTCTACTGTCTGTATGTGGACATCAGCTGAAGGTGCTTTAGGTGTGAGGCTTCCTCCTCTCCACCTCAGTTGCCTTTAGTTACAACTCAGGGGAGAATTCTGGGGCCCGTCAACTAACAGGATGTAGTAAGAACAGGATGCACAAAGACCTGTGGACTCACCATTTGTCAACTGTCCAGAATGAGCCGCAGTTTGTCTCTGCCCAGCCTCTTCAAGTACCTGCAATGTAATCGGCTTGATGCATCCGCATCTAAGCACAATCTGTTGATGGCCTCTGGCTCGTGAATACCACTTAACACAAATACCTTTTGCCCTTCTGAGAGGCAGAAATCGAGAGACAGATGTTCTCACTCCTTTATCAGTAGTCATATTTTTTTTTTTTTTTTTTTAGAAATCTTGTTTATTGATTTTTTTTTTCTAAACCATACAATACAACAAATTACTGTTACACATCCAAAAAAATACGATGAAAGCAGCGAGAGCGTACATGATACAGTGGTAGACATCGCAGGACTCATTATCCATAGCTGATCCATTACATAACAGTAGTCTTGAACCTGACAGCCGTGGTGTGGTTTTCCTCCTAACGTTTTTGCCTTACACCCCCCTGGTTTGCGGACTTCGTTATTTGCTGGCCTTAGGACTCTGCACGCTTTACCACTGTCAACTAGTGCTAAATTGCTTGTGCTCTCTCCTTAAACCATGGTAGAATGGGCTTATACCCAATTGGCCTATTTAATTTACTTCTAAGTCCCTAGTAAAGTGGCACTACACCTTCACAGGAACTGTAAATTAAATGCTATTAGTGGGCTTGCAGCACTGATGGTGCCATCCACTTAAGTAGCACTTTAAACTTATCTCAGGTCTGCCACTGCAGGCTGTGTGCAGTTCTAGATTGCCATTTCGACCTGGCAAAAATAAACCTTTTGCCAGGCCCAAACCTTCCTTTTTAATACATATAAGACACCCCTAAGGTAGGCCCTGGACAGTCCAGAGGGCATGGTACAATATATTTAAAAATTTGGACATGTACTTTTAAGGTTTACATGTTCTGCTGGTGAAACCCTCAAATTCATTTATTTTACAACTGCAAGGGATAACTCTCTCTCACAGGATAACATCTGAGTTACCTTATTATATTTAATAAGCTTTAACTTCCAAATGGGAACAGGTAACCAGTTCATGTGTGGTGTCTTTGAAATTGTAATGAAAAATACTCTCTTATTGTGAAGCCAGGTTTTAAATTACAATTTTCAAAAAGCCACCTTTAGAAAGTTGTTATTTTCCTGCTTTAGTCATTTAGTGCCTGCAGCCTGTCTCCGGGTCACATGACTGTGGTAGCTGACAGTTTGGCTTTGTGTATTCCTCCTAGACAACTACACACAATAGAGAGCTTAGGTTTGTCTGGATGGGCATCACTGTAGGGCGGGAGGATGGAGGCAGAAAAAATGTGCAATTCAAAGGGAAACATCTAGAAGCTTCTCTCACTTCATAGAAGGCACATGGTATAAATACTGGACATCAAACACCAACTCTTCAGTACACTTCTGGACCTGTGAAGAGACTGCCTGGAAGAAGGACTTCTGTGCTGCTGAAAGGACTGGCCAATCTAGCTTATTACTAGAAAGAACCCTCACCCACCTTTAGGTGGCATGTTTCATCATTGGACCTTTTCCTCGTCTGGCTGGCACTGCAATGACCGACAGGCCCCGCAAGGGGACTTTTTGCTGGAGATATTCTAGATGGGCGCTAAAAAAAACTGGAAGTTCAAAATGTGCCCCAATGTATAATGTAGTGAAAGACTGGTAAATGTGTGAGGTAAAATTAGCTATAGGTACTAGAATTGCAATTTTACTGTGAACGTTGGTACCTATGTCAAACCAACAAGGAGCAGGCCAGATGATGAAGCATGCCACCTAAAGGTGGGTGAGGGCTCTTGCTCCTAATAAGCAAATGCCTCAGGTGTCTGTTCCTCCTCTACTTGGTAATGGGAAGTATCTACCATGGAACAGTGTACTCATATGTTTTTGAAGGTTAAGAACACACAGACCTCCAAACTACAGTGCTTTTTTTTAACAAACAAACAACTGGACAACCAAACATTTTTTTTTTTTTTTTAATGGAACACTACCACTAATGGCATAATTTCATTTTTTTGCAGTCTTGCCACAGACAACTTCAGCTGTCTGTCACAGAGAGCGGTGTATACAATACTACAATGGGCTTGGGTCATCTCCTTGCTCATGCCTGGATGGCCTTCTTGTGCATCTCAGTTGCCTGCTTCTAATCCAATGCATTTTCTCTATATTCTTGTGTTTGTGCCACTCCAAGTGTTTCTTATTTACTCTCACTTTTGACTGGCTGAGTGATACTCTTTCAATACTGACATCATGGAACTATTTTCCTTTCTTTTTTTGCCACATTCCATTTCCTATTTTAGCTCTCTGTTGGAGGCCATGTTCAGCTCCTTCCTGTGCTCTGTGCACTTAGAGCAGCTTTGCTATCTTTACCTACTACTCCGAACGTTCCCAGCCCTGTCTCTCCCTTCTGTATACTGCATTGACTGCACCCTCCTCTGCCTCTCTTTTCCCTTCCCCACTCGAGGATGACCTTGAGCACCCCGCAGATCTCCTTGAAGATGAGGCTGGAGATGCACTGGACTCCTCTAGGATGTGGCAGACACCAGATGGCTGGCTTGGTGATGACGTGGATGTTGTCCTACACTACTGTCATATGTTTGCTGGCATTTATTTTCACAGTATTCTCTTGCTCCCCCATAGTCCCTTCCATTTCCATTTCCATGCCATAACACAACAGCCATCTTGAAGAATAGAAACAGTGTCCTTCTTTCAGATGGCCACCACATTGCTTGATGAAATGTAGCAGCCTTCTTGAAAGTATGAAAACCTTACTTTTCATACTTTTGAGATGGCTGCTATGTCACACCACATTGCATCCACAATGTACTAGCCATCTCGATCTTTAAGAAACAGACTTTCAATAAGTCTAATTGTCACATTAGGCAGTGAATCCCTAATGCTGTTTTTGTAAAACGAAACAAGTACCAAATCTAATCCCATTTATCATTCAAAGTCTTTAACATTGGTGAAGAACGTATAATGTCTACAAAATACACCTTTCAACAAGATGTGGAAGACAGTTTCAGATTTGAATTTACAAACATGTTAAACATTGGGTTTCTGGCAAAAACAATCATAAGACTACAAGAACTAATGGGGGCGTGGCTAAATTGGCAACCGGAGCAGGCACAATGTAGCAAAGCTCCAAACACTGAGCCAGCCTGACACTATCCTGACGGCTCCTGGGCTCTGCAGTGGGTGCCGGAGTGCCCAGGACTCTCACAAGTGGGTCAGTCTTGCTGCAGCACCACTGAATGCACTCCCGCCTGCAACACAGCTGCCTGTGAGCTGCAGTTCATCTGGGCCCGAAGTGTCAGTATCTCCTGCTCGAGCCACCCATACTGTGTGGGACTGGCGTGGGGAGCATATGCTGCTAGTCACACTTTGATGACGTCCTTGACTTGTGACTGGGCCTATAGTGGAGTGCCCCCCAAATTAAGGAACACGGGCTGTATTCTGTGCAAGGTTGGGCAGAGGGGGGCCACCCTGCAGGCAGAGGCTGTAACCAAGGGCCTCCTGAAGTACGCTCTATGCTGCATGTGCCAGAGCGCTGTTGGCTCAGGGGCTTCTCTAACCTCCACACCACAGCCCGTTAACAAGGCGGAAGGGGGTTTGGGAGGCTGCCCGGCTCATGGGGAATCAACAGTTTATTGCGCCTGGCTTACAGTGCCCATAATAGGAACTGCTAGGGGTGACCTCTGCAAGACTTCATCTGCTGGTGTAGAGGGCTTTCGCACTGCCTGAGGAAAACCATGGCCTCAGACATTGGCCCAAATGCACGCTGGACTGTGAGCACAGCCCTGGCAGGCACTGTGCCTATTGTGTCCCATTAGAAAAATTCAGTCTCAGGCTACCTGATACAGGTGATGTGTGGGCTCCAGGCAGAGGCTACCGGGGACACGCTAAAGTGCAGAGTGTGACTGTTTAGAGGGGAACTTGAGGAGTCCACCTATAGACCTCTCTCCAACCCTGCAATGATCAGTGACATAGCAATGGCACCCCATGATGGAGAACTGGTAGAGAGCACAGGCCAGCGGCATCCGCAGAGGACGATTAGAACCTGGGTATAGCGCCTGGGTCCCCCCTTTTGGCCCGGCTCCAGCAGCCTCCTTTCTACATGCTTGTACCTATGCAAAAATGGTGAAACTGCAACTCGCAAGAGTGACAGGGAGGTGCTCTTGCCTGCATTTCCCCTATTCCCCCCCCACCCCTACAACACACACACACCCACCACAGGGCCGTGGCTAGATGCCATCCTGCCGGCTCCACAACAGCAAGGTGAGAGCTTTGATGAACTCTTGAGGGCCATTAAGGATGTGAAAACTGCCCTGGAACCTAAGCTGGACACAGTGGTGGTTCATGTGGACCTACTCAGGGCCGACCAAGCTAAGCTCAGAGACAGGTTGGAGGCAAATTAATCTACATTAGCTGGGAAGCATCCGTCACTAGTGGAGATGCAGTCCCATATTAAAGCGCTCCAATCAGAAGTTTCTCATTTGCGAGACAGGGTCGAGAATGCAGAAGGCTGGTCGTGCTGGAACAACATTCGACTAGTGGGCCTCCTGGAGGAGGCTGAGGAACCCAACAAGTAACTGCTTCTTGAGGACTGACTCCTGCAGACATCGCTGTGTGAAGAAAGCTGAGGGACTGTAGGGTCCCGGGCAGAGGCTGTCTGACTCTGGGGGCACCACTCCGGGGCATGAACGAGCCCTTGCAACAGAGGACATCCCAGCAGAGCTGCGATCAGTACCTGTCTCACCCTGATGAAAGTGGAGCAATTGATGTGACCACTGATACAGTATGAGGCCTGTTGGTGCCCAATCTGCCAGGGTGTTGGAGCAAAGAGTTCTGCCCCCCCCCCCCCCCTTGCCCTGAGGGAGGGAGGGTATATGTACTCATAAATGGGCTTCGGCTCCATGCACCGCTATTTTGTTACTGAGGCTCATCCTGAATCCAGAAGTAACACACTATTTAAAACCTAGTTTTGGTTTGTAATTGGTTGCAGGTTAGTTGTGGCCCTGACCACGGAGTGGGAGTTGGGGATCCTGAGTTGAGGTTAGGTTCACTAGAGCAGCAGCACATAATTCTACATTTCAACAGTGGGAAGCAGCTGGATCGGAAGGGGAGGACTGACATATGGGACTGGTAAGGGGTGGCTTGGGAACACATCACCATGGCAACTCACCTGCACATGCAACTGTCTACATATAATGTTATTACTTGCAATGGCTAGGGGATGACGACCCCTAGGCGGAGTCACCTGATATATTCCTACCTCAAGTGCAGGCAAGTCAACATTGTGTACTTGCAGGAAGGAAACACACGACCACAACGGAAGCTCCGTAAACTACAGAGGTCAAATAATTGGCACTACCAATTCGGACTACGCAAGGGGATCATCATCTGGGTGGCTCTGGGGGTACAACTACAAATGGACCACACGATGGGGGCCCTAATGGCAGATATGAGATGAGCAGGGGGTCTTGGACTGAGCCCTACTGGCAATTTATGAACTAACACTAACCAGCAGCAGTTTTTAATCTAATGGTACCTAATATATTGTGTTTCGGAGTTTAATGTTGTGCACGGCATCACTTTAGACAGGGGCTTCCCTCCTCTACAGGGAATGCTAGCAATAAGGACGGCAAACGCCCCGCAAGACTGGCTCACACATGGGCAAATGCATGACAACTGACAATCTATGCATCTAGACACAAAGAAATACTAATTTGTCTCCCTACTCCACCAACTACCGTCCAGAATAGATCTTTTCCTCTGCAACTTTCACATGGCACCCAAGGTGGAGACCTCTGAATACCTCAGCTGTGCACCTTTCAACCACAATCCTCTCTAACTGACACTGCAACGGGGCAGACGGATGGCATCGGTACCCACCTGGTAACTGCATACTCTGGCACTGAAGGGCAGAGTTTTTAGCGGCACTGTGGGAACACATGTCACTACTTCACTGAAAATGAGGGAACTGCCACCAACACGGGCATCGAATAGGATGTCTTTAAGGTGGTTACACAGGGCTTGATCATTAAACTTCATGGGGGTAAAACACACTGTGGACTAGAATTGTTGAGCTTGAATGAGATATATGGATGGCAGAGGTAGAGGTGAGGACAGACGCAGGGAACAAAGAGACCCCCCCCCTCCTATGTGGAACATGTGGCATGGCAACACGTAGAGAGAGAAGACTGGGCGAGGACTGGGGTGGCTCCTGAAGTAAGAGACACCGAGGACTCACATGAGTGCTATCAGGTCCCGACGTGGTGGGTGCTGAATACGCAGCCCGAAGTTAATTAAGCCTTTTTTCAATTATTACACCTCACTATACAGAGCGGAGGAAGATCAGACAGGTTCCACCCCACAGGAATTCCTAGATGGCGTACCTGTCCCACACCATGACCATTTACCGTAGCACACATTTGAGGGGGCCCTGCCTGTGGACAGGATCTGACTCACAATTGGTCAATTAACACATAACAAGCCCCACATCGAGATAGATGGATTCCCAGTGGAATTCTGTTCAGCATAGTGTGTGACCCTAACGCCAAAACAACACAAAATGTTCCTATGGCTGAGAGATAAGGGAGCCCTCCCAGTATCTCTGCGAGAAGCATTGATCGTGGTTCTGCCAAAACCAGGCAAAAACACACTGAAGTTGCGATCGTACAGACCGCTTTCACTCCTCAACTCGGACTACAAGGTGCTGGGGAAGGTTACTGCAAATAGATTACTACCATGACTCTCCACATTGGTTCACCAAGAACAGAATGGTTTCATCCCTGGGAGAAACACATTCCTAAATCTAAGACGCCTCTTCCGATTGATGGAAGAAAATCTGCAGGTAACCCAAACTCTTACAGCTCTTTCTCTAGACATCAAGGCGGCATATGACACTGTGAGGGGTTTGGGGGGGGGGCGCTACTGGATGGAAGTAATGAATAGAATGGGACGGGGCACAGAGATAATGCAGTGGATATTGCTACTCTACACTCTCCTAGTGGCCCAGCTGTGAATGGACGGTGAGCTCACCGTCACATTTGCAGTTCACAGGGATAGAAGACGGGGGTGCCCAATATCGCCGATCATCTTTGCACTGGCTGTGGAGTCCCTTGAGTGCCTTTTTCGCCTGTGGAGCCCACAGTGGAGGGTTCCAAGAGGCACCTCCTGGGAGATCATCTCACTGTACACAGATGACACATTATTGTACCTCAGAGGGATGTGGGCAGGGACATTCTGAGAGTGATGTACAAGTTACTTACCTTCGGTAACAAAATATCTGGTAGAGACATATTCTAGTTGCAGATTCCTTACCTTAGAATTTCCCACAGGCATCAGACTGGATCAGGAGATTTTTCTTCGAGCAATACCCTTGCGCGCCGGCAGGTGGCGTCGGTCGACTCTGCTGGCGTCGTTGGCGTTGTGGTCGCCGTGATGATGTCGGGAGTAGTATATAGATGCCGCCCTTGCGCAGTGACATCAGTGTCTTTTAATGACTTTCCACGCCAAAGCGCAGAGCCACTAAGAACACTGAGATTGGTGCACCAGAGCTAAGGACCTGAAAGGGGGAATCCCTGTCCCTAGACATCAGTTTTTTAAGTGGGGAGGATGGGTGGGCGGTAAGGAATCTGCAACTAGAATATGTCTCTACCAGATATTTAGTTACAGAAGGTAAGTAACTTGTACATCTGATAGAGACTTCTAGTTGCAGATTTCTTACCTTAGAATAGATACCCAACCAATGCCATCCTCAGTGGTGGGCTACGAACCAAGATCATACTAGGAAGTCCTGCAGGACTGAACGACCAAAGTAGCCATCCCGACGGACCTGACTGTCCAGGCAGTAGTTGTAAGGAAATGCCTCCTTGGCATAGTTACCCTTTAACATTTGCCTTTGCTGATGCTAAGTTATGATTTGAAAGTGTGCTGGGACCCTGCTAACCAGGCCCCAGCACCAGTGTTCTTTCCCTAAACTGTACCTTTGTCTCCACAACTGGCACAACCCTGGCACTCAGGTAAGTCCCTTGTAACTGGTACCCCTGATACCAAGGGCCCTGATGCCAGGGAAGGTCTCTAAGGGCTGCAGCATGTCTTATGCCACCCTGGGGACCCCTCACTCAGCACATGCACACTGCCTCACAGCTTGTGTGTGCTGGTGGGGAGAAAATGACTACGTCGCCATGCCAACCTCACATTGCCTGTGGCATAGGTAAGTCACCCCTCTAGCAGGCCTTACAGCCCTAAGGCAGGGTGCACTATACCCCAGGTGAGGGCATATGTACATGAGCACTATGCCCCTACAGTGTCTAACCCCCATCTTGGGTTTGGAGGATTCCCCCAATAGGATTAGGGATGTGCCCCCCTCCCCACTGGGAGGAAGCACAAAGAGGGTGTAGCCACCCTCAAGGACAGTAGCCATTGGCTACTGCCCTCCCAGACCTAAACACACCCCTAAATTCAGTATTTAGGGCCTCACCAGATCCCAGGAAATCAGAATCCTGCAACCTGAAGAAACAAGAAGGACTGCTGACCTACAAGCCCGCAGAGAAGGAGGAAGACGACAACTGCTTTGGCCCCAGCCCTACCTGCCTGTCTCCAACTTCGAAAACCTGCTCCAGCGATGCATCCAACAGGGACCAGCGACCTCTGAAGCCTCAGAGGACCTCCCTGGACTAAAGGACCAAGAAACTCCAGTGAACAGCGGCCCAGTTCAAAACCAGCTACTTCTTTGCAACAAAGAAGCAACTTTCAAAGACTGCACGTTTCCCGACGGAAGTGTGAGACTTCACACTCTGCACCCGACGCCTTCGGCTCGAGATACAGAGAACAAACACCTCAGGGAGGACACCCCGGCGACTGCGAGCCTGTGAGTAACCAGAGACGACCCCCCTGAGCCACCACAGCGACGCCTGCAGAGAGAATCCAGAGGCTCCCCCTGACCGCAACTGCCTTTAACAAGGGACCTGACGCCTGGAACCAACACTGCACACAGCCCCCAGGAGCTGAAGGAACCGAACTTCAGGTGTCCCGAGAAGCCCCCGTGCCTGCCTGCGCCGCCAGAGTAACCCCCGGGTCCCTCCATTGTTTCCTACCTGAAACCCCGACGCCTGCTTTGCACACTGCATCCGGCCGCTCCTGTGCCTCTGAGGGTGTGTTTTGTGTGCCTACTTGTGTCCCCCCCAGTGCTCTACAAACCCCCCCTGGTCTGCCCCCCGAGGACACAGGTACTTACCTGCTGGCAGACTGGAACCGGAGCTCCCCTCTTTCTCCATAGGCGCCTATGTGTTTTGGGCACCTCTTTGACCTCTGCGCCTGACCGGCCCTGAGTTGCTGGTGTGGTAACTTTGGGGTTGCCTTGAACCCTCAACGGTGGGCTGCCTATGCCCCAGAACTGAGACTTGTAAGTGTTTTACTTACCTCCTAATCTAACCTTCACTTACCTCCATGAACTGTTGATTTTTGCAGTGTGTCCACTTTGAAAATAGCTTATTGCCATTTTTACAAAGACTGTACATGATATTGCTTTCATTCAAAGTTCCTAAAGTATCTATGTGAAGTACCTTACATTAAAGTGTTAAATGTAAATCTTGAACCTGTGGTTCTTAAAATAAACTAAGAAAATATATTTTTCAATATAAAAACCGATTGGCCTGGAGTAAGTCTTCAAGTGTGTGTTCCTCATTTATTGCCTGTGTGTGTATAACAAATGCTTAACACTACCCTCTGATAAGCCTACTACTCGAACACACTACCACAAAATAGAGCATTAGAATTTGCTACTTTTGCCACTATCTTAACTCTAAGGGGAACCCTTGGACTCTGTGCACACTATTTCTTACTTTGAAATAGTATATACAGAGCCAACTTTCTACAGTAGTGCTTAGCAAACGTGTGCAGGGACGCCCACGTAGCTGCCTGGCAGATATCCAGGACAGGAACTCCGCGTGCTAATGCAGTGGAAGCAGCAGTTGCTCTGGTGGAATGAGCACGTAAGCCTTGAGGAGGTTGCTTCTTGGCCAAAGCGTAGTACATTTTGATGCAAAGAAGCACCCATCTAGAGATGGTACGCTTTTGCACCGCCTTCCCTTTTTTCGCACCCACATACCCAACGAAGAGTTGATCGTTCACCCAGAAATCTCTAGTACGATTGAGGTAGAACGCCAACGCTCTTTTTGGGTCCAGACGGTGGAGTCTCTCCTCCTCCTTGGAAGGATGTGGGGGGGTGTAGAAATTAGGCAGAGTGATGGACTGGCCTACAAGAAAGGGTGTAATCACCTTAGGAAGGAAGGAAGCCCTAGTGTGCAACACTACTTTGTCAGGGTGCACAGACAAGTATGGAGGTTTAGAGGAAAGGGTCTGATGCTCACTCTCCCTGCGAGCAGAGGTGATAGCAACCAGAAAGACAGTTTTGAAGGTGAGGAGCCGCAAGGGACAATTATGCATTGGCTCAAAGGGGGTACACATCAAATAAGTAAGTACAAAACTAAGATCCCACTAAGGCATGATAAATGGAGTAGGAGGAAATAAAAGGGTGAGCCCTTTTAGGAATCTACTCACAATAGGAGATTTAAATAGTGAGGGCTGATCAGGAAGCCTAAGAAATGCCAAAATGGCAGATAAATACCCTTTAAGGGTGCCCAAAGCATAGCCCTGCTGGGCCAAAGAAAGAATTAATAGAAGAACCTCGGATAGAGGGGCAGAGAGGGGATCAACAGATTTGTTGGTACACCATGCCACAAATTTATTCCAACGACAGACGTATACAGTTTTGGTTGATGGACACCTGGCTGCTAAGATAACATTGCAGACTTCGAGTGGAAGGGCAAAACCAGTCAACTGTCGCTGCTCAATCTCCACACATGAAGTCGGAGGTTGGACAGGTTCGGGTGAAGAACCGTCCCCTGGTGCTGCGACAGAAGATCCGCCAGAAGGGGCAGTCTGAGTGAAGGATCGATGGACATGCTAAATAGCTCTGGATACCAGACCCTAAGTGCCCAGTCCGGAGCCACCAAGATGACTTGGGCCCGGTTATTCCTGATTTTCTTGAGAACTCTGGGCAGAAGAGGTATAGGCGTAAAGGAGGCCGAAGTTCCACTCAAGACGAAAAGCGTCTCCGACCGAGTGCAGCCTTGGAAACGCATTAAACAGCTGACATTGCGCGTTCTCTGCAGAGGCGAACAGATCTAACCAAGGCTCTCCCCACTGCTGAAAGAGACCTTGCACCACCTTCGGATGGAGACGCCAGTCGTGATCGGCTGTGCATCGACGGCTGAGTTTGTCTGCTCTGGCGTTGAGGAAACCCCCCCAGATGTTGAACCATCAGGGTAATGCTCTGATGTTCCAGCCATTTCCAGAGATGTAGTGCCTCCCGATAAAGGGTCCAGGACCCTACTCTGCCGTTGCAGTACCACATGGCGGTAGTATTGTCCGTGAACACCTGCACCACCTTCCCTTGGAGAAAGGGAAGGAATGCTTTCAACACAAGCCTGATCGCCCAGAGCTCCAGCAGATTGATACAGAGCCCAGACTCTGCTGGAGACCAGAGTCCTCTGATCCCCGCCTCTCTCATGTGGCCACCCCAACCCACAAGTGATGCACTATAGAGAGATCTTGGTTGGGGAAGGGAGAGGGATCTGCCATGGACCCAAAGCGGATTTGAAAGCCAACACTGCAGGTCTTTCGCAGTCCCCTCTGAGATCTGGACCAGGTCGGAGAGATTCCCCTGATGCTGTGCCCACTGGAACTTCAGGTCCCACTGCAGAGCCCGCATACGCCATCTGGCATGTGTTACTAGCAGGATGCAGGAGGACATGAGGCCCAGCAGCCTCAGTCAGTCTCACTGAAACCCAAGACAGAGGTCGAAAGATCGGAATCATAGCCTGAATGTCTTGGACTCGCTTTTCAGGAGGATAAGCCCGAAATTGCACTGTGTCAAGAACCGCTCCAACGAAAGGGAGCGACTGAGAGGGGGTCAGATGCGACTTCGGCACGTTTATAGTGAACCCCAGCATGCGCAGGAGGTTCGCCGTTGTCTGAAGGTGGGAGACAACGTTCAGGGGACAGTCCGCCTTCAACAGTCAGTCGTCGAGGTAAGGGAAGACTGAGACCCCTAACCTGCGCAGATGAGCTGCAACCACCACCATCACTTTTGTGAACACCCGAGGGGCGCTGGCAAGGCCGAAGGCGAGCACGGAAAACTTAAAGTGCTCGTGACCTACCACGAATTGTAGGTAACATCTGTGGGCAGGCAGGATGGGGATGTGGAAATAAGCGTCCTGTACGCTCAACGCTACCATCCAGTCTCCTGGGTCTAAGGCAGACAGAACTTGAGCAAGGGTGAGCATTTTGAATTTCTCCTTCTTGAGGAAGTAGTTTAGGCCCCGAAGGTCTAGGATAGGATGCAAGCCCTTGTCTTTTTTTGGCATCAGAAAGTAGCGGGAATAAAAACCACGACCTACTTCTGGCACAGGGACCTTTTCTATAGCTCCTTTGGCCAAGAGGGCTGCGATTTCCTGGCGGAGAAGTGCCAAATGATCCTCTGGAAGGTGATTGAAGGATGGTGGCATGGTTGGTGGAGCACATTTGAAATGGAGCGAGTAGCCCTTTTGAACGATCTGCAAAACCCACCTGTCCATGGTGATATTTTCCCAATGGGGCAGGTGATGGCGAATCCTGCCACCAACTGGACGGGAGTGAGGGGACGGACTAGGAGGGTCTGGAGGCTGCAGTGGGGGGCAGAGGTGGACTGGGCAGACCGCTGGTTCCCTGTCCCACGGCCACGCAGGATTCCACGTCCCTGGACACGCAGAGGCTGACCAGCATGCGCGGCATGGTGGCTGGGTGTAGGACGCGACAGGGAGCCCATTCCATGGCCACGAAAGGGGCAAAAAGCGGACTGTGGTTGGCGAGGGGCAAAGGAAAGACCGAGGGACCGAGCCGTAGCCAGGAATCCTTGAATCTCTCCAAGGCGAGTCAGGTTTGTCTCCATAGAGACGGGAGCCATCAAAGGGCATGTCCACGAGTAACTGTTGGACATCCCCAGAAAAACCAAAATTACGTAACCAGGCGTGGCGTCGTAAGGCCACCGTCGTAGCAACCGATCTTCCCAGAGAGTCTGTTGTGTCCAGCCCACAACGGATTGTGAACTTTGCCACATCACTCCCATCGGTCACAACTTGGGAGACGATAGCACGGGCCTCCTCCGGTATCTGCGGCAGGACTTGTGCAACCGTATCCCACAAAGAGTGGGTATAGTGGCCCAAAAGGCATGTGGTGTTGACAGACCACAGCGTGAGACTGGAGGAAGAAAACAACTTCTTGCCAAACTGTTCCAGTCTTTTGGATTCCCTATACGGGGGTGCGGAAGGGAATGCGCCTGAGAAAGAGGAAACCTGGATAACAAGACTCTCAGGTGTAGGGTGTTGGGAAAGGAATTTAGGGTAATTCGGAGTGGGCCGATGGCGGCGTGCGATAGTCCTATTCACAGGAGCCCCTGTGTTGGGTTTGGACCAGGTACCAAAAAGGACATCGGTGAGGGCTTCATTAAATGGTAAAAGGGGTTCTGAAGTAGAAGCCCCAGGCTGAAGCACCTCCGTCAGGAGATTAGACTTGACCTCAACAGTGGGAAGCTGGAGACCAAGGACCTCAGCTGCCCTACTGACCACCATACTATAAGTTGCTCCCTCCGCCGTAGCCATGGTAGGAGGAGACAGCATGCCAGCGTCTGGAAAAGTATCCAGACCAAGACCAGTGGCTTTGCCAGATTCCTGAGCCCAGTCCTTAGAAGGGTCTTCCTGGTATTCATAAGGGTCCAGGGACCCCTCCAATCCCTCCCCATGTTCGTACCCATAAGAAAAAAGGTCCCAATCCGACCTGGGGCGAAAAGGCCCTATTGAAGTCGAAGGCAGCGGTGGTCTACGCCGGTACGACTGAGTCGTCGGGGATAAGAATTGGGTTGATGTCGATAGTGGGCACTACCGACGTCGGGAGCGACGACAATCGACCCATTGCCAGGGAAGGTCTCAAAGGTGCAACCGGCACCGGTGTGGATCCGGAGGTGACCTCGGCGGCCGGAGCCGAAGCCGCAGAACCCAAAGGTCCCTCAGCCGAACCCTTTGGGCCCGAAGGCACCGTATCGGGGTCGGACCGCCCAAAGATGAGATGCATGGCCGCATAAAACTAAGTTGGGCGGGGGTCGCTCTGGCTCCGGGAAACTCAAGGAAGCGCGAAGCTGACCCAGACGCAGGCACCGAGGACGGAGGGCGAAGTCAGAGAGCGATGGGATTTCTTCGACTTCTTCTTACCTTGACCTGAGGATTTTGAAGAAGACAAGTGGTGATGACTCCGCGACCGATCTCGAGACCTTCCTCTCGAGCGAGACTGGGACCTACGCGGAGTCGAGTGCCGGGCCGCCATAAGCTTTAGGTACCGCTCCCTCAAAGCCTTCTGGTGCATGGCCTGGCACTCGGAGCACAACTTCGGGTCGTGGTCGCGCTCGAGACACCACAAACAAAACCGATAAGGATCTGTCACCGACATCATACGATGACAGTCCTCGCATGGCTTGAACCCGGTCTTCAGGACGTCCTCGACGCACCAAAGTTTCACAGAAAAACTCGACAAAACTGTTGAATTCGGCTAAAAAATAGCCAAGGTCGCTCTCTCCGGATCAGCGTATGGTGTGGAAAGAAAAGAACTGACGTCACTGCGCGATGGCGGCGTCTATATACTACTCCCGACGTCATAACAGCGACCACGATGCCCGCGGAGTCAACTGACGCAACCTGCCGACGCGCGTGGGTATTGCTCGAAGAAAAATCTCAGGATCCAGTCTGATGCCTGGGGGAAATTCTAAGGTAAGGTCTGCAACTAGAAGTCTCTATCAGATAGAGGCACTAGACTTTGGAAGACCCTCAAGGCCTATGGCTAAACAGGGCAAAATCCAGCCTATTCCCCATGCGGTCTCTCACTCAAAGGAAAGGAAAGGAAAGAACTACCTACCTTGGCGAAGGCCTGGCATACGAGCAAGTTCTGGTATCTGGTTGTGAACATATAACATTCAGATAGCGACCTCATGCATGGGAACTTGGTGGTAGTTGTAGTGAGTATGCACAACTCTTTGGTGTTCTGAAATTCCCTGCTGCTGTCAACAATGTGTAGGGTGGCGATAGCTAAGATGCTGGTGCTGCCTAGATTACTGTATTATTTTGCAGCTTCCCCCAGCTAGTCCTTCGTGGCACTTCATGGAAATGGACGCTATTGTTTCTGATTTAGTTTGGGGGTCCGGCCGAAAGAGTGGCGCTGCACAAAATATATGCCCCCATGGAGCAAGGCAAGCACGGTGAACCAAATTATGAGCTATACTATGCGACAGTCCAGCTGCAGTGGCCGATGCACTGGCTTTCAGACACTCGCAGCCCTGGGCAGGCGGTCGTGAAGAGGGGGCAGGGGGAATACATGATTATAGGCTGGTTGATGGATACTTGGGCAGCTCCACTGCGCCTTGGCTGGTTGCCCACAACTACCAAGTGCTACTGGCACAGATATGTTCAGCTTAAGCACTGCCCTACTTACTGAACTTACTGATATGTGTACAGCCGACTCTCGGTGGAATGATTTCACACCATAATGTCGGACCATGGAGGGACACTGGCCTTACTGCGATGAGAGACCTTTATGTTCATAAAACCCTTCTCACCTTCCGAGAACTTTAGAAACAATATCCTTGTGGGGGGGCAATTCCTGTCCTACTGTGTGTTTTTGGCTGCTAGAGGGCACCTCTGCCAACCCAAGTGCCTGGAATCCGACCCCGCTGGGCCTCTGCACACCCTGCTCATTCATGGGACTGCCGAATGAGTAATTATGGTGTTGTACAGGGCACTATTAGAGACCTGCATCGTTGATTTACTACGCTTAGAAACAAACGTGCAACTGTAATGGACCAGGCCCTCACAGACAGGCATAGGACCATAGTGCTCGAGCAGGTGTGCATTGTCTAGAAACCCTTGGCTGAAGTCAACACAATTTAACTGCCTGCACCAGACTTAATTAACACCCATGCGCATCCACTGCATGTTTCCGACTGCAGCCCCTGGGCGCCCCTGCATATAGTATGGTCTTGCCCCATTACTGGATGCTTCTGGAGGATAGTAGTGGATACACTGTTGGACCTTATGGAACGGACATTACCTGCTGACCCTTTGCGGTGCATACTGAGGATCTCCATGCACACGTGCAAGATTAAGTATTACTAGAAATGTATAGGTCTAGCATATATGTTGGCAAAACTCTGCATTGCCATGGCCTGGAAGTCTACAGAAGCTTCACCCATGCAATAATGGCTGCAGGACCTGCTTAAGTGGGCGACGAAGGAAGTCTTGATGTGGCACTCATTGCCGAGACAGCAGGGGAATCTTCTGCAATGGGACGCCTGGGACACATACTAGGAGAAGCTGGTGGCCAAGACAGACGATAGGCCTCCATGAGAAAAACTATAATCACCCGGTTTCACAAACTGACTATATCACAGGGTTCCCTCAGCCCCCCAAATATAACACATAAGGGTCGTATATCCCATGATTCTTGCTGCCCTTTGCTCCCCCCCGCCTGACCCGTTAGATCCTTGCCCCTGAAGACATCCTCAAACTGGCCATAACATCTTACCCCTCCCAAATCTATCCAACCCCTCATTAACTGCAGTATCGTCGCTAGCACTCCACAAGCTGTCAGGCTGCCTCCACTGAAACATGGTTTGAAAATGTACACCCCGGTTGGGCGTGTCTTTCTTTTTTGCACCCTCTCACCACATGAGGTTCTAGAGAACAGATGCTGGTGGACTCTGCCATGAAGCAGGATAACAAGAGTGGCACAGGGCATGTAACATGCAGCGTGACTATGTAGTGTTGCTATGATGGTGTCAAAGACATACATGTCACTTCCAGGTCATTTAATGGTAGTGTCCTCCGGTTTTCTGGCCCCTATGCGCTCTTTGTCCATCTCATTTGTATTGTTTATCAGCGTAAAATGTGGTGTAAAGGTCCAATGATTAGGCGCCTCTCCAGGGCACGTGGTGACACATCAGGACATCTACACAAAAGAACACCAAAGAGTAGGTGGAACACTTAGTTCTGCTTAGTCATCAGTTTACTCTCTTGCTGTGGTCATTCAGGTTTCCTAGGAATTTACTGTCCACAGTGTGTGCCACGCAGTAAATACCTGCCTGTAGAAATCATGACAAAGGAGCTCACTCTGAAAAGCTCTGCCAATGTTTTTACTGCCTTAAAAAACGCACGGTTGTGACATGAAGTGGAAATAGTGAATGAATTTAATGATATCAGTATTGAAATGAATGTGTTACTTTAACTATATTTTCAAAGATTCCAAGCCCAAAATGTCAGTAGAACCAGGGCATCCAGGACTCACAACCTCTGACCACAGGCTACTTAAAGACACTCCACCTCTATAGAGGGCTGTGCTTCATGCTACTGTCAGGCTCCTGACCCGCCAATCAACAACTACTACACTTGATATTCCTTCCAGCAATACCCGAACGATTCTAGTGGTGAAGAAAGAAGGAGGAGCATAGGTGGCAGGTACACGTGTTTTGTAAAGCAAAGACTATGAACTGGTCTTTCTCTGGAGCCAACATCACTGAATGGAACTCGTGTCCCAATACCTGAAGGACCAACTCATGAGTGTGTAGATGAAGGGAATAATTTAAGATTTCCGAGAGGTCCTAACAACTACCATGCAATTAAGATATTCAGGTTTACAGGACTACGAGTCAGGCAGCTTAGATGGCATTTGCTTTACAGGTCTGTCAAGTCACCAAGTCCGCCACTTGTCACATGATGTCAACTCTCTTCACCCGGTCACCTGGTGACAAGTCGGTATCACACAATGAACAGGAGGTGTGCAGGGGACCCCTCCGTACAGAAGGCTTCCAGCTTGTTTGTGGAGGCTCATCACCTCTATTAAAAACCTTACAGGGTTTTAAACTTCCCCAGGAAGCGGGAGGGGTTCAAAAGCCTGTACTTATGTATGTTGGGGAGGGAGAAGACACTACTCAAGCCCCGTCGCCTCCAGGCCCAAACCCCTCTCTCACAGGGATAAAGGTTGTTGTGGATGGCAGGTCTGCCTTTGCATTATCTCATGGTTGTCCATACCTGTTCATTACCATGATGTGCTTTTCCTTTTGTGACTTGCGAGTTCAGCAGTGAACACAGTGCTCCACCCCAGATGAATGTAGTGGTATAAGCTGTAAGCCACCCAAACTCTGTACATCCAGGCACACAAAAGAAGTCTGTGCAGAACAGTGTATTGGACTTGTTAATGTTGGCTTCAGGCAAATTCCTCCAGCCAGGTAAGGAAAGGACTTCCATGTTCCTGAGAGCACAGCACTCAGCCAAAATCTCACTCGCTTTCGGCTATTAGTTAAGTAGGATTATGGAAGGTCAACACATCCAGCAGGGTACACTTGATGAGGCAGGTGGTGTTTGTATGGCAGCACAACCAGTGTTAGGACAAGGCAAACACTTCATGTCCCCTTCCATGAACCAGCCCTGAAGGCTGAGGGTCGAGTATGCGGCTCTCTAATGTATCATGCTTAAGTCACTGCATAAGAGTTAAACATAGATCGATCTTTATCACATACCTCATTTGCTGTGTTATTAGTACCAACAATCCTGATGAATGATGCAGGTTTTCTGTCAAAAGTGACTGTCTGCCAAGATCTACAAAAAAAAAGGCATAGAGAGATTCAGAACTACCAAGAAAGGGTGATAAATGGAAAAAACATAACCACCGTTTTGTGACCACAAGAAGAAAAAGCACCACTTCTAACATTTAACACGGATTCATATTTGAAAAGAGAAAAGGTATTACCTGAAATCACGTTTAAACTATTACCTCAGTTTCTGTGAATGTTTCATATTCAGAAATCATATTCTCTCTTTTGGTTACAATTAAATGTGACCTGCCCATCACCTGTCTGGACAAACAATTTTGTTCTGCTGTGATGATAAAAATAGAGAAACTGTACCATCCAGAGTCCATTTCTTTTTTAATCAGCCATAAAGAGGGACCATGTCCCCAGCAGATCCAACGCATTTACAAAAGTTCCAAATTAACTCAGACTTGGATGTGGAAAGGATAGTTATTCAAGATTAAGGGTCCTATTTAAAGGAAGATATACCAAAGAAATAACATCAGGCTCACTTACCAAGAAACCCAAGAATTCTGGAAACACATTTGAAATAAAATGCCGTAAATACCAAGGATTGAAAAGAGAAGAGCCGTACTCCAGTCAAAGGCCTCTTCAGCCCCAGCAGTGCCCAGAAAGCAACAGAAGAAGATGGAGCACCCTGCAAGATTCTATCCAGGAAACTGCTATGGGTCCTGGGTGATCTGCTCCAACAGAGGACTAGCTGCTTCTTCCTGGAGACCATGCACCCCAACCTGCTGGTCGTAGAGGAAGAGGCCTACAGGTCACACCTAACGGCTGTAAATTGCATCTACAGGTCTCGCTTTTGCAAAGCGTTTGCAGACTAGCAGAGGTAAAGGAATACTGTTCTGGTGACGTCCTGGTGATGGGGAAGAGTGTCAGCAGAGTGAGGGAAATGGCACTTACAGCACAACCTCTTGTTCCTGATGGAATACAGAACTCACTTTCAGTAAAACTCCAGGATCCAATGGTGGTGCTGGTGTGCCTGGATAGATACTCAAATTTGGGGGTCTTGGAGAGAGAGACCTCCAACTCCCACGGCTTGCAAGATGACATGACGACCATCGAAATGAAATCTTAGTAAAATAAAGAAGCAGTTCCTCTAACTGCTTCCAAAGAGCCGCAGCTCCTTCTATTGGGAGAACCAGTTACTTCTGACCCTTTCCAAAGACACTGACCCAGCGCTGCTGCTACTGACTGTCCCAATGAATAAAACAAGGTCCTTTCTCCGAGGCGGCGGGTAGAGATGCACTGTGACTGGCTACCTCTGCTGAGATGTGAGGGGAGCGGGTGGGAGGGAAAAGGAGACTCCCAATAGATGAAGGGATTCTGCTACTATCCAACTGTTACTCACTGCTGCATTGTGAAATGTCATGTCATGATACTGTGTTTTATTTGCATTAAAAAGTTTTTGTTTTTTTAAAGAAATAAGGTTCTGTCAATCAGATTTCATTATCTATAAATCACAGTATGTGAATCAGATTAATGTTGTAAGCAAGTTGTAATGTTGCAATGCGGGCAACTTATTGTTCATGCGCTGGACACTTACACTAAGGGATCGGACTGTCAAGGACAACGCCATCAACTGTGAAGCGCCTAACAGAGTTTGGACACGAGGGTTGGGGATTAAGTTCACCTTGCTCGAGATCTCATACATTCTGAACAACCCATCTACAAGCCACCACGGCTAGGGAGGCCCTAGTGCGTGGTAAGCACCAGATCTTACCAGGAGTGGTGGGTCTGTCTGGGCTGCACCCAGATAAGGAAGGGGTCAGGCTGTCTATCAATGAGGACCACCATCAGAGCCGAAGCCCTGCGGGCCTGTCTGGGCTGCAGCCAGCTAAGATACGAGTCAGGGGGTCTGTGAATGAGGACCACCATCAGAGCCGAAGCCCTGCGGGCCTGTCTGGCTAGATACGAGCCAGGGGGTCTGTAAATGAGGACCACCATTAGAGCCAAAAGCCCTGCTAGCCTGTCTGGGCTGCACCAAGCTAAGATACGAGTCAGGGGGTCTGTGAATGAGGACCACCATCAGAGCCGAAGCCCTGCGGGCCTGTCTGGGCTGCACCAAGCTAAGATACGAGCAAGGGGGTCTGTGAATGAGGACCACCATCAGAGCCGAAGCGCTGCGGGCCTGTCTGGGCTGCAGCCAGCTAAGATACGAGCCAGGGGGTCTGTGAATGAGTACCACCATCAGAGCCAAAGCCCTGCGGGCCTGTCTGGGCTGCAGCCAGCTGAGATACGATCCAGGGGGTCTGTGAATGAGGACCACCATCAGTGCCGAAGCCCTGCGGGCCTGTCTGGGCTGCACCAAGCTGAGATACGAGTCAGGGGGTCTGTGAATGAGGACCACCATCAGAGCCAAAAGCCCTGCGGGCGTGTCTGGGCTGCACCCAGCTGAGATACGAGCCAGGGGGTCTGTGAATGAGGACCACCATCACAGCCGAAGCCCTGCGGGTCTGTGAATGAGGACCACAATCAGAGCCGAAGCCCTGCGGGCCTGTCTGGGCTGCACCCAGCTGAGATACGATCCAGGGGGTCTGTGAATGAGGACCACCATCAGTGCCGAAGCCCTGCGGGCCTGTCTGGGCTGCACCAAGCTGAGATACGAGCCAGGGGGTCTGTGAATGAGGACCACCATCAGAGCCAAAGCCCTGCGGGCCTGTCTGGGCTGCAGCCAGCTAAGATACGAGTCAGGGGGTCTGTGAATGAGGACCACCATCAGAGCCAAAAGCCCTGCAGGCCTGTCTGGCTAGATACGAGCCAGGGGGTCTGTGAATGAGGACCATCATCAGAGCCGAAGCCTTGCGGGCCTGTTTAGCTAGATACGAGCCAGGGGGTCTGTGAATGAGGACCATCATCAGAGCCGAAGCCTTGCGGGCCTGTCTGGCTAGATACGAGCCAGGGGGTCTGTGAATGAGGACCACCATCAGAGCCAAAAGCCCTGCGGGCCTGTCGGGCTGCACCAAGCTAAGATACGAGTCAGGGGGTCTGTGAATGAGGACCACCATCAGAGCCGAAGCCCTGCGGGCCTCTCTGGGCTGCACCGAACTAAGATACGAGCCAGGGGGTCTGTGAATGGGGACCACCATCAGAGCCAAAGCCCTGCGGGCCTGTCTGGCTAGATACGAGCCAGGGGGTCTGTGAATGAGGACCACCATCAGAGCCGAAGCCCTGCAGGCGTGTCTGGGCTGCAGCCAGCTAAGATACGAGTCAGGGGGTCTGTGAATGAGGACCACAATCAGAGCCGAAGCCCTGCGGGCCTCTTTGGGCTCCACCCAGCTAAGATACAAGTCAGGGGGTCTGTGAATGAGGACCATCATCATAGCCGAAGGCCTGCGGGCCTGTCTGGCTAGATACGAGCCAGGGGGTCTGTGAATGAGGAATACCATCAGAGCCAAAAGCCCTGCGGGCCTCTCTGGGCTCCACCCAGCTAAGATAAGAGCCAGGGGGTCTGTGAATGAGGACCACCATCAGAGCCGAAGCCCTGCAGGCCTCTCTGGGCTGCACCCAGCTAAGATACGATTCAGGGGGTCTGTGAATGAGGCCCACCATCACAGCCGAAGCCCTGCGGGTCTGTGAATGAGGACCACAATCAGAGCCGAAGCCCTGCGGGCCTGTCTGGGCTGCACCCAGCTAAGATACGAGTCAGGGGGTCTGTGAATGAGGACCACCATCAGAGCCGAAGCCATGCGGGCGTGTCTGGCTAGATATGAGCCAGGGGGTCTGTGAATGAGGACCACCATCACAGCCGAAGACCTGCGGGCCTGTCCGGCTAGATACGAGCCAGGGGGTCTGTGAATGAGGACCACCATCACAGCCGAAGCCCTGCGGGTCTGTGAATGAGGACCACCATCACAGCCGAAGCCCTGCAGGCCTGTCTGGGCTGCACCCAGCTGAGATACGAGCCAGGGGGTCTGTAAATGAGGACCACCATCAGTGCCGAAGCCCTGCGGGCCTGTCTGGGCTGCACCAAGCTGAGATACGAGTCAGGGGGTCTGTGAATGAGGACCACCATCAGAGCCAAAAGCCCTGCGGGCGTGTCTGGGCTGCACCCAGCTGAGATACGAGCCAGGGGGTCTGTGAATGAGGACCACCATCACAGCCGAAGCCCTGCGGGTCTGTGAATGAGGACCACAATCAGAGCCGAAGCCCTGCGGGCCTGTCTGGGCTGCACCCAGCTGAGATACGATCCAGGGGGTCTGTGAATGAGGACCACCATCAGTGCCGAAGCCCTGCGGGCCTGTCTGGGCTGCACCAAGCTGAGATACGAGTCAGGGGGTCTGTGAATGAGGACCACCATCAGAGCCAAAGCCCTGCGGGCCTGTCTGGCTAGATACGAGCCAGGGGGTCTGTGAATGAAGACCATCATCAGAGCCGAAGCCTTGCGGGCCGGTCTGGCTAGATACGAGCCAGGGGGTCTGTGAATGAGGACCACCATCAGAGCCGAAGCCTTGCAGGCCTGTCTGGGCTGCACCCAGCTGAGATACGAGTCAGGGGGTCTGTGAATGAGGACCACCATCAGAGCCAAAAGCCCTGCGGGCCTGTCTGGGCTGCACCCAGCTGAGATACGAGCCAGGGGGTCTGTGAATGAGGACCACCATCAGAGCTGAAGCCCTGCGGGCCTGTCCGGGCTGCACCCAGCTGAGATACGAGCCAGGGGTCTATGAATGAGGACCACCATCAGAGCCGAAGCCCTGCTAAAGCAAGTGCCCACACCAAATCAACAGCGAAGAAACGTCGTAGCAAGGGTGCCATGGCCCCTCATCACAGTCGGACAATAGGAACCCCTATTCTGCTGCTGGAAAGTAAAAACCTTCAATAACTAGGGCGCAGGGGGCCCGTCACAGCTCTGTGACTGTACCTGACACCTACTGATCACTATGTCCCTAAGGAGTCAGTCAACTGAGCGGGACACTGAGTAGAAGGGGGTTAGGTAAAAAGAGGAATCCTCACTATACACACCTTGGTCACGCATGTCAAATGCTTTCTACACACCCCATGTTGGACTAGTATGATGCAGTTGTTGGTTGGCGCATCGGTTGGCATCGGAGAGCACAAGGTTCACTTGGCATGGGATGCCATATATCTTTGCATTCATTTATTTCTTCTTGCAATGCAAATACAATTACTAACATGAATTTGAAAAAAAAGATATGAAGGAACACTGAAAGTGAACTTCCCCAAGAATGGGCACCCTGCAACAGAGGTACCTTACCAGGGAAAGGCTGGCATGGACAGGCTACCTTGGAGCTTCAAGCCACTTCTTAAATTAAGGCAAATACACTTTTTAGAGCAGAGGTTCCTAACCTGCGGTCCGGGGGCCCTTGGGGGTACGCAAAGCCTTCTCACGGGGTCACGACTGCTTAGAAAATTAAATAATATTAACAGATTAGGTTCCCAGCTTTCAGCAATGACTCAGTGGGGTGTCCCCAGACTCCAATAAGGAGTCAGTGGGGGCCCCTGGCTGGACATAATGATAAAATGGGGGTTCTCAGAAGTCAAAAGGTTAAGAACCAATGTTTTAGTGCACATGCCACTTCCACAGAAAGTCCCTGAACACTTTATATCTTCATAAGGAAATTATTTTCAGCGAATTCCTTCATGCATGTGAGGGTTGCTTCATAGATACGAAAATATACATATGTTACAGTACAGTTTTGACATCACTAATGGCCTGTAATAAGAAAGGCAGTACGATGCTAGGCCGCAGTAACTTATGCTAGAGGTCAAAGGTAGTTGCTTGCACCATTCCGTTCCCAAAACATTAGCCCCCGCTTGCTGACGGCATGTACGTCAGCATGGAGTAGGGTGAAACAATAGCAAGAGAAAACCAAAAGATGTGCACATTAGGGGTGAGGGGGCTGTATATGGTGCTATGAACTGCAAAGTGCTTCATTCATAGCCCCAGTTGTGCAGAACTATCCTACCACAGTGCCAGTGAAGCCTCATCCCTGAGAACATGCACAGCCACACAACACACACGTTTTACTCTCAGCCTGTGAATATCAAACATCTTGTAGCGTGCACTGAGTGGTATTGTGCCACTATGGTCTATAATGGATAAATTAACCTCAACAAAGTATGTGTTCAGTACGCTGCCCGTCCTTATAAAGACACTCCTGGCAGTCTCTGTGGGACTCCTTAAAGTCCTGTGACTAGAAACCTCCTGCTTGAGTATAACGGGGATGTTATATCTGTATATATATTATCAGAGAATTAGAAATCTATAGTTTGAGTAACTACTGCGGGATCGAAGATGCAAGCATGTGAGTATCAACAGCAAAGAGTAAACGTGATAACTAGTAATGCCATGGTCGGACCATCATGCATTGCACAGACATGCAGAACTATTGAAGTTTCGCACTATATTAATATTATATTTGTCTAAAACAGAATCTAATGTCCGTACAAACTATAATTACAGGCAAGTTACAACACAACAAGATAATAAATTAGTAAAACCCGAAACTAATATTGCTGCTTAATATAACACTTTTTAATTAAATCCCAATCCATCTTGCAATATTTATTTCAGACACGTAAAATAACCAGCATTAGCAAAGCCAATATGACCCACCTTTAGGACCTATTGTGCTTTCCAGATGCTTTTAGTGAAGCTATGTAGCATCCCCAGTGCTATCCATCATGGCTAAGGAGAAGGGAAACAAGTAGCCTACTGTGCGGCCAGGCGCGTCACTATGAAGGCATGCACACCACACATGCCTACAAAGTGATAATCAGAGTTAGATCAGAGCAACATGGACCACATGGGCGACAAAGCCATTTGGAAGCAGTGAAGCACACAGGCAAGAAAGCAATGCGGAGGGAAGATGCACATGAGGGTAACCACAATGCAGAATGTAGCAGGGAAGAAGCAACTGGGCGAGAGAAAGCAACATGGAGTGTGGAAAGTGGAAGAGAGTAAAAGGAGGGAGACTGCTGGTAAACACATGCACTCTCATGGAGTGCTTAACCAAAAAAGAAAAAGTAGTGCTTGAAAAGTAAGCAATGAAAAGACACAAGAAATGAAGCCATGCTCCAAGGGAAGGACAAACAAAAGAAGAAGAAAACCCGCCCACACTAATGAATAAAAAGCAAACAAGACTGACATTAGAGCCAACCAATGGTAAGCAGTGGACTCTAAGCCCACTGTAAGCTAGCAATAGGGTTTTCACAAACAGAGAGCTTGCGCTTTCTGGTAGGTGAGATCTAAAAAGGTTACTGCTTTGTCTATATCGCAAAATTATAGCTATAAAAACAGATAATATTAAATGGATGCAGTTACAGATCTATACTGATGCCTCAGAACAAGGCCTAATCTGGCCATCAGTCAAAAACAACAAGTTCACTTACTGGGCACTAAACTGAAATTCTTGTCACAGCTCACATTTGGCTAAGCGGGTGCATTATTACATTCATAGTTTGTTTTTATTCTAAACCAATATAGCTAAAGCCACAGGTTAAGGAACACATTTGCCCATAAGATCATGGATTTCTTTCTTTCATACTTTTTGTACGTAGGTTTGACGTGCGAGCCCAGTCAGGATAAGGGTCATTTATGTAGTATCAGAAAATACTATGAAGGAATATGACCAGGGACAGGACCTGAATTTTAGCACAACACTGCACAAGCCAGATTACCATAAAATGGGGCTCCAGAAGCCACATTAACATGCATCCTGCTACGTATATTTTAGTGAACAAATGAAAGCAGCACTTACGAAGTACATTTAGATCAAAGCAGGGGTAAAAATACAGACCTTTTGGGTTCTACAATGAGGAGACTTTAGAGAACAAAGGTGATAAAGTGGCAGCCAACTTAGGAATACTATAGGAGAGTGTTATTTCAGGGGTTGGCTGTATGGGTGTGTGTGGTATTTATGTAGTAGAAACCTAGGCCAAAGGCAGTGGAGCGCTGTACTGAGGCCAAGGCAAAGACAGGGCCAACGTGCGATTGGAAGGATCGCAGGTTACGAAGACCAAAAGTGGATAGTTGCTGCATCATGATGAAGTTTTCGTAAAAGTACATGGGAGCAGGGTTGGGGGACCCCCTGATGGATATGGGGATGTTGTTCCAAACCCACTGCACAGATGGTAAAGTGCTCTTTGATGGCCAGGCCAATCCGAAAGGCCTGAAGTCGTGGTTTGAATCCAGCCAGGTTAATTTCATTGATCTATGTCCGGAATATACCATGCTTGTTGTTCCTGGCAAACATCAGGACTTCTTAGAGTTAAGCTTCCGTTTGGTGCAAGACATCCAGGTCTTTACACTAGCAGCTTACTTCTGGGACAGAGCAGATACAGGGAAATAACTGGTCCAGACAAATCCAGTTTTGATGCCAAACAAAGGTTATCTGCAAATCAAACCCCCATTACCTGCACAAGACAGAGGCTGCAAAGCGTCACCTTGAGATTTCAGACCAGGGGTGACGACTTACACCCTTTTCTGGACGAAGGGCTTATTATTTCAGATGACCACACTGGTCCATCACACCTCAGATATGTTGGGGCGACAGTCTCAGCAGTGGGCGGTTCGGACACTGGCAAGCGATACTATGGGTTAGAAATCGCTGCGATCCTTTCCAGCAGCAGGAGTATAAAACTGAGCGTAAAAATAAATTGCCTTCTCGCTCTGTTCTGAACTCGAAATAAGATGCTTTCCTTCAGGAGTAAATCAGCATGATTAACAGTAGATAGGAAGCATTAACTGTGGAAACCTCTCTCCCTCCCGACTCCAAGCAAGAGCGCTCCCAGGTCCACCCTCTGAATGCATGATGGATCTCATTAGGGTGGAATAAATGTCCCCTTCTTCTGTCATCGTGTCTCACTTTCTCTCGCTCCATTTACGCGGCCAGCAGAGGACGTGTGCCTAGGCCTGGCTCTGACGGGGCCTTGCACTGAGCGGGTTTATTTGATGGACGCGGCCAGCAGAGGACGTGTGCCTAGGCCTGGCTCTGACGGGGCCTTGCACTGAGCGGGTTTATTTGATGGACGCGGCCAGCAGAGGACGTGTGCCTAGGCCTGGCTCTGACGGGGCCTTGCACTGAGCGGGTTTATTTGATGGACGCGGCCAGCAGAGGACGTGTGCCTAGGCCTGGCCCTGACGGGGCCTTGCACTGGGCGGGTTTATTTGATGGACGCGGCCAGCAGAGGACGTGTGCCTAGGCCTGGCTCTGACGGGGCCTTGCACTGGGCGGGTTTATTTGATGGACGCGGCCAGCAGAGGACGTGTGCCTAGGCCTGGCCCTGACGGGGCCTTGCACTGGGCGGGTTTATTTGATGGACGCGGCCAGCAGAGGACGTGTGCCTAGGCCTGGCCCTGACGGGGCCTTGCACTGGGCGGGTTTATTTGATGGACGCGGCCAGCAGAGGACGTGTGCCTAGGCCTGGCCCTGACGGGGCCTTGCACTGGGCGGGTTTATTTGATGGACGCGGCCAGCAGAGGACGTGTGCCTAGGCCTGGCCCTGACGGGGCCTTGCACTGGGCGGGTTTATTTGATGGACGCGGCCAGCAGAGGACGTGTGCCTAGGCCTGGCCCTGACGGGGCCTTGCACTGGGCGGGTTTATTTGATGGACGCGGCCAGCAGAGGACGTGTGCCTAGGCCTGGCTCTGACGGGGCCTTGCACTGGGCGGGTTCATTTGATGGACGCGGCCAGCAGAGGACGTGTGCCTAGGCCTGGCCCTGACGGGGCCTTGCACTGGGCGGGTTCATTTGATGGACGCGGCCAGCAGAGGACGTGTGCCTAGGCCTGGCCCTGACGGGGCCTTGCACTGGGCGGGTTCATTTGATGGACGCGGCCAGCAGAGGACGTGTGCCTAGGCCTGGCCCTGACGGGGCCTTGCACTGGGCGGGTTTATTTGATAGACGCGGCCAGCAGAGGACGTGTGCCTAGGCCTGGCCCTGACGGGGCCTTGCACTGAGCGGGTTTATTTGATGGACGCGGCCAGCAGAGGACGTGTGCCTAGGCCTGGCTCTGACGGGGCCTTGCACTAGGCTGGTTTATTTGATGGACGCGGCCAGCAGAGGACGTGTGTCTAGGCCTGGCTCTGACGGGCCTTGCACTGAGCGGGTTTATTTGATGGACGCGGCCAGCAGAGGACGTGTGTCTAGGCCTGGCTCTGACGGGGCCTTGCACTAGGCTGGTTTATTTGATGGACGCGGCCAGCAGAGGACGTGTGCCTAGGACTGGCTCTGACGGGGCCTTGCACTGAGCGGGTTTATTTGATGGACGCGGCCAGCAGAGGACGTGTGTCTAGGCCTGGCTCTGACGGGGCCTTGCACTAGGCTGGTTTATTTGATGGACGCGGCCAGCAGAGGACGTGTGTCTAGGCCTGGCTCTGACGGGGCCTTGCACCGAGCGGGTTTATTTGATGGACGCGGCCAGCAGAGGACGTGTGCCTAGGCCTGGCTCTGACGGGGCCTTGCACTGAGCGGGTTTATTTGATGGACGCGGCCAGCAGAGGACGTGTGCCTAGGCCTGGCTCTGACGGGGCCTTGCACTGAGCGGGTTTATTTGATGGACGCGGCCAGCAGAGGACGTGTGTCTAGGCCTGGCTCTGACGGGGCCTTGCACTGACTCTGACGGGGCCTTGCACTGAGCGGGTTTATTTGATGGACGCGGCCAGCATGTTAATCGGAGCCAGCAGTATTTCTCGCTGACTCCCCTTCCAAGCAGGGAGCCTGCGTCTCGTTTACTCCACCCGAAGATGTCCCACGGTAAATTTGTTTGTCATCGCTTGCCAGCCCCGGCGGGAAAGTTGCTGATGTGCGTTTCAGCAAACCTTAAAATTGGAAATCATACTACAATTTACGGCCTCCAGTGTGTCGAACACCTGAATAACGAAATCCATTTCGGAACGCAGCAGAAACGGACACCCTAAAAGGTTTAACACGCAGTGGGAGCTGCTATCGCGTTTAATGCTCAGTTCGGCGCAACAACATTTACTACATTTCTTGACTAAAAGGACTGAAACGTTCACACAGATTCAATTGACAAATGTCGCTAAAATTACACTGAGGCTTACATTTACACCCATGAAAAGAGGACAAACTGATGTCATCGCCAGCAGCATCCAAGAATCAGCGCCAGGAAACCCCCGTGGGTGATAGAGCGCTTTACAAATATAGACCACATCACTGAGCATCACACGCCTGCCAAGGGACCTCAGACCTCTCGCATCCCAAGGTATTACTGGCGGCCACCAGACGGTATACTTACAATATTATAGTGCCTGGGCGCCACTCTCGAGTTTCACGGTTCTTGTGACTGAGACTGCAAGATACCCAAGATCCTCTGCAGCTGGAGGCGACTGGAAGACGCAGGACAGACGCCCGCCCCCTGCAGGCGCTACACGCCCTAATACATGTATTTTCCGATGAATAGTTGGGTACGGGTGCGCCCAGCCGGGTGTGGAGAGGCCTCTGTTGGATTCACCTGGGATTTGTACATAAACGCAGACACCAACCCACACACACTCTCCTTCTCTGCTTCAAAGACTTGAAAATGTTGTTTATTTTACAGAATATCGGCTTTTCTCTCTCAGTGCTGCTACCAATCTGTATTCTTCTCCCTTTCCACTGCCCCCTGGGCCCCTCTCACGCGCCCTGCTTGTTTTATTAAGTGTTTTAACATTATATGACTCCGACTGTCGGAAAACCGGAAGCTTACACCCCCTCTCCCCCAAACATCTTAGACACCAAGGTACGCCCCTGGGACTGTTTATTTTAACTTTAGTCCTCAACATACATCGGCGACCAAAATTCAAACTTGTGTGTAAGTCCAGCCGCGACGAGCTGATCAGCTACTCACTTCTGGCACATAAGTGCCCCACGCCGAGCAGATCACACGTGAAACAAGCCACATCTAGGCGCACAGACGGTACATGGATGTAGAAACACACGGACTACAGGCTCCTCCATCCAAGGCTGCTACCCCACAGCTCACAGCAGAGCTCAGACCCTCGGAGATTAAACACAGCAACATCAATTAAGGAATTAATCAGGTCTTTTGGGGTTTTCAAAAATCAGGCATGTCTCAAAAGCTCTGAGAAGAAAATGTACAGCTTGAAGGCGGCGGGGGTGGGGGGGGTGGGGAGGGAAGGTAGGAAAGTGAAATATTTGACACTAGATTGACGCTGTCCTACCCTTGAATTCCTGGAGAATGCAGATGACCACAGAGGCCTGCAGTCTGTGGAAGCATCTTTAATAAACATCCATGCAGGCCTCGGGGTCCAGCTCGGTAAGATACTGAGGCTAGCCTCGGTGCATCACCTAAGTACCATCCATATGAGAAGAAACAAATTATACTCCATATGGAAGAAGTTCACAAACTCTCCTTATGGGAAAGGCACCACAGGCCAGGGGTAGAAGGACCGTCCCCCTCCAGCACCACAACGTGGGCAGCTGTCCGGTAGTGTCTCGTGCAATGAAAGTCTTTGGGAGATACATAGGTCCTGTGCAGGAAATCATCGCGCACCAGCTTAAAGCAGGCGTTGCAAGAGACTGTGCGAGAAAATTCACAGACGCACCCAGTCCCAATCTTCCAGCGGGGTTTCTAGGTCAGCGTGCTACACGTGCCCGCGCTTGCCTTCCCGCTGCATCAGTCCGCATAGCTTTATATAATAATGTGATAAGATCCATACCTGTCGCACATCACATCAGGATCCCCAGTGAGTCGGTTGTCCCGGGCGCGTCATGGTAGGAGACTTGGCTATCTCGGCCAAGCTTGCGTGGCGTAGGAAGTGCCCTGGTCTCAGAGTAAACTCTGCGCAAGACTCCTCAAATGTGATAAAATTCTCTCCGGGGTACATGTCCCCAAGTAAGGCACTATCGCCCTCCTTTCATGTTTAGAAGGACATATTGCCCATCATTTGCCTTATCGACGTAGCATCCGAACCAGGAGTTCTCGGTGGAATGGGGCACATTTCAGCACTGCTTCAACAAAGCATTGTCATATTCTCGCTGTCTGTCAACCTACATCTGTCTTTTGAGACCCTCGCACCCTCCATTAACCTATTTTTCATATTTACTTCTCTTAACTCCACACTTTGTGGTCACTGTGATGACGTTGCGGTCGTATACAGGGACCACCCTGGAGCGCTGACGTCAGTTTCTTTTCACGACTTTCCACGCCAGTAGCGCGGAGCCATGAAGATCACTGAGAATGGTGCGCCAAAGCTAGGACCCTTAGAGGGAAGTACCTATCCCCAGAAATCAGTTTGCAGTCCAGGGAGGATGGACGGGTCGGTAAGGAATCTGCAACTAGAATATGTCTCTACCAGATAGATTGTTATCGAAGGTAAGTAACTTGTACATCTGAGAGAGACTTCTAGTTGCAGATTCCTTACCTGAGAATAGATACCCCAGCAATACCATCCCCAGTGGTGGGCTGTGAACTAAGATCACACCAAAATGTCTTGCAGGACCGAACAGCCAAATTAGCCGTCCCTGCGGACTGACTGTTCCTGCAGTAATGGTTGGTGAATGTATGTAAGGACGTCCATGTTGCGGCCTGGCAGATATCCAGGACTAGAACTACGCATGCTAACGCTGTGGTACCAGCAGTTGCTCTGGTTGAATAACTGTGCAAACCCTCAGGGGATTGCTTTTTCACTAAAGCGCAGCACATCTTGATGCAGAGGACTACCCATCGTGAGATGGTCCTCTTCTGCACCGCCTTCCCTTTTTTAGCACCCACATATTCCAGAAAGAATTGATTGTCCACCCGGAAATCTTTGGTATGATCTAGCTAGAACACCAACGCTTTTTTTGGATCCAGATGGAGTATCTCATCCTCATAAGAGGGATGTGGGGGTACGTAAAAAGTAGGCAAAGTGATAGATTGGCCTACATGGAAGGGCTTTACCACTTTGGGCAGAAAGGAAGCCCTGGTAAGAAGCACCACTTTGTCAGGATGCACTGCTAGGAATGGTGGCTTCGAAGAAAGAGCCTGAAGCTCACTTATTCTGCGAGCAGAGGTGATGGCTATCAAAATAGCTGTTTTAAGGGTTAGGAGCCGTAGAGGACAGTTGTGGAGCGGCTCAAAAGGGGAACACATGAGGTATGTGAGGACCAAGTTCAAATCCCACTAGGGCATGATGAATGGGATGGGAGGAAACATACAAGTAATGCCTTTCAGAAACCTCCCAACAATGGGAGATTTGAAAGGAGAAGGTTGGTCTGGTAGCCTTAAGAAGGCAGAAATGGCAGACAAATATCCTTTGAGGGTGCCCAGAGCAGAGCCCTGCTGGGCAAGAGAGAGAATAAAGAGGAGAACCTCTGAGAGAGGGGATCAACAGATCTGTTGATCCACCATGCCACAAATTTATTCCAATGGCAGGTGTATACAGTTTTGGTGGAGGGATGCCTGGCTGTCAAGATGACATCACAGACTTCGGGTGAAAGGTCAAAAGCCGTCAACTGTCACCGCTTTATCTCCACGCAAGGAGGCAGAGACTGGACAGGTTTGGGTGGATAACCGTCCCCTGCTGCTGCGACAGAAGATCCTCCCGAAGGGGCAGTCTGATTGGAGGATCGATGACCATGCTCAGTAGCTTGGGATACCAGACACTTCGTGCCCAGTCCGGTGCCACCAGGAATACTTGGGCCCGGTCTTGCCTGATCTTCTTCAGAACCCTGGGCAGAAGTGATATTGGCGGGAAGGTATACAGGAGGCCTGAGTTCCACTTGTGACTAAAAGAGTCGCCAAGCGACTGCCGCCTTGGAAACTCCAACGCGCAAAACTGCTGACATTGTGCGTTCGCTGCGGAGGCAAACAGATCTAACCAAGGTTCTCCCCACGGCTGAAAGAGACCTTGCACCACCTCCTGATAGAGACGCCATTCGTGATCGACAAAGCATCAACGTCTGAGTTAGTCTGCTCTGACGTTCAGAGAGCCCGCCAGATGTGGAACCACCAGGGAAATGCCCTGGCGTTCCAGCCATGTCCAGAGGTGAAGAGCCTCTTGACGAAGGGTCCACAACCCCACTCCGCCCTGCTTGTTGCAATATCACACGGAGGTGGTGTTGTTGGTGAACACCTGCACCACTTTCCCTTTGAGAGAGGGAAGGAATGCTTTCAATGCAAGTCGCTTCGCCCGGAACTTCAAAAGGTTGATGTGGAGTCCGGAATCCGCTGGAGACCAGAAGCCTCTGATCTCTGCCTCTCCCGTATGACTGCCCCATCCCAGGAGTGATGCATGTCACTACTGTGAGATCTGGTTCGGGAAGGAAGAGAGATCTGCTGTTGACCCAATTTGGATTCGACAACCACCACTGCAGGTCTTTCGCAGATCCCTCCGAGATCTGAACCATGTTGGAGAGATTCCCCTCATGCTGCGCCCACTGGAGCTTCAGGTCCCACTGCAGAGCCTGCCTATGCCATCTGGCATGTTGGACAAATAGGGTGCAGGAGGCCACGAGGCATTCAAGTAAGATCAGCTTCGTTCTGCAAGGACGGTCTGATTGGTGAGATAGGAACATGCCCTATGTGCATCAGTAGCGTCCCACGGCTTGCATGACCTGAGCTATGGACAATTATTACAAGTTCAGTTTTATGAAACCATATGAGAGGATTCATCTCCCAGGTCAGGCCTCAGGCTACCCACAGACTTAGTACCTGGGACTCCCAAGGATCTGTCTCCATGTGTAAGCTATTTTAAAAACCCCAGCTCCTTTGGTGATGAGAAGCGCTGCGGTAGAGGGAGAGCTTCTGGTTGGGAAGTAGGAGGGCTAAAGACAGTAGGTGTTTTGGAACTTTCTGCAGCAAGGGCTGTGGACTGGATTCCAAAACTGAACTAATTCATAAGAAAAGTTTATTAAGAAATGTACACGTCCCACTAGATCGGCATTCTTGCAATGGTTTAAGCGGTGCTACAGGAAACCCCCCAAAATGAAAGAAGCTCCACATGGAAATGAAAAGAAAGCATGACCCAGTCTGAAGCCCAGCATTATTATATCAACAGCACCAACTGAAACACAACTCAAGAGCCTGAAAGGATGCCTTTGAACAGGCTTACTAGTCATCCAGATCGGCTAAGAAGCCAAAGAATCAAATCTGTTTATTACAGTAAATTAATAACACGGATTGCAGGATCCCCACGTAAAAGCCTTGAAGCCACAGAGAGTTAGTTATATCTACAGTAAAAGTTTCCACAGACATAGTACGGCTCATTGTGCATGATCAGCTGATGCTGGTCAGATGATACTGCACCGGCTCACAGAAGCCTCCGAGGTCTTCAAGCATCACTGCAGGTGCTTAGCTAACCGAAGTTCCTCGCCACAGGATCTTCACCTTGCGAAAGGGAATAATCTCAGTTTCACCCTTGGGAGCTTTTTGAATACCCAACAAGCACCTCTTACCCGCCTAGGCTACATCCTTGTGCACAGCTACCCAAGGGAGATGCAGTAATTGAAGATTAGGATGCAAAAGCCACAATTACATTCTAAGCCGGTCATATCTAATTACGTTTTAACTATATTAATTTCCATAAGAGCACGAAGTTAATTTAGATGCTATCTCCCACTATCTTCATTTCTAGCTGTTAGTTATAAGAATCTTCTTGTAACAAACAATTCATTCTCGGTTCAAATACAGGACCAGACACTTGGGCCAAGTGATTACCTTTATCCCTCTAACTTACACACTTGTCACTCGCCAGCGCTTGCAAAGCATTTTCATTTTTATTTCTCCAACTTTTCTATGTGCCAAGTCCGCAAGCTGGAGTAAACAAATGATTATGAGATGGTGGCCAAGCATCAAGAGATCTGGGGGTACCACCCATGCAATCTGATTACAAATAGGTGTCTGTGTGAACGATAGGCTCTACACGGATGCTCTCCATCGGAGTATACCATACGGGCATGACTGCTGACAAATGTGAAAGTCCAATATGGACATATGTTAAGAGCATAAAAGTGACACTGTCACAATCGCCTGTAAGCAGGGAGAAGCGATAGCTCAAGCAGCTAAAGATATGCGAGCATCTGCAAGATTACTATTAACAAGACCTTTCACTGCTTCAAACTCAAAAAAGAGTACACAGAATTGGGATAATATACAGGATAAAACTCCCCTTATTGTACTCCATAAAACTTTTGCAAGCCAAAAAGGAGTTGTTTTTGTGGTTGGAGATATTCCTGCTCTAGATGTTCACCCGGTGAGTATAATTTTTAGGTCTGGCCTTTCAGATAGCTTTAGCGGTTTTGATAGACTATACCTGTTGTAAAATATTCATACATAGTACACAAAGATACAGAGAGTGGCTTTTGGTCAGTAGGCTCCATCTTCTCATCTGTTAGTCTTGTTCACATTATGGTTTCACCATCCAAAGCACGTGGTGAGGAGTAAAGGATCAGCCCACTTTTCAGATTTTGGCTTGTGCACATTGGTCACATGAGCCTAAAAGTAGTTTCCTTCTCTTCACTGACATAGCTGTTGAAATAGTGCCTCATTATTTCATTTTTATCTTTAAATAACGACTATTTATTTTGCCTGCACTTTGGGTGCCCAGTTGGATGGTGATTTATTTTCCGTCTCCTTTTTAAAACTGCTGATATGAAGTGTGTAATAACACATGGCACAATTGAAATTCTTGTTGATTAAAAAACACACTACTAATAAGGGCACATCAGTGAATGTTTAATTTGACTTTGTATTGCCAAAATATAGCAGCCATATTTAGGTGGCAGCACGTATTTTATTTTTGTTGAAACAAAACAATAACATTAATAATAATTGCACCAGCTAGCCAAGGAACATCCTTTTGGCTTTGCACAGTTTATCATTCATGGACCTAAAACTATGGTTTGACCGTCCTTTTATGCTAAAATTCGGTTTAACAACATTTAATACAAGTGGGATTCAATCACGCATACAGGTTCAGTGTAATCATATTGCTAACACCACATTCAAGTTTCCACTTACACCCACCACAAACCAGACAAACTGATGTCAACGCCACTACCGTCCAAGAATCCCCGCGCATGAAAGGTTCTGCTCAGTGACCATCAGAGTACCGCATGTTTTAAAGCCTTTGTGGAAGAATCCCAAGTCGGGGTTGGGACAGCCGTATCTCCCTAGATGCTGCCTTGTTAGGCGGAGCCTGCCGGCATGCGCGGTTGCATGCCGACCTAAGGTCTACCACAAATCCTCCTAAAGAGGGCTTTTAGCATCATTATCACTCTTCTTTGCTGCCTTCTAATTCGGTAGCGAGAGCCCCTTTCTGCGTCACTTCCTCTTCTCTCTGTGGCGCTTGGACCAAGTACACATTAATAAGGCTTAAGTGCGTCTACATTCGCTCTGCGACTGAGGTACTATTTCTTTCACTGCAGCCACCTGGCTCCATCTCCTTTATCGACAACCTGTATGATGTATGTTGCTTCCTCGCTCACTAATTTGACATGACTTGGTTCGGAATTACCTACGTAAAGAAATCGCTGATTTGCCTCCTATCCATGACTCAAGATAAGATGCAGATCAGCTAAGAGAGCACCGTCGTTATCCATAAATCTGATTTTAAATCGCGGCGGTGCTTTTCCCGCTGGCTGTATTGCTGTATAATCGTATATGATCGGCACCACTTCCTTTACATTTCCGTTGCGGTCTCAAATGCAGTGCTCGCATATCCCCGTTTCTTGGCTATGCTAGCAGATTTCTGAGAATATGCGTTTTCCTGTTTGCATACCATCGCATAAGATGGCAGCACAAATGTGTTTGCGTTCTGCTTCCCCTCTCCCCCAGTTTGTAGTGTTGATAGGATTATGCGGAGCTCCAGACTTGATAATGCCTTCATTTAAGGTTCTCCTGCACACCGCTTGCACTTTGCTTGTGAAATCTATGGTATTTATTATAAATCTTAAAAGGGGCTTACATCTCGCCCTTACTTTTCATTTGTTTGTGTGCTTGCCACTTACTTTTCCTCCATTTCTATTGGTTGTAGCATGCGGTTTCCTGTTGTCCTTCGTGTGGAGATTGGCCCATCCACTCTTTTGCATCCACTTTTGTCGAACTACTTTATTATCTGTGAGCAAGCATGTTTGGTGGCTGCATATGATTTAACTTTTGTCCTCTGCCATTCACCTAATCTCCCCGATTGCTGTCTGTCACACTCCCTTGTATTTTTACCAACCACCTCCTGCTGTTCATTCTTTTATTTTATCAATTTAAGATAGTGTGAAGGAATTGGAGAGCTTTAGATGAGCACCAGTTGAATTATGAGATTTGCCCAGAATTACAGGATGTTGGGCCTGTTCCCTAGCATCAAGGTCAGCGCTCTAGCCTTACGCTACATTCTCTGCTAGAATCAAGATGATAAGGATTTAAGACGGCTGGCACTCCTTAGGCACGCACAATTAAAATGCATTCTTATTATGCTTTCCAAAGCAGTGCATAGACATATTTCTTTCTTTTGTTTTTGTTTTTTTGGTCACGCTTGTTTTATATCTGGCCACCCTACCTCTGCTCAGCCAGCTCCTGGCGCCTTAGAAAGCCTCACACAAGGAAAGAAGGTATTTTCAATTGCACAGGTTTGAAGTAACTTTGCCATAAACTGACCCACTGTTTTCAGAGGCCACTTTTTGTTTTAAGTCTAAAAGCGCCCAGGCCACAGCTTCTGTTCAGGGTTTGAATCTAAGGATGGAGTTCTTCACCGCAGCTTTTGGAGTTATGTAATATGATTACATGTTGCTCTGATGAATGTTCTTTTACTGTGTTTGTTTGGGAGACAACATGCCCTTCTCTCTGTGCTTTTCGTGGCACAGATGCTTTTTGTTGGCTGTTACACTACCACGTACTGTGTTGCTAGAGGTGGGCGGGCCGCCCAGAGCTCGAGCCAGGCTCGACGTTCAAGCGTGGATGTGGCTCAGCGGAAGGTCCCGTTCAAACATGGAGCACATAACAAAACGAGCTTCCATGTGGCTTCTGCCTGCCACCCTCGCTCTGCCCTCATGCAGAGAGTCAAAAACAAAGCATTAAGATATGAGGTAGAAGGAGAGACAAACAGATACCAATTTAGGTGCTAAATCGCAGCTTCCTCTGTTGATCAAATTGAGTGATCTTGTGCAAATATTTTATTTTACCAGTCCCCTTTTTTCTTTACTATCTACATGATTCACAGCAGTCGAGCTTGGAGTAAAAAAAAAAAAAAAAAGCGTTCTGATGTGGCCAGCACTGACTGCATCCTATTGCTTTTTTTCTTTAAGACATGCTGCGCAGAAGATCAACTGTTGTGCAACATGTAAAACAAGCACTTGCAATGCAATGGGTCTTGCATTTGATTGAGTTAGAGCTATTGGCATTGTAAATTCATAACTGGACTTTTCTGGCCACATAAATTGGTCAAGCCTGTCTCATAATTTGGTATTTTCCTGCCACATCATTCAAGAGGCCCTACATATAATTACATCACTTCCATTTACCTATTGCCTCTAACTGCAGCCCAAAATGAAAATATTGCAATTTAGCATCCTAATTTAAATCTGCCAGGTGAATTCCAACAGAATGACACTTTCCCCACCTGAATAAGAATAATAATGAGAGAAGACACTGCTACAAGACTGTAAAGGCAACAGGCGCGACCGGCAGGGCTGCTGCTCAGTGCTGTGTTTGCACAGTATCTGCAGTGTGACGGCCACTTGTTAGAGTTTTACCTCATGTACTAATCTAGAGCAATATACAGAAGCAGTTTACAAGGATTTGCAGAAATTCTATTTAATTCATATTCAAGAGGCAGAATTCCTCTAAAAATCCTTGCCGATGGGGGAGACTGAAGCGATGGAGCAAGCGCCTTGAGACCCCACTGGTGATAAGCCGTGCTCTACAAGTACTGACTGACAAGCAGCTCTAGCTGCTGTGTAGCATGGTTTTAAAAAATGAAAGTGTTCCAGTGTAATGTAAAAGCACCCCAAAAATTAACCAAATAAAAAAAGTTACAATAACATGTTAACATTTAATTAATTGTTGTGGCGCTTTAATATAAAACAAACTCAACACGAAGGTACTGACATGCTTTACATGAGCCCCACTTACATTACATGGGAACACATTCATTTTTAAAAACATGTGTGGCTTAAAGTAAAAAGAAAAAACCCTATAACACGGTCAACGCTGGCCGCGTCATAGCGCTTTCATTAAAAAAAACTTTAAGCCATGTTGTACAGCAACTTGTGCTGCTGTCTAACAAGTCTAACTAGACATTGCCAAAACCAATAGAATTCTCAAAGGCAAACCCTATTGGCTTTGCCACTGCTTGTTATTTCAATGTGGCACTTCTTTGTTGCCCTGAGGGATTTCCTGAAGCACTGATCAAACCACTGCAATAATGCCCATTTAGAGGGACACGTGCGTTTCTTAATGCATTTTACTTATGAGTTACTTTAGTTTTGGAATGAAGGCCATACAATTAAAAAAATACTTATCTGCAGGCACCAGATGTTTTTGCACAACCAGTTTTTGAACATCTACAAAATGTCACCATGACACTGTGTAGAGCACTATCGCTGCCCGAGTGATGCGTGCAAGTACGAGTGGACATTCGTTCCCTGGAAACCTGAGTGCTGCTGCTGCTGTCAACATGGATGATAAACACACTGACTAAGTCTATAGAACTCTTATAGATGAGACCCAGGGCTTTGCCAATGCTTGTTTCTTCTAAACTTCTACTTGCTAACTCAGTGGGGGCTGGTTTGACAATTGCTGATCATTCACTTTGGATATATACTGCGCCACATGTTCATACTTTCAGTAAGTTAAACAAATGCAACAGCTTATATTAATGATGTGCAACAACAGACACAATGCAAGTTTTCATCAACATTTGGAGGCGGCGTTGGTATCCTTTACGTTCTGCTACTTTTGGGCCGGGGATTGTCAGGACACAGATGCAGGGTTTGACAAAGGTCGGGGATCACTTTGTCCTAGCAGGCCACGATGTTCCTCACCTAGGGAGAGAGGCGGTGAGGGACGAATGTCCATGTCAGCAAACTGTGCCACACGACCACCAGTTTCTGCAGATATGAGCACCACAGGATGGCAGAAAGCACCTCTGATACAGGGGCATCTTGGGACACAGTTGCAAGGTTTGGCAAAGGTCGGGGATCCCTCCTTCCTAGCAGGCCACGATGTTCCTCACCTAGGGAGAGGTGTGGTGAGGGACGAATGTCCATGTCAGTACACTGTGCCATACGACCACCAGTTTCTGCAGATATGAGCACCTCAGGATGGCAGAAAGCACCTCTGATACAGGGGCTCCTTGGGACACAGTTGCAAGGTTTGGCAAAGGTCGGGGATCCCTCCTTCCTAGCAGGCCACGATGTTCCTCACCTAGGGAGAGGTGTGGTGAGGGACGAATGTCCATGTCAGTACACTGTGCCATACGACCACCAGTTTCTGCAGATATGAGCACCTCCGGATGGCAGAAAGCACCTCTGATACAGGGGCTCCTTGGGACACAGTTGCAAGGTTTGGCAAAGGTCGGGGATCCCTCCTTCCTAGCAGGCCACGATGTTCCTCACCTAGGGAGAGGTGTGGTGAGGGACGAATGTCCATGTCAGTAAACTGTGCCACACGACCACCAGTTTCTGCAGATATGAGCACCACAGGATGGCAGAAAGCCAGTACCTCTGTGTACAAGGAATCCACGGAGGGGTCGGTATCGTGGGTACGGCCTTGACGTTTATTACTGAGGTGCCGTCAACAAATAAACACATACTGATGTTCCACAGAGAATAGTAACAAACAAAACAACAAAGGAGAGCTACGTTTTCGTCTGTGTATAGTTTACAGTTGTTATGTGGTCCGTTTTCTGTTCCCTTTTCCTTCCTTTTCTTATGCGCTGTTTCTTTTCCCAGTTAAAGGAATTTCAATGGTCCTCCAAGGTCCTCGTCACCCGGGATCATGGGGAAAAAAAAGAAAATAAAGGCCCTGACCCAGGTAAGTGTTATCTAGATTTCTTCTTCTATTTATATCTTTTCTTATGGGCGCGCAATAAAAGGGGTTCCGTTGGGATGGGGAGGAATTTCGTTAGGATGAGAAGGGGATAATAGAGTGCAATATACCCGGGTGTCGTATGTCACAGATAAAAGCAAGCAACTATTGGATCACCTTAGTGACAACTTCTCAACTACAAGACAACATATACATATGTGGAGAATTAGAATAGTGCCTGGTATATCTCTAAGTACCTACCTCTTCCCCGCTTCTCCCCTCCCTCTGTGCCCAACCCTGAATCCGACCGCGTAAGTGATCGCATACCTGTAGCAGCCATGCCACTCCTGGGACGTGGCGGGCCTCAGCGTTCCTCCCGGGGATTCTGGGTCTGCGGACGTCTCCGATCCTGCTTCCTTTGTCCTTCAAAGGTGCTGCGTCTGATGCCGTTCCTTCTGGTTGGCTCTCCTTGGGTCTTAGTCTCCTCTCTCCTTGGGTCTTCGTCTCCTCTCTCCTTGGGTCTTCGTCTCCTCTCTCCTTGGGTCTTCGTCTCCTCTCTCCTTGGGTCTTCGTCTCCTCTCTCCTTGGGTCTCCGTCTCCTCTCTCCTTGGGTCTCCGTCTCCTCTCTCCTTGGGTCTCCGTCTCCTCTCTCCTTGGGTCTCCGTCTCCTCTCTCCTTGGGTCTCCGTCTCCTCTCTCCTTGGGTCTCCGTCTCCTCTCTCCTTGGGTCTCCGTCTCCTCTCTCCTTGGGTCTCCGTCTCCTCTCTCCTTGGGTCTCCGTCTCCTCTCTCCTTGGGTCTCAGTCTCCTCTCTCCTTGGGTCTCAGTCTCCTCTCTCCTTGGGTCTTAGTCTCCTCTCTCCTTGGGTCTTAGTCTCCTCTCTCCTTGGGTCTTAGTCTCCTCTCTCCTCTCTCCTTGGGTCTTAGTCTCCTCTCTCCTCGGGTCTTAGTCTCCTCTCTCCTCTCTCCTTGGGTCTTAGTCTCCTCTCTCCTTGGGTCTCCGTCTCCTCTCTCCTTGGGTCTCCGTCTCCTCTCTCCTTGGGTCTCCGTCTCCTCTCTCCTCGGGTCTCCGTCTCCTCTCTCCTCGGGTCTCCGTCTCCTCTCTCCTCGGGTCTCCGTCTCCTCTCTCCTCGGGTCTCCGTCTCCTCTCTCCTCGGGTCTCCGTCTCCTCTCTCCTCGGGTCTCCGTCTCCTCTCTCCTCGGGTCTCCGTCTCCTCTCTCCTCGGGTCTCCGTCTCCTCTCTCCTCGGGTCTTCGTCTCCTCTCTCCTTGGGTCTCCGTCTCCTCTCTCCTTGGGTCTTAGTCTCCTCTCTCCTCGGGTCTCCGTCTCCTCTCTCCTTGGGTCTCCGTCTCCTCTCTCCTTGGGTCTCCGTCTCCTCTCTCCTTGGGTCTCCGTCTCCTCTCTCCTCGGGTCTCCGTCTCCTCTCTCCTCGGGTCTCCGTCTCCTCTCTCCTCGGGTCTCCGTCTCCTCTCTCCTTGGGTCTCCGTCTCCTCTCTCCTTGGGTCTCCGTCTCCTCTCTCCTAGGGTCTCCGTCTCCTCTCTCCTCGGGTCACCACCTCCTCTCTCCAGTACGTTTTATCATGCGTACTGATGTAACCCATCTTATCGTGCCCCCGGAGTATGGGTCCCGCAGACCCAGGTCTTCCAGGCTTATATCGCTTGTCCCCGGTACGGCCACCATGTTACACTATGGTAAAGGGGATTCCAGGAGGCGGACGCTTGCATTAGTGCTCCACATCATTACTTGCCCAACTGGGGAATCAAATTTATATTTTTTTTGAGGGAGTTGAGGGGGTGTCGTATGCTGCTGCGGGTGCAGCAATCCCTTATATGTGTGAGCATTCTAAAAGGAACAAACTGACAAACATTTCATAGCAGTCAGTGTGCGCCTGGACACCCATAAGGTAGGACTGGTTGAACGAAAATGGCTTCAACTCTGGGTCAATGGGGGATTCGATTGGCACCTGAAGTCTGGGTTGAGCAAGCTGCAGGCACCTGGGCGTTTACAGAAGAGGTACCCGTGGGGCACCGGTGGAGAGGAGGTTAGGCTTGCATAGCATCATTCAATATTCTCAATCATGAAGCATGGTGCGGCCCCCCTTTGCACTAGTTGAGTGGTGTGGTTCTTTCTGGAGATCTAAATAAAGGAAAAAAGTAGTGCCGTACAATGGTTAGAGCAGCAGACCCTGCTGCAGAGATCTGGCCTGGGACCAGGGTTCAATTCCCGCCTTGGCGGGTCTTGGGCTCAATTCCCTTGGACCAGATAATTCTCGCCTTGGTGCCTAATCTAATTAATGGGTCCCACTATGTAACTCTGGGCAATAGCTTGCCTAATCTCCACAACGGCCCCAACAGCGCTTGGATGCCTGCTTCACCCTGGGGGTTGCCCAGGAGTGGGCGCCTCACAGGGAACAGCCAGGAGGGGTTCCACAGCTGTATGCGTACAGCGCCTTGAGACCCTAACGGGTGAGTAGTGCGCTATACAAGTGTGAAGTTTAAGGTTTTAAGGTTTAAGGCTTGGGACGAAGGCGTCCCAGGGTATGCAGAGCACGGGTAATGGTTTCTTTAGGTTTTCTGTGTTTGTTTGCTTGGACATGCAGCCTGGATGCCCTGCAGGTTCACAAGATATCAAGGAACTTATGGTGACTATTAACTCATTAGTGGCCTTCCTGCTGGACGCGTGCAACTGTGGTGGCAATGGATGGGGTTTCAGGCAGTGCAGCAGAGAGCAAGACGACACTGGGAGCTTCCTGAATAGGGTTCCCATTTTAATAGAGCAGAGTTCCCAGTTTTAAAGGACTAGACTTCACTCAGAGGATCCTGCCATCTTTTGTTGCATCTCTCTGCTGATGACTATGGCAAAGCTGCTTGAATATGTGGTTTTATTGCAGACTCAGAACTTCCTAGCATTTCTGTGTGCTGGATGATTTCCGCATTAACCGGCACCCTCCCCTGGGTCACAAAAGTGTACTGGATGACCTGGATCAGGCTGTGAACGGCAATGTATGACACCATCAACCACAATATCCTAGATTGGTTTATCAAGCCCACACAAGGCCAAGACTCTGCTCTTCACAGTTTTTCCACACAAAGATATCTAGCTGGCTTTCGTACCCACCACAACTCTGGTGCCCAACATTTATGAAGTTTTCCACAAGGTCATCCCTGTTGCCTGTTCAACGCATACATGAGTGGTCTTCAAAATGTTTAAGCTCCCCCGCACCCCCAGCAAAAAATGAAATAAATCATCAGGTGCCACCGCAGCCAGAATTTTTCACAATTATTTTATTCAATTGGCAATGTTTGAACATGTCTAAACATGTTTAACCATTATAGTTCTGTTACCCCTTTGAAAAATGTAATCAAATACTTGACTGCCAAACATACTATTGTGGTCTGCCAGGCCTTACTAAAATATAATTGTACCCACAGTGTGACTATCAGTAGTGGTGGTGGTGGTGGTGGGGGGGGGGGGGGGGGGGGGGGGGGTGGGGGGGGTAGTACTGTTTGTGGAATATTTCTTCAACTGAAAATAAAACACTCAGCAACATGATTCTTGTCTTAGAGCCTGCACCGCACCCCCCCCCCCCGGGGGCCCACACCCCGACTTTGAAGACCTATGACATACATCGAGGGGGGCACATCGCTTATCCGGGCCCTGCCCTTCCTCCTGTAAGCCGCTCACGCTTCCAGGTCGTTCAGGAGTTGCGTGTAGTTTACATACATGTGCACAACACAAATCTGAACCAATAACATGCATCGAGTTCTCAGAAGAGTCTTTCCATCAGCTGGCCTGGAACAGTGACGGAGCATGGGCAGACAGGAAGCGGCCAAAGGAAAACTGATGACGAAAGCCAAGGATTCCAGCGCGACCCGGTCACGAAAATATCTGCAAAAAGATGGAAGGCGCTGGAAATGCAGAGTTTGCGTGTAGACAAATCTTTTAATGAACAAGAAAACGGCGAGAAGACAGATGTGGGGCGAGGTCCGAAATGCGGCTTCCAATGCTGACGAAGAAGGAAGCTTGTTTTCGCTGCCGCACCCTCAGGCAGCCCCCTGCTCACGCACACACTCCGGGCAGAAGCCTGGTTACCTCTGGAGACGCGCAGGCGCACGAGGGGCCTCGGACATCAAGTAAGCACCATATACACACATACATGCACTTGGCCAAAAAACGGGCCCGAGGGCCTGACCAAGAGAAGATAACTGCATTTCCACTTACACGCATCGTAACCACGAAGTGAAATCTTTTCTATCTTAGATAAACAGCCCGCGCCCTCTCACAGCTGACCGTAGGCACAACCTGTTCAGCGGTATCAAGGGCATCACACAGGCCGCAAGGAAAGTCCCCCTGCATAGCACTAGGATCTAATCAGTGGCCTTGGGAAGTTCTTACAGAGCACCTCGACCCTGACAAACAACACGTTGACTCCCCATCGAGGTCTGTAACCTCTTCAAGAACAGCAGCAAGGGCAACAGAACAGTACTGGTGTATACCCGACCAAGAAAATAGCTGCAAGGGGACAGTATCAAACTTGAAGATGGGACTCCAGCAGATTAAAATAAAAAAATGTAAAAAAAAAAACACAAAAAACAACCCAGAAGACTGACTAGGCTCAGAGATTCTGGAACATCCCTGTCAGTATCCGTCAGAATGGTCCCAGACTTTGAAGAGTTCAGGAAGGACCTGAAAATGCACTTCTTCAAAGAACAATACATCCCCGGATGAAAGGAATACCTCCAAGTATATGCTACGTATCATAAATGATCCTTCATCATATTCTACGGCTCTCACCTACATAGCAGTTATCAGGCACTACAGCTATAGGTTTGCGCCTTACACATAAATGTATACCCTCCCATAGTCTGTTTTCTGGTGCACGGCTCTCATTGGTGCACATCATCACAATGAGATCTGGAACAAGGGAGGAGGGTGCACACCATCACAATGAGATCTGGAACAAGGGAGGAGGGTGCACACCATCACAATGAGATCTGGAACAAGGAAGGAGGGTGCACACCATCACAATGAGATCTGGAACAAGGGAGGAGGGTGCACACAGAAACAACACCGATGCTGCTGATCACTTGGAGTAATCCTAGGGCCCATCATACTCCGCTAATCAGAAGGTTTCACGTTTTTTGGTGAAAAACTAACAACAAGCAAATGGTTGTGACAAATTATTTTTGCCTAACCGTTCTTTACAAAAAGTTTATTTACCAATGGTTTTCATCAGGCTTACAAAACCCATTTTTTAAGATTATTTGTTTCTTCATGTTAGTCTTAATTTTGAGTCTTTTAGGACCCTCCCCAAACCTTGTCCTTTTTTCAGGGTTTGAGAGGTCTCCCTTTCCGTCCTTGATTCACCTTTGCACCTATCTTAAATAATCCTACTGCTTCTTGCCCTACGACTTTAACATCCGATTAAAAAATATATATTTAATCTCTCTTAACAACTCCTCCCACCCTTTTCCCACAAAAACATGTTTTTGTGGATAATGTATTTTGTCATTTCGGCATTTATTCAAAAAATGTTTTGTCTGCCTGATTTTATCAGACTAGCTTTCTTCATTTTTGAAATTCGTCAAAATGATGAAATTTCAGTCAGAAAAAGCTTATTAGCTCAAATCCTCCTCGGTCATCAGCAATGCCAATGGATGAAAAGCGCGCTTGATTAGAAAAAGTTAAACCGGGGCCCCAGGAGAGAATATGTTAATCCATCACCTTAAGAGTTTAATAAAAGGGTGTTAATGATCTTTTAGGTAAGAAGCAAATATACTTCCCGCTATGTATAAAACCATCAATAGTTGGAATTCATGTGTGTATTAACTCAGAAATAAACACAGAAATCTTTCTGAACTAAGGATCGGAATAAGCAAGACAGAGACCGGTTATAGTTAGAGACTTCAGGAGAGGACACGGATAACATGAAGTAGACTTAGGAATCTAATAATTAATGAAACAGTTTAATTTAGCAAATTCATAATTCTGTTAGATCCAAGAAAGCAAGATCAAATAGCACTCTGAAGTAACAGCAAATCCTCAAATGTCACTGGCAGGGTGGATAACACCTGGTTAATACACTTGGGTTAACTAAGTGAAGAACAAACACAAGGCGCTGTTGGTTCCAAGTGAGGAGACACCAAACCATAACGCAGTAGTGCGAGGATTAATACGTAGTGGGCTGCCTCCCAGACAGGCCCAGACTCGTACTTTGATTCTAACACTTATCAATTGAATACAAACAAAATCTTGAGTAGAGCGATCCACGTTCTTCTTTACAAACCAGTTGATGCCAGAAGAATTCCCCCTTCTGCAGAAGTTGGTGAGATCCTGACGACTGATGCCACCTATCTGGATCTAGCATGAGTATCACTGCACCACTGACATCTTTAGGCCTTATTCCTGCACCCAAGGGCTCATATGCCAGTGAGTGATGTTGGTCATCAAAAGACTGGCTGACATTAGATCACTTAAAATTCTTTAGCCGTTGAGGGAGAAACTTAGCAATCATTCAAAAGGATATGTGGACAGAAAGATATTAAATGCCACAAAGATGAAACCGGCACGGTGCCCAAGCGGTTTTCGCCTCAGTTTTTTCATAACTCCCAGATTCATCTCCTGGGAAATTGAATTTAGTCTGTTAAATGTTTCATGTGCTTCTTTGGGAATCAAGAAAGGGGAAAGAAGGGTTCGTTGAAGGTCATCACACATCCAGTATGTTCAATAAATAAGCGAGTAACCGACTCAGACTGAAGCTGCGCCAACCCTCATCCACCAACACAGCATCTGAATGATCTGACCTTTTAGACAATTAGAACAGAAGGTGGGATTGGCCAGACACAAATAATGTTTCAGGGTAGGAGATACAATCACGCGCCATATCAATCCGATCCATTGCTGGTGTGCAGAGGTGCCATGATATTTATCGCTCCTCCTTGTTACATTCCCTTGGGGTGTCATTTCACGGCCTGCCCGTAAAAACATCACATTTACAGTGACTGCCCCTCTATTACTGTCGATAACATCTAATTGATATGTCAACCCTCCAAGGGATGCAGTAAATTGTAGCACCACCAGCAGTGGAAATAAACTGCATGGGAAGTAAATCAGTCCCAGCTTCCCTGTAAAGACTGCTCAATGCAGCACAACCGCTGCAAAAAGGGAAGGCACACATTTCCACTTGACTGTTGCAAACAGCCTCATACATATGATACTAAACACAAAATCTAGAATCTACTATGTGCTCAATGTCTACTTCCCTCACAGCAGCCAGCAGTGCATTCTTGTGATGGAAACTGGACAACTGGGGCGCAGCGGCTGCAACTGAATAAAAGGGCCAGCGAGCTCCTGCATAGACGTGACACTAGCGTGTGCACTGTATGCAACCTAGCATCAGTCTGAAACAACATAGTTCAACGGCACTTTCTAGCGCCAACCACACCCCTTATGCCAAAGGGCACTGCATTTTTAAATTCAAGCTTCAGTCCACCAAAATCTCATAGACTACTATTGACGGTTGCCAAGCCCCGCGTATCGTGCGTGGATTCAGCCTGGCGCTGCAAGTTTGGATTCCAGTGCCTGTACATCACCAACACCTCAATCCCTTATATCCAGATATATGCCACAGCAACTACCTTCAATAGCTTCTTAGAGGAAGGTGAGCGTTAACATGCAATCGGGTTGATTTACAGGAGCAAAAGAATGGTTTGGATTTTTAAAATGTAATTTATTACTCTTAAGAACAAATGTACTGTTGAACCCTCACCGCAGTGCGCTGACTCCCATGGTAAGCAGCAGATATTTGTAAAACTCCATTTTTGGCTTCCACAATGGGATGACTGCTACGAGGCGAGGCAGCTTCAACAACGCTCACCCAACGAGGAATGGATATTGGCTTGGAATGGCACAAAATGTGCACTGACCAAACTGCTGGGTCCAGGGAACGAGGGCTTGAGATCTTCCATGGAGCATCGTGGTTCATAACATCTCCTTAAAGTGCTGGACAATGCTGACGGGAAACAGTAGATAACCCTTAACACGGATCTGCATGTTTACAGGGGACTGCGGCCAATTACTCCATTCAAACACTGAGAATAGGTGCAGGCCTCCTCAGGAATGATTGGGCATACAGATAAGGTAGAAAAGCCATAATATGGTTATGCTAAGGAAAAACAGAGGGGACACACTGCTATAATTCAAAGTATAGAGATTGGGCCATCAGCTGAATGTAACTGACTGCTTTAGCACCAGAAATATCATCGCCCGGCCAACCTGAAGGTAACACTGAGGACTTGCTGTTGAATCGAACTTTAGTCTCAACATCTGCATGGTCACACTCACTGGGCTCACTGCTCAATCGAGTCACCAAGGTGTGGAGCTTAGGGAAAGTGATTCACATCAGCCCTTCCTTGCTGTACCGTGATATGGTTGAAGGATGCTGAGACAGCTTTTTTCATTTGTTTCCTGCTCCTAGTCTCTACCAGACGACAACATTAAATAGTAGGAGGCAATGTTGTCTATGCCTGGGCTCCTCATATGGAATTTGAAGAATGAGCTGGAGGCTGAGGCCATGCAGCGAGATGAACATCCTTGACATGAAAGGGACAACCACACCCAGAGGTAAAATCATGCCAATAGTGGACACGGACTTTGTGCGGAGACTTTGAAGACCTTGTGCTATGCCTACGATGTTCTATGGTGAACCGCTATTTTATTCAATCGACATTCGTCCTCCTATCAATCTTCAGCATGGCTGAGACTCAAAGCTCCTGGAACACGGAGCAACAAGACCTGGGTTTAGGCACCTTTCCTTGAGGGATGCCACAGTGCGGAACACACAGGCGCTGAAAAGACCAATAGTGCAACCACCTCAAATTGAATCAATCAAGCCACTCCATCAGTTCCATCCTCTTTACTTAAAAATACTACCAGGGCTATGAATATTGTTTTTATTTTCCACCACACGTAAGGCTTTTATTTGCTGAAACTGTAAATGCAAATAGTGATGCATATAAATCTTTTTATACTTTTTGCATTTGCAGTATTCACGGATTACAATTCTGGGAGAATTCTGTGCTACATCATCAAATATCCTCCCTGAAAAGAGCATGCAGATCCAGGAGCTTGTTAGCCCTGCACATGCAGCCAATAAACTGCGTCTTCAGACACCTCCTCCTCCAATGAGAAACCGCAGCTGGCGGCTCAGAAGCTTTACCACCAGAAGCCTATAGCTTCGTCTTTATCTACACTTTATTATGCATCTAGAAACCTACAGCAGTAAAACCCATACTTTCTGTAAGGGGGCGCCAGCGGTTAGCATAGTCTGCACTGCTTGATCATCCGAGGAGAAATTGCAGCTTTCCAGGGTGAAATGAAATCAGAAGCTGGATCCAGAATTAATTAAGACAATCTCTGAGCAGAGAGCAGAAAGACACACAGCCCACGATGCATTAACCCCGGACATCCCCTTGTTAACTCAGAATGCTGCAAGGCTTCCTGATCACTTCCAGCGCCCCCTGCAGCAAATGGAGCCTCCAAGCTCTGGTAGGAGAAGTAAATGGCAAGAGTAACAGCAGATGTGGCCAAGAGACTGAGGTCCTGGGCTCGAATCCTGGCTTCAGCACTTGAGCTGAGCAAAATACCTAATCAACCCTCAGCGAAGCAGAACATACCCTGAACTAACCTATTATTTTCATAAGCGTTAATGGGCACCTAAAACCTGACTGCATCAGGGTACCTCATAAATAGATACTACCAGCAGACCAAATGTGAGCCAGTGTACCTCATACATAGATACTGCCACCTGGCCAAGTGTGGGCCTGTGTACCTCATAGATAGATACTGCCACCAGGCCAAGTGTGGGCCAGTGTACCTCATAGATAGATACTGCCAACTGGCCAAGTGTGGGCCAGTGTACCTCACAGATATATACTGCCAACTGGCCAAGTGTGAGCCAGTGTACCTCACAGATATATACTGCCAACTGGCCAAGTGTGGGCCAGTGTACCTCACAGATAGATACTGCCAACTGGCCAAGTGTGGGCCAGTGTACCTCACAGATAGATACTGCCACCTGGCCAAGTGTGGGCCAGTGTACCTCATAGATAGATACTGCCAGCTGACCAAATGTGAGCCAGTGTACCTCATACATAGATACTGCCACCTGGCCAAGTGTGGGCCAGTGTACCTCATAGATAGATACTGCCAGCTGACCAAATGTGAGCCAGTGTACCTCATACATAGATACTGCCACCAGGCCAAGTGTGGGCCAGTGTACCTCACAGATAGATACTGCCACCAGGCCAAGTGTGGGCCAGTGTACCTCATAGATAGATACTGCCACCTGCCAAGTGTGGGCCAGTGTACCTCACAGATATATACTGCCAACTGGCCAAGTGTGGGCCAGTGTACCTCACAGATAGATACTGCCACCTGGCCAAGTGTGGGCCTGTGTACCTCACAGATATATACTGCCACCAGGCCAAGTGTGGGCCAGTGTACCTCACAGATAGATACTGCCACCTGCCAAGTGTGGGCCAGTGTACCTCACAGATATATACTGCCAACTGGCCAAGTGTGGGCCAGTGTACCTCACAGATAGATACTGCCACCTGGCCAAGTGTGGGCTTGTGTACCTCACAGATATATACTGCCACCAGGCCAAGTGTGGGCCAGTGTACCTCACAGATATATACTGCCAACTGGCCAAGTGTGGGCCAGTGTACCTCACAGATAGATACTGCCACCTGGCCAAGTGTGGGCCTGTGTACCTCATAGATATATACTGCCACCAGGCCAAGTGTGGGCCAGTGTACCTCACAGATATATACTGCCACCTGGCCAAGTGTGGGCCAGTGTACCTCACAGATAGATACTGCCACCTGGCCAAGTGTGGGCCTGTGTACCTCATAGATATATACTGCCACCAGGCCAAGTGTGGGCCAGTGTACCTCACAGATATATACTGCCAACTGGCCAAGTGTGGGCCAGTGTACCTCACAGATAGATACTGCCACCTGGCCAAGTGTGGGCCTGTGTACCTCATAGATAGATACTGCCAGCTGACCAAATGTGAGCCAGTGTACCTCATACATAGATACTGCCACCAGGCCAAGTGTGGGCCAGTGTACCTCACAGATATATACTGCCACCAGGCCAAGTGTGGGCCAGTGTACCTCACAGATATATACTGCCAAGTATGGGCCAGTGTACCTCATAGATAGATACTGCCAACTGGCCAAGTGTGGGCCAGTGTACCTCACAGATAGATACTGCCACCTCGCCAAGTGTGGGCCAGTGTACCTCACAGATATATACTGCCAAGTATGGGCCAGTGTACCTCACAGATGTATACTGCCACCTGGCCAAGTTTGGGCCAGTGTACCTCACAGATATATACTTCCACCAGGCCAAGTGTGGGCCAGTGTACCTCACAGATATATACTGCCAACTGGCCAAGTGTGGGCCAGTGTACCTCACAGATAGATACTGCCAACTGGCCAAGTGTGGGCCAGTGTACCTCATGGATAGATACTGCCACCTGGCCAAGTGTGAGCCAGTGTACCTCAAAGATAGATACTGCCACCAGGCCAAGTGTGAGCCAGTGTACCTCACAGATGTATACTGCCACCTGGCCAAGTGTGGGCCAGTGTACCTCACAGATATATACTGCCACCTGGCCAAGTGTGGGCCAGTGTACCTCACAGATAGATACTGCCACCCGAGCCTGTGATAGGTGGGGCCTAAATTAAACCCAACTTACTACCTGACCAAAACCACTATATCGGGCTCTATGTTCATGTCCTTAACTTTACAGGTAAAAACAAACTACAAAAATCCTTACGGTAATTCACCTCAGCGATGCAATTCCTCTTTACATTTCACATGTTTAACTTCATCTTGCATTCTGTGAGAATATTTGCTTTTCTATAAGATGTGTTTCTGTGTGTTTCCATGTAACATATGACCCTTGCATAGTGCATACTGTGAGCTGAGTCACCACTGGTGTCAGAGGGAGCTGAGGTTTTGGGTGGGGGTTTCTGGCGATGCACGACTGAGAGCATGGAAGTTGAAACTCAGGGCAGTGTGAGCTTCTCATAGGCCAGTGCTTGTCAGTGGGCTGCAGAGGTGAGCAGACTACATCCACATCCAGTCCTCAGCCTCTCTGCAGAGTGCACAGAGCTGTGGTCGCATATGGCCCATTGTGGGAAAGAGTGAGAGATGCAGATGGTGAACATCAGAATGCGCGGGTGGGAATGCTGTAGGTGTCTAACACATGAGAGACTGTAGACAAAAGGGGGTGACGGGGAGAACAGAAGTGATTAAGACACTGAGAAGACCACTAACCCTTCCACTGACCTTAGTAATGTCTAATTCAATGTGTCATATTTTCTTAATGGAAACATTTATTTTTTCAATCTAATTATTTACAACGAAGTCATTATTGTTATTCATATTTTTGATACTGATATCAAGCCCAGTCAACAAGTCTGGCTTATTTTACGTATGTTTTGGTTGTTGTGTGATACCTTGACACAATAACAGAAAGCCCATGGAGACACACTCGGATACTAAGGTGGCACTGTTCGTGAAGCACAGGATGTTATTTCACACAGTTTAAGCCATGTCCTTAATGACACAGGCCATGCGTCTTGGAAAGGCTTTCTAGTTATGCTTCTCTGGCCAAGCACCTTTTTGGAGACCATCCATCATTTTCATCCCACTTAAAGCTCTGACTCTGTCAGTATCCTCCCCCTTCCACCTGTGCTGCACTGGATCAACTCAGAGAACCACGTTGAGTCACATCCCAACTGCAGAGATCACGGTCCATCTCAGCGTTGGCCTAAAGAGTGGGACCCACATCACCCCCCTACAACCATACTGTAGAGATTCCTAAATTTAACTTTAAAGCATTAAAAAAATTGTGCGGGCAAGCCCCCTACTACTTGATTAAGGGCTTTATTTAGGTCTTGACAGAGAGAATACTCCGTCACAAACGTGATGGATAGCCCGTCCATCGTATTACGATCCCCACAGGATATAAAAGGATCGTAATATGGCAGAAGGGATACCAGTCACATTTGTGACAGAGTATTTCCCTCTGCTAAGACCTAAATAAGGCCCTAAATGTTTCTCACCTTACCAACTGACAAGTATTTAAGATCATCCTCCCAAAACAAACTGCACCTTTAATGTGTAAGGGTCAAATGTACAGGTGAAGATATCTGCATGTAGGAGGCCCCAACCAAGACACCTCTGAATTGAATTAGAGCTTGTGCTGTTTAAGCAAGAACAAAAGGCCCCCCAGTTCAGATTCACCTACCACATATAAGTACACCAATCCCTGCCCCCACAGTCACTCAAAATTCCTGTTCAGATGCACCTACTTTATGTAATCACACAACTCGCACCTCCTGCTCAGATCCACCCACTGTGTACTATCGCGTCACTCAGTGCCTCCACAGCCTTCACCTTCAGCAAGTAATCACATCCCTCACTGCCCAAAGCCACTCAAACCTACTTCTCAGACCCACATATGGTACATAACCACAGCTCTCACTGTCCCCAGCCACTCAGACCTCCTGTTCAGATCCACCTACTTTATGTAAACACATCTCTCACTGCCCCACAGCCACTCAGACCTCCTGCTCAGATCCACCTACTTTATGTAAACACATCCCTCACTGCCCCACAGCCACTAAAACTTCCTGTTCAGATCCACCTACTTTATGTAAACACATCTCTCACTGCCCCACAGCCACTCAAACCTCCTGCTCAGATCCACCTACTTTATGTAAACACATCCCTCACTGCCCCACAGCCACTCAAACCTCCTGTTCAGATCCACCTACTTTACGTAAACACATCCCTCACTGCCCCACAGCCACTCAAACCTCCTGTTCAGATCCACCTACTTTAGGTAAACACACCTCTCACTGCCCCACAGCCACTCAAACCTCCTGTTCAGATCCACCTACTTTATGTAAACACATCCTTTACTGCCCCACAGCCACTCAAACCTACTTCTAAGATCCACATATGGTACATAATCACAGCTCTCATTACCCACAGCCACTCAAACCTCCTGTTCAGATCCACCTACTTTATGTAAACACATCCCTCACTGCCCCACAGCCACTCAGACCTCCTGTTCAGATCCACCTACTTTACGTAAACACATCTCTCACTGCCCCACAGCCACTCAAACCTCCTGTTCAGATCCACCTACTTTATGTAAACACATCCCTCACTGCCCCACAGCCACTCAAACCTACTTCTAAGACCCACCTATGCCCACAGCCACGCGAGCTTGTGTTCCGATCCACTCGCTGTACATACAAAGACCTCATACAAGGCTTTCAAGAGGGAGATGAAAGTGCTCTTGCTAAACGCTGCTAACGATAACAAAGGGAGAATCTTCCTGACATGAAGTATGAAAGAAGGAGTATCTTAGTATGACTGAGGATCACACGTCAATAGAATGATATGAAAAACAAGATGGGCAAAACCTACCTATGGTTCGTTACAACACTGTTACTTCTTCCTCCGAGGATACCGAAAGACACTCACAGTTTATGGAAACGTGAACGATTCTCATTGTTTGTGTATATTTATCTCAATCTTGTATGCCCTTTATATAAATCTGATTGCAATTCTATATTTTTGGAAATAATTATATCTTCTTAGAATGAATCTCTCTGATTATCATCATTATAACACATGGAAGCTGCTAATTTTTACTTTCAATCTTATTTTGATATGTTGTCATGAGTGATGTGGGCCACACTATATATTACTTTTAAAATAAATAAATCAAACACATAAATGGCCCTCAGCCACTCAAACCCCACTAAATCAGAGTAGACTATAGTATTTAATCACATCCCTCACTGCCCCATAAAACTATGCCATGTATGGTATTTAGGTACACTCCTCAGTGACCCGCAGCCAGTTACACAGAGATGCTGGTCTGGCCATCATCACCAGTCTTTGCAGATTCGGATGATGCTCTGTGAAAGACTGTCCTAACCTTTTAGTCTAATTTCTTTCTGGCAACTTCCTGCCCTTCCCCGCGGGTCTCGCAAAAACATTTTCAAGTAGCTTAAGCGTTGTTGGGATGGGAGGTCACCCTGTATTGTAACAGACGTGTGTCCCCGTCCTGCGTTTCTGGCTGCATGTAAAAGTGCTAGATTGACTTTTATTTTGGCCCTGGGTCACAACATAGAGGCTTAAGCTGTTCATGAAAATGCAAGGTCCAGGACCTGTCTTGTGACCCGGAGAGGTGCACCAAGCATCGACTAAGGCAGTGGACTATCCTTTTCCAGTGCTTAGCAAGTAAGGCGGTAACAGCATTGCGTTTTGTGATGAATTGTTTGACCAGACCTTTTTTCTCTGTCAGTTTTGTCCCGGACCCCCCTTGGGTTAAGTTCCACAATGATGTGAAACCCAGAACCTTGCAATGACACCCCATGTGCATGCGTCTCGGTGTGCAGTGAGCATGTGATACCTGTATCCTAGCAGGGTTGTGCGTATGTTTGTGTGGGAGTCGGAGAATGAACACTAGAGAGATTCATCTTGGATGGGGCTTGTTTGGCATAAGACGGAGGATGTGGACAGCTTCCCCAGACATTGGACATATACTGCCTGCATTCCTGTGAAAAAGGGCTGAAATACAGACACTGAAGTGAGGATTATGGAGACAGGGCTACCTTTAGAAGTTCCATGACGACTTTGTAAGTAAGGGGCTTCTGAATGTTTCTTCCTGTTCACTGCCATTTGGTTGACGGTAGTGGTAAGCCGTGGGACTTCTGTTTCTGTTCGAGGGAGCGCCTAAGGAGGGCCTGTACTTATGACTATCTTTGAGTAATGCTTCAGGAAGACTGATGTCAGCCAGGTGCAGAGATCTTACACTGCACTGAGCCTTTGTTTTGAATACTCCTACTTAAAGCCAACACTATTGCTACCTGCTGTAAGAGCCATCACCCAGCAGAAAAGGGGAGTCTGAGGAACAGTCTGCCAAGGGCATAGAGAAGTTTGCCTGCTGAGAGAGGAAAGGAATTCGCCTGATCAGGAGAGACACTAGAGGAGAAGAAGCCAAAAGTGCCCACTGTGGGGAACACCCAGAGAAAGCAGGCTATTTGAGAGAGTAAAACCAGAAGTGACTAGAGGTGTAACAGAGAACGACTGCAGGCTGTGGTGCGAGCCCCACCCCAACAACTCAATTCCCTCGGTCCTAGTGCGGGAGGACCCCCTCAGCCCTAGTGCGGGAGGGCCCCCTCAGCCCTAGTGCGGGAGGGCCCCCTCAGCCCTAGTGCGAGAGGGCCCCCTCAGCCCTAGTGCGGGAGGGCCCCCTCAGCCCTAGTGCGGGAGGGCCCCCTCAGCCCTAGTGCGGGAGGGCCCCCTCAGCCCTAGTGCGGGAGGGCCCCCTCAGCCCTAGTGCGGGAGGCCCCCTCAGCCCTAGTGCGGGAGGCCCCCTCAGCCCTAGTGCGGGAGGCCCCCTCAGCCCTAGTGCGGGAGGCCCCCCTCAGCAAAACAACAAGTTCTTGTTTCAATCTGGCCATGGTCAAGTAGAGGTCGAGGCCTGCTCATTTCAGGAGTGGGTGTGGGGAAATATAGGTTTGCTGTTGAGTGAGTAAATCTGGCCCCTGGGTCAGTGTTTGCCTGTAGAGATGGCTAAAAGCAAGGGTCGGTGCTTGGATTTCGTGTCCTGTCTCTGGTTTACTGAACAGCAGCAGCTCTCTCCTAGTTAATGATGGCCTTGATGTATGGGACGGGGCAGCTGATGAACAGGTAAGCACATTGTAGACCATTTCTTCCTGGCTATCACCTTGTTTCACCCGCAACTGCAAATTAAAGGGAGCCCCGGCTGGCACTAGCATGGGGAGAACACTTTGTGCTGCGTGGGGTGGGTGGGCGGGGTTGCTTTAGTGGTGTAGCTAGTGCTTCATGAGTCCTATTGCATGGAAGTAAATGGCTCCTCGGCGATTGTTTGAACTGTGGACTACAGCTACAATCAGGGCTCAGTGGGCCCCTATGGCCTCTGTTCCTTGGTGCCACTGTACCTGCTGCACCAATGGAAGCTCCACCCCTGGAGGGCGTCAGAAAGTAGGAATATTTATGTACAATTTAACAAAATAGTTTTCCCAACGCCAGAGTCAGGTTAGGCATTGGGCTTCTGCTCATCAAACATTCTTCCAGATTATAATTCGGAGGGGTGGGGAGCTGAAATTGAGCACTAAGGCAACCTATTGTTTGTGGAACCCCCTCTACAGACGTTGGGATATCCCACTTGCAGGACAGGCACAATAAAAATCATACCTTTTGGTCATATGTTTCATCTCAACAAACACCGTTCCTACAGGCATTTGGTTAGTTAAACAGCACAGCTGGCTCTTGACTGGCCAGGAACTATCCACTGCAGAGGCGTGCTTCAGGCTACACAGCAGTTACAGGTTCAGGGCCTGACTCCCAAAGGTAAGTTACACTTCTGAGTAAGTTTACATTTTATAGTAAGTTTACTACTTTTGGTGTTCACAAACTCTGAGAGTAAACTTACTATAAAAGTGTAATGTCTCCACCCACAGAATAATGCACTTGGCTAACCCGTGTCGGTGGGTGACATCCTGTCCTAAACCCCTCCCTGACCTCCATGCACCCTGTACTTCTCCCCAATACTATCCCCTTCAGTAGTAAGTCTCCTCCTTTTCCTACCCATTCCCCCGTGTCCCTCCCACGTTTCCTCTATGGAGACTCTGCAGATGGGTCAGAGGATTGCGCACATAGAAGTATGGGCAAAGCTCACACTTTGTAGCACTACAAAGTGCAGTTTGATAATCAGGCCCTCAGAGTTTAGAAAGCAGAGCCTCAGACAGATGTGCTACCTCACAGACTACACTACTCCATGCACTGACTGATTAAACACAGCATGCCTCAACCAAGAAAGAGGCTCAAGATCCCATGGAAGCTCAGCAGGGAACTGGAAACTCCTCACTTGAAGCTCAGCGCCCGACTTGCTGGTCTCTCATACGCGTGACAGACCTATGATGGGTGATCTGTCCCAGATTATTTCTATTGAGAGATTCACTTGGGGATGAATACCTCCTCTCTGCACAGGAAAACGCTGCCAATTAGAAGGAGCTTTACACTCAGGGAAACTGCAGTGGTCAAGTTTCTACTTGTTATTGCCCGCCTTTGTAATATCACAATTACTGATTGTGCTAACACAATTATCAGCATTCTCAAATTCCCAAAAATGGCCTTACGATCTCTGAAAAAGTCCATAACTGTTTATGCACTGTCTCTCTCAACCTGATCATTTTTCTCACATCTTTATCTTTCACTCGTTATTTTTTGCAGACACTCTCCTTGGCCTGCCTCACTGATCCTAGCACCATGTTGGAAAAAAGACAGTTTCTTTACCCTGGGCACACGCCTATCCCAGGACAGAATTATGCCTGATCATGACCTGGTTGCAAATCCTGTTTTGAATACACATTCCTATTTGCAACCATAAAAGCCAGCTACCGGCTAATCCAACTAAAAGTCCTCCATAGGACATGGTACACCAGAACACGGATCCACAAAACTGGGAGGGTGGTCCATGCTCTGTGCCTCAGAAAGTGTAGCTTGGAGGGTACATTTATTCACACATAGAGGATCTGCCCTAGGATACACCACTTCTGGGAACAGATAGTAAAATCCCTTGAGGGTGCAGATGAGGCTAGCATGACCTGACGCCCCAGATGGCGCTGCTGGTATATGGAACCCTCACAAGATACCAGAAGATCCTAGTAAATATGGGATTTATGGCAGTGAAACAAGATATTACCCAGAATTGGGATGTGAGTCACCCCCACTGCTTATAGACTGGGAAACTGGGATGGAATGCTGTAAAATTCTAGAACAAAAGGTATACAGGGACAGAGGATGTGAGGAACAATTTGAGAAGATCTGGGGGTCTTGGACCACAGTGGAAGCATGTTAGATACCGTGGGGACAGAAGGGTACGACATCGGGTGAAGTCAAGGGTGGACACACGGAGAGAGTTCACAGAGAGTAAGGGCAGGATTTGTCTGTCATGAATAATCACATTTTGGGAATTAAGGTAGTGATGTAGGGATGGGTGATTGGAGGGGGAAGAGATCTCTAATGTCCAATTGGTACTGTGGAGTTGCGGCAGTATGGTCTTAATGTACTTGTTGTTTCACAATAACTGAAAAAAAAATGAAAAAAAACTGGTGTGGAAATCGCGTGTCACGCTCCTGTGATTTGTGCCATATGAAATCTTGTACAAATGGAGGGAACAAAAAGCACAAAGGTGCTGTTTGCACAAGTGCTTATGGGTATAAAATACACCATTCATTCCTGTAGTAACTGGTGAACCAGTGCACTCTTTGCTCTGGTTTTAGTGGCTCGGTGGTGACTGAGCGAGAAGTGGAAAGGAGAGAGTTAGAGACACTGTAGGGCTGCGGGAATCACCCAGGCTTTGTCATGATAAAAAGCCAATGAGCACAGATTGGCAAGTATATATATTGCTAAGTGAGTATTTTTGCTATTGCTACCAGGCGCTTTAAAATCCAGACATACAGAGGAAATATGAAATCAAAAGACGACGAAAATTATTTGGGATGCGTATCAAAATCCTGATTGGGCAGTCAAAGGATTAGTTTACGCTGCTTAATGAAACACGCATCTTAATGTGTTCAATGTACAGTGTTTTCACAAATGGGAGCTGTGGGGAGCTCTGAAGATCTACAGTTGCACCTTCCTACCACTCCAGGAGCACTATCCACCCATTTCTACAACCATGCTGGAATCCATGCCCAGCCCTGGCACTATGCCACACCCTTCAACTGCAGCAGCGTAGCCCCCTCTGCTCTGCAGGGCCTGGATCCGTTCAGATACTGGTGGGATCCTCATGAAGCGCTACAATGTATCCGTCCTGGCCATCAGCCCTGCAGTGCTGCCCCCTCCTGAAATCCAAAGGAAGCGCTCTCGGTGCACCCTTGTGCTGTCACCAGTGAGATCCACGCTCAGCCCTCACCTCCTCAGAGGTGGGGCACTTTGTGGTGTGTCATTTCCTATCATTTGAAAATGCCCATGTTGTATCTGCATGGCGCACAACAACGCTGGTGTTAAAGAAGAAGTTACTTACCTTCGGTAACACATTACCCGGTGGAGCCCCTACCTAGCCGCAGACCCCTCCCCGGGGGTAATTCCAGGGTCAGGAATCTGTGGTTAGAGGCCTCTGTCACATTGTGAACAAGTGGGTGCATCAACACACCGACGGAGAAGCTGAAGCGACTTGAGTCCGGATCACACGTATTTGAGGGTGAACGCTGGAAAAGGGGGACCGGCAGAGGGGGGGGGGGGCGGTATTCATCGGGACAGGAGGGTTAGGAAACAGTAACTCTGCAGCAGAGAAGCTTTAGAGGCAACTCTTTCTGCCACGACATGTGGCACAGCAGCTCTCCACGGCAGTCGCTGGAATTTTGGGGGGCACTTAATTGCTAGCCCAGACCTTCTGCAGTGTAATTGTACAATCATAAAAAATGCAATTAATGCTGCTGTGCCAAAGGATACACGCACTGTCATTTTTCAGAGAATGTCAGAATATGTTCATTAGAGTTGCTGTAACCGAGAGTTATTTTCCTTGAAATGGTAATTAGTCTTATAATTTTTAAGTTACATTTTTTTTTGCCACCGTAAGTGACAGTAGTAATTCATTATAGGAATGATTTCTGTGATGGCTCAATGTTTTAATTAAGCACTCATTTTTCTATGTCACAGCTATTTTCTGCTGGACACATTGTGGCAAACATGCTTGCATGATCCTTTTCCATGCACAGTAACACACGCAGAAGTGTGCACGCCTCCCCCCCCCTCCCCCAGAAAGGCTAGAAATCATAGTTGGCCACAACGAAGTTCAAACCTGCAACCTTCAAAGCACACAATGCACTGAGGGGGAACTAGACACATTCTGGTACCAGCCTCTATTCTTAAACTGAAACCATAATCCTTTCAGCTCTGGTGCCACGACCAGGGCACATGCACCGCTGCTTGGATATTCAGGAATTCTGTGTTCAGTATATGCTCCTTCCCCTCCCAGAATGGCTACAATGCCCATCAGTGATGCCTCTTGTCCAAGGAGCTCCTGGACCTGCAGGCAGCGTTGGTTGTTAGAGCTTCGCTGGATTCTCACACGTTGTTTCCAGATCCAGCAATTCAATCTGGCAACGAAGAACACACTTCAGAAATTATTAATCGATGAATTGAGATAGGAAAGTGATTTCTGACTCACAAAAGTTCCATATTTATGTGAACGGTCGGCGTGTCTGTGTGTGAATTTACAGTCATAACTATCGACCTAGGATACAACTTTTTAAATATAACACTTCAGATTAGACTTCTGCCGCTTCTAAGCCGCATTCTTAGTAGGTGCCACTATACCCACGTAAAGGAGTATTAGTAACCCCACTACACTGGCTAAGGTAACTCACTGAACTTCTTGGCCAGGAATGAGACTTGTCAGCAGTGGGGTTGAGCAGGATCTCCACAGTAACCCCTTAAGCAGTCTTGCACATAACACTAATAATATGAGACCTAGAGATGACGCTGTGCTTTAGGAACATTGACCTGCTACGTGTTCTGTGTGATTCAGATCTGTCACCTGAGATCACACTGAAGGAAGTGCACTGACACCTGATCATTCTTACCAGTGTTCTACCCTGAGACTTGCAGAATTCACAGATGCACCTGGAGCAGCTTCACGAACTCCTAAACTATCTTACATGCAACATTCGTCACAAATGAAGTCAGGCTCAACAGCTTCACTATCACATTTTCTTTCTCAATTTGCTTATGGGAGGAGAATGTACAAGTAACACACTTGCTGATGAACCATACCTCTCCTTATGTTCATGGTGCCGCCCCCTCGTGACTCTGCCCCATTTTGTCACACATCTCTGCCTCAGTCCAATTATGAGACTCCAAAGTAAGAGTTTCCCCTTCCCACATTGGTCCACGAAGCGCTAGCACAGGCTAGATCTTCTGACAAAGTGCATCCACCAGACATGTAGCTCAGTGGGTTAGGGTGCATGCACAGGTGTGTGTGAGTGTGTGTGACCAGCTTGTCCCAGAATCTAATGCCAGTAAGGCACATCAGGTGGTTAGAGTGTTTGCAGTAGATATCTATGAGTAACCTGCACGTCACACTTTTATAAAAATAATGCTAATAAAATATCTCAGAATGTTATTGGACAATTACTTATGACCTGTAGGTCACAAGTATGAATCCGAATAAGAAGGGTAAGCAGGGAAGACGAAGATAATAAGGCAAGGGGGTGTGGGGTGCGACGCTGGTAGCACTGGGATGGGTTCTGCGGATGTTTTGTTAAGCCCCCGGGAGTGACCGGTAGTGAGAGGCGGTCTCCTGGTCTCGTTACGTGGTTCCTGGTGAGAACAACACCGAAATGACTGCAGACATGAATTCAACCACCACGTCCACCCTATGAACAAGACTCGTTGCTATGGAGGCTGGTCATACAGTCTGAGCGCTTAGACCTTTCTTTGAGGGACCGTGAATGATGGTCCCTGGCACACAAATGATGGCTCATCTGTGTGCTACTGTGTGCACAGTGACATTACTAGCCTTTTTATTATGAACCTTGTGATGAGCGAGCAAGCGGCTGCAAAGACTCGACTCAACCACAGCAAACAACCCGAGCCATCAAGAGTTTTTAATAAAGGTTGAAAACTCTGATCAGAACCAGATCCCATGTCTTGTTTCCTTCAGGAACTGAAATATCTCCCGCCTTCCCGTGCAGAAAGACGTCTGAGTTTAACTCACTTCTTAAAGTGTTTGTCTTACAGACTTATGTGCACAGTCACCAGATCAAGGCAATGCTGCGCATCATCACAGACACCATACAAATGTGCACGTGGGGTTCATCTATACAGGGTTCGACAAGAACAACTGATGGTTTATGGAAGTCCCGTCCACTAAAAGGCAGAATATAGTTTTCAAACAAACAGGGCCCCACCCCATAAAGAACCGCTAGAGCTAGTCTTTAGCAGGGCAATAGCTTCAGTGGGGTGTTTGGGGTGTGGCACCCTTCTAAGAAATAGATTCTAGGCTTGGTAGTTGGGTCTGGGGGCCCCGAGTAGGGTTTTCTATGTCTATGTCGGTTTTTCTTGTAATTCCGATTTTACTAAGAGGTTTTAATTTTTTTATTTTTGGATCAGGAACTTAAATATATTTAAATATATTTAGGCCTGGATTTACAAATATTTAGTTTGAGAGGCTGTATCACTTTTTTTTTTACGCAGCCCATTTGCAAAACCTATTTGGTATTTACAAAGCCAGGCAATTGTCTGGTTCTGTAGTTTTGTATGAAAACGTGATGCAACAGACTGGATTGTGCGCCTTGCATTAGTTTACGTCAGGTAGGAATTCTGGGAGTGGTGCAGGGGGTGTTCCTGTGCATCCACCCATAGATCTTTATCCCCCCCCCATATTTACCATGTGACATGGATCTGTGCTTAAATGATGTGCCGCTGTAAGGATGGCGTACAAGGAGAAATAACTTTGTTTCTTCTGGTTATTTCTTCTGTAAGAAAATTAGCTGTTGGTTGACTTGGGTGTGATCCAAGCAGCAACCACAATCCTTGTCAGAGTAAGGCACAAGCAACCCCCAAATGAACCTGTGTTCAACTCCCTGGTAGCTTAGCACAGAGCAGGCGGGCTTAACTTAGAGACAATGTGTGAAAACACAACACAAAAAGATTCCACAACAGGTTAGAAATATAGAGCGTAATTTAATAAATAAAACACAATGAAAACAACAAAAATCCAATCAGTAGAATAAAATTTATGAATTTTCAAAGAATAAACTGCAATATAGTGCCTAAAAGCATAACCCGCTAACTGCAGCAATCTGGTCGCACTTGACAGGGTCAAAGTCAAAAGTTCAGGCTGACCGCTGTAGGAGGCTGGACTGGCTTGTAGTGAGTACCAAGGGGTACTTGCACCTTGCACCAGGCCCAGTTATCCCTTATTAGTGTATAGGGTGTCTAGCAGCTTAGGCTGATAGATAATGGTCGCTTAGCAGAGCAGCTTAGGCTGAACTAGGAGACGTGTGAAGCTACTACAGTACCACTTAGTGTCATATGCACAATATCATAAGAAAACACAATACACAGTTATACTAAAAATAAAGGTACTTTATTTTTATGACAATATGCCAAAATATCTTAGAGTGTACCCTCAGTGAGAGGATAGGAAATATACACAAGATATATATACACAATAGCAAAAATATGCAGTATAGTCTTAGAAAACAGTGCAAACAATGTATAGTTACAATAGGATGCAATGGGGAAACATAGGGATAGGGGCAACACAAACCATATACTCCAAAAGTGGAATGCGAACCACGAATGGACCCCAAACCTATGTGACCTTGTAGAGGGTCGCTGGGACTATTAGAAAATAGTGAGAGTTAGGAAAATAACCCTCCCCAAGACCCTGAAAAGTGAGTGCAAAGTGCACTAAAGTTCCCCTAAGGACAAAAGAGTTGTGTTAGAGGAATAATGCAGGAAAGACACAAACCAGCAATGCAACAACTGTGGATTTCCAATCTAGGGTACCTGTGGAACAAGGGGACCAAGTCCAAAAGTCACAAGCAAGTCGGAGATGGGCAGATGCCCAGGAAATGCCAGCTGCGGGTGCAAAGAAGCTTCGACTGGACAGAAGAAGCTGAGGTTTCTGCAGGAACGAAAAGGGCTAGAGACTTCCCCTTTGGTGGACGGATCCCACTCGCCTTGGAGAGTCGTGCAGAAGTGTTTTCCCGCTGAAAGGACGCCAACAAGCCTTGCTAGCCGCAAATCGTGCGTTTGGCGTTTTTGGACGCTGTCGGGGCCCAGGAGGGACCAGGAGGTCGCAAATTGGACCTGAAGAGAGAGGGGGCGTCGAGCAAGACAAAGAGCCCTCACTGAAGCAGGTAGCACCCGGAGAAGTGCCAGAAACAGGCACTACGAGGATGCGTGAAACGGTGCTCGCCGAAGTTGCACAAAGGAGTCCCACGTCGCCGGAGACCAACTTAGAAAGTCGTGCAATGCAGGTTAGAGTGCCGTGGACCCAGGCTTGGCTGTGCACGAAGGATTTCCGCCGGAAGTGCACAGGGGCTGGAGTAGCTGCAAAGTCGCGGTTCCCAGCAATGCAGCCCAGCGAGGTGAGGCAAGGACTTACCTCCACCAAACTTGGGCTGAAGAGTCACTGGACTGTGGGGGTCACTTGGACAGAGTTGCTGGATTCGAGGGACCTCGCTCGTCGTGCTGAGAGGAGACCCAAGGGACCGGTAATGCAGCTTTTTGGTGCCTGCGGTTGCAGGGGGAAGATTCCGTCGACCCACGGGAGATTTCTTCGGAGCTTCTGGTGCAGAGAGGAGGCAGACTACCCCCACAGCATGCACAAGCAGGAAAACAGTCGAGAAGGCGGCAGGATCAGCGTTACAGAGTTGCAGTAGTCGTCTTTGCTACTATGTTGCAGGTTTGCAGGCTTCCAGCGCGGTCAGCAGTCGTTTCCTTATCAGAAGGTGAAGAGAGAGATGCAGAGGAACTCGGATGAGCTCTTGCATTCGTTATCTAAAGTTTCCCCAGAGACCGAGACCCTAAATAGCCAGAAAAGAGGGTTTGGCTACTTAGGAGAGAGGATAGGCTACTAACACCTGAAGGAGCCTATCAGCAGGAGTCTCTGACGTCACCTGGTGGCACTGGCCACTCAGAGCAGTCCAGTGTGCCAGCAGCACCTCTGTTTCCAAGATGGCAGAGGTCTGGAGCACACTGGAGGAGCTCTGGACACCTCCCAGGGGAGGTGCAGGTCAGGGGAGTGGTCACTCCCCTTTCCTTTGTCCAGTTTCGCGCCAGAGCAGGGGCTAAGGGGTCCCTGAACCGGTGTAGACTGGCTTATGCAGAATTGGGCACCTCTGTGCCCAACAAAGCATTTCCAGAGGCTGGGGGAGGCTACTCCTCCCCTGCCTTCACACCATTTTCCAAAGGGAGAGGGTGTCACACCCGCTCTCAGAGGAAGTTCTTTGTTCTGCCATCCTGGGCCAGGCCTGGCTGGACCCCAGGAGGGCAGATGCCTGTCTGAGGGGTTGGCAGCAGCAGCAGCTGCAGTGAAACCCCAGGAAGGGCAGTTTGGCAGTACCAAGGTCTGTGCTACAGACCACTGGGATCATGGGATTGTGCCAACTATGCCAGGATGGCATAGAGGGGGCAATTCCATGATCATAGACATGTTACATGGCCATATTCGGAGTTACCATTGTGAAGCTACATATAGGTAGTGACCTATATGTAGTGCACGCGTGTAATGGTGTCCCCGCACTCACAAAGTTCAGGGAATTGGCTCTGAACAATGTGGGGGCACCTTGGCTAGTGCCAGGGTGCCCTCACACTAAGTAACTTTGCACCTAACCTTTACCAGGTAAAGGTTAGACATATAGGTGACTTATAAGTTACTTAAGTGCAGTGTAAAATGGCTGTGAAATAACGTGGACGTTATTTCACTCAGGCTGCAGTGGCAGGCCTGTGTAAGATTTGTCAGAGCTCCCTATGGGTGGCAAAAGAAATGCTGCAGCCCATAGGGATCTCCTGGAACCCCAATACCCTGGGTACCTCAGTACCATATACTAGGGAATTATAAGGGTGTTCCAGTAAGCCAATGTAAATTGGTAAAAATGGTCACTAGCCTGTCAGTGACAATTTAAAAGTAATGAGAGAGCATAACCACTGAGGTTCTGGTTAGCAGAGCCTCAGTGAGACAGTTAGGCACCACACAGGGAACATATACATGCACACCTATGAGCACTGGGGCCCTGTGTGACAGGGTCCCAGTGACACATACATATAGGCCACAAACCTATGAGCACTGGGGTCCTGACCAGCAGGATCCCAGTGACACATAACAACCATACTGAAAACATAGTGTTTTCACTATGAGCACTGAGGCCTGGCTATCAGGATCCCAGTGAGACAGTGAAAACAGTGACAAACACCCTGACATACACTCACAAACAGGCCAAAAGTGGGGGTAACAAGGCTAGAAAGAGGCTACCTTCTCACAACCGCGATAGAGCCCGGGTTGGATACAGTCCCAGATTAGTATAACTGAAGATTTACTTTCCCAAATTTTGTGCAAAGAGTCCTCTTTTGGGCGGTCCTCCGCGGGCAATCGATGTTTGCTCCGCAAGGAAAGCGTCACAGTTCCAGTTTGAACTGGCCTGTTTGCTAGTGCAAAAAACCCAAAAGCTTGATTTAAGAGTCCACTGAGCCACACTAAGGGCCAGGACCTGAAAGGCCCCACTTGCTGCAGCTGGGTCCGGGAGCTGGTTGGTGAGCCTTTTTGGGTCCCTGCGGCTCAGATCAGGAGGCCAGCAGACTAGACCTTGGAGTCCCTCTGAGGCGCTGGGTTAAAAATGAAGTTGCAGGTCCAATTCTTCGTCCCCAGGCAAGAGGGAAGGAGGCAGCAGGTCAGCAGTTTCTTTAGAGCAACAGTCTAGCAGAGTGCCAGTCCTTGTACCAGCACATCAGTTCTTTGGCTTGGCAGTAACTGCAGGTCAAGAATTGTACTGGATGTTGGTGTGTGAGGTCCAGTATTTATAGACAGGTGTGCTTTGAAGTGGAGGAGAAGCTTCTAGAGGTTTTTGAATGAAGTCCCAAGGAATCCAGCCTTCCTTGTCCTGGGTCCTGACTAACTACAGGGGGTATGCAGCCCTTTGTGTGGAGGCAGGCCACAGCCTGTTCAAGTGTAAGTAGGGCCATGCCCAGCTCCTCCCTCCCAGCCTGCCACTGATGGCCCGTTTAGGCACACTCAAGCTTCCTATTGTGTGTGACTGTCTAGGAGGAATACACATTCTCAACTGTCAGCTATGCCCAGTCACGTAACAGGCTACAGGCACTAAATGGTTACGGCAAGAAAATGCCAACTTTCTAAAAGTGGCATTTTGAGAATTGCAATTTAAAATCTGACTTCACCACATTAGGATTTTAAAATGTGACTCCAGAGACACCAAACATGACCGATAATCCCTTCCCATTTGGAAATGACACTTATAAAATGTAATAAGGCAACTCCAATGTTATCCTATGGGAGAGATAGGCCTTGCAGTACCAAAAAACAAATGTAAGAGTTTTTCACTACTAGGGCATCTAAAACCTTAAAGTACACGTCCTGGTTTTTAATACATTGCACTCTGCCATCTTGACTGTCCAGGTCCTACCCAAGGGGTGGCATGTATATTAAAAAGAGAAGTTTGGGCTATGTTTATTTTGTCAGGTCAAAATGGCAGTTTAAAGCTGCACAAGCAGGCTGCAGTAGCCGACCCGAGACCTGTTTTTCAAGGGCTACGTAAGCGGGTGGAACACAACATTTAATTTAAAGTCCCTGGGGACATGTAGTACCACCTTACTGGGGACTTAAAAGTAAGCTAAATATGCCAAATGGTTATAAGCCAATATTACTATGTTTAGAGGCCAGAGCACAGGCACTTCAGCAACAGTTAGCAGTGGCAAAGTGCACAGAGTCCTAAGGCCAACAAAAACAAATTCAGCAAAAAGTGGAGGGTAAGGCAAAACGTTTGGGGATGACCCTGCAGAAAGGGCCAAGTCTAGCTTCCTCTTTCCACATGTTCTATGTTCTGCAGCAACAAAGAGGCAAAGGTTTACAAATATAAATTGTGTGCAGGAAAGAACTCCTTCCTGCACAAAAACTATCCTGAGCATAAAGTAGACACCCTTGCACCATGGCACAAGGCAGCCATAAGTGCTCCAGCAAGTGAAGAGAGAAGACGACCTGCACCATTTCTTTGAAGGGATGCCACAGTTCTACTCTCTTTGGGTGACTCAACAGCAACATAGCTTGCTGTGCTGCGTCGTTTCTTTGTAAATATTCCCCGTAGTAACTGGTTTACAAAAAAAGTAGCAAATAAGCAACCATAGAAATACTCCTTAAATGGATGCAAATGTACTACTTTTTAAAATCCACAAACGCTGGCAGTAGTAGGCTTGGAAAGCTACACCTGTTGAAGGTTTCCAGGGATACTACTGGCAATCAAACACCCAAACTATGGTGGGAGGAATGCTTGCAAATAGACTTAAGCACTGGCAATGCCTGGGGTAGCATTTCAAAACATTGTTTTTCGCCTACTGTGTGACTCTATATACATATAGCACAACTAATAAGACAGTTGTAATGACTTGTGTGACAGCAGCAGTCCATAGAAGACACGTCACTTTAAAAGACACTCAGTGATTCCTTTTACAACATGCTGGGAAGATGTATTTCAATTACTGAATTTACAGCACTGCCATCTTAGGCTAGTGAACTTGTCTGCAATTGGCCTTGCTCAAATTATTACTGTATGAGAATCACAATTGTACATTTCTGTAGCAGTCTTCTAACCCTTATGACTTAGTGACATATTTATTAAATATGTGTGATGTATTATGTATGGATGGTAGAAAGTTTACAGTCTCTTCAAAGTGTTTTCAAACGAAGTATCAAAGTCAGACTACAAAATATGCCTTCTATAAGAATTCACTCACATCATTTTGAATAATGTTATACACGTGAACACATAAATGACCATGCTTCTCTTTTGAAAAAGAGGTTTAAGATAATTTCCTTCCAAAGTGCTCGGCTGAGGTTCTCATAATGTTCAGATGCCATCACAATTGGGGCCAATGAAAATTGCCTGCTGTAACAATGTGTGTTTTTTTACAGGTAACTGGTCTAACCTCAGCTTTATATCCTTAAGAGGGCTACAAAATGAGTACTACTTAATTGGCTAATAAGTACATAAGTTAACAGCAATGTCACTCTGTGGCTGCAATGTTTAACAAGCCGTATTTACACAACAGAATACACGTTTACTTGTCTGATCCGAGTCCAAAGTAAAAAGAGTTTAGTTTATGGCTGGGTTTCTGATGTCTGGGACGCTCTACGACAAGGTCTCTTACCTCCTGCACCTCTGATAAGCTGCCATGAAATATCATATGCAGATTAACCCTCACTCAGTTCTCTCTTACAAAGGCACACAAAGGACACCAAAGGGCTTGACAATAATCAAGCACTCTGCACTCCTCATTCAGCCTAATGACACATTTCTGTGTTTGGACCCTGGGCAAACTACCCACAGAACATCCAAGGCATGTGGGTGACACCACCCACTCAAAATCCTAATTGCAACTGTCAGTTTCAAGATGCAAGACACTAAAGATACATTCTTACCACTAAGGATCATCCATGGGTGCCTCTGCCACTGGGCACTAGCAGTTCCCATGGAGAACAATTCACTAGGGCAACCAGCTGTAAGCCCCAACTAGTCTTATGCATCTGCGTCCAGAATCCCAGACTCCACACTTCATCCTCCACTTCCAAATGTCATACCACTAAAATGCATGACATTGGGAATAAGCCCTGGGCTCACTAATTACATATGTAGTGACCTAGGCAGGATTCATGTTCTTTTGGGGTGACGGAAGACTGTTTTGCGGATTCTCTGTAGCCTGAACTCAATCCACTGACAACTTGCACCCATAGGCACAGAGAGATGTATCATAGTAAATGAATTCGGTCTTGCACCTCTGGCCCACGGAGTGTTACTGGTAAACAGCTTAGCCCCAGGAGTTGCTCAGGCATTCTGTTACCTATCGCTTTTGATAATACATTGTTACACAGAAATAAAAGATCCATCAACATATGTATAAAATGTTTAAGCTGAAAAAATATAGGACAGTAGAAAGCTTTTAAGCACATAATTTAACATTGATTTAATGACTTCTGAAGGGTCCATCACTTTTTTCACCTGTGCACATCTGCCTTAGGCCCTTCTTTACTTCAGTCATAAATCTTATGACTCACAAATTTTGTTTGTCACTGTGCTCAGAGGATGTTGCGCAGTGGTCAGAGTGACCGGCTTGTGAGCCGGAGACCCGGGTTCAATCCTTGGCGTAACGTCCGCTGATTCTGGGCAAATCACTTAATTTCCCTGTGCCCGTTGACAACACCTTGAGACCCTCACGGGCGATAAGCGGCACTATATAAATCTTCATTTTACTCAAACATACCCGAAAATCACTTTTACATGGTTTAACAACATGGTCAGCGGCCTCAGCATGGATCAACCCAATCCCACAGACAACCTCAACAAGGACATCGCCAACTTCAACAATTGGATTAAGAACTGCAAGGACTCTCTTGCACCGATCAAACCTAAAAAGCAAAGAACATCCAAGAAGCAGACCATCAGGTACAGAGAGGACCTTCAAGTAAACAAACAGCACTGTAAAGAGGTAGAGAGGAAGTGGAAAGCCAGCCACAAAACCATTGATAGAAACATCTACAAGGCTGCACTCATACGCTACTACCAGCAACTAAGAAACACAAAGAAAAAAGCACTAGCTGATCACATCAATGGAAGCTGCAAGGCAATCTTTTTGATCGTAAACCGCTTCACCACACCCTCACAAGAACTCTGCGACAACGTATCAAACTTCTTCCTCAGCAAAATCGCAAACATCTACTACGCACACCAACCTGACCCTAGCAAACTCATCGCCAACCAAAAAGGACATCAACCCAATAGATAACCCTCACCAGAGACGAAACAGCAGCAATCGTGTGGACCACCCACTCAGGGGCCAGAGTGGATCCATGTCCCCATCACATCTACAACCTGGGAGCACCACCAAACAGCACCACTCTCACTCATATCATCAACACCTCCATCACGTCCCCCATATTCCAGGATGACTGGAAACATGCCTACGAGTCAACCCTCTCCTTAAGAACCCATCAGCTGACTAGAACCAACTAAGCAACTTCTGACCCATCTCCCTTCTCCTGTACCCAGCCAAAGTGATTGAGAAGGCCATTAATAAGCAACTCTCAACCCACCTCGAGATCCACCATTGGCTGGGCAACACCCAATCAGGGATCAGAAAAAAACACAGCACTCATCACAGCCACCAAGACATCAGACCATTCTGGACACAAGAGAAATAATGGCCCTCATCGTGCTCGACCTCTCCGTGGCTTTAGACACTGTCACTCTGCTCCGATGACTCCAAGAGATGGGCATCCAAGTATCCACACTTAACTGGATCTGCTCCTTCCTCTCTAGGAAAGTACCCAAAGGGAAAGATTGACACCCTTCACATCAGAGACCTAGAACCTGATCTGTGGGGGCCCCGCAGGGATCATCCCTCAGCCCCACCATGACACCGCTTGCCAACATCATCAAATGCCAACGACACCCAATCTCCCTGACAGAAGACAACCACCACCAGAAGCAACCTCATCAACTGCGTGACCATGGTAGCTGAGAGGATGAGTACCAACTGCTTGAAGCTATATTTCGACAAGATGGAAGTACTGGTCTTCAGAAATAAGACCTTCCCACGAGACTCCATTTGGTGGTTGTCGGAGCTAGGACCAACACCCACCTACCATGCAAGAAATCTGGAGATCATTGTAGACAACAAGCTCATCAGGACGGTACAAGTCAATGCAGTGAGCAACTCATGTTTCTACATCCTACACATGCTACGCAAGATCTTCAAGTGGGTGTGACAGAACACCAGATGGAACGTCGCACAAACACTCATCACAAGCAAGCTTGACTACAGCAACAAACAGTATGCCAGAATTTCCAAGCAACTCCTAAACAGACATCAGAACAGCGCTGCAAGACTCATATTCAATCTCCTACATTAAACCCACATCGCACCACACCTCAAGGAGCTTCACTTTCACAAGTGCAGCCAATTTAAACTTCTCACGCACACATACAAAGTCTTAACACTGGACCAGCATACCCAAACAGCCACATGCACTTTCACCAGTCTGCCAGATACCTATGCTCTGGCTCGCACTCATTCGCACACACCAGCCGCTTTCACAAAAGTAGAGCAGGTCATCGCTCATTCTCCTACATCACACCCAAACCATGGAGCAAGCTTTCTCAACACGTAAGAACCTTCTCCTCACTTGCGTTCCGCAAGAGGGTGAAGACCTGGATCTGGAAGGACTACAGACTTGCTCAAGCACCTGGATACCCTCATGGGATTTAAGTGCAAGAAACAAATTGTCATAAATAGCAAATAGGTAGATGCTTTGTGCAAGATATTGTGATGACATATTTTAAGGATTGTATTTCCAAATGGCACAAACAACAAATTTTATTTAAATATACTACACTTTTTTTCAATGGTCCAAATACACCAACAGGTCCATTTGGGGGAATCAAACTTTTACAAAATAATTAATGTGTCATATTAAACTGGAAGTTTATGGCCAAAGGGATAGTGAACAAGAACTAGTGACTAACGGTGTTCACTTTAGAAATCTTTTCTTAACCTATGCTTTTGACACTTTGTTAGATCAGAATCATATATATATATATATATTTATACTGTAGCTTATAGCTTTTCTTTTAAAAAAAAAATAAGTCTGCAAATGTAATTTAAATCTCCTGGACAAATTTACCTCCTTTTTTTTTTATATTAAAGGGTGTTATTAGTGCTATTTCGTAGCTGACTCCAATGCAGATGTATCCCCTTGTCTGCTCTTTTTCAGTTAGGTGGAATTTGTAGCTCTCTTCGCATAGGACCATGTTGCGTCAAAGGACAGATATTAAATAGATTAAATAATTTACGAAGCCCCTTACCTACAAACCCATCCAATAGATCTTTGCTTTTAAAACACGATCAATACAGCAGAACAACAACACGGAGACACCTGTGCTTCAAACACTTTCATGGATGCTAAGTTTGACCGATTCACAGGGTGTGAAAATGGCCAAATGGTTAAAACATGTAGCCACGCTAACAGAAAGATCCTTCGGATGGTTCCCAATGTAGAGAATAATTATGAGCAACCTCTAAATACATACTGAGTGAACAGTGCAAGTTTATCACCATATGCAAACCAGGAAAACTTATTTTTTATCGCCTGTAAGTCATAACGTTCATTTTCATATTATTAGCAGGTTTATTACTTTTACTGTAGTCCGTTACGGGGCTCATAAGCCTTTCAAGTAACAGGACCTCTGGTCCATTGAAAGTAGATCACCTACCTACCCTCATAGATATCTGAACATTACCCACAGGAAAAGACAATTTATCTTAATTAAGTGTTCAGTTGAATTGGCCATGTAGAGATTAAAAAGGCAGGCAGCAAGAAGGTGCCCTGCTTGAGACTCTCACTGTTTTTAATTAGGTGGCCCTCATGTTGGTCTGTACTTGAAGCCATGTCTCGCAATGCAGGGCTAATATTGAACAGAAGCCGAGGATGTCCATACCCATGTTTTCCAGCTTGCCCTACAACCACGGCCACTCCATCTTATCAAGAACTGCATTGCAGTCAATAATACAACAGTGCAGCCTCCTTTCGTCAGCCATCGCAGCCGAGGCAGCCACGGGCAGTGCTGTAATATTAGCAGCCACAGACGGCTCCATCCAAAGGCCAGGCCGCACATTGGGAGTCAGACTTTTCCCCTTAATCTAGTCTTCCAGATCGAGTAGAAGAGCGTTTCCAATCAAACTGCTTTCAACGTTACAAGGGGCAAGTAATCTGTAGTGAGCAGTTACTGGCCCATCACCTGTCTTATGAACGGCACCATTATACAGCCCGCAAAGAGGGGGCAGTTAAGGGTTGTGAAACCACCCTTATGAGAGGCAATAATCAATGCACATCAAAAATAGGGTTACTATTCTGTTAAAGCACTAGGAATCCTGTTTGGTGCAAGTGCCCTGGACGCTTTGGATTTAATCATACAATTCTAAATAACTTTAACAGTTCAAGTATGTTCCAGACCAGTAGGAAGTCACCTCTTTTTATTCAGCATCAACTGCAGTGGCATATAGCAGGGACACTCCAAGTGCGGCTCTACTGCCCTTTAGTTGCGGCCCGACTGCTGTTCACTTGAGAGAACAGGAACATTCAGAAAGCTGTGAAACGGGCATAGCTTATTTACACCTTAACTAAAGTAAGAGTAAAGAAGCAAAGAAGGTGGCCTAGCCAACCTGTCTCTAGGAACACCTTTAGTCTGCAGAGATTTATTTTATTAACATACATGAGCGTTTTACCTTAGTAGATAAGGTTATATCACTACATTTAGAGGCATTTAATAGCAGTTGTGTTTTCAAACATGATCTTAGAAACATTCATGCCTCTCCCGTTCAGAAAACAATGCCATTAGTAAACCAAGAGGCAAGTCGTTTGTCAGGTGCACCTTCTGTGTAGCTTTGGTTTTTATATAATTGAAACAACAGTATAGTTTATTAAATAAAACACAAGAGAAGATTTTGTACAGTACACATCCTGAACCCGTGTATTTCAAGGGGCTCTCATATGTGGTAATGAAGAAAAAGGAGGCAAAGTGAAATTAACCAATTGTCTATGATCACACAACTTGGTCAAGTGGGAAAGCCAAGAATGATACCGTGTATCTCTTTCCCTGTCATGTTTTACATTAGAAGTTAATGCTTTGACTTTAATTCTTGGTGAATGAGAATAGAGCATTGGTGGCAGGCAGAATTCACAGAAGGTTCGGTTTGTTGTCTACATCTGCTTCGCGTCTCCCTAGGCCCACCTTTCATCACCCTGACCCTCGCCCTGCTGCAGATGCTGCCCTCGGGCATTCCACAGACAGGACTTTGTGCCCCCAGGGAAATGTTCGCGAGTACCCATGCCATATAGTGTGGAGATATGAAAATGAAAGCTTTGCACACTAATGCTGTATCCCATCTTATTTGCTCCACTCCTAAACTTTACAATGAACATAGTTTCCAACTACTAGTTTATAGTGTTGAGCGTGCAAGCGCTCTAGCCTGCTGTAATCGGCCATCACTTTAGTTTGTTCGTGGGCTTTCCTTTTAAAAATCGCTTGATTTTATTTGTGAAAGGCATGCATACGTCATGCCTTTTCCTGTGTTTAGCCCTCCTCAAGCGCACCGGCCAACTACTGAAAACCAGAGCCGGCTCCTCTATTAGAGCGGAGGAGTGTCATCCCCGCAGCAGTAGCAGCAGCTGCAAAACCTTTTCAAGTAAACAATAATAAATGGTGTTTTTTATCGTTTTCTTGAAAAGGGCCAGGGCATTGTGGTGACAGGCACTTGAGGGGAGTGCACAGAGCACTACCCTCGAAGTGCATGTATGTTTGGCTGTAAATATGTATACCTTCTTTAAGCTCCACACTCTATAGTATAAATATTTTGTCAATAAATGACTGGCAGCCTTTCGTAAAGACCCCTTTAAACTTTGAAGCCCTAACATGATCACTTTCTTTTAAAAGAGGCTTCTTTACCTTTGCAGCGAAACGGCTCCCAGACACTGTTCTCCACACAGCTAAGGAATTATTGGTCATTATCTATGCGGGAGATATTTTGATGGTTCAGTTATAACTGGTATTAAAAGCATCTATAAACCCCTGTAGAACATCCACATCTTGGTAGGTTGAGAAATATTTCCACATCTTAGATTTTAAAGTTCTGTTAAAATGGTCTATAACAGCAGCTTTTACCTTTGTGTGTGTTACAAAATGATGAGCAGTGCGCCGCTTTAACAATTTCTGAAACTAACTTGTTTTTGTGTCCTTTTGCAGTTTTTGAGGGATTCGCCTTTTCCTGAAGATGGCTTTAAAGGCTGTGGCAACGCTGTTACCAGTGTTATCGATTAGCGCTACCGTTAATATATATCGAGCTCCCTTATTTTGCTCGGCTAGATCTTGAAGAATGATTATTTCTGATTGCCACTGATAATCTAGCTGAGCATTATTGATGGTCAGTCTCCTCTTAGAGCACTTCCTGGGTGGTTTGTGGAGTGAAAATGCCTCTTCCCCAGCTAACCAGGTCTTCACCTGCGCTCTGTTTACTGGCTAATTTTTTAGCTAAAGCCAAACACACATGCGCAGAGGGCTCTCTCCAGCCCAGCAACACAGTTGCTGGGCTGGACAGAGCCTCCACAGGCTCCCAGTCTGCCTGGGAGTGCCCTGGCTGGGTGCTTCCAGCCAATCCTGATGCTGCTTTGAGCAGCGTCAGGATTGGCCGCAAGACAGGCTGGGAGCCTGTGTCTGCATGGCCTGGAGACGAAGCAGAGGAGCAGCATGGCGCAGCAGAGAAGGTAAGTGGTTTATTTAATTTTTTTTAATATAATGTTATGTGTCCCCCCCCCGCATGCATTCCCGCCCCTTTTGCGAGCCACGACTGCTGAAAACATATGAGGCGCCATGTTTTCAGCATGGTTTCTGGACTACTTTTTTGACTGCAAACGAACTTCTGTTTCATTTTATGTGCTCCTTCACACTCATGGCGTGACACTCTAAATCGGCTTGCTTATGTAAAAATGTATTACTTTTCTTTTTCATTTTATGTGGTAATAAAAGTCTGGTTAGGACTTTACAATGCTAATGGCTCTAAGTCAAGCAAATGCAAGACCCACTGCACTGCAAAGGCTTGTTTTAGTTGCTTCCCACATGAGGTACCAAAGTTGTTCAGAAAAAGATATTCTTACATCAGAGATCGCACCTTGTTTCTCCATCTGCCAATTTTTATCACCATCTTATTTTATGACCGAGATCTAAAAAATCAATCCGGTATACTTACCTAAACATAACTAACCCACTGATGGGCCGTGCTACTGAAGTTTAATGTCCACTTGATCATCTTATGTGCAAATAGGGGTGAAACTGGCAACAGTGTGAAGAGTATTGATATAACTAAAGGATGCAGCGGTACACTGTAAGTGATCACTTGAATAACAATTCAATACACAGAATTCAGGTGCAAGATCAAGCGAGTCACTATAGTAAAATGCAACCAAGGACTTCAGTTATCCCACAGCATGCTGTGTGGGTTGGAAACTGGGGGAGCCGTTAAGATATCTACCATTCAGTTTCCTAAATTGCATAGTGCAACACCTCTTGTATAGAATTTTGTTGTTATTGATTTGAGTACTGAAGTAGGCGGGAGTATATCCCAGAAAGAGTTACGAATAATGAACCATGGGTCCACTGGATCTTCCATAAATACATCTGCATTCAAGTCCCCAGCGATAATAACTGGCATATTGGGAAACCTATTGATTGAGCAAGTTTGCCCTGTCACAAACCCCTAGTAAATCTGGCCCTAAGTTTCTGCTAGGCATGCTTGGCTTCAAGTTAGGAAAAAAAGTTGTTTTTTATGATCAACATTGTTATCACAGGAATTTTAACTATCCAATTTACGTTACCAGTTGGCCCCTTGCAAAATGGGGGCCCTGGGCAATTGCCCACTTTGCCAATGCCTTAAAACATCTTTGTATATCATCTGTCTGCTTTGTGGTGCCAGTCCAGGTTTTGGTGCCCTGCTAGGAGCAGAGGATGATGATGATGTGGTAGGTGGATGAGACAACAATGGAAGATATTAAAAAGGTAAAAGAAAGTATAATTATATAATAGTGTAATTTCAAGGTTATATTTGACTTCAATTAACAGCCAGTCCAAAACACACTGCCAAATACAGTGTTACGGTTTAACAAAACAAATGACAAATCATCTACGGCGTGTTGGTCAGACTGTTAACATAAGGACACACCTATGTGTGTGGGTGGGATGCATTCAAAGTCCTGCTGCACTTGCAACGACTCCTGCCCCAGCTGACACAACCAACAGTGTGCTATTGAGTGGCTATACGGAAAGTATACAAAATAAATAAATCTTAACACAATGTGTAGGAATGTTTTTAGGTTGTTGAAGGGAATGGGGTCAGGTGTGTATGCTTTCTTTCAGGTGCATATAATTCGCCTATCCACTGCCATGTGCGCCGTGCCCCCCCTCCACTGCCACGCGAGCAGAGGCCCTGCAAAGTGTACTGAACGCAAAATACAGTCTGCCCTAAGTTACGTTTAATTTGACTCCACCTGTCTATACTGAAGGGTGAAGACTTGTAAATCTGCCCTTTGTAGCTAATTTACACTCTGAAATGGTAAATAGCCAAAAGCAGCATATTTACTACAAAGTGTAAGAGTGAACGCACACATTAAAAGTCACTTGTGTATGTTTACCTTTGTGAATACCTCTCAAGGTGTGTTTTGGTCTTCGCTACAGGCAGCATTAGCTGTGTGCTGGCAACCCTACTGTTACCAATACATACCTTGTACTTGGAGTGGACTTTGGGAAGTCCTTGCTCATGACGGGATGGCACTGCAGTCTATTGCAGGTGTCTGCTCTTGATTCAGTGGCTTTCCTCCCTATTCTTGGGTATGTCCTGCCCAAGAGCATTTCAGTCCCCCAGTGACCTGACTGGATGAGTTGTATCCTTCCACTGCTGACTTGAGGACTCTTCAGCAGTGGACTCCATGTGAGTGAACCAGTTTCCACTTTCTCCAACCGGCTTCTCTGCCTTTCTCACTATGTGCTCTTTTTAATCTCCACCCCTGTTTTCTGGTTCTCTCTAACCTGTTCCCCATTTTAAACATAACATTTTTGTTGTATTTTTTAACAATGGACTAGAAGCTGACAAACAATTAGCTTCTTTTCATGCATACACTTGTTTATCCCTTTTTTGAAAAATTTAAATTGACTGTCCAACATGGCAGCTTGTCATGTTGGAACAATAAATAAAAAATGCTCCCCATGCATCAGGATACATGCGCATACATCGCGACGCCTGTGTATTCACTGATGGTCATCACGGAATGGATTTTCCTTAATGGCTTAATAGGGAACCCAATACAAGATGGCCAGCAAGGTGTTTGCATTTGAACACGAGTTCACATGTGCGTGCCAATGTAAAAAGCATTGGCAAAGTCAACAGCTCAGTCGTTTAGAACTGAGACCCATTGGCTTTGCCAATAAGTATTTTTGAGCATGTGTAGGGAATCTGTCCATTAACTCTGCAGAGTGCATTACTGTCATACTGCAAAAAAGAACACCGCTCCACAAGAGGACTGTTTATCAGGGCCCTTTAGTACATAGGTTGGGCACCCCTAACGTAGCTTAGTTCTCCGGTTTGTGCCTTTTACACGCATACACCTTTTATTCATATTTTTTATTAAGCCTGCTTTTAACAATTGTTTTATATATTTTATCAGCTACCTCTTCTAGGAAGGCAGAGTTCATGCAGCACATTTTATCAGCCATTGTACGACGTGTAATCTGTAACTTTGTCCAAGGATGCCAAATACAGTATTTGATATGCTAAGTTGTATTGCCAGCTCAGGAGCCCGTTTCTATCCTCGAGAGACAGCATTACATCAGGCCTGTTGTCTGAACACTGTATGGGTTGTTATAGAAACAACAGATAGGCCCAAGGGGGACAGAGGGCATTCCGATCATGACCCACAGCTTTGCTAATCCTGGCGCTGACCCTTCAGCTCCCCGAGAAGAATACAATCCGGACAACAGGCAGAGCCCTGCTACTGTGGTCAAGTATGGGGCTGGGGCGGTGCTGCTGTCCTGAACACACAGTCTTATTACCAACATAGGAACCGCATCACAGGACTAGGGGAAAAACAAAGTGTTTTCACACTTTGTACTCAAAGCAGACAATGTAGCCCACCCTCTTGACTGCACCTGATAGACTTATTAAATCCTGGTTTATACTAAACAGGATCCTATAGTATTTAAGCGAACGGACTGTGACATGAGGGGAAAGGAATACTTTTTCTTTTAGATTAAAAGTGTCTGTACAGTATGTGTGTGCTCGTGAGCGAGCGTTTCTGGCTGAAAGGATTAATATATGCGCTTGTCAGGTTGGTAAAATGAATACAGTAGCCACTAAATCTCTCAAGAAGGAATCCTCAGAGGTCTGAAAGAGTGAACTATCTTCTCGCTCGACCCGCAGAGCACCGGCTCATTTGTACTTCAAATGGAACCTCTTGTAGGAAATTAAACAACAATAGCGTGACAGCAGCTGCTTTCATCCTCCGAGCTGGATGGTAAACTCTCAGATGAGTGTCTCACGAGAGAGGGGGCCAGAGGCAACCGCAGAAGAAGCACTTCATTATACCAGAGCCATGTAACACTGAGATTCTTTAGAAGAAAGTCTTATGTGCGAACCAACACTTTCACCTTCAGAGAATCACTCAACTAAACACAATGCATCAGAGCATGCAGAACACCACAGCAGTAGCACACACTGTACGGCCAAGACCCTGCGGCCAACAGGTGCTCCTCAGAGGACCCCAGGTACAGTGAAATGGTAACGGACAGTTCATGCATGAGCTGCAACAGGTGCTCTTCAGAGGACCCCAGGTACAGTGAAATGGTAACGGACAGTTCATGCATGAGCTGCAACAGGTGCTCCTCAGAGGACCCCAGGTACAGTGAAATGGTAACGGACAGTTCATGCATGAGCTGCAACAGGTGCTCTTCAGAGGACCCCAGGTACAGTGAAATGGTAACGGACAGTTCATGCATGAGCTGCAACAGGTGCTCCTCAGAGGACCCCAGGTACAGTGAAATGGTAACGGACAGTTCACGCATGAGGGCCAACAGGTGCTCCTCAGAGGACCCCAGGTACAGTGAAATGGTAACGAAGAGATCATGCATGAGGACCAACAGGTGCTCCTCAGAGGACCCCAGGTACAGTGAAATGGTAACGAAGAGATCATGCATGAGGGCCAACAGGTGCTCTTCAGAGGACCCCAGGTACAGTGAAATGGTAACGGACAGTTCATGCATGAGGGCCAACAAGTGCTCTTCAGAGGACCCCAGGTACAGTGAAATGGTAACGGACAGTTCATGCATGAGCTGCAACAGGTGCTCTTCAGAGGACCCCAGGTACAGTGAAATGGTAACGGACAGTTCATGCATGAGCTGCAACAGGTGCTCCTCAGAGGACCCCAGGTACAGTGAAATGGTAACGGACAGTTCATGCATGAGCTGCAACAGGTGCTCTTCAGAGGACCCCAGGTACAGTGAAATGGTAACGGACAGTTCATGCATGAGGGCCAACAGGTGCTCCTCAGAGGACCCCAGGTACAGTGAAATGGTAACGGACAGTTCATGCATGAGGACCAACAGGTGCTCTTCAGAGGACCCCAGGTACAGTGAAATGGTAACGGACAGTTCATGCATGAGCTGCAACAGGTGCTCTTCAGAGGACCCCAGGTACAGTGAAATGGTAACGGACAGTTCATGCATGAGGGCCAACGAATGCTCTTCAGAGGACCCCAGGTACAGTGAAATGGTAACGGACAGTTCATGCATGAGCTGCAACAGGTGCTCTTCAGAGGACCCCAGGTACAGTGAAATGGTAACGGACAGTTCATGCATGAGGGCCAACAGGTGCTCCTCAGAGGACCCCAGGTACAGTGAAATGGTAACGGACAGTTCATGCATGAGCTGCAACAGGTGCTCTTCAGAGGACCCCAGGTACAGTGAAATGGTAACGGACAGTTCATGCATGAGGGCCAACAGGTGCTCTTCAGAGGACCCCAGGTACAGTGAAATGGTAACGGAGAGATCATGCATGAGGGCCAACAGGTGCTCTTCAGAGGACCCCAGGTACAGTGAAATGGTAATCCAGTGAAATGGTAATGGACAGTTCATGCACGAGGACCAACAGGGGCTCTTCAGAGGACCCCAGGAACAGTGAAATGGTAACGGACAGTTCATACACGAGGGCCAACAGGTGCTCTTCAGAGGGCCCCAGGTACTGTGAAATGGTAACGGACAGTTCATATATGTTCATGCATGAGGGCCAACAGGTGCTCTTCAGAGGACCCCAGGAACAGTGAAATGGTAACGGACAGTTCATACACGAGGGCCAACAGGTGCTCTTCAGAGGGCCCCAGGTACTGTGAAATGGTAACGGACAGTTCATATACAGGGAGTGCAGAATTATTAGGCAAATGAGTATTTTGACCACATCATCCTCTTTATGCATGTTGTCTTACTCCAAGCTGTATAGGCTCGAAAGCCTACTACCAATTAAGCATATTAGGTGATGTGCATCTCTGTAATGAGAAGGGGTGTGGTCTAATGACATCACCACCCTATATCAGGTGTGCATAATTATTAGGCAACTTCCTTTCCTTTGGCAAAATGGGTCAAAAGAAGGACTTGACAGGCTCAGAAAAGTCAAAAATAGTGAGATATCTTGCAGAGGGATGCAGCACTCTTAAAATTGCAAAGCTTCTGAAGCGTGATCATCGAACAATCAAGCGTTTCATTCAAAATAGTCAACAGGGTCGCAAGAAGCGTGTGGAAAAACCAAGGCGCAAAATAACTGCCCATGAACTGAGAAAAGTCAAGCGTGCAGCTGCCACGATGCCACTTGCCACCAGTTTGGCCATATTTCAGAGCTGCAACATCACTGGAGTGCCCAAAAGCACAAGGTGTGCAATACTCAGACATGGCCAAGGTAAGAAAGGCTGAAAGACGACCACCACTGAACAAGACACACAAGCTAAAACGTCAAGACTGGGCCAAGAAATATCTCAAGACTGATTTTCTAAGGTTTTATGGACTGATGAAATGAGAGTGAGTCTTGATGGGCCAGATGGATGGGCCCGTGGCTGGATTGGTAAAGGGCAGAGAGCTCCAGTCCGACTCAGACGCCAGCAAGGTGGAGGTGGAGTACTGGTTTGGGCTGGTATCATCAAAGATGAGCTTGTGGGGCCTTTTCGGGTTGAGGATGGAGTCAAGCTCAACTCCCAGTCCTACTGCCAGTTCCTGGTAGACACCTTCTTCAAGCAGTGGTACAGGAAGAAGTCTGCATCCTTCAAGAAAAACATGATTTTCATGCAGGACAATGCTCCATTACACACGTCCAAGTACTCCACAGCGTGGCTGGCAAGAAAGGGTATAAAAGAAGGAAATCTAATGACATGGCCTCCTTGTTCACCTGATCTGAACCCCATTGAGAACCTGTGGTCCATCATCAAATGTGAGATTTACAAGGAGGGAAAACAGTACACCACTCTGAACAGTGTCTGGGAGGCTGTGGTTGCTGCTGCACGCAATGTTGATGGTGAACAGATCAAAACACTGACAGAATCCATGGATGGCAGGCTTTTGAGTGTCCTTGTAAAGAAAGGTGGCTATATTGGTCACTGATTTGTTTTTGTTTTGTTTTTGAATGTCAGACATGTATATTTGTGAATGTTGAGATGTTATATTGGTTTCACTGGTAATAATAAATAATTGAAATGGGTATATATTTGTTTTTTGTTAAGTTGCCTAATAATTATGCACAGTAATAGTAACCTGCACACACAGATATCCCCCTAACATAGCTAAAACTAAAAACAAACTAAAAACTACTTCCAAAAATATTCAGCTTTGATATTAATGAGTTTTTTGGGTTCATTGAGAACATGGTTGTTGTTCAATAATAAAATTAATCCTCAAAAATACAACTTGCCTAATAATTCTGCACTCCCTGTATGTTCATGCATGAGGGCCAACAGGTGCTCTTCAGAGGACCCCAGGTACAGTGAAATGGAAACGGACAGTTCATGCATGAGGGCCAACAGGTGCTCTTCAGAGGACCCCAGGTACAGTGAAATGGTAACGGACAGTTCATGCATGAGGACCAACGAGTGCTCTTCAGAGGACCCCAGGTACAGTGAAATGGTAACGGACAGTTCATGCACGAGGGCCAACAGGTGCTCTTCAGAGGACCCCAGGTACAGTGAAATGGTAACGGACAGTTCATGCACGAGGACCAACACGTGCTCTTCAGAGGACCCCAGGTACAGTGAAATGGTAACGGACAGTTCATGCACGAGGGCCAACAAGTGTTCTTCAGAGGACCCCAGGTACAGTGAAATGATAACGAACAATTCATGCATGAGGACCAACGAGTGCTCTTCAGAGGACCCCAGGTACAGTGAAATGGTAACGGACAGTTCATACACGAGGGCCAACAGGTGCTCTTCAGAGGACCCCAGGTACAGTGAAATGGTAATCCAGTGAAATGGTAATGGACAGTTCATGCACGAGGACCAACAGGGGCTCTTCAGAGGACCCCAGGTACAGTGAAATGGTAACGGACAGTTCATGCACGAGGACCAACAGGTGCTCTTCAGAGGACCCCAGGTACAGTGAAATGGTAACGGACAGTTCATGCACGAGGACCAACAGGTGCTGTTCAGAGGACCCCAGGTACAGTGAAATGGTAACGAAGAGATCATGCACGAGGACCAACGAATGCTCTTCAGAGGACCCCAGGTACAGTGAAATGGTAACGAACAGTTCATGCACGAGGGCCAACGAATGCTCTTCAGAGGACCCCAGGTACAGTGAAATGGTAACGGACAGTTCACGCATGAGGTGCAACAGGTGCTCTTCAGAGGACCCCAGGTACAGTGAAATGGTAACGGACAGTTCACGCATGAGGGCCAACAGGTGCTCTTCAGAGGACCCCAAGTACAGTGAAATGGTAACGGACAGTTCACGCATGAGGTGCAACAGGTGCTCTTCAGAGGACCCCAAGTACAGTGAAATGGTAACGGACAGTTCACGCATGAGGGCCAACAGGTGCTCTTCAGAGGACCCCAAGTACAGTGAAATGGTAACGGACAGTTCACGCATGAGGTGCAACAGGTGCTCTTCAGAGGACCCCAGGTACAGTGAAATGCCAACGGACAGTTCATGCATGAGGGCCAACAGGTGCTCTTCAGAGGACTCCAGGTACAGTGAAATGGTAACGAAGAGATCATGCATGAGGACCAACGAATGCTCTTCAGAGGACTCCAGGTACAGTGAAATGGGAACGAAGAGATCATGCATGAGGAGCAACACGTGCTCTTCAGAGGACCCCAGGTACAGTGAAATGGTAACGGACAGTTCATGCACGAGGGCCAACAGGTGCTCTTCAGAGGACCCCAGGTACAGTGAAATGGTAACGAACAGTTCATGCATGAGGACCAACAGGTGCTCTTCTGAGGACCCCAAGTACAGTGAAATGATAACGGACAGTTCATGCATGAGGACCAACAGGTGCTCTTCAGAGGACCCCAGGTACAGTGAAATGGTAACGGACAGTTCATGCATGAGGACCAACGAGTGCTCTTCAGAGGACCCCAGGTACAGTGAAATGGTAACGGACAGTTCATGCATGAGGACCAACAGGTGCTCTTCAGAGGACCCCAGGAACAGTGAAATGGTAACGGACAGTTCATGCATGAGGTGCAACAAGTGCTCTTCAGAGGACCCCAGGTACAGTGAAATTGTAACGGACAGTTCACGCATGAGGGCCAACAGGTGCTCTTCAGAGGACCCCAGGTACAGGACCCCAGGTACAGTGAAATGGTAACGGACAGTTCATGCACGAGGACCAACAGGTGCTCTTCAGAGGACCCCAGGTACAGTGAAATGGTAACGGACAGTTCATGCATGAGCTGCAACAGGTGCTCTTCAGAGGACCCCAGGTACAGTGAAATGGTAACGAAGAGATCATGCATGAGGACCAACAGGTGCTCTTCAGAGGACCCCAGGTACAGTGAAATGGTAACGGACAGTTCATGCACGAGGACCAACAGGTGCTCTTCAGAGGACCCCAGGTACAGTGAAATGGTAACGGACAGTTCATGCATGAGCTGCAACAGGTGCTCTTCAGAGGACCCCAGGTACAGTGAAATGGTAACGACAGTTCATGCATGAGCTGCAACAGGTGCTCTTCAGAGGACCCCAGGTACAGTGAAATGGTAACGGACAGTTCATGCATGAGGGCCAACAGGTGCTCTTCAGAGGACCCCAGGTACAGTGAAATGGTAACGAACAGTTCATGCAAGAGGGCCAACAGGTGCTCTTCTGAGGACCCCAAGTACAGTGAAATGGTAACGGACAGTTCATGCACGAGGACCAACAGGTGCTCTTCAGAGGACCCCAGGTACAGTGAAATGGTAACGGACAGTTCGTGCATGAGGGCCAACGAGTGCTCTTCAGAGGACCCCAGGTACAGTGAAATGGTAATGGACAGTTCATATATGTTCATGCATGAGGGCCAACAAGTGCTCTTCAGAGGCCCCAGGTACAGTGAAATGGTAACGGACAGTTCACGCATGAGGGCCAACAGGTGCTCTTCAGAGGACCCCAGGTACAGTGAAATGGTAACGGACAGTTCATACACGAGGGCCAACAAGTGCTCTTCAGAGGACCCCAGGTACCGTGAAATGGTAACGGACAGTTCATATATGTTCATGCATGAGGGCCAACAGGTGCTCTTCAGAGGACCCCAGGTACAGTGAAATGGTAACGGACAGTTCATGCATGAGGACCAACACGTGCTCTTCAGAGGACCCCAGGTACAGTGAAATGGTAACGGACAGTTCATGCATGAGGGCCAACAAGTGCTCTTCAGAGGCCCCAGGTACAGTGAAATGGTAACGAACAGTTCATGCATGAGGACCGACGAGTGCTCTTCAGAGGACCCCAGGTACAGTGAAATGGTAACGGACAGTTCATGCACGAGGGCCAACAGGTGCTCTTCAGAGGACCCCAGGTACAGTGAAATGGTAACGGACAGTTCATGCATGAGGACCAACACGTGCTCTTCAGAGGACCCCAGGTACAGTGAAATTGTAACGGACAGTTCATGCATGAGGGCCAACGAGTGTTCTTCAGAGGACCCCAGGTACAGTGAAATGATAACGAACAGTTCATGCATGAGGACCAACGAGTGCTCTTCAGAGGACCCCAGGTACAGTGAAATGGTAACGGACAGTTCATGCATGAGGGCCAACAGGTGCTCTTCAGAGGGCCCCAGGTACAGTGAAATGGTAACGGACAGTTCATGCATGAGGGCCAACAAGTGCTCTTCAGAGGACCCCAGGTACAGTGAAATGGTAACAAACAGTTCATGCATGAGGACCAACGAATGCTCTTCAGAGGACCCCAGGTACAGTGAAATGGTAACGGACAGTTCATGCATGAGGGCCAACAAGTGCTCTTCAGTGGACCCCAGGTACAGTGAAATGGTAACGAACAGTTCATGCATGAGGTGCACCACGGCTATCAGAAGCGCCTCATTTTCAAGCTTCTCATCACAGGTGCCAAAGACACGCTGCCACAACGGGTTGCAAATAGAGGCATTAACCAGTGTGGTAGCTCCTCCATTATAAAATGACACCCATGTACATGCCTAGCTTCTACTGCATGTACATGCCCGCCAACATGGCACTGGTTCATATCAACTTAGCAGCTGCATGCTCTACCTCGTATGTAAAGCAATACATTTGCCTTCACATGCCTGCCAGCAAGTTGGTTTCCTGTAGACCTCTGGCTGCTCATTGCACTTCCTGGTTCCTATGGCTGGGAAACTGTCTCCTGTGTGTCGGTTAGACCCTCTCCTGCTTGCCTGTGACAGCAGCTACACTCCCTGAGGTATGGCAGCGGCTCTGTGACTCTACTGCAAGCGTGTGGCAAACCAACTCTATCCCGCAGGTTAGTAGCAACTATACTCTCTACTGCAGCAGCAGCACTCTACCCCATGCCCATGGCAGTGGAACCTCTTACCTTAAGCCTGTGACAGCTCCATTTTCTACAGCATGCCTTTAGCAGCTGGACTGTCTACTGCATGCCTGTGCAGATTAACTCTCTATCGCTTGCCTTTGGCAGAGGGACTCTCTACCAAATGCCCGAGGCATGAGTGATAGCTAGGCTCTTGACCGCAGATCTGCGGCAGTTAGACAGCCAGCTGCATGTCTTTGATAACATGTCAGTGGTGGTAAACTGTTCCACACATCTGTGACAGCTAGGAAATTGTCTATGCCTGTTTGTGTCTTCAAAATTCTCCTTGCTGAGGAGGAACTGGTATGGCTAGTTTTTTTGACATTGGAAGGGAATTGGGGGTCAGGTGTTGTTAGACCTGGCATCCTTAAGGTGTTCTTACCACAGACCTTTTGCCTTCACCTCCTGTTTTACTGTGGTAACTTTTTGTTGGCCTTAGGACTGCTAATCATTGCTGAAGAGCATAGGCTTCTCCCCCAAACCTGGTAACATTGGTGTATCCACAATTGGCATATTTATTTTATATGTAAGTCCCTTGCAAAGTGGTATACCATATACTCAGGGCCTGTAAAGTAAATGCTACAAGTGGGCCTGCAGCACTGATTGTGTCACCCACTAAAGTAGCTCTGCAAACATGTCTCAGGCCTGCCAATGCAGAATCTGTGTGTTCAGTTTCACTGCCACCTCGACTTGGCATTCTAAACCACTTGCCATGCCTTAAACTACCCGTTTCTTGCACATACATCAAACCTAATGTAGGCCCTAGGGAGTCCATAGGGCACGTTGCCATGTCTAAGTAAAAGGCAGGACATGTATTTTATAGTTTTACATGTCCTGGTAATAAAAAAACTACTAAAGTCATTTTCATTACTGTCAGGCCTGCGCCTCTCATAAGACAGCATCAGGAATTATACTTTTAAGCTGGGAGGGAGTTGGGAGTCGGGGCTGCATAAGTATGGAGCTCCCGCTGAAGCGGGCAGAGTGAGTGGCAGTATTACATCTATTCCCTATCCCTAACCATCAAAAGGTATGTGAGACATTGATGGGAGGCAGCGATACACGACAGCATGGCAGATGGCCGAAATAAAGCCCCCAAACCCTTACATTTGGCTGGTGGACATCGTGGACAGCACTGCCTCGGAGGCCCCACGGTGACAGAGGCCGCGGGTGAGCCGGAGGACGGGACTATTGAGTCCTGCGCTGCTCGTCTGATCCCGCCCTTCCTTCCTCCTGGGACTCGCCTCCTATCTGCTGTGGAGCCATGGGGATGGCCTGAAACCGGTCCCACATCAACGACTTCACCGCCGGACCCGGAGGTACATGCTGGGCCTGCTGGGGAGAAGCGTGAGCTAAAGCATGGCCCTCTCTCCTCTCCCTCTTTGCCCGAGCTGTTGCAGGGGGACTGCTGTGCGGGCCTTGCTAGGCCATGACTGGCAGCCTGTAACTACTGCTGCCTATTTCTGGCCTGCCCACCTCTGCTGCTGTCACCGCTTGGCACTCCATCCTCCAATCTGAACATGGCCTTCGGAATGCGCCGGACCTCCAGAGCCTGTAAATACTTTCCTGCCTAAAGGTCCTGCACACAAGGCGCTTTCAGGGACGATCAAGGAATTTCCACGCCGCAGGCGTCCCTTTCCGCATCAGTAGTTGGGGTGAAACTGGCTCGCATTCGCTCCGTTGGTTTGGCTCTACTGGTATTCACAACATAATTAACTTGAGGGACATCTGCAATTTTTAACCTTCTGAGTAACTGCAGCATTTCACAAGCTTGTGAGGAGAACCTGGGAAGCTAACAATCCCATACATTTACTGGATCACCCATATCTTACCCCTTGAACACACCTGGATGACTCTAACTAGGCGCCAACCATCATCCTCTGCAACACCTTACTCATGTCCATCATACATGCTATGCAAGATGGGCCGCAGAGATCCAAAGCAGCCCAAATTACTTTCTATACAACCTTGCTCCCATAAACACCCGGACACTCACTCTGACACAGAGGAACCAGTGGATACTAGCGCAGCCTTAGATATTTCCACAAGAGCTGTTGTTATAATGGCTGAACTGTGTTCCAGGTTCTGGTCCATAGACGCCTGGTTTGACGTTCTCAGCAATCACTTTGACAATGTTGGTGAGCACCTGGAGCACCAATCCTCCAGACTGGATGAAGCACAGGAAAGGATTTCAGGCCTGGAAGATGACCCTGGTGCCATGAAAAGGCACTTTGAGCGAATCCTGAAATCGGATCGTATCCTGAAATCGGTGGCACAAAGAACAAAGATTTGGAGGCGTGCTCGTGCCAAAATAAAATACTTATCAAGGGTGTCGTGGAGACAACCAATATGGGCCGCCAAGAGACCTTTGTGGAACAGCTCCTTATGGAACTCTTTGATCACTGCAATTTCACTTCCACGTTCTTGATGGTGTGCCCATAGATCACTGGGACTGAAACTTCCTGTAGGAGCGCCGCCTCACCCACTCATAGCACACCTGCTTAATTATAGGGATAGAGACACTGCATTGTGATCAGCCCGTGAACATGGCCCACTACAGTACCAGGGCTCCTATGTCGCTATTTATCTGGATTTTACAGCTACCGTACAGGAAGCACTTCGCAAATACACCAACACTAAGGGCCTGATTACGACCTTGGCGGACGGGATACTCTGTCACAAACATGACAGATATCCTGTCCGCAATATTATAAATTTCATTATATCATATGGAACTTGTAAAACGATGGGCAGGAGTATCCCATCCGCCAAAGTCCATCCGCCAAAGTCGTAACCAGGCCCAACATCTGCTCTGCGTAAACTTGGCCTCAAATATGCTATGTTATGCCCCGTTAGACTGCTGGTGGTGGCCAGCAGTTGCACCCAGATTTTTGATGCACCTGCTGACATCAATCTTTTGCAAACAACACACCGCTATTGGAGGTTCCCCTCGCCACAATACCTCTTCACAGGTCCCATTCGCTATCATCGCTGCAACAATCAGTGACCTGAGAAATGGCTTCCTCTTTTAGCCTCCTGTTGTGTCTCTGACCTTAAAGTCCTGAACACTCCTCATAAACAGTTTTTTCCCTCCTCCTTTACCCCTTTAAGGCTCGAGAACTGGGAAATTTTGTGACTTGCCTAACCTTAACTCCGTATGCCCTCTACGGAGCTTTTGTTTTTTGCGCTTCAAGTTGTAGTTCTGCTATCTTACCTTAATTAGTATTAACGTACAGATGTCCTGCACTGCCGGAGCGTTGCCTCCCCCGATGGTGTACATCACTCTGTTACCTTTTGGATAGTTTATATTTGTGTTGGAGGTGATTTGTATGAGGGCTGTGGGTTCACCGGACGCTCTGACATCCTGTGTGGGTAGGGTTGATCATTGTTTGATAACTGTTCGTTTACACCCATGAGCACTGCATATTACCTGTACCAGACAGTTTCCTTCTTATTATCCTCACAGATTACCTCAAGCAGCAATAGACACAACCAGGCAGACATCACCTCCCTTACTTGGAATATTCGTGGTCTCAACAACCCCTGTAAGAGAAAACAGGTCCTTTCCTACCTCTCCCACCAATTAAAGTGGCCTTCCTTCAAGAGACACACGTCCCTCCTCGCCCTTCTCTCACATTAACTGCCTCCTGGGGAGTTCACCGCTGCTTCTCTTGTTAGAACTCTTGTTCTCGGGGGGCAGCACTCTCATTCACAAAAGTGTACCATTCTCTCTCACCACTAGCTTCCTAGATCCTGAGGGCCGCTATGTCCATTCTCTCTCACCACTAGCTTCCTAGATCCTGAGGGCCGCTATGTCCATTCTCTCTCACCACTAGCTTCCTAGATCCTGAGGGCCGCTATGTCCATTCTCTCTCACCACTAGCTCATAGATCCTGAGGACCGCTATGTCCATTCTCTCTCACCACTAGCTTCATAGATCCTAAGGACCGCTATGTCCATTCTCTCTCACCACTAGCTCATAGATCCTGAGGACCGCTATGTCCATTCTCTCTCACCACTAGCTTCCTAGATCCTGAGGGCCGCTATGTCCATTCTCTCTCACCACTAGCTTCATAGATCCTGAGGGCCGCTATGTCCTGCTGTTCCAGTGCTGGGGGGCTCCCACCTCCTTTTAGGTAACATGTACAGCCCAAATGTAGACATGCCTGATTTCTACCAATTCATACATTCCCTTATGGGCCTGTGCAGATGTCATCGTTATGGGAGGAGACTTTAATATGATACAACGCCCCCACATAGATACTACCAGGTCTCACATGCCCAGTAAAACCCAGTCTCGATCTGCCCTCCTGGATATTATAGAGACATACGCTACATGACGCGTGCCGTATACAACATCCGATGACAGCGGAATACACGTTTTATTCCTCACCACATAACATCTGGATGCGACTGGATTACTGGCTACTTTCTGCCAGGTCTCGGAGAGCATACACTTACCCACTGCCCGGGCTGATTGGCAAATGCGATTTCCATACGGGAGGAGTGGCATGAACAAGGCGATTCCCGAACGAGGCGCTACATGAACCACTGTTCCGCTCTGAACTCCATGCCGCGGTACAAGAATACTTTTCCTTTAATGTGGGGACTGTAGACATGCAGGCCACCCTTTGAGAAGCTTTTAAAGTGTATATTCACGGAGTCTGTATTCCCAAACAAGCTGGAATCTTACGTGATATTATATCACAATTAACACAACTTAAGTCAGAATTGAGAGACTTTGACTGTGAGGACACTGAGCATAAAAACGTCCCCAGCTGTATTGCTGAGCATCCCTTATGACGGACTTTAAGGAGCTTGCAGGAAGAGAGGTGAAATATTTGGGTAGGCACGCCACGGCTAGATGTTACAGTGAAGGTGAACGTCCCCGCCGTACACTGGCACGGCTACTACACCCTAAGCGTTCTAGTCGACACATTGCTCAGTTGCGATCCCCTCTGGGGATCCCCTCTCCACTAAGATTGAAATAATAGCTGAACTCCTGCACTACTACACACAGTTCTACTTCTCTTGTGCCTCAGCAGACCCGGAGGTACGTGCAAACTACTTGGAGGAAGCAGTTATGGTCTGGCTCACTACTGGCCAGCAGACATTTCTTAGTAAGTCCATCCCACATGATGAAAGTCTTCAGACTATTGACTGATTGCTGGGAGTAAACCCCCTGGATTAGATGGCCTTACAGGAGAATTCTATAAGGCCCATAAACAACTACTGGTGCCCCATCTTCTTAAATCGTACAACGAATCCCTCGAAACCGGGATAGTTTACGTGAAGTGGTCATCACGCTTCTCCCCAAACCTGGCAAAGACCCCTGCCCATGTTCCCAGGGGCATAGGAGACACTACATTTCTGGGGGGGGGGACAGGGACACCCTTGAGGTGGGCCCCCTGCACAAAGTTTGCACCCAGAAGGGTTGCCGTGGTGGGGGGAGATGGGAAAGGAGGTCGCTTCCAGTTGAATCCTGTGTGGCCTGCAATTCCCTGTCTGCTGGGCCCTTTGCTGCTTGTAAGGCAGCGACAGGCTCTGTGATGCTGTTCGCCTGTGTGAAGTCCTAAGAGGCCTGTACTGCCTGCTGGGCGCAGTGCTTCCTGTCGATTCCTGTGCTGCCTGCCATGCACTGTGCTGCCTGTTGGGAGCTTTCTTACTAGTCAGGCTGTGTCAGTCTCTGGGCCTCCGCCTGCCTATGAAGGCCAGTGAGGCCTATGATTGCTGCTAGGTCCTTGTCTGACTGTCAAGTGGCAGTCTCTGTGCTGCCGCGTTCCTGTGAACTGCTGTGCTGTCTGATAGGGCCGGCCTTAGTGCTGGTGGCGCCCTGTGCGACATTGTTTGTTGGTGCCGTCTAGTGACCACCTCTGCCACGGATTCCCTCACTACTATCCATCACCACTCTCTCTCAGATGCATTTCATTCGTTTTATAGCACCACTCATACCGGGAAATATCCCTTACAACGCAATCAATGCAATGCAATGCATTGACCACGCTGCCATTACCACAAATATGGGTCTAGCACGCATGCCTTTACCACACATATCTTTACCACACATATGCGTGGTTACAGCATAGAGAGCGGTCTAGCTGTCCGGGTGGAACAGGAAGAAGCAGAGGAGAGAGAGGTAAGTAGGGCTGTGGCCGGGTTTAGAGTGGGAGGTTGGAGTCATTTTTAGGGCAGGGTAGGGTCGGGTAGTTTTTAGGACAGGGTGGGGTAGGTTTTAGGGGTCAGGAGTAGTGCATGGAGTTCAAGTAGTTTTAGGACAGTGTGGGGTAGGTTTTAGGGTACAGGGTGGGGGTCATGTAGTATTTAGGACAGAGCGGGTAGGTTTTAGGGTTCAGGGTGGGGGCAGGGGCATCAAGGTAGTTTGTAGAGCAGTTCAGGGTAGGTTTTAGGGTTCAGAGTGGAGGTCGGGGTAGTTTTTAGGACAGGGCAGGGTTACTTTTAGGGCTCAGGGCAGGGGGGTTTAGGGCTCAGGGCTGGGGCAGTTTTAAGTGCTTGGATGGGTGGAGTATGGTATCAGGTGTAAGGGGGCAGGGTAGGGAGAATTTACCACGCATGTTCCTTTACCAAACATGCTTTTACAATGAAATTCGTTGTAAAGGCATGCGTAGTAAAGACACGGTCATTGTTGAGACCGCGATGTTAAGGGATGCACGATATACGCATGTGTTGTTCCATCATTCATCCCTCATACCAGTCTAGGGTGTCAAAGCACTTTACATCACACAGACATTACGCAGAGGCAATCATCATATATGTGTAAATCAGTGTATATGAAATGTTACATAAGACAGAGGACTACAAGGTGTAGGTGTCACAGGTCATCCATACTGGTAGCAGGTATAATTTTAGAGTGCTTTATCTGGAGAAGCGCAAACTCAGAATTTAAAACATAACACCATGGTTGGGGGCTCTCTTTAATAATGAGAACTGATTTGCGCTCAAATCAACTTGTTTTGCAACATTAAGTTAATCAAAAAGTGGGGGGAAATCATGACGCTCTAATCTATACCTTGATGTTTGCATGCAGCTCTTTGATGAGTTCATTGCTCACTGTTCTATATTCAGTTTTCATTTATAAATTGCAGGGGACAAAAAAGGAGCTCTGGTGTAGGAAGCTGGCCTGGTGTGTGGTGAGTACCTATGGTATTATCACCTTATACCAGGTCCAGGTATCCCCTTATTAGTGAAGTGTAGGCAGCGTCTAGAAGCCAGGCTCTCTAGAGGTAGCTGTGGATGAGCAACCAAGACATTAATATAGGACACATGCAAAGATCATGCAATACCACTGTAGTCACACAGCACTTACACGCATGAAAGAAACACGTGTTACGAAAATAAAGGTTCCTTTTTACAGTAACACAAACACTAGATAGGCAATACTCCAATAGGATGTAAGTAACACACTATTATATGTACAGCAGCAATCACAAATTGGGATAAAAAGCAATAGAAAACAGTGAAAAGCAATAGGCAATACTGAAGGCCTAGTGGGGACCAGACCATATACTAAGAAAGTGAAATGCGAAAGCTGGGTCCCCACCCAAGGAAGTGAAAATGGTAGAGGGGAGCTGGAGGAACTAGGAAATCCCAAAGGTAAGTACCAGAGTGCCCCCCAGCGACCAGGAGAAAAGAGGTAAGTTACTGTTTTTTCCCTGACCCACCAAAAGGACTACAGAGAAGGATATTGCAAAACGCAGACAAGACTGCAAGAAACTAGAGGTGGATCCTGGAAGAGTAAGACCTGGAAAAGAAGGGCACCAAGTCCAGTTTACGTAGGATGGTCCGGTCGTGGCAGGAGCCACTACCCACCCATCTGTGGATGCAGGAGTTGGTCGAAGGGGAGATGAAGATGGTCAGCAATGCAGCACTGGAGCAGATGAAGAGTTCCTAGGTGATGCAGTCGAAGTCCCATGCCAGATGAAGAATTGCAGTCAGTCTGTGGTGTGGAAAACCCACCAACAAGCCTTGGCAAAAGCAAATGTCGCAGTAGGAGAAAAGTGGAGCTGCTGGGGACCAGCAAGGTCCAGGGGGACTCAACCCATGGAGGGGAGTCCCAGGTGACCATCAGCAAGGCAGAGAGTCTGGAGGAGGAGAGACAGCCCCCACAGAAGACCTACAGGGAAGGAGCCCAGGAGCTGTAGAGAGGCCCACAGCACACCTGAAGAGAGGTCCCACTTCACAGATGAAGCACGTTGAGGGCTGTGCTTCACAGAGAAGAGTGCCAGGGGCTGAGGCTACACGGAGCCTGAAGATCCCTTGGAGGAGATAACAACAAGCCTTGGTATCTGCAAGAGACGCAGTGCATGGGGGTACTGTCCTGCATAGGAAGGCAAAGACCTACCTACTCCAAAGTTGGGCAGCTGGTAGAGAGGACCGAGGAGACCACTCCAGACTACCACCCCTGATGCAGGATCCACACAGCTCAGGAGGAGAGGACATCCACGCAGCCGGTTGTTGTTGCAGTTGGTGCCTGCGGATGCAGGTAAGTGACTCCTTCACTCCAAGGTATTTTCCTTCTTTCTTCTCATGCAGACTGAAGACTTGCTGCCCTCAGAGGAAGCACAGCTGGGCAAATGTTGCAGTTGCTGGAAGGAGTCGGAGAAACAATGTTGCGTGGCGAAGTCGTCGCTGGAGCTGCAGATTGTAGGTTCCTGTGAAGTCCAATTGCGGTTCCGGTGGCCAGAAGTCAAAGTAAACATTGCAGAGGAGTCCTGCTGGAATCTTGCACGTCAAATCTGAGGACCCACCCAAGAGGGAAACCCAAAATAGCCCAGAAAGGGGGATTGGTCACCTAGCCGGGTGACCACCTAGGAGGGGGCTGTGATGTCACCTCCCTGACCTGACCACTCAGATTCTCACAGAGGCCTCTGCCAACCTTGGATTCAAGATGGAAGAATCAAGTGGCCACCTGGAGGAGCTCTGGGCACCACCCCTGGGGTGGTGATGGACAGGGGAGTGGTTACGCCATTTCCATTGTCCAGTTTCACGCCAGAGTAGGGGCTGAGGTCCCTGAACTGGTACAGACTGGTTTATGCAAGGAGGGCACCAAATGTGCCCTTCAGAGCATACTAGTAGCTCGGCGAGGCTACCCCTCCCAAGCCTTGTAACGGAGAGGGTGTTGCCTTCCTCTTCCAAAGGAAATCCTTTGTTCTGCCTTCCTGGGCATGATCTGCTCAAGCAGCAGAAGGAGGGCAGAAATCTGTCTGAGGGGTGGGAGCAGCGTGGGCTGTCCGGAAGATCCCTTAAAGCTGGTAGGAGCAATGCTGGGGATCCTCTAAGGAGCCCCCAAAGTGCATGGAATCATACAATCAATACTGACAATAGTATTGGGGTATGATTCTGACATGTTTGTTACCAAACATGCCCAGGTTCGGAGTTACCATTATGTAGCTGGACATAGGTAGTGACCTATGTCCAGTACAAGCGTAAAATTGCGTCCCCGCACTCACGAGGTCCAGGAAAATGGAGCTGGAGTTCGTGGGGGCACCTCTGCTTCTGCAGAGGTGCCCTCACACACAGGTACTTGCACCCTGCCCTCTGGGCTAGGAGGGCCTACCATAGGGGTGACTTACAGTGACCTGGTGCAGTGACCTGAAGTGAAAGGGTGCATGCACCTTTTCACACAGGCTGCAATTGCAGGCCTGCAGACACAGTTTACATGGGCTCCTATGGATGGCATAATACATAATAAATGCTGCAGCCCATGGGGAACCTCTGATCCCCAATGCCCTGGGTACCATTTACTAGGGACATATAAGGGGCACCAGTATGCCAAGTGTGGGGTGTGTGTGGTCCAAGTAACCAAATTTAATGGGAGAGAGCACTGGGGTCCTGGTTAGCAGGATCCCAGTGAACAAAGTCAAAACATACTGACAACAGGCAAAAAGTGGGGTAACCATGCCAAAAAGAGGGTACTTTTCTGCATCTGACAAAAGCAGTAACCCACTGACCTATTCACATTATATACACTTTGTGATCTGCATGTAGACGGCCTTTGTAGCAGGCATAGTAACCCTGTACGGTATGATGAGTCAAAACTTCCACTAGACAAAACTTCAATCTCTCTCCAGAATGACCATTAATCACCGGAATTATCTTAAGATTTTTATTGTTGCCTGAAAACTGTTGGTGGCAAGGAACATCCAGCAGGTGCTTTTAAAGTCACAATATACTTGCAAACACAGCACCCCCATCCTAAGTCCGCACCCAGTGCGGCAGCACCGGTTGCATCACCCTAGCTGCCTTACCTAGCCCTGTCCATCTCTCAGGCCATCTGGTTCTTCCTGGGACCCATGCTGTGTGCTGGTCTCTCCGCTGTCTATCCAGCAGTGCCAGACTCTGTTCCACCACAGCCTGTGAAGTCCTGTAAAGCCTGTGAGCTGCACAGTGCTGGCTTCGCATCCACAGGCCATTGGCAGGAAATTAGGTTTACAGACAGCCCTTGGCCTTCAGAGCGGGCTTTCACAAATACCAGGAAGGCTGAGGGAGAGACAGGGGACCGAAATGTTGGGGGGGGCAGGATGTCAACTTAGGGGACAATAATTAGCACTGGGGCAGGCAAGCTGGAGACAGAGGAGGGAAGAGAGTGAGAGAGAGGCAACAGAAAGGGGAGCCCTAACAAACATTGGCGCACAGGGTGCCACTAGCACGCTAAAGCCTGCCCTGCTCATATCTAACAGTAACTCAACAATACTGTTTTTAGAAAGGGAGATACTCTGCAACACAGCGCTGTATTTAAAAAGAAAGGGAGTTACTTGGCAATACTTTATTTAATTACCCAAACCTCGTTACCTTCTTCAAATCTTGCTGCTGTCTTCAGGGTTCGATCTTCAAGGGACAGGAAGGGTCAGGCTCAGGAGGGACGGGATGCAGACAGCAATCAACAAAGGGCCTCTCGTCTCCCTTTGTTCTCAGAAGTGCAGACTGCTGAGGGGCAAGGTGAGAAAGAATCCCTTGTGTGCTGCAGCACAACAAAAGTGCAGAGGGCGAGTGTCCTGGAGCCAGGTCACAGGTCAAGTGCAGGGCCAGTATAGGTAGCGTTTTCATGCGCTAATGGCCCTGCGAATTACAGGAGAAGGGAAAATTCTCCTGTCCCCTCGTCCCCCCCACTCCAAAATCTGGGGGGGGACATATCCCCTGCGTCCCCCACACTTCCTACGCCCATGCGTGTTCCTCCTATCGCCCTCTCTCCCTACTCAATTTCAACAACAAAATATTAGCCAATGTCATTGCTACCCGCTTGTCCTTGTTAATGCAACACCTTATTTTGCCTGTCCAATCCGGATTTGTTCCCCATAGGTCCACCTGGATCAAACTGCTGCTGTCTACGGCTGGCTGAATAACCATTTTAAAAATAGTCATTCTCCCTCGCCTGCTTTATTTGTTTCTTAATACTCCCCTTCCCTTGACGCAGCATTTCTTCGCCACATTCCGTGGTCTAATTCTAAGGCTATTATGGACTGATGGACAGCCCCGCACTCGCTGGGAAATCTTCTCTCCCCTATGAGCGAGGGGGCTACGGGGTTCCCCAACCATTGTTTTATTATCTTGCTGCACAATGCCAATATACATACCGCTGGTATCTCGATGCCCAGATCCCCCTACCTTAAACTTGAAAGATTCCAGACTGCTTCCAGGATGGACAGCTTCTTATTTACCTGCTCACACTATACTCTGTGTTCCAAAGTACCCTCCTACTCATTGGCACCTGACAATTTCCCACCTTTGACACAGCTTGTTACCGACGCTGATGGCAACCATTTAGTTTCTCAGCAATATCGTCCTGCATCACTATCACCCCCAACACCATCACTAGAACACAGACGGCAAGGGAAATCGACCTGGGGGCTCCCATCTCGGACAATCTTTGGTCTTATTGCTGCTCCCAAACCAAGTTAATCTCCATAAATTATTACATTTTAAATTCTTACACCGTGCATACAAACCGCCTAAACAACTTCCACGCATTGATCCAACACGTACATCCGAATGTCCAAAAAGTTAGATGGTGGATGCTGACTTCGTCCACCTCACTTGGACGTGCTCATTCCTTAATCCTTAATCAGTATTGAACCATCATTTTTTCCCTTGTGTCGATCATGGTAGGTGTTACCTTAGAACCTATCCCATTGCTGGCCCTCTTGGGGTACATGCAGGACATCCCTCCTGGTATACAGCAATTTGTGTTATTGCTCTGCTGCTCGTAATAGCTCTATACTGAGGCAGCAATATTGTACCTAAGAGTTCTGCTTGGCTTCCACATATGTCCAGCTGCAAAAAAATCAGCGATGACTATGCACAACTCCAACCACAGAGACGTACCGTCCAAAAGATGTCTGGTCTCCCCTATGAAACTACCTCCTTTCCTTGGAACCAGAAGTAGCGGACTGAAAGTTGTATTACCTGCAATTGTGATCTGCCTTATTGATGCTGTATCCAACAAAACCAATTAGTGCCTATATTGTAATAAATGTGAAATGCCGCCACACCCATATTTTATCTTTTGACTTTTTTTTGTTTTTTGCATTGTTGACTGTTCTAAAACCTTAAATAAAATTTGCAAAAAAATAATAATACTTTTAAGGTGTAATTCCTGATCAGATAGGAATCCCTGCATCATGTTTAGTATCATTGGATTGGTAACAATAAATCCTCTTTACTAGTAAAGCTGGATTTATTATTACTATTTTAGAAATGCCACTTTTAGATAGTGGGCATTTCTCTGCCCTTACTGTTCTCTGTGCCTACAGCCTGTCTCCAGTACATGTCTGGCCTGGGCTACGTGACAGCTACACTTATGCATTCCCTGTAGACACCCACAACACAGGGTACTTAGTGCATCTGCATACTGATGGGTCTTTCTGGGGAGGAGGTTGGGAAGGGCTCCCACTTCCTTCTCAAAGGGTAGTGGCCAGAGCCCACACAAAGGGGCTGATCATCCCCACTGACAGCCTGGAGCGCGTGCTCAGCTGAAAGGGGGGCCTGTGCACTTCATAAAAACCTTTTGAAGTCAACGCCCTCATCAAAGGCACTTTTAAATATAAGTCCTGGGTCCATGACTCACATCTCGCATCCGCCTGAGACCCCCTTTTGCTGTCTTGCCTTGTCTACCTTCATATGGTTTCTTCCCTTGTTTTTCTCTCCCTGAACCTTAGAGTCTGACTATAAGGGGACGCTCCCTCTCCAGGATACCAGAGGCCATTAGCCTCTTTTGTTAGGGTAAGAATTACTTTCCCTTACTTGTTGTCCTCCACGTATCTGCGCGCAAAACCAGTAATTATGCGATTTTGCGCATAATACAACGAGAACTTCTGTGTCCTGCATGTATTACATCACGTGTGCTGTGGTTTGCTGTGAATTGCCTTATCACTGTTACCCTCATTACTGGTCTGTTTTATTCCATTTCCTGTAGGTCCTCCCCAGGTATTTCCTTGGCAAAGGTAGGCCCACCCCCCACCCATTTAATTGCTAATTGTTATTATTTATACAGAGCTCACTGAGCATGTGTAGCAGGGATCCAACGCCCTGATGAATGCCCAGAGACTTTCCAGAGCTCATTTTTAAGGGCAGAAACATGTCGGCTTCTTCCTTTAGATAGGTGACCTTGTGAGTCATTGCTCTCTATTGGTTTCCCAGTCTTCTTTTTAATCACACCAAACGGAACCTTCTATTAAAAACTCACATGGGTATCTGTTTAGGTGTTTTTATTTCCTAGTTTAGCTGGATCCCTTTTCCAGAAACAAGAATTAATTTACGCACTCCCTCCTGTTCCTTTAACAGTGAGGTTGAGTCCGCCCAGGTGGCACTGTCCTACCTGGGTGGGGCTAGGTGGTCATATGATGAAGCATGACACTATATAGTGTGTGAGACCACCTAGTCTGTAAAGGAAATTTCCCCTCCCAGACCCCACACCACACCACAGTTCACCCACACTTCGCCTCTAGTTGAGGTTCACGAATGGTCCAGTGTTACAATTGATACACTACTGACCCGCCTTCGTTACAAGAACCCCGTACTCTCAGTTGTGATTTTGTATTGATTTCGGCAGTCGAGTACGGTTGTGTTCTTCTTCTGTCCCCCTCATCTCCCATATACTCTCTCTTAGTGTGTTGTCACTAAAGACAGTACGCTTCTGGACTGAAGAAACCTGCTGGTGTGAAAACTGCTGTCTGCCAGGGTCGCCATTTTGCCAGGACTGACTGTTTCCAGGAATTGCTGCTCTGTGTGCTGCCTGCTGATCTCTGCCCTGTGGCCAAAGACTCAAATGCTCAGCCCCAGAGTGACTCCAAGGGCTTGCTGACTTGACTCAGGTTCTACTAAGGGTCTCTGGGACATCAAAGACCCGAGCCATTTCTTTGCAAACTACCGCCCGCTTTTATCAAAAACTCAGAGCGACTTCCGTGCAGCCCGCTTTGTCAAGGATCAGAGAACGGCTTCCCTGCAAATCGTGCGCTTTATCAAGGATCGCAGAGCAGCTTTCCTGTCGGCCGATAGCAGAGCGGCTTCCCACTGCCAATTAGAGACCCAATTTCTAACAGGTGTGTATGATTTCTTTCAGTTGTATGTAATTCGCCTATCCACTTGCATGCTGCCCCTCTCGCCCCTCTTCCTGAGTGAGGAAGGGGCATTGTACGGAATGTAAAATGTAGTCTGTCATAAACTACGTTTAATCTCACTCCAACCCTATACGTAGGGGGTGGAGATATGTAAGTACGCACTTTAATAGCCAACCGTAGTCCATCAAATTGACAGTCCTAACATGGCCCCTAGCCATGTTAGAACAATACATTTTTTTTTTAAATGGCCTCTGTGCATCACGATGCATGCTCGTGCATTGTGACGCCTGTGTATTCATGGATGATCACCTTTGGATGGATTTTTCTTAATGGAAAAACCAATGCAAGATGGCCAGCTATGTGTACTCGTGAGTTCACATGTGAGTGCCAATGGAAAAAAAGCAATGGCTTAGCCTTTTAGAACAAGCATTGGTAAATCGAATATGCCCTGGCTCTAAGAGGCAGAGCAATCAGCTTTGGACAGGCATGCATTTGGCAAGGCATGCATAAGCATGCATGACTGGAAATCTTAAAATTGGCTTTGTACTACAGAAAACCTAAGGTAGTGTCCATGCACATGCATGCACATGTGCCCCTGACTCATGTGTTGAGATGCAAGCGTCAAGATGCATGGTAGCCATTTTAATCAGGGGTATAGCATTTGTTAGAACAGTACATCAAAATCCTAAAAAATATGAAAAATTGTGCCCAAAGTGCAAACAAATTAAGTGAACGGTCCATCAGGAATTTGAAGCTGTTGCATCCTGTAAAACTAAAAATGAACAATTGAAATACAAGGAGCAGAATGAGGTGGTGGGGGAGGGGGGGGGGGAGGGTGATAACAGAGTGCAACAAGGAGAGCTTAAAACTACATTTAATAAATGTGCCCCCTCAAGAACGCACTTGAAGGCTAAAACTCAATCTGTCTGAACACTGCATGACAGAAATAATCCTGGGTCGGACAAACACAGGAATGGGGAAAAGTAATCGAACCAAGAGTAGAGTTCTGAGATTGACAGCAAAGACATCCAATGACGATGAAAGGGCAGACCCAAAGATCACGCTAAGTGTATGTTATGTACTGGAAACAACAGGTCTGCCAACAAACAGTCAACTCTGCCTGTAGAAAATGCCTAGGAGGTCTTCCTTCTTATGTCTTTTCTTTTCGCATTATGAAGCACTTTCACATCCTTTCCCTCTTTTTATCTCTTCACAGGCAGACGCAACCACTCTAGTTAGTGGTGCTAGTTCCTGTGTGGAGGTTTGTGTAAGTCACACTAGGTAACCTTCCCTTGACAGGGAATTTACTAGCCAGGGGTACATGGTATACCACTTTGCTAGGGACTGATAAGAAGTGAAATGTGCCAATCAGATGTAATCTAACTTTATCGTGTTTAGGGAGTGATTGGTTAACAGTGGTAAAGTGCAAAGGTCCTAAGGTCAACAAAAACAAATTCAGAAAAATAGGAGAGGAGAAGGATAAATTAAGTTCTGCTGGCGGAGTTTTGGCCACTCTGCATTATGATTGTAATGCGGAGTTCTGGCCAAATTCTGCCAACTGCCGCATGGCAGACTTTTTAATCACTTGCTGCACGCCAACGCTAAGTTGGCGAGCGAGAATTGGCGTCCCATAGCTGAGACTTTTGGGTGCTAGTCGGGCACTCAGTGAGATTTTCCCAACGCGTGCGTTTGTGGGAAGTCCCGTTCGCGGACTCTTGCGGAGTTTTCATGTAACTCTGTGGATTTTTGAAGAGTAAAACTCCACGAGTTCCGCCCACCTCTAGTATTTATCAAGCTGGATCTCGTTATTTTTTCTGGGAGTCATAATACAAACTTGCTTGGGCAGGAGTGCCAGGGATTCACAGAGTATATCAAAATGATGAATAAAGGTAATCCATTTGCAGAGATTGATCAAGAACGTGTAGAGTCTCCTCAGGTTTTTAAGGTTTCATCAGAGTGATGCACTTTGGAACATTACCATACAGTCCGGGATCCTATAAGGACGCTTCGGTTTGCTTTTACTTCATCAAGAAGCAGATTTTTTTCAATTTGGTAGATTTCAATAAGTGTGTCGAGATCAATAATAGTGGATACTAAGTGTTGTAGTGATCTATAAGTATCAATTTCTATAACTTATAGAGCATCTATATTGTTGTCAATACTTTTACTTAAATGTTGTCATATTCAGAGTTACATTTGTGTCCTATGACATTACAGTGTCAACACGTCTTACTTACAATACATCAGTCCTTAATCTAGCGTCCACTGGGACAACAACCTTTTCCTTATGATTGGTAGCCCAGAACTAAGTACTGTATTTGCCGTAAGGGCAGACACAATCACCTCTGAACATACAGTGCTTCAGGCAGGTGTGAGTGTGCTGGTGTATCCAAGCGGAGTTCGCCTCACCTTTGTGACGGGGATGTTCGGTCTGTGTACTGCTGTCAGTGCTTTGGTGCACCGGTTTCCCCACAATGGGTACCAACAGTCCTTCAGGTTATTCAGCGAAGGCAGTGTTACAACGCATCACGTCTTTAATATCATCTGCACAGAATGGAGCCTTTGGGTTCATCCATGTTCTTGCAATTGTCCTTTTTCAAATCATCATGGCAATGGTCATACATTTGCTGTATGTTTTAGGTACATCTGCCATGTATCCTAGCAATACATCTAGTGTAACCAGGTCACGTAAGTGGAACCACAACACACATGATTTCCTGCTCCAAGACACTGCACCGGCCACTCTACTCTTGATATAGATTTATATACATGCGCGCTACTTGAACTGCTTTCTGCACCAATCACAGATTCATGGGGATACTGGGACAAAGTTAAACACTTGCCTTGATACATGTTCACCATAAGGATAGCTCTGTGCCACAGCTAGCAGAGGGTTGAGCTCAGCTTCATTTAGTGGCTTTGAAAGTTCACTGTGACGTGCGTTATTATTTCTTGAGGTGGGTAGTCCTCCAACCAAATAATACAACTTCTTACATTGTTTATCAGATTAAAAGCAAGCTCTATTTGCTTTGCAATGCTGGGGGGAAATGCAGGGGGCGCTCAGAAGTCAAAATGCTGTTTGGCCCAGAGTGCTAAAAATCCCTTAAGTCCTGAACGCATCTTTTGTACAGCAATTTATTTCTAATAGAGTTTGTCTTAATGAAGAGTTTTGTTCAGAACACAGTTCTGCAAAATAAAAAGCGGCTCTTGGGGGGGAAGGGGCGGGCAGAGAGTCGGCGTGCAAGATGGCCGCACTTCTGTGATTGGCAGCATTTTGAGCCCTAATTCGGCACTCACTGGTGTGTCCTGATCTGCTGATACCCTGCAACCAGAGATGTGAAGGCGGAGAACGAAAGAACACTTGTGAGCCTGAAACTAGCAGAACTCACCAGTGGTCTGAAAGATGGCAGCCGGCATGTGATGTGATCAGAGGAGAAGCTAGAAGTTGTGAGCGGGCGGAGAGGTCGGGCGATGCTCCGTCGCCCATGTGCAGGATCTAGGGAGTGCTGCGGCCTGCAGAAGGAGGTGTCTGCCGACCCCAAGAGCGGAGAGGCCGAGGTGCGGTGGGTGAGCCTCCGGGGATGCAGGCAGGATGGGGGCAGCCGCGGGTGCGGGGCCACCCTGGGGTGCTGGCGGGGTGAGAGCTCTCGGTGCCCGGGTGGAGCCGCGCCGACCGCTGGGCCTGGGCTGGGAGACCGCGGAAGGAGACATGTATGAGCTCACCTTGACAGGCATGACGCCCACATGGCCCCATTACAGGTGACGCACTTTGCACCAAAGCAGAAGACCCATATGTAGGCAGTTCTCTGTATTCCTCTTATGCTTGAGGGGTGGTTGTAGTTATCCGTAGAGGGGTACCATTCCGACTCCCGGGGTCACTCAGTAATGATCAAGGCCAATACACTATAATCTGAGGCCGGCCGCGATCTCATGCAGTCATGCGTCCCGGCCCCAGCACAGACGACCATGCTGTCTATGACAGGCTGTGGGCGCTGACTGCGGACATTCGTACTTATACTGTGGAGAGGAGACTTTACTCTGGCCCTAAATGCAACAGTGGACAGATCGGGCCGACTCCGTGCGTAAGCAGGGAGGCTGCAAAACATGTTCTTGCTATCATGGAGGAAAATATTTGAATAGTTGCATGGAGGCTGACTAAACTTGATGTCCGAGAGGGCACATACTACTCAAGCGTACATAATAGCTGGTCACGCATTGATTACTGGCTGCTCTCCAGAGGGGAGCACTGTCATCTCACGAGAACGTACACTGATCATTCGCCTGTGCTGCTGGTACTGGATGTGCCCAATGCGGGAAGCGCCAACACATAGAGACTCATCTCGCGAGAACGTACACTGATCATTCGCCTGTATTGCTGGTACTGGATGTGCCCAATGCGGGAAGCGCCAACACATGGAGACTCATCTCGCGAGAACGTACACTGATCATTCGCCTGTGCCGCTGGTACTGGATGTGCCCAATGCGGGAAGCGCCAACACATGGAGACTCATCTCGCGAGAACGTACACTGATCATTCGCCTGTACTGCTGGTACTGGATGTGCCCAATGCGGGAAGCGCCAACACATGGAGGCTCAATTCAGAGATATTTCTGGATGTACCTTTCCGTCAGGAACTACAAGAAGAAATCACAGACTGAGTAGAAATGTTGATTCTGTCCCCAATATTAGCACAGTTTGGGAAGCTTTAAAGGTTACTATTAGAGGTGTCTGTCTTGTCAAGAGCTGTAGAGTTCGTGCTCTGTGTGCTGAGCTTAGGAACTTGGAGGCAAAGATAAGAGCCTTGAGCCTCTCCGGGGAGACCTGGTGGATCCTGCAGCGATGGCCGCCTTCGGGAGACTCTACTGGAGTATAAAGAGGTCACGGAGAGGGAGTGTCTATATCGAGGTAAATATGCCAGGGCTCGGGGCCTGTGGGGAAGGTGAAAGACCACGCCATGTCCTGGCTACTCTAACTCGCAAAACCCAGCAGGACATGATATTCTAGAAATTAAAACATCAGAGGGCGATATACACAGAGACATGGCAAATATACTTTCCAGTGTGGTGCGCTTTGTTGCTGAGCTTTATGGTTCGCGCAGGGAGGCCCAACTAGACTTCAATCGCCACTTTGATAACGTTGTACTATGTTGGATAAGCGACGCTCAACGTGAATTCCTAACTGCACACTTCACTGCGCATGAAATCTGAGAAGCAGCTAGAGGCGGGGAAGGACCTGGATCCAGAAGGCCTACCGGCAGACTTCTATAAGGCTTATGCAGAGTTATTAATACCTGTATTAAATAAGGTATACAATGAATGTAAGGAATTAGGCCAGCTTCCCTCTACCATGCGGGAGGCCCTGATCAGTGCATTGCTGAAGCCCGCAAGCCCTCGGACGCATGTGACTTTTATAGAATGCACTCTCCGGTCGACTGCGATACCACAATATTAGCAAAAATGCTTGCAAATTGCCTCTCCCTGCTCCTCCCATTCCTGGTTAGACCACAGCAGTCTGCGTTTCTTTCGGGGAGATCCACCTCGCACAATTTGAGAACTTTGTTTGCAGTTATGCAGTATAGCGCTTGCGGTCTTTTTAGACGCAACCAAGGCTTTTGACTCCTAGGAATGGGATTACCTGTTGGCAGTGCTACACCGCATGGCTTTCTGGCACGAATAGGCCTTTTATACACTGAGCATACATTGGGAGTGCGCATAAATTGTGCACTGTCGGACTCAATACGCATCTCTAGGGGCACCAGGAAGGGGTGTCTGCTGTTGCCGCTACTCTTTGCGTTGGCAGTGGAGCCTCTGGCTGCTAAACTCCGGCAAAATCACAGAGACTGTGCTCTCCATTACCTTTTGGTGTCCCTCTATGCGGATATGACCTTGTAGCTGAGGGAACCTCGGATCAGCCTGAATGGACTGCTCCGGGAGTTTGTCCATTTTGGGGCCTTCTCTGGCAGACAGATTAATTGGGGGGAGTCACATATTTTCCCACTGACACCATAAATGAAGCCCTTCAATCCTGACTACCTCCTACAATGGTGCGACACAGAGTTTAAGTATCTGGGAGTAAAAATAACACTGGATAAGGATGAGGCCCTTAGGGCTAACTATGGGGTGGCAATCTCAGCTATTACGGATTGCGTCACTAGATGGATATCCTAACTGTTGTCATTGGCGGGCCGGATAGGCCTAATGAAGATGGTTGTACTGCCCAAACTACTCTACTTCTTTTTAAACATACCATACCAACCCAGGCCGGCCGTGTGCGTCTGACATGGGGAGTGGGGTAGGCGCAAATTGGTTGGGACACACTTAGCCTTCCCTTCAGCCAGGTTGGATCTGAGGCCCCAAACGCTGAATTATATTATAGCTGCACACAAGCCCATTATGCTATACACTGGTTTAGGCCCACCCCATTTATGCCACACTTGACCATGGAAGAGGGGTACCATAATCTCCAGATTCAGCGGACTCAACGGTGGCATGCATTTCTGCAGCATGGCACAGCCCTGCGTGACACGCAGGAGCACCAGTAGTACACTCTCTACTAGTCCATTACCTTACAATCCTATGTTGCCAGTCACCCATGACGGGGCCTGCCGAGCGCTCCTAACGAGGGCGGGCAGTGCATGTTGGGGCGCCTTGTAAATACAGGGCTCATTTAAAACAAAGGAGCAACTTTTTATGGAGGGTGAGCTACTCCACTAGATCCATTCCTGTATATCAGGATTAGGCACAACACTAAAGCGGTCACCCCTGACTTCCCAGTGGAACCACGAACTTGGAACACTTTACATGTCTTATTGCAGGCAGAAAGTCACGTCGCCTGGTTTCTGCCCTGTAGAGTGCCATACAAGAAGAGTCCACCCGAGATACGTCCGGGCTCGAGCCAGGTGGAATTGACAGATGCCATCTGGTCGGCATGTTGCGCACACGCTGTTGAGGTAGCCTCCAGCAGCTGACTTCGCATAATACACTAAGTATCTACGCAGGGCTCACTATACACCATGCAGATTATATAGATGTGGGCTAAGAGATAATGACAGATGTCACCACTGCTATGCGGGAGGGGCTGATTTCCTCCACTTGGCATGGGAATGTGGCTGTATCCGGGAGTACTGACATGACATGGAGAAAGCATTGAGAGAAATGACAGACCCAGTGCTCACGGTCAACCCCACAAACCTCCCCCACATGCCCTACTGGGATACACAAAACAAATTGAGTTCTGCTACGGGAGTTCATGGGACTGGCGTTACTGCTAGCGAAGTGGAGAAATGCATGTAGATGGGGAAGAGGGCAAGCACCTAAATTTAAGGAATGGCTGACTGATCTTGTCTACCGTAATGATCAAACGACACTGTTTACGGACACCCTGCCTCGGAACTCTAGGCCCGGGGATATCTGGGAATCCCTGTGCGCCTATCTGCTGTCACATCCTGATGACCATTGTCCTGATCGACCAGTCAGCCACTGAGCTACGAGCACTCCTCCAAGGAACCTCCCACAAACGACTGGCGCGGTGGGGTGGGTTGTGCCCAGAGATGATGCAGAGGCCAGGTAAGCAGAAATCTAATGCGAGTCTCTGCTTGTCTGCTACTTGTATGATCAAATAAATGATGGACATTGAGCTTGTAGAGCGCATAGTGAGCGATATGTTGCGCAACAGGGGTAGCACTGTATTTGAGTTTGTGAACTTTCCTTGTGGCCAATTTATGTATATAGTGTCCAGGCTGTTACAGTTGCCCTCTCAATGAAGGGCCTTAACTCGATGTACCTAATTTTGCTTTGTTTTCTTCTTCTTTAAAAATCAATAAATATTGGAGAAAAAAAAAAAAAAGGTTATTGCTCCTCCATCTTAAGGAACCAAGTACAACAGAGAACTTAGATTAATGAAATCCCCAGTGGTCTTGCCAAGGGTGGTGTTAAGGTTTGGTAGAGGGGGCACGGAAAGAGTGTTGTATACTTGTAGTACAGTTCATCTGGCTGTGATTGTGGAGCTCCCAGGGATAAGCTATTCCAAAGGTATAGATGGGAGACTCCACTTTCCAGGAGTGTGGACTGGGTTTGTCCAGGGGTGGGGTAACTTGGTGTTGAGTGATTTTCTTACCTCAGGCCACAGACACAAGGGTTAGCAGCAGTTCTGTGTCTACTAACCGTGATCTGTCTGCCTGTTTGGAGTACAGAGGAAGAAAAATGTGTGAAAATTAAGAGCGACAAAATATTTCCTACGTTCTTCCTTTTACACAATGTGCTTCTTCCTCAGGACCAGGGTCTCCAGCTTCCTTAGGGCCTCGCTCATGGTCTCGCTCCTGGTGGCCCATGTGCTGCGTTTAGTGAGGAGGTGGGGGCGGTAGTGAAGATCAGTACTCTGTGGGTTGGCCCAGAAGCAGATGTGTGGAGAGAGCTAGGGTGGGAGACAGTGCATTAGCTGCGCTAGGGGCCCTATGGTGCGGCCACCGCCACCAGGCCCAGAGAGCTGGGCGTGGCTTAAGATCATGGTCTCGCTGCTGGTGGCCCATGTGCTGCTTTTAGTGAGGAGGTGGGGGCGGTAGTGAAGATCAGTACTCTCTGGGTTGGCCCAGAAGGAGATGTGTGGAGAGAGCTAGGGTGGGAGACGGTGCATTAGCTGCGCGAGGGGCCCTATCGTGTGGCACCGCCACCGGCCCCAGAGAGCTGGGTGTGGCTTAAGATCACGGTGTCGCTTCTTGCTGCTGCTTCGCTCCCTATCACCTTTAAGGTGGCCACTTCCAGAAGAAAGGGGGAAGCGGCTCTCACCAGCAGCTGGGCACTGACTGTGTCCTGTCTTTAAACCCCCCATACACGGTTTCCACAGTGCTGTGCATCCAGCACGGCTAAGCCAGCACTGTGCGCTACACTGTGGTCGTGCACATAGTTGGAAGTGGGCTGCGTATTTACAGATCCCCTCAAAATAATGGAGCTCGTTTGACACAGTCTCTTGGTCAGGGATAAACATAAATCACAGAGAACCAGAAATCATGCAAGCAACACCATGTAGCACCCAACATCCAATGCAATGCACATCTGCCACTGGCTGCGGATGCAAACTGTCACGTGCACCCTAGATGTGACCTATGTTTGGGATCCAGATGCAGCACAATTGCAGCCAGCTTTTGTTCCTGTACAGCGGATATCCTGAATTGATGTATTTGAAGGTGTTCTTAATAGTGATGATAAAGGAAAAAAGAAGCGAAGTGAAATATGGTAATTGCCTTGGATGACACAATTTGGTCAAGTTTCACCCCAGGGTCCTGCTTGCACAGTTCGGTCACTGGGTGGGTATTTCGTCATCCTGTTTTACATCAAAGATTAAGGCTTTGCTTTTAATTCTCTGAGGAGCTACAAAACTACATTGTATTTTATTGCATTTTTCTAGTGCTTACTACTCTGGAAGAGTTGATGAAGCACTTGGCCAAACGCTGGCGAGCCCCCGTCAGAAGACCCCAACAGAAGCCCTGAAGGCCCCTCCCTCGTGTCTGCCGTGGGCTCCTCCTTCATCCGTGTGTAGCGTGAAGAGCCCCCTTCACAGCCAATCTTGACTTTGACCAGCAGAAAATAAGAAGACAGAAGTGCCCTCTGCATCGCGAGGGTGCTTAATGAGCTCTATGATTAAGAAGTAATTCTGCAGGATGGACGGCTGTGCGCCGCTCTCAGGGCCTGTCACGGAGCTAGGGACGGTTCACAGGCTTTATGTACCATAAATGTGCGATGAATTGTGTAATTACCACTGCGGAAACCAAAAGCAAACAGAAACACGATCATAAATACGCCGGAGTTTTTGGCATTGACAGTGCGGGGCTAATTACTTAGAATATAGAGCACTACAACCTGCCTAATAGATGACTGGCACTGCGAGGTCTGCCAGGAGCGAACCCTGTCCACCGAGAGGGCGGGGTTCAGGGTCATAAGGGGGCGGCACTTCAATATCATTCGCCATCACTGGAAGAAAGGATGTGACTGCTCTTAAATAACAAATGCAAATGGGAGAGATGCTGAATAAATCAAACATTCACCCTCAGTAACAGATCTGGGTTAAATCCATTGTTTTATTGCGTGCCACGCCACCCCAGTTTGGACCCAACGGTATGCAAATCAGTCTTCACCCCGCTCCTCTTTGGGAACAGTCCAGCCTCAACTGCCAGGGCAGGTCCTCCCTGGACCGGAAACAAGCATGCTAGGACCATAGGGAGCCGGGTCAAGACTGATTTGCATGAGGCTGGGTCCAAACTAGGGTGGCATGGTGTGTGAAAGAATGATGGATTTAACCCAGATCAGCAACTGGGGGGACTGCTTGAAAGTTTCATCACTCACTCCATCATTCTTTGTGTGTTGCTATGATTGCCCTAAGTGGTCAGGGTATGCCCAGGCGTGGGTACCTTTGCTTGCTGTGCCACTGTATTAAAGCTAGCCTGGCTGATGAGGTAATAACCCAAAACCAGTCTCAGGATGCTTGATTCTGGTCCAGGGAGGACCTGGCCTGGCAGATCGAGCTGGACTGTTTCTATGAGGAACAGGGTTGAGACTGATTTGCATATGGCTGGGTCCAAAATGGGGTGGCATGGTGAGCAAAAGAACAATGGATTAAACTCAGATCTGTGACGGGGGATGTGCTTGAAAAGTTTCAGCACTCCGTCCATCATCTCTTTGGGTGTTGCTATGCTCTTAAATAACATACACCGCCATGGCGATGGTAGCGGCTAAACGAAGCCCACAGCTCTGCTTAAATATCATATGCTGTCACTCACACGGCACTCGCTAAGTGGCAGGCTGTAACCGTGGTTGAATATCATACGTAATCATATGGGGTGAAAAATCACTAAACGTAAGCCAGTACCTCGTTCAAAGATCATACATCACTCGACAGTACTCGCGAAATGGCAGTCTAACTGTACTTAATGTCACTCACAGTGGCGGTACTAGTTACACGTAACCTGTTCTTGTCCTCAAGTAATGTTAACCTGTATCCGTTTTAAACAGCTTACATCTTCACAGTCAAAACTATGGTGACGCCAGAAAAACAGTGACTATTAAAACATTGTACGGTATTGTATGGTGAAAGAAAAAAACGCAAAACTAAACGGTCTTGCATTTAAGGCAAACCTTTCTGCAAAAATCAGATGGCATGCACGGGTGCAGAAGGTAATCTCCCTCCCCCCCCCCCAATAGAAGGATCACCTGCCATGGAGACAAATTCTGCACTGTAGGTGTAAAACTTCAGGACAAAGGGTCAAAATTCCGGCAAAAAATCAGGACAAAGGGTCAGTTTGAATGGACACATTAGTGGAATTCACACAATATTATGCTAAGTAAGTAAATAGACTCCTAAGATTTGAAAATTTAAAAACTAGCAAACATGCACACTAGTCATAATTATCTGAGGTCACCTAAGAGGTCATCCCCCGTGGGGGCGGGGGGGAGAAATTAACCCGATCTGATTAATTAACAATGAAGGAAAACATATCCATGAGGTGTAGAAAGTTGGAACTTTGATGAAAGAGTGCTTGAGGGTTTGATTCACCACTCCAAACTAGAGCTCACTCACAGCCAAAGGACAAATCAGGACTCTGACAATATTTGGCATATTTAACTTGTGCTAATTAATCAAATCTGGTCCATTTATCTCACCCCACAGAGAATGAAATTCCACAGGCCCTCCAGATTTTGCAAATGCAATTTGTCCTGAGGATGGTCTCACTTACTTAACACTATAGAGACCGAAACATCAGCACAGTTCTACTACTCTTCTGTAATCTACTTACCATTAGAATTAATTCTACAGCTCGCGGATATGTTCATTTTATTTGTTTTTTCAGAGTGGAATCGACATACATTTGTCTCACACAAATTCACTGTAATGTGAAGCTTTGATTTTTACACTCTCACTCACTCATAATTTTCCACTTTCTGGATCCCTGATTTATCACCCCCTGGGGTGCGTTGGAAAGTGGTGTACCTACTTACCCAACTTATTGGCTCCTCATATTCTGAGAACTGCAAATTTCATTTTACTTGGGGATATTCATCTCCACCTTGATAATGTGCAAAATAATTTGAACACATCCTTCATTGAGGATTTGAGTGCACTTAATAAGGCACTCCTCAAATCTGCACCCACTCATGTGGCGGGGCATCTCTTGGACCCAATTTTTTCCAACATAAAGGATCTGATAATAGGCCTTCCTCTCCCACTCTGCTGGTCTGATCACCTTGCTCTGCCTTTCAAGCTTAAAGTTTACCCTCATCATTCTACACACACGGTCTAACTCCAAAGTGAATATTAGTAACTGGTCCAAACTTAACATCTCAGCACTCAATGAACAGTTGTTTAGAGCTCAGCCTACTGGACAACATCAGGTCGATCTGGACCAGGCTATGAACCATCACTAGCTCAACAAGGCTATTGATGTCACCTTGCTAATTACTGCCGAACGCGCTGCCAGAATTCACCCTCATGCTTCCTGGTTTACTGATGCACCTAAATTAGAAAACGCTGCAAAGCGTTAGAAAGACTCTGGAGGAAATCATATACAGGCAAGGCCAAGATTAAATATAGGGAGTCTTTCAAAGTCTACCACGCCTTTTTAAGTCTGCTCATGCTACATTTTACACCGAAAAAATGACTAACGCCCATAATTGCCCGCAGACACATTTTAAGGTGGTGAAAGAACTAGCAGATGCTAGTAATGTTTCCCGTTTTAGCCAGTGTGATGAGCTAGCTTCTTTCTTCACTCCAAAGGTTGAAAACACTCACAGTTGGCTAGAGACTCTTTGAAAATAGATTCCGACTTTGTCATGAACGTGCTGAATTACCTGTCATAGCAGACAAGATGCGGCATTAAATGAAGGAACTGGCCTCTTCTCGATTTCACATCCTTCTTAGCTGTCCTGAAATCCATTAAATCTGGATCCATGCTGGATCTTTTACCCCCCCAAATTATTTATACATCATAAGGCAACATAGGTGAAAGCAAAAAAACTATTTATTCATATAAATATACATATATTCATTTATTTACATATACAGGGAGTGCAGAATTATTAGGCAAATGTGTATTTTGACCACATCATCCTCTTTATGCATGTTGTCTTACTCCAAGCTGTATAGGCTCGAAAGCCTACTACCAATTAAGCATATTAGGTGATGTGCATCTCTGTAATGAGAAGGAGTGTGGTCTAATGACATCAACACCCTATATCAGGTGTGCATAATTATTAGGCAACTTCCTTTCCTTTGGCAAAATGGGTCAAAAGAAGGACTTGACAGGCTCAGAAAAGTAAAAAATAGTGAGATATCTTGCAGAGGGATGCAGCACTCTTAAAATTGCAAAGCTTCTGAAGCGTGATCATCGAACAATCAAGCGTTTCATTCAAAATAGTCAACAGGGTCGCAAGAAGCGTGTGGAAAAACCAAGGCGCAAAATAACTGCCCATGAACTGAGAAAAGTCAAGCGTGCAGCTGCCACGATGCCACTTGCCACCAGTTTGGCCATATTTCAGAGCTGCAACATCACTGGAGTGCCCAAAAGCACAAGGTGTGCAATACTCAGAGACATGGCCAAGGTAAGAAAGGCTGAAAGACGACCACCACTGAACAAGACACACAAGCTGAAACGTCAAGACTGGGCCAATAAATATCTCAAGACTGATTTTTCTAAGGTTTTATGGACTGATGAAATGAGAGTGAGTCTTGATGGGCCAGATGGATGGGCCCGTGGCTGGATTGGTAAAGGGCAGAGAGCTCCAGTCCGACTCAGACGCCAGCAAGGTGGAGGTGGAGTACTGGTTTGGGCTGGTATCATCAAAGATGAGCTTGTGGGGCCTTTTCGGGTTGAGGATGGAGTCAAGCTCAACTCCCAGTCTTACTGCCAGTTCCTGGAAGACACCTTCTTCAAGCAGTGGTACAGGAAGAAGTCTGCATCCTTCAAGAAAAACATGATTTTCATGCAGGACAATGCTCCATCACACGCGTCCAAGTACTCCACAGCGTGGCTGGCAAGAAAGGGTATAAAAGAAGGAAATCTAATGACATGGCCTCCTTGTTCACCTGATCTGAACCCCATTGAGAACCTGTGGTCCATCATCAAATGTGAGATTTACAAGGAGGGAAAATATTACACCTCTCTGAACAGTGTCTGGGAGGCTGTGGTTGCTGCTGCACGCAATGTTGATGGTGAACAGATCAAAACACTGACAGAATCCATGGATGGCAGGCTTTTGAGTGTCCTTGCAAAGAAAGGTGGCTATATTGGTCACTGATTTGTTTTTGTTTTGTTTTTGAATGTCAGAAATGTATATTTGTGAATGTTGAGATGTTATATTGGTTTCACTGGTAATGATAAATAATTGAAATGGGTATATATTTTTTTTTGTTAAGTTGCCTAATAATTATGCACAGTGATAGTCACCTGCACACACAGATATCCCCCTAACATAGCTAAAACTAAAAACAAACTAAAAACTACTTCCAAAAATATTCAGTTTTGATATTAATTAGTTTTTTGGGTTCATTGAGAACATGGTTGTTGTTCAATAATAAAATTAATCCTCAAAAATACAACTTGCCTAATAATTCTGCACTCCCTGTACATAAATATCAATTTAATATATTCATCCTATATGGACAGCCCATCTACTAAAACAACACACGGAAGGACAGATAGTGTGAGGAAAAAGTGCTTGTGATCGATAAAAAGAATAATAATACATATTCCAGTGAATCAAAAACCTATATAAAAAAAACATTGTATGTAATGATTATCTTCTACCCAGCCAGGTCGGGTTTTTGGGTTACCCTCTGTGGTTCATAAGGATCTTTTACCCCCTGCAAGCTCTGGTTATTGGAGAGGCCTTGTCTAACTATGTTATTGTGTTACAGACTGTATGTTTCAGGTCTTTTTGGCTGATGCAAAATCTAAGCCACAAGCCCTGACTTGGAGTTCAAGGCTCCATCTTGAGCCCACTGCTATTTAACATCTATGTCCGCCCTTTGGCAGACACAGAGAGTTGCAGGCCCACCCTCTTCTCATACGCTGATGACCCCTCGTCCTCTTCTCATACACCAATGACACACAGATAAATTATTCCCCTGTCATCGGATCAGAACACGGACCCATTGACCTTGAACCTGTGTTTGAGTACTATCTCTGGATGGATGAATAAAAACTCTCTCAAGCTCAATGGGGATAAAACAGAGGTCATGGATCTGGGCAAGAAGGCCTTTCTCTGGGGCCCTAGACATTGCCCAGAATTTCTAGGGACCCTGCACACCGCGCCCCCAAAGGTGAAAAACCTGGGCTTTCTTGTTGATGATAAGCGGTCTATGAACCGGCAGGTGACTAAAGTCCCTGCCACCTGCTTTACCGTTCTTAGATGGCTAAAAAAGATCATCTGGTTAATTACTCCTGCAGCCCAGAGAACCGTACTCTAAGCTCTGATTATATCTAGACTGGATTACTAAAAACATGCTCTACTTAGGTGCTAATAAGTCAACGGTTCACTGTTTACAGATAATCCAAAACGCTGCCGCCAGGAAGCTCTTTCGTTTACTCAGATCGGCCTCAGTATCTCATCTGTTACAGGAACTACACTGGCTCAGGATCATGAAGCAAACTGCGTCCAAGGCACTTAACTACATGTCCAAGCCCACACAGGGCAGAGGAAAATGTTACTTTCAGAAATTGGTGAGACCCTATCGGCCCATACGCTCTTAAAAGATCCTCAAACTAAACTGCTTGAAGCTCCGAGATTTCGTCTAACTCATATGAAAGGAAGTCCTTTTTTGTACCTAGGACCCAACTTCCGGAAGCTCTAAGGAACTGTAATTCATTACTGACATTTCGCAAAAGCCTGAAGACCTGGTTATTCTAAATAACTATCTACCTGCACCCAGCATGCACCGGGAAACACTTCTGGGGAGCTGTGCGCATTAGGACACTAAAAATAACAACAACAAACTACACACTGGACGTGTGTGTCTAACTGCTTTTCTCTGTTCCCTGTTATTGCATGTTACCTTCTAATATACATAAAGTAAATAAAATAGTGTTATTTTTCTTTGCCTGTTTTCCATTTATTTTTTCATAAATTGTGTTATCCGTGATTGGTTTTGTTTATCCAATGTAACTGTTTTGTGTATTTCCTTTAGTACGTTGAAACACATGATTGCATTTCATTCTAATGGTTTGATTCAATCTGACATGTGTCATAGATGCCTAAATATCTGCACTAAGTATACTCTGGTTTGTGAATCACCTCCTTGTTGGCCACTGACTTCAGTTGATTCTGTTATCCAAGCTTGCAAGAGGCTATGGGTTGGCCTTCCTTTCTAGCATGTGCTATTGAGAGATCCACACCTTCTCTGAGAAAAACTTCATGTTCATGCCTACTGCTTGGCAATAATGTTTGCTTTTCAGAAACAAACCCCCAAACATCCTGATGCGAAGGGACTTTTCCTCACATGGGGGCCACTGCTTGTTATTCCTGCCTAGGACGGCAATTACAGTCCTGGGATTCACAATTATATATTGAGAGGACAATTCCAAGCAGGGCAGACTCACCAATTCATTTACAGACAGCAACTGTGATGTTTTACTGCTTTATAGGAGATGGTCCTGCTTACCGCCGAGGCACCAGGGCTGAGTTTCTGGATTCTAGGACTTTAGAAGTCAAGCTGCTATGTTCACTGATGCCAATAACAATTATAGTCTAGAAGACACCAGAGGAAAGTATGGCTGAGCTGGAAAACAACATCTGCCATGACTCAAATGTTCAAACCTGCCCCACACTGAAGAAGGCTGCAATGAGAATGAAGCTTTCATGCTTGGGTCATGGCAACTCACCCAGCTCTGAAACCAGCCCTCTGGGCTGCAGACCGTCAGATAATGCCCGCCCGGTAGAATGGTAGACCATGCATCCTTCGCGCAGATTTGATTTTTTATTCTTCTACTCCTAATCCCCCAAATACCTGATGGTCACAAGATATTTCAGCCCCAACTGACATCCCTTCACGGGCATCAGTCAACCTACCGTAGTCTTGAGCATCTGACTGTGCTGGTACTTCTGTCATACATTGGACAAGGTCACGATCTTACTTTCATGCTCATTCAGCCTTGTCATCCCTTTGCTGTAGATCTTTCATGGCCTGATCAAGTTTTAGATCTGGTGGTGCCCAGTACGACAATCATCTTGACCTCCTCCTTGGATTCTCTCACCACCACCAGGCAAAAGTGTCTCTCATCTCTCCCTCTCTCAAAAACATCTCATTTTTTTGAAAAACACTGGTAAAGGCTGGCTTTACTAATAAGGATGTATACCCACCCAAACGAACCCATTTTAGCAACATTAGGAATAGATAACAAAAGACTGGGGGGAAAAACATAACGTCCCAACCTATTTTATGCAGCTTGCCTGCAGCTCTTTGATGATTGTAACAGTCACTGTTCTATATGAGGGATATCTTATGAACTGAAGTAACAAAAGAATCTGTGTGACAAGAGCAGTAATCCAATCAGTTGCCCACATAAAATACAGATCTGCACGGTACACGTTCTTTGCAGCAGGCATATTCACCCTCTGCACTACTTTATAGAGAGTCAGACTTGCCACTAGACAAAGCTTCAATCTCTCTCCAGCAGCAGCGTTGATCATAAAAGTTACCTTAACATTTTTATTGCTATCTGAAAGCTGGAAGCACAAGGAACTCTGCAGCAGGTATTTTTAAACTAAGTTATTGCTGTGGTCAGCGCCCAGTGCGGCTGCACCAGTCGCGCTGCCCTAAAGCTGGCCCTGCGGTGACGGTAGCCTTGCTTGGCTCCCCCACCATAGCAGTGTTCAGTGTGGTAGTGTAAGAGGTGGCTGTTCTCTGCCCAGAGGCCCACAACCCTTCACTTGTGGCATCTCCAATGGTACCAATACTTGTCTTTCACTGGACCCTTTCGCGCACTCCTATCAAGCACAACCCTGGGACGGTGCGCGTCCGGCCCTCAAATGCTGCTCCTCCGTGTGAGCTGGAGTTTGTGCGTCTCTCTCTTTAACGAGGACGCTGCAGGAGCCGCTGTTCAAGATCACAGGCTCAGGGACAAGCTTGCCCTTTCAAAGGGAGACGAAACCAACATCACTGCTTTAATTACTGTCACCCACTGAAGGGAAAACTTGCACCAAGTCAGATGTAGGAGAAATGGGACCGTTTGTGGCCACTTAAAAATGACAATTACATAAGCTTGCAGTTAATTGGGCTTTGGTGCAGAAGTGGGAGCGCTGGTGCTCCGTGAGGATAACAAACAGCCTGTCCGGGTCTTGTCCTGAGAGGGAAGAGGTGGGTGTAGGAATTGAAAAAATGCCTGTCGAGTCAAACAGTGAATTATTAATGCTGAAGACTCCTGGAGCCTTGACAAGCAGTCACATAGCAGGTATTCATACTTTTTATATCACCAGAAAACTTTAATCAGCAGTGAGCTGACCGGCCTGGCCGCTGTCCTGTTTGAGATATGCGCTTACGACACACTGCCGCCCTTTGGTAGGATGTACCTGGTTACAAGCTGAAGAACAGCGACACATGGAGCACGATAACGTTCACAAATAGCAATTTGCTACACTTGAGGCGACAAAAGGCATTTCGGTGTATGGATTGCACCAGACGTAGGAGTCTGGACGTGATAAAATCCTTGGCTCCTGATATATTTATATAGATCTATCTATCTATCTATATATACCAATATCTATGTAGCTATATCAATATCTATATATATATATATATATATCTTTATCTACATATATACCTACCCACTGGAAAAACAAAGGTTAGAGGGACACTATAGTTAGGTGAAAATGTCAGTTAAAACTTGAAATGTAAAACAAAAAAAACACTGAAATTCATCTGCCCCCCGTTATACTTTACTGAACTAACTAGAACTTGTGCTCCCACCATGTCCACTGATGTCACTGAACATGTCAGAAGTGATGCAATCTGAGGCCATACACTATAGTGGAGGCACAAGTTCTAGTTAGCTTAGTAATCTAGAACTGGTGAATGCCAGTGTTTTTTGTTTAGATAAAATGTTACACTTTAACTAACATTTTCACCTATAACATCAATTTAACCTTTGTTTTTTTTCAGCGAACTTGTACCTTTTTTTTGTTTAAAAACTTGGATGTTATTACCATAACTAACTATACCATCACCGTAACCTTTGTTTTCTTCAGTGAATTCCTAGGGCTTCTTTAATGTAAATTAAGCTCTTTTTACCATACCCAAGCTCCAGAGGCCCTTCAAAGCCCCATCGAGCAAGGCCTCCATAAAATCCCGCCCTTCCATCCCCTAAACAAGCTCAGGGGTCAGGTTATACCCAAAATGCCACTTTATTTCCGATTTCAAAAACCATTTAAGGACCTGGGATCATGTCCCGGAGTCCTGTGATGGCCACTGCAACATTTCTTCTCATGTTGGGATCAGCTATTCAGAAGGCTCTGTCTCAAAAAGCACCTTCAGCCAACCAAAAGCTTCAACACAGTCCAAATATCTATACATTTTGAACTTTAATGAAGTTCCTTCACATACTGAATACAGACAATAAATATTGGTGCACTCAAATGAATGATATAAGCCATTCAGTCAAGTGAATTTACCAATACAGTATCCGAAAATTACAGACGGACATCCGTGTGAGGTCAGTCCTGAAAACCCCCAGCTTGCTCCTCATAGGCTGGTCGAAGCAGAAAGGAAGCAGCACATGACAGCAACGCCAAAACAACAAGGCAGGCATGAAATAAGCAAGAGAAAGTGTGTAAACAGTACATATATAAAAACGAAATAACTCTAATGTAGGGGAGTCAGGAGTTATTAGTGAACTTGTGATGTTTTTTTAATCTTAAGGCAATCTTAGGGAGTAAAATCAAAATCAAAGCTAACAATATGAACAAGTATATTTGTATTGTAAGCGCAACAGACACTGGAGGTATCCTGGCCCTGGTGAAGCTGATAAGAAAGGAAGAGAACACGAACAAGAACCTTCTCAAAAGGAGTTTACATCAGATGCAAAGAAGAATTAATACTCTGAGCGAACAGATCATGCTTCAGTTTTCAGTCAAATGCTGTGTGATCTGAAAGTGGACGGCGAGTCCAGGCTTTAGAAGCTAAAACAGAGACCGGTAAGCCTCCGAATCAAGCTCACTTGGCGTGGAGTGCTAGTTATAACCTGAGATGCAGAAGGATGAGAGCTGGATGGGAGGCATCTGGTTCCTTCAAGCCTGAGCCGCAGGAACCCTGATGCAATATAAGGCTCGATGGACCAGACACAACAACTTAAACCAAGTTCCTTGCTCTGCTGCCACTCAAGGTAGTTTAAACTAAGCATCAAAAACATGTGGAATTCAGGCAGATGAAACGCCAGTCTCATGGCCATGTCCTGAAGCGATAGCAATCTAGAAAGGAACTGTGCTGGAAGGGCAGAATGAGCTTTGAACAGGCACAACCAGCTTAAACCTTGTTATTCTTGAGGAATAACCATTACACTTTTGCTCAAATGCTTCAGTTTATTGAGGCATGCTGATACCGAATAATGTACTTGTGCTTCGAGCAGAAGCTCCTTGTCCCACGGGAACCCAAGACTCCACCAAAGCCCCGGTGTATTGTATCCCACAGGCAGCATTGCACAGGCAGCGAGGCCCAGCAGCTGCGCCCGAGTCTGCCAGTGTTCGGTTTTAGCATGTGTCTGCTCGTCTAAGATTTGATAACTAGGAGGTATGTGTAAAGACTGAAACGGAATCCGGCAAGTAAGTAAACTTGTTTAAATGTATTTGTTGTTAAGAAACCACCCTGAAGACATACAATCTGGAAGCTCCTTCTCCGCAGCTTCCTTCAAACGCCCCGTTTTTTTCCGACCGTTTTTCCGCTCTCGGAACGTTCCGATACCGAAATTAGCAATGAACACAAAATAAATGCGAGAAATGAATGCATGGCGATGAGTTTTAAAACTGGTTAATGCCTCCTTTACAGATCATTGAAACACAAACCGACATCACAGGAAAGGATTCGGTTTCATCTTGGATTGGGAATGTCATGCCGAAATCTCTGAACTGACCACCATCTTGTAAAAACCTAATTCATCAGGATGAACCACGCCAGGATGCCCGGCCGCACGGCGGGGACTGTGTCCTGCAACACGCTGCCTGCCTGCGCGCTGCCACTAAAGGTTTGCAGCCCTGGTAAGATCTTGATGTGTTTGTAACAATACAGCAGTTTAATTGCAAAAAAATAAAAATTAGGTTTATGGAAGGGCACATACAACTGGGATATGTTTGGCAAGCTAAACTGGGCAGGGGCCAAAATACTACAAAGTCCAAATAATATCAAATTACAAAACATAGGGATCTATGACAAAAGATATTAGTTTCCAAAAATACTAAATATGGATTTATCTACATCTATGTGCTAATGAAGAAAGTGTCACTGAGTGTTGAAAGAGGGATATGGAACTCAGAGACCAAATTAGTCAAGATGCTCAGATGCATTTGGAGAAGTGGTTTATAACTTGGGTCACTGTCGCTCTTGTGAATTAAAGATATTAGGGTGAATTACATATTTCTCGCTGATAGCATGGCAATAGATTACTCTTCCAGTTTCAGATTTCCTATCACGCATTTACACCTGCCATGAGCCAGGATAAGATAATTGCAGTATATGAGTGGTCTGCAATCTATTCGATTGACAGACCGTTTCTTTTAACCCCAATATATATATATATATATTTTTAAAGAGAGACTCGCGCAACACAAGCATTAGACGATGGTAGACTAGCCACACGTTGCACACCCCACTAACCCAACACCCCCTCCCACGGTCTGAGCAGGCCTGTGAGACTAGCCCAGTGGAGGTCTCCCTCTGGTTCCGACTGGGTTGTGCTGTATTTGCGCTACATAAACGGCTGCCCAGAGATACATTTCGCCCAGACAGGAAAAAAGCAGAACACGGATGGAGCACGTGATTCGTTGGAAACACCCAACATGGCGCCCACAGCCTCACGAGCTGAAGTCTTTTTGTGAACGCTCCAAGGATATTTATTACCCTGATTCTGACCTATCCCTATAGAAGCAACTGCCATGAAATGTGCTTTACTTCACTCTAAATGTCTGAAAGAAGTTTTTCCTTTATGTGTTCAAAAGGAGTTCATGTAGCTTAGCCCAGGGCTGGGTTGGGTACGTGGCCCTTCATAATATGGTCCCTAAGGCCTAACCGAGCTCCTCATTTCCTAATCCCAGTCGCTGAAACAAACTTACTGGCTTCAATTAACAAGCCATGTGAGTGACGTACAAAACAATTCACTGATCTGATAGCCAATGTCTTCCAGAAAAGGTCCACCAACAAAGGCCCATTTGGAGAGCTCATGTTTACAATTAGCCGAGCCCTGGAAGGCACTGCCCATTTTAGGCCTGAAATACTCTGCTAACTGCACCATGCCGTGGTCTCATTATACCTGCCCATGATGAATCATCTTCAAAATCAGCGTAAGTGCGAGGTATGCTGCCACAGAGCACTGTACGAATGAAAACACCAGCACAATCCAGGCAGCAGCAGTGCAAGCTTCCCTCTCAGACAGTAACAGAACAAGTGCCATCCTACGTGAGCGACAAGGACCTGACTGCTTTCATGCTATCCTCATATATTCTAGGTATGGCTGGACTGTCACAGTGGCTAGCTCTTAACAGTTCCATTATCAGATGGGCAAAGTGGCCCACCTCCTTTGTCTTTCAGTGTAGCTGAGGATGCTCAATTGTGGGGTGACTTCTCTTACGTCTTCCTACCAAGCTTGGGACCAGTCTGCGTCCTGGCAGGGTGAGTGGCCGAAAGGCAAACAACCCCTGCACCATGAACTTTATCCCTCTCCCAGTATCAATGCTCTGAATTCAGACCCCTGTTGAGACCGAGATGGGAAAGGTGATTCTAGTCTTCTAACCATCAACCCCCTACACTAGCTTCTACAGCGCACGCATGCAGATTTGTCTAATTACAACAGGCTCCCCCACAGTGTCTGTAAGCAAGGGGAAGAGAAGGGCTGGACATGATAGGCTGCCCGCTAAGCAAATCACGAAGTAGTAAATACAACAGAGCGCCAATGTCTCTAGGTTTCTGCCTTTCATTTGGTGCTGAAGCAGAGGAGAGAAAAGCCTACCCACCTCTTCCCCAACAGGTACCTATGATTCCCTGCAGGGGTCCTAGAAAGCGGTCTGATGCCACAAAACCACAGAACCCAACTAATCTTGTGGGTGTGGCTTCAGATGGCAAAGGATGTGAGACACCTACCCAGAGTTTGATGGTGACAAATGGAAATGTGGGCTCCCACGGGGGTGTTGCTCTTCCACTGTCCTGCAAATAGTGAGCCATCCTAGCAAATGCTAAGAACAGCAGAGCTTACAACAAAGCTCCAGTTAACTTCAGCCAGCCCCCTGGACACAGGATAAAATGCATAAAATAGGAATCGCGCACCATGTTCAAATCAGTACCAACTAAACAATGGATGTATTTTTTAGCTAAGGCAAAAACTGTAAATCATAATGTTAGGTATGGCTTCAGATCACGCTGCTGCACAGAGACTACCATCTTACACATCACAGATGATCCCCTCATGACTACAGAATAAGATTACCCGCCTCCTCTAATTGCTGGACCTCTCCATCTGCTTCCAACACAGTTGACCATCCCACCCTCATACACATTAACCAGTAGCGAATGTGAATCACTGGCTATGTCCTTCAAGAGTTCTCCTCATACCTCTCCAACCAAAACCCCGTTTGTTCACATGGGCACCTCCAGCTCACACAAGAACCCTATCACATGTGGAGTCCCCGAGAGTTCTATACAATATTCTGTCACCTTCAACCTTTACATGGAGCCGCTTGATGCCCTACATACAGATAACAGCGTCACGACTCACCAATATGCTGATGGTACACAACTCTACTTAAGTCTCTTCTGCTTCAGACATCCAGCGCCTCAAACACTGCTTGCACATCATCGAGACCTGGATGTCCAGTGGCTACCTGAAGATCTGCCCAACCAAGACAGCATTCCTGCTATTTGCCAAGAAAAATAAACAAGATGTAGTTCAAATCTTGCTTAATGAGATGAGCCTTGACAGCTTTGAACACAAACTCTCACTGAACGCTAAATCACTTGGATTCACCCTGGACCTCAAGGAACCCATTGCCAAAAAAGAACGACCTGGTACTAGCTCTCTCTTTTAAAGAAAGACAAACCATTTGTAATAGACAGCTACTTCAGACCTTTTGTTCAAGCAATTGTACTCTCTCATCTGGATGGTGGTAATACCCTACTACATGGCCTCCCAGCCTCCACAATGGCCCCCCTTAGGAGCACCCACGTTTCATCCACAGCCTGAAGAAATATGATCACATCACCACCACCCTGATGATGGAACTCCACTGGCTCCTCTTGTCAACCTGCACCATCTTCCAAACCAGCTGTATCAATTACAAAGATATCCCAACCAGCACTTCAGTTGATCTTGCATACAAGCTCACCACTTCTGGTAGTTCTCTGCACATGGGTAACCAGGGCACCATCAGACTGCAGATTAAAAAGCATAACAAAAATACAAGGCAGCAGGCCTCTTCCATCTGTGCACCTAGGATCTCGAACAACCTAGTGTTCACCAAGACTGCCCCAGCGCTGCTCCAATTGAGAAAAGAATTGAAGACTCACCTCTTTAAAGAACACATGCATCACCTCTGCCTAACTCAGCTCCCACTCATATCACTCAGTGAATTTAAGCTTGCTTTTGACCATTTGCAGTGCTCTGCTGCCTTTTTGCAACGTCCAAGCTACAGAAATACTCTATAGATACATACACACACACAGTGGAAACGAAACAAGAAAGTTTTGATTTAATTGGCATTTGGTCACTAGGGGAAGCACTGCAGCGGCCAAACCAAAGCAAGAGAATGGAGGGTGATGGTTTTCCCATCCACCTACCTTCTCACTCCTCTCTCGGGTCTGCAGACCAAAGAGTGGTTGAAGAATGCTTTCCTGCACCAACGCTGACGGGGGATGTCATGCTCTCAGACCATGCCTTCAGCTGGGCATGGGGAAGGAGCAGCATAGGGTGATGTGGGAGGTTGGTACAATGTTGGGTATTTTTTCTTTTTGACACTGTATTGGTGCTTTCGAGGGTAGCAGGGCTCTGAGTGATGGGTTATTAAATACTGGGGTGGGGGAGGCAAGGTGTTATTAGGGTAGTGCAGGACACTGACTAGGGCGGTGGGGGTTACAAGATAGGAGGTTAATGCTGTTATTAAAGCACAGTATGTGAGGGGCTGATGGAGGTGAGTCATGGCTTCCCCTTTACTCATATTCACATCAGCAGCTAATCCACAGTGACAAGTGTTCAGGGGAAGAAAACTGGGTGAAGCAAAGATGAAAATGGTAAATGTGCAGCTTTCAATAATGGGTCTGGCTTCAAGCTCGAGACTGCAAGCAGCATCACTGGATGTCAAATGGAACCCACTGGTGGAAAACAACCCTAATATTGGCAGCTACCCGCTTATACCTGTGCACGGTGTTACTTCTCTTGAGCTTCAGTTTTTAATACCTCTGAAAAAGGTCACCCCTAGTAAGGAACCATCACAGCCAAAAATAAAAACATGGGAACTATTTTTACCCACCATAGAAACAAATCTTGAAATGGTATGTGAACGTCAGGATTGGCGGATAAACGTGCACTGGGATACATACACTATTGTCAGAAAAGTTGCAGTTTTGCTGTATTGAATAGAGATTCCTGGCCTGAAAGAACAAAACCGAAGATTGGTGTAAATCTGCGGTAATACTGGGAACTCACTTGCAGGACACCTTGGTTCGGTCTACCACCATGAGCCACTGCTGCTGATTGGTGGAAACCTCGATGTAGTAGCTGTAGCTTCGGTCATCACAGTCCCACAACAACAACCTGTAGAGAGGAGAGAAAATCAAAAAGAAGCCAGTGTGTAAGGGACCCCTCAAGAATCAGCCACTTGTAATCTGCGCCCACATCAGATGCTGCTGAAACTCTCCCACACGCGGCTGCCGAGCTCAGACATGCAACCTTCCAAGAACTGCCCAACACCTTCTCTCTTATTACCAAGACCCAAGAAACTTGTTGTTGCAGAGGAAGTGTTTATTGAAAGATGTCATCATCTGCAACATGCATTTCAGAACTAATGAGTTTCTTCCAAGACGTCTGTCGCCTGGACAAGCTGAGGCTGGTCCTCAGACCTCATGATGAGACCGAGGATGCAGTTTCAAGCCGCCCTTCTTGATGAACAGAAACCTCCTCCACGAGGTCACTGGTGTGTATTTTAAAGATGACATCCTCCTCTCTGTAGACATCTGACAGTATCGGAGGCTGCCATGTCCCCCATGCTTATCTTTACACAGGCATCATTCCCACTGCCAGGCATGGCATTCTCTCATCAGATTCAGAATCCCACCTGCCCTGGGTTCCATGGAAGAAGCCGCCTTGAAATCTACTTAGCAAAAAGGTGCATCGTGTTTTAACCTAAGGGAGGGGGTTGTTTATGGCCACAACATCTCTGCATTTTTACTAATTTTAGAGAGAACAAACCCAGAGATTCACACTAAAATGAAGAAAGTTACGTATATTGATGAATTAGAGGTCAAGCCTGGAAATATGAAGATACTGTGGCTACTGTACTACCAGTGGGGAAAGGTGATGCTCTCATTGGGACATGAATACTTGGATAACCACTTGTATGACTTGCTGATTCCATTCCATGTATGAGTCGAGGCATCCCTGTGCTGTCCTCCGTCCGTGTATGACGCTTATGAGAGGAGCACAGCGAACGGAGTCCACTGTTCCCGGGGGCCCCAACGTGATCAGCGATGAGGAGTTTAATGTAGAAAGTGAGAGAAACAGGCATAAGCATGCAAACTCTTGCTATTGGTGATCGAGCAACTAGGAGGAGAGTATGCATTTCATTTCATAGCTGCAAATCATGGACAGTATTTAAGACACCGTTTCATAACTGTCATGGATGCTTCGTATATTCTGTTGACATTAGAGCCTTGACAAAGCGGTACTGATGCTGCGAAACAGGGGTCATCTGTTGCTGTGGAGATTACAACTGAGAGGATTTCAGTAATCCAGAGGGGCCCCTATGTCATATGTGGCAGCTTCTCTGGGAATGGGTGCACCTAAGCCAGGAATCAAGTAGGTCATAGATTTTTGGCATCTTCTTAACTTGGCGCATTTAGGGAAACATATAAACACCCTTCCTGCAAACAGCACTGGTTTTTCCATATTCCATGATGATAGAAGATTTTAATATTTGTTTAAATATGAATCCAAGGGAAAGGTATATTCTCACCCGACAGAATGACAGTCTACAGCGTAACACTTGTGAGATAAACTCCAGTGGGCTCGATGGGTATTCCCAAATGCCTGGTATATGTAAACAAGATGTTTGTAGGTTTCCCTGAGTGCAGAAGTACATTGCCTGAACTCCGTAAAACAAATGTGTACAGTAGGTCACATTAGCATGGTTGCCTTTGGGCCTTATGGTTCTTTCCATATAGACAGCCACATAAGGGATATCATTGGGGAAAGAATCAATGCAGAATGTGCAACTACCCAGAGCAGAAATATTAACACAGATCTTCAGAAATGTGTAAAGGGAAAGAATGGGGGTTCTTATGGCAGGGACTGCTAACACGTGGTCATGCTGATGGTGAGACCAATGGATTTCCTTTGAAGACCACTTTCAGCCATGGTTGACACCTGTATATACCCGTGAGGAAAGGACGACCCTGAATGAGGATCTGTAAACAGGGGTGTGGTTTTCCTATTGCGCGACGGCCAGGACATAGCGCTTGGAGTCAAGGACTTCAAGTTTGATGTTTACTTTGTACTTTTCATAAGGCCCAACCCTCTGCAGCATAAACCAATTGGCTGCCAGTTCACAGTAGCACATTTACCCATATGTGAAACAGCAGACTGAGGTGGAGGTAAGATTTGTATTCAGTGTTCATGCTGTTAGAACTCGCTACCAGAATGCTCTGTGATTAAGTGAAAATGCTCGCAGAAGCCTGAAAGCAAGACAAGATTGACGATTCTTGGATTTGATAATGAAATGTAAACACAAAATAGCAACTAGAAGAAAAATGTTTTGCCAAGCTGTGCAATTTTGAGTAACATTTCTCTGAGGCATCCTTTAGTAAAATGTGTTTGATACATGATACCATTAAAAAATATATATTAATAGTAGAAAATTAGTGTAAAACCAGTTTGGCAAGGTTATAGGAAACAGGGAAATAAACAAGCAGTGGTAAAGACAATTGTTTGGGCGGTGGGTACCAGCTTTTTGCTTTTGTCAATGTGTGTTTTATTTTTACACAGTTTTTGTAAAATGCTATTGTTGTTAGAGCTGCCAGGGCAACACCAATGTGAAAAAAGCATTGGCTATAAGCAAAAATATTTTTGGTCTAAAAATGCACATATTGCTGCAGTAGAGCCTGGAAGTGAAGGAAATGACTGTGTACTGATATGGATACATATACAAAGTTAATAAAAACAAAAGGCCTTGGCTTATGCCAGATGTAATTATGTCCCAAAATATTAAAGAAAGCCACAAAAGTGCACCCATGGTATATGCCTTCGCATTCGTGCAGATTTATGACTTTCATGAATTCACAAATATTTACTGAAGTAGGCATAGAAACTGTACTCCTTTGTGAACTGCATTTGTGCGGGAAGAAATATACGTGTAAGTCTGCTCAGGCAAGAATCTGCCGAGCGTTCGCAAGTTCACTTTCCTTACAAACCCTTTTTCCCCCCAATGCTGCATAAAGTTTTACTTCTGTCCTTGCCAGGAGTACATCTCTATCATGCCACATTGTGGGAAGCAATTACATTTGTAAAAGCCCTTAAACATGCAGGTTTGCAGAGACTCGAGGATATTCTATATCCCTGGAAGTACTACGTCTCGCTACTTCCAGCTTCAATATGTAGAGGTGGTAAAACCAGCCGACTGCTAGAACACAAATCCTGCTATAATACGAGTTCTGGCATCATCAAAGAGGCTATTGTTAGAGCCGTGATTCAGTGTGAATGCTGCCATCATCTGTCACCTTACTGCATAGCCCCAAAGGGACAGTGGATTTTTTGCAGGACAAGTAGATTTATGAGGCATCCCATCTCATGGAAGCAGAAAATTTAGAAAATTCCACACCCTTGTGCAAACATCTCATTAATGGGATTAGAAGAAACAATATGTATCAAAACCACACTAGGCGTGGCTCAGGTTCTCTGGACATATGCGTAGCTACAATAACATGCACAAGGTTAAGTGTAAGAATAGTCAGCACAACAGACAAAAAAAATCCAGGGTGCTGATTACAATTGCTAAATATATACTAACAAAGTCGGAATAATACATCTGTTCGAGCCCCTAGGTGGAAAACCGAAACATTGGGGCAATGCAATCTGAATATAAAATAGGCAGAGAAGGATAACCCAAGTATTCATGAGACTGAGCATCCAGGAGGGTCTTAGTGCACAGCATAGATTCATCTGCTCACACAAGCTTCTGTAAAGTTACACCTCAAGAGCCTGGAGTGAAATAACCCAGTGGACTGGCACATGTCTGATGCCAGGAAGCACAGGCAGAGATCAGGGCACCGAAATATTGGCGCACATGAGTCAATGCGCTAAACTGAAGCCCAGATGTTTTTAAGGCTCCATTGCCTTCCTCACTCGCTCCTCAGGAAGAAGGTTCCTTAATATGTCTTAACTTTGAGCATCTAAATTAAACCGTATGATCAGCAATATCTTCCTTATTCTAAAACTATTCTGGTGGTATGTAAGAGTTACATTTGTATGTATGTGTGCACAACCATATTTTTACAAAGCAGGACAAACAGAGCATTGTGAACATTCTCCGTTTTTAAGAGGGTAGATGCTCTCTGTCCCTCGGAACTCACAAACTTGTCTACTTTTCTGAGATGGAATAATTCTTCTGGTGCTTCTGAGAACGTTTCCTTGGACACCTGAATGGTTTGGTACCACCTAGCCGGGCCGTCTTCCATCAAACACGCCCACACATGTAGGTGTGTGATAATAATAGCTCTTTTAAAATTTGTCAGTTAATGTTGTAGTTTTTTCCTCAGTAAGAGATTTTAAGAAATAGAAGCTGCCACTATCAACAGATATACTGCTATTCAACTGATCAGCCTCGGAGGAAGGAAATTAGGATTGGGATTGTGAAACTCAAAGGTGTGACCGGCAGTCTATGCACATTACAGCAGACAGTGCTGAGCTGGTTGAGCTGTCTTGGGAGTACAACAAACCCAACTCCCCAACACTCAGTTAAAGTTCTACGATGAGTGCTGAGGAGTGAGGAGCTGTCAGATATGGACTGTGATCCATGGCTCTTTCCCAGCCTGCTGCTCCAGGACACGTACCAAGAAGCCCTGCCGAGAGCTGGCAATGGGTCGGCACCGCTTCTGCAGCACGCCGAGCTCTCGCCTCCAATTCTGTAGAATTGATTTGCACTTTGATGCTCCCAAACACTCCGGCAGGCCGGCTCCCACTGATCAGCACGGCTTCACTTTACAGCAGCTAATTGCTCTCCTCGGCCGGACCGCTCAAATATTCAATAGCAAAATGCAATCTGAACCTTCTCCTGCGCAGGAGCGCCTGGAGGCGAAACCAGCGGATTGTGCTGCCCCTTCTTTAAAATAATTGCCATCTCATCAGTCTGCGAACAAAGCTCCTAAATGGTGCCACTCTAATTGGAAGGCTTGCATTATGCATGCCATGACAAAGTGGGTTGCGCTCAATTAGACTGTTATCCCCAGCTTCCTCGCACGGGGGATTATTTCAGTACCAGAGCGCATCGCTTCACCCCTTAAAAATATACAACAAAAATAGGCTTTTATGAAGCACTGCCTGGCTGAGGAGCCTGGATCACCAGAGACCTCCGCTGGACGCAAGGAGGAATTCAAAGCCAGTCTGGGGCTACCAATGAAACGATGCGAAGAGGTGATCTTAAGAAACATTTAAGGGGAGAGAGACAGAGACCGGGAGAGAGACAGAGACAGAGACAGACAGAGACAGAGACAGAGAGAGAGTGTGTAGTTATAGTTAGGACCATGTTGTCACAGAAAAAAGCGTTTTATGACTTGCCTATATCTTTGGCACAGTTTGACGAATCTTCACAACATTTTTTTTTTTTTTAAAGTGGCCTGGTGATTCTTGTTGCGCACGGGAAGTTTCGGGGTGATCTGATGAGCAGGGGCCGAGAAAAGGGGTGGGCTCAAGAAACATTATGTTTTCCATGTGAATTCCCATAGGACCTGTCAACACGTCTACAGCTCAAACCACTGGACGGAATTACACCAAATTTGCCGGTACACAGATTATGCTTTTTGTTATTTGGTGTAAATCCGTTTAGTAGTTTAGGAGATATTTAAGGGCAAATTCATTTTTCTATCTCTGGCCATGATTAATCGCTGCTAAATTCCCAAATTTGCTGGAATACACGTGCAAAAAGAAGTGCTGCAATTGGCTGACCGCAACCTGATTAGAAAGTTGCAACCACCATTTAATTTCACAGGACACGGTCCACGGGGTGAAAATTTTAATTGAAAGTGGCATAAGGGGTCAGCGTAAAGGTACTCTGACCACAGCGGGGGTGATTTAGGTGTGGTTTAGGGGCAAATTATAGGTTTATTATAATTTTGCATCACTGCTCATGATATTCGTGAAAATGTTTACATTTTTGCAATTTATTTGCAGTATATTCATGATTATGGAAAAATGTGAAGAAAAATAACAGACTCATTCATACACTAATTCATTCACTCATACATGCACTCAGAGGGTCATGTGCCCACTCACACACGCCCCTCAGACAATCATGCACCTACTAAGACCCCCTGATAGACTCACACACCCACTTTCAGACCCACTCAGACATTCATGCATCCACTCCAACATCCACTGACAGAGACAGGCCCTGTGGACAACCTGCACTGCACACGGCCAAAGGCCATGCGTGGTGCTGGGCTTGGTGGTTAGAAGGGCTTGGCCCGTGTGCGTCGGAAGTTGGAATAACGTATAGTAATTAAAATTACTATAGATTAAAAAAACATGGAAATTGAATGAAAAAAAACAAAGGTTACAGGGACGTTATAGTGAGGTTCTGAATTTACTCGTAGAAAACCATAGAAATTCAGCAGTTACAGCTAAGAGTTCTTTAAAGTGACTGTAACTCGCGCCCTAAGGTAACTATAACTCGCGCCTTCTCAGGAGATTTTAATATTTCATTAGGCAGGATGTGCTACCAGGGAAAACTTTCTTGAATCGTCAGTATTAACTATTTGTTGCATCACTGCTGAAATAGGACACTGTGCATGGTTTCTATTTGCACATTCTTGTTTTTTTCTCATGATACTTCATATACATCTAAGTGACACACTGATGTAAATGTCAAGTGTATTCTTCATTTTCTGATTAAAGCTCAATTTAAATTGGGGGTCAGACCAACCTAACTGATTCTGGCATACAGCTATACTGGACTTGATGCTAATTCCCTGCAGAGAAAATGTTTTGTTATTGCACATTTTGTCTATTTTTTGTACTAAAACATTTTCGGCAGATATGCAATTAGAGAATTTGCCTGCTGTGCTCCTGTAACGTGAGCATTTTTGCCTTTGTGATATTGCAAATTCGCCTCTAGAGCTGAACGTTAAACCTACTGGATTCACTGGCTCATCATGCCCCCTCCTTATCATACCAAGGAAGGTGTCCTTACATTTTGGTGTGGATGCACATATTAAACTATTCTGCCATTATATACGTATGTTGACTGGCAGCCATCCTTGATTAAGACAGAAGTGCTCACTGCCAGAAGATACTCTTCGAACCGCAGGTTTACACAAATGCAGGTATTGTTTATTTTCCAGAAGTCTAACCTGTGTATTGCTAACTTTGGCTTAGCGTTCACCCTTCTCTGATAACTGTTAGAGAACACTGGACAGAATACCCCAAAAAAGGAGCTCAAACAAGATAATCCCCAAATCTTTCTTTGTTATAATCTGTGTTAGTAAAAGTCACGCCAAGAGGAAAAAACCCAGCAACTAGTGGTCTACTGCCATTGCTGACCTTTGTCTTATCATGAAGTCACGTTGCAGGACAAGAAAATTAGTTACTTAGCTGTAACTGTGGTTACCCAGTATTAGTATCTTTCATAGATTCACATGCTTGAGTCATCCTTTTCGTCACAGTGAGAGTCCCACAGTACCTTTAATAAAGCAGTAGGTGAACTACTATAGGCCATAATGGCAATGGAAAGTCACTGCCTTAGCGCATTATGTCCTTTTTAAAAAAGAACCAAACTTGAAGTACAGCCAGTCAGGCGACAGCATCCTCTAGAATACTCCCAGCAGAGGTGGGGCGCCCTCCGATTTGCTAGTATGAGTGTGAAATAATTACTCATATGTCTGAGGGGAGCCTGTAAGGGGAGGAGGGCGAATCACATGTGGATCTATTAAAGATACCAATACTGGAGAACCACAGTTACAGGTAACTAGTTTTCTTCTCCAATATTGGATCTTTCAGAGAATCAGAATAACAAGCAACACTGAAAATAATAATCTTAATAATAACAATAATAATAATAATAATAATATCTATCATGATAAATGTGTCATTGTAGCACACATTTAGTGGATGGTGGGGGAAAAAATGATAGAGGTTCACCTTAATGAAACAGATGTGTTAGCACTGCTTGTATAACTGCTGTATCAGCCTTTTGCGTCTCATTCGGACAATAAGGCTTCATAAACGTGTCTACTGGGCTACGTTGCTGCACAGCAGATATGCTGGATAGGTATCCCAGCAAAAAGAGCTGTAGGTGTCAAAACAGCCCTAGTGGAAAGGGTTTAACTTTGTCCTGTCACAGCTTCCCAGCTTGCAAGTGGCAAAATTGTATAGTTAGTCCAATCCATCTAGCAATGGACTGTTTGGAGACAGGAAAACATTTCCTGACACCACCATATGCTATAAACAGTTTATCTGCTTTCCGGATGTCATGGGTCCTGTTTAAGTAAAATTTCAGGCATCTTTTGACTTCCAGAGAATGTAGAGATTTTTCTGCAACTATTTGTGGATTTGGAAAAAGAATTCACAAGACCACAGGTTCATTCAGATGGCAGTCTGATGGAAGGATAAATTTAGGATTAGTTCGAAGTATAAAGCTGCTTGATGTAAATTGAAGAAAAGGTTCTTTGATGAATGGCACTTTCTCTCATGGTGGATGTGAGAGCCACTAAAAGCGATATTTTCCAAGTAAGGTAGTTTATTTCTGCTTTGTGAATGGGCTCAAATAGTGGTTTCATGAGCTGCCTCAATTCTACATTGAGGTACCACAATGGTGGAGGCTTTCGTACCAGAGGGAAACTCTACAGAGGCCTTTGAGGAATTGTTTCACAATGTGACTAGACCATAAAGAAGATGCATCTTTGGAAAGTCTGAACCTGGAAATTGCCGCCAGGTGCACTCTTACGAATGAATGAGATAATCTACATTTAGCCAGGTGAAGCAGATATGGGACTATGTGTTCCGGTGGTGATGTGAGGGTGGATTTTTGAATGTATACACCACAGGCAGAAACAGTTCCACTTACACTTGTAAGGTTTTGTTGGTTGTATCTGCTCTCGCTTTGACAAGTATTTCTCTACGCTCTATTGGAATGTCTAATTTGGAGAATTCATTGAATTCAGAAGTGAGGCCGATAAGTGTAGAGATGTCGGGTCCGGATGTCTGACCTGCCTTGGTTCGTGGTCAGTAAAGCTGGTGTCTGTTTGAGTTGGACGTGTGGTTGTTCTGATACAAGGAACAGTTCCTGGGAACCAGAATTGTCTGGGCCGTCCGGGGGCTGTGAGAAGGAGGCTTTTTTTTTTTGCCTTCACTTTGTTGAGAACTCTGAAGATCAACAGGATCAAGGGAAAAGCGTAAGCATAAATTCCTAACCATCTAATTGAAAACGCATTCCCCCACGATTCTTTTTGAGGATGTCAGCTTTCATAGAATAGGAATTTTTTGTTCTCCTTATTGGCCAACAGATCTAACTTCGCCCTGCCCCATCTTAGGAAGAGTCAGTCGAGAACTTGTTGGTCGTAATACGGAATGCTTGTTCTGCTTAGTGAGTATGCTAGGAGGTTGGACACTCCCAGAACATGTTCTGCTTTGAGAGAAATTTGATTTTGTAGAGCCCAATTCCAAATGCGCTGTGCCTGATGAGACAGTGCTAGTGTTCCTCACTGTTTGTTGAGATATAACATACTGGTGGTATTATCTGTTTGAGGACTGCTGATTTCTGTATCTTGGGTAAAAAAAAAAAAAGCTTTGAGTGCAGCTCTAGTCGATTTATGTGACGCTTCATTTCTCTTGGACCCCACTTGCCACTGATTTGCAAATCACGAAGGTGGGCACCCCAACTGTCCAGGAAAGCGTCTGTCGTTATGATGAAGTTTGGGATTTGTCGCAGATACGAGAGCCCCTTTGATAGATTTGACTGTACTGTCCACCAAGACACGGCTGTTTTCATCTTTGATGTTATCGGAATGCTATCCTCGAAGGAGCTGTGCGCTTGGAGCTACTGTTTGTCACCTTCTTCTTGAGGTGGACATATCTGTAGATGGCAATTTTGGATAAGAGGAATGCAGATAGAAATCGTTTCCATGAATGACTTGTAGGTCAAAAGAAATGCACTTTCTTATAGAGAGCTTGTAAGCTGTCTCTCCTGGGAAGAAAATGCTTTGTTTTGTATCGTATCCAGAACCAACCCCAAGAACATCAACTTTGTTGTGGGGTGGAAATGAAATTTCTGATAGTTGATCGTGGAGCCCAGGTTTTCGACAGTGAGCGGCAGATGGACGTGTCCGTTGCTGCTTGTTGGTGTGCTGAAGCCTTTATAAGCCAATTGTCCAAGTATGGAAAATCTTGGATTCCTAGCTGTCTTAGATGAGCCGCAACTCGGACCAGCATTTTGGTAAATATTCTGGGGGCTGATTTTAGTCCAAATGGCAGGAGCTTTAATTGCAGATGGCTAACTGGAAGCGAAGAAATGTGCGATGGTTAATGATGTATTGGAATATGGAAATGTGAGTCTTGGAGGTCCAGCGATGTCATTCAAGAGGTGTAATATATCTTAAAGTGCTACCAAATGGAATGTTTGGTTCTTTAGGTCGGTGTTTAATGTTCGCAAAACTAGAATGGGACGAAAACTCTCCAATGGTTTCCATACTAGCAAGAAACAGCAGTAGAACCCCAGACCCTTCTGAAGTGGTGGAACAACGTTTAATGCTTATTTTTTCTTTTTTTTTTTGCATGCTGGATACCTCCTTGAGGAGTTCTATTAACCGTGGGGGGTGACGGATGGTCTGACGTAGGGGTATTTGGAGGTTTCTGGAAGAATTCCAGGGTGTGCCCTCTGGATATCATATCTAGAACTCAGTTGCCCGATGTTATTGTGAACCGCTGATGGAAGTGGTTTGCAATGCAGCCTCCAATTCTGGTTATGGGAGAGGGGAGGGTAGTCGGTGCAATCGTGTGGTCATCGCTTTCTATTTGCATCTCTGGTGCGGGTAGAACGTTTTCCTCTTGTGGAGTATTTGTACGCTGCTGGCTGTGGTAGCCTGTACTATTGTCGTTGCACGTATGGGGGGTGATAGGATGTCTGACCTGATTTAAATTGCTGCCTGTAGGGTTGATAGCCACCTCAAAATGAGTAAAATCCTCTCCCTCTAACTCTTCGTGCCAGGAGAGTTTGCTGTATATGTGTCCACCTTGGTGGACATTAAGGCCTCATCCACATGTTTACTAAAGAGAAATTCCCAATGAATGACATATACAATATTTAGCTTTGTATCACTGGTCGGAAAGAGGTAGACTTTAACCATCCCTGCCTACGGAGAACTTCCGCCCCTGCAAGTTTTCTGAAGCCCATTGTTGAGATATCTTTGGCACAGCAATTATTTCTGCCACAATCCGTTTCTCTTCCTGGAGTATCTTTCTAGCCTCCAATTTGGCTTCTTCAGGACTATGTATGTGGAGATATCAGACCACATTTGGCGGCTGTAGCGGCCCAATATGGCCAGAGAATTTGCTGCCTTAACAGTCATGGCTGCCATAGTCGAACATTTTTTACCAATGTTGTCGAGTCGACATCCATCTCTAGCGGGGAAAGGAAATTGGTGTGGAGGGATTCTTTGAGCGACGTTGCGCCGCTTCTGACACCACGGAGTCTAGTTTAAGGTGTCCGATGACACAAGTTGGGAAATCTTCTGGAGCTTTATATTTTTCTACAAATGTGGAATCTGTGCGGATACTGTAGCTGGAGTTTTCATGGCTTTAAGTCCCTCCTGCCATCTGAAGTCTATAATCGGGATAGCTCTCACCGATTTCTTAGCTGTCTCTTTAAAGACGTAAAGAAAACAGTTTATTTCTTTAGTAAGGAGTGGTAATTCAAAACGCTTTGCAGCTCTCTCCATTAAATTGTGGAACCCGCCTATGGCTTCTGGCTGAGAATCCACTGGCGACGCTACCAGTGGGGATAGGGTGGATCCCCCTCATTAAATAATCGGCCCACTCATTAGCTTGTGAGGTGATATCATGTATCTCTCACTCCTACCTGTCGTCATCTGTAGAGTGAGGATCATCTTGTGGAGGTTGGGCTAAGGGAGGAGATAGTAGAGTGAGGATCATCTTGTGGAGGTTGGGCTAAGGGAGGAGATAGTAGAGTGAGGATCATCTTGTGGAGGTTGGGCTAAGGGAGGAGATACCTTTGGTACAGGGGCAGCTGCCATGTCCATAACACCTAATTGTACAGATGTAGAGGTTTGAAGTAGTCTTACCGGCCTAGGTGTTTAAGTCATAGGCGCTGCAAGAGTGGAGGGTGGAAAGCTACAATAATAATCCTAAGCATATTTTCAAAGTTTCTCATAAAAGACACTGGTACTGGGACAGAGGAATCTTGTTCAATACATTGGGGATGAAAAGGCTCTGCATGCTCCCTCGCAAAGTAATATTCATCCGGATACTGATCCTTGTTATCTAAATCTTGGCATTTAACTTGAAGCGGAGATGAACTGCTGGCCACTCCAAAAGGACCCTTGTCCTCAGAATCCCCATCGTCCTCCTCATCTAAGAGGTGTGCAGAAGGGTATGCTAATACCTTACTTGGAGAGGTATGGATTGGTAATATTTTTGATATAGACTTTCCCTTTAGTGGAATCAAAGATAATGAAGGAAACCTGATCTTTTCCAATTTTCTTTCTTCTGCAGATGGTTTCTTCGTCGATTTTAAAGACATCGTTAACGGCATCGTCAACGGTAGTGTCGTCGACAGTATCATCAGTGATGCCGTCAACGTTGTTGTTGTTGCCGGTGTCACCTTCAACAAATACATCATCAACAGGTTTAAGATCGTCAACAGATCCATCGGCGGCAGCACCTGGGAGTACGTGGACAATACTTGCATCATCAACGAAGATTTTTCTGCCGATGGAGAGTCCAGAAGGATGGCCGCCGACTGATTTTTTAATAGATTTTTTATGAGATGATCATCATCGATAATAGTGGCACGAAGTAATTATCGTGGGAAATACTTCTGGGATGAAGGTCAACGTAGATGTAGACGCGGTCGTCGAAGGTGCCTTTGTCAACAATGTTATTTCAATTAATTCTAGTGGGAGTTTTCTCACCTTTGTTGATGACGGTATAGAATGTGAGGCACTTTTTGGAGATTCCTTCTTTAGGGAAGGAGAAGTAGGGTCAGAGCGATCTTTTCTGAGGCAACAGAATGCTTTTTTGAAGATGAAGGAAGGTCTTCATGCCTCTTTTCATGCCCAGCTGAAGTGTGCTTGGATTTTTTTTTTTTAACAACCTTTGCAAGTGGTTCTGATGCGATCTCTTTTGTTGCAGTTCTCTTAAGGGAATCCCTGTGAAGAGGCATCACTACCCTCAGAAGAGAGACACTCTCCGGAAGGAGGCAATATATACATTTCTTGTGTGGGTCATCAGTATGAAGTCTTTTCTTCCCACAGGTGTCACAGGTTCTGAAAGTCCTTTTTTGGTGAGTTAGGAAATATTGTTCAGTCAAAATCTGTAGGTACTGAAAAATGGTAACTCATTTGGTGCCAGATTACTGAGAAAAAAGTAGACATCTGAGCAGAGCTCAGAGAGATGGCACATCACATGCCGTAGAAAATCTGAGTGATTCAGCCTCTTCTGGGAGTATTCTAGAGGGTGCTGTTGCCGGAATAGTTGTACTTCAAGTTTGGTTCTTTTTTTTTAAAAGGACAGAGATAGGCTATGGCAGTGACTTTCCATTGCCGTTAGGCCTATAGCAGTTCACCTACTGCTTTATTAAAGATACCGTGGGACTCCCACTGTGACGAATGGGATGATTCAAGCATGTGAAACTATGAAAAATCCTATACTGGAGAACTGTTTCCAAGTTATCAAAATAACGACAGATTTACCTCAAAGTTGGGAGAAGACACTACGGCTCAAAACACTAGCATGCCAGATTGGCTGAGCATCACCCTTTATTTATTTGTACCTTCATATTTCTTCAGTCCTGATGAAAGTGGTAGACACAATGTTTAACTGGGGGCTTGAAACTAGTCATTTTTGAGTCACTAACAAAATAGATAATGGCAGAAGTGACCACAAGTTTGTAAAACTGTGCCATTTAGTATAGATGAATAAAACTGAACTTGTCAGACCCTGTTCAAGGAGCCACGGGCGGACAGGGGCTCCTGGGACCCATCCATGGTGTTTGAGGTCATTTGCCACTGGTGTCTTGAGGTCTGTCATGCTACAGCTCTGCAAACTGGTCCCAGTGCACCCTTTCCAAACTGGATTCTCAAGGTAGCGAGGGTGAAAAGTCAAAGACTTCTGAGGGACATATTGTGAGTGGAAAAAGTTCCCAACTCAATAGTCAACTAACAGATACAATAAGATACTGTGCAGTCCAGTACTTGTCTTTAAATTAAAAGAAAGAAATTTACTTAAACAGCATTACATAATACTACACAATGCAATTAGGGGAATCAGATGATATGTGATCCTAACTGTGATCTTCCTACAGGTGCTACATGCTGCGGTACCCTCCCCGGCCAAGTGGGTTCTCCTGCCTATAATCCCTGGCATATAACTCAGCCAAGACACTGATTAGGCAGTCCCAACGCTCTAATACAGAAACCGCACTGCTGCCTCTACATAACAAATTTTCTCAGGTTAGCCACGAGTACATAAGAAATATTGCAGCTGTGGCCTCGCCCATATTCCAACACACCTTAGAGTGCTTGTCCGCCTCACCATCTGGAACATTTGGCACAGGCACCAGTAGGTTCCTCCTCAGAGTCTGCATTTGCTTTTTACTATGAACTATCCTGTTCCATTATTCTATCTGTTATAGCGGAATCGCTACCACACTATGAGGTTGATAATCAGCATGTACCTTGATAAGCACAGCTGAGGTCTTCTAGGTATTATCCATAGCATCTACGTTACGCTCTATAGCACCCTTACTGTTGCCAACCCCAACGAAAATACCAAACACAAAATAAGGATCCACAAAGATAACCAGAACTCTCATGCTCCTTCCAAGCCATAGATCTGACCCTAAATGTTACTGAAGTGTTTGTTGCGCTTAAATTTCTCCTTTCCTTGGCATCTATGGTTAATGTTAATCTATGGAGATGTTCATGGTCACGTCCGGGTTTCACAAGAACAATATAAACTAATTTTGTAAGCACATGACTAATAAATAGACTATTGCCTATTTGCTTGAATGGGGGACAGTTTACACTCTGGTTTTTATTCATGGCCGACGAGTCAAAAATGCAGTGCACAACCTCGGATTCTCACTATGTACAGTTTGACGCAGCCACTATTCAGCCACCGATCAATTTGATACACTTCGGCCAGAAATGTGTATGTGTTTATTCTGCTGAAACGTGCCACTGCTCAAAATCACAATGGTTTTAAAAGTTTCAGTACATCTACTACAAAACAGCCCAGGGTCAAAGCAATGCTCACAAGCCCGCCTCAAGCCTAGAAGATTAGAGAATCGCTAAAGAGCCATAGGGGCACTATCCACTGCATGACCAGAGTCTATGGGAGTTCAATAGGCCGAAGGGTACTGAGGTGAGTACAGCTGATTTTTATGTGACTATACCAAATACCCTTGCTGAGAGCACATATATTTCACTTGATCACAGCTGAGTGCTAATATGTTTCACTCAACCGCAGCTGTGATGCATCTGTTGGGATGACAGCATTTGGGCTGGATGTTTTGAGTAATTTGGCCTTCAGCATGTCACCACTGTTCTACCACTATAATAAATTTTGTACCTTGTTTGCTAGAACCACTAGATCCTCTCAGTTCTCACCTACTTGAGACCACTGACTACTCATCTATCCTTGAATTTGTCTCATATGAAGTGTTGCATTTCGGTATAAAAATGAATATGTAAAGACATAGGCCCTCAGTACAACCTTGGCAGGCGGCAGAGGCCGCACGCCAAGGTTGAACCGCCGCAAACCCGCTGGCTGCATTACAACATCCACCCACCGGCCCAGTGGGGATGTCGGCCGTAACATTGCAGCAGGCGCCTGGTGTTGCGGCGGTGCGACTGGTGCAGCTGCACCCGAAGCGCTTGTCACTGTCTACTGTGCAGACAGTGAAAAGCAGGGTGGGCCAAGTGCATGGGCAGTGCAGGGACCCCCAGGGGCCCCGCGACTCTTCTTCCTGCCAGCCTGCCATGGACAGGCTGGAGGGGAGGGGAGTCATAATCCCCAGGGCAGTGGTGCCCTGGCAGTTTGAAACCGCCGGGACAACGATGACGGAAAACCACCGGTCGTGGCGGTGCGACCGCAGCACTAACGGCGCAGTCAAAATATTGCGATTTGTACCGCCATACTGTTGGCGGTATGATCGCCAAAACAACCCTGGCGGTCTTTGACCGCCAGGGTTGTAATGAGGGCCATAATTCCTAATCTTCATTACTGTTCTAACGGTCAGAAACTGAATCTTCTGGCATAGACAAGTTTCTTCCTGCAGTGCCAACACTTTTTAATGAATGAGGTTTACCAGTGTCACTTATGTATTGATGGTGGCGCCAGAAAAGAAAATATGTTCTTAAGGAAATGGTGTTGACCTTTTTCAAATTGACTGTGAACTCCAAATTATATTGATCTTCTAATATCTGGAGAGTTTGTTGATACGGATGGAACATCCAACTAGAGGTGCACGCGAATGCCTCTGCTTCTGAGATGAGCTGCAACCAACACCAGTGTCTTGTAAAGACTCTTGGGGCAGATTTTATCCCAAAGTGTCTAACCGTGAACTGGCAAAGAGGAACCTTTACTTTGAATCTAAGAAACATCCAGTAAATTAGATGCATTTAATATACTGAAATAAGTGTCTTTCAGATTTGCGGTGGCCAAATAATCATTTGTGATAAGGCCTCCTGTAAAGTAGTCATTTGAAATTGTGACTTGATTAATTTGTTACCCACTCCTAGGTTTAGTATTTACATTGATGTCAAGTCACTTGTCTAAAGAACTGGCACCTCTATTGGTTTGTCCTTGAGGAAATTGACTGTCTGCCCTGGTTGTTTTATCGTCATTATGACTGACCTTGGAAATTTGTCTTTAAGGCACTCTATTTTAAGGTAATTTACCCTGTACCTTTCTTGGCAATGAGTGTCCTATTTGTTAAAAACTCCTCATCTGTAAAGCTCCAACTGCTTTTACCTATTCATTTGCTCTATATTCAGATCAACTGCTGAACCAAATAAATGCTCCCAGTAAACGGTGTGCCTATCACATTTGCTTGAATGTCACACTTTTGAAAGCTGACATTCTTAGACAGGAATGCCTTTCTAAAACAGCACCTGTGCATATATTTACCTACTGGCTGCATCTGCTGTGTCTAGAACCAACTTTAAGCATTTGTTGCAATTATTCCTGCCCTCTTTCACTTTTTATAGTGTTCTGGAAGGTTTTCAAGTATAACCTCCATATCTTTCCAGTGTTAGTCATTATGTTTATTCAACGGGGCACTGAGTTTGCTACTAGACACTGTATAGCTGCTTTTTTCTACTTGCTGATACCAGAGGTTTGCTTTCATCAGGTGGAACCCGTGTCTGTGTATGGTGCTTTCTATGTCAGGAGTTTCTTTTTCTGATTTCAACTGCTTTATTAACTCTATCATGTATGTTGAGGTTGATAACCTTGGTGACACTCATCAGTCTTTCAAGATCATCAGCTTTTGTTTCTTATGTTTATCTTTCAAAGTCCAGGGCCTCAGAGTTTATTTTCCTTCTTTCCAAGTAGACAGTCTCAGCTTTTCTTCATTGGTGGTACTATAATCAAAACTCCCTACCTACAACAAGGGGTTTCCATTTATGCAATGTGAAAATTCTTCGACGACTCATGTGATCTTTCCAACGGTTCCTTGATCCCTGTATTTGAGGCACTATAGGGTCTCAGTCCTTTGTTTTAGGAGTCTACAAACGCTTTCATGGACAGACTGTGCTTTGGCACAAAAAGTGCCTACTTCCGTAAGGTCTGAATCTGGCCGATGTTCTCACTGAGTCCCCTCTGCTTTGAGATCTTCTTCCTCTGAAGCTAACTCCATCTCCACCATGGTTGGAGCCAGTCTCTTTTGGCTGCAGCGTGTGGATTCTCCAGACTGCTCTATTTTAGCCAAGAATTCCAAAATAATGTTGTATTTATGTACGTATTTAGCTTGAAGAAAGAATAGATATCAGTCTTCAGATGCAGTCTTGAAAAAGAAAGAGCAAGCATACTGTGTGTTCTACCACAGGAAGCAAACTTACGGCTGCAGTTCGGACAAAACTTGAATGAAGTAGTGGTGCTATGAAATGGTGTTGAGGATACTCAAAGTAATGAGCTACCCTGAAATACATCTTCAGACTTAGACGAAGTGTCCGCAATGTCAAACTGTCTTCCTCTGGCAATTGGAGATTCACAGTGAAAAGCTGACACCTTCCAGCTCTCTCCTACATCGTCACACCCACTGGTGGCAAAAAACTTCACATTTTTGCGAATTTAACGTTTATCGGCATAGTGAGTCCTATGTTCTACCTTAAGTTAATGACCACCTTATTAGTTTCAAATACTTCCTTACCTAACCACTAGATTGTGGAATAATGAATGTGTGAATCAAAGACATATCAGGCTGCAAACTAGACATATGCATCTAAAACCTATACATTTTTATGTGGCAGACAATCTGCTTTATCCCCCTCTCCCCCAAAACAAGATCTATGAGTAGCAATATAGAATATGTTCTCACAGAGATTAGACAATATTTGTTAAAACACCAACAGCGGATCAAAGCACGGATGCACCTGTTGACCACTGAATACTAACTAAAGATATTTGGTCTCTTTGAGGACACGCCTTGGGGTTCCCTACTCGCGGTATGAGGAAAATCCTGATTTATGATAATCAGTTTATTTCAAAGGTCACAGAAAAAAAGGAAATTACATTTTGAACCAGGTCATTCCATAGCAGCAAGAGGGCCAAGCTACAAGTCTACTTGATATGGATTGAAAAACAAAAGGAAAGAAGACCGAGATAAAGGAAGTGCTGGCTAATAAACCCTATGGAGCACTGCAAGGTACAAATTCACAATATGCAGCACGGTACCAACTCCACACAATACCTTTGTGATACATGGTGTCTTACCTTATTGATCCAATCATATAAGGCTGTGCAAGCTGCACCACAATGGCTCCACTGCCCAGCTGATGGCATGTGTACCCGGAGTCCCAGTCGTAGTTCTTGGTGTCTCCATTCAGTAAAGCGTTCCGGCTGCGACTCACCCCTTCGATAACACTGGCACAGTCAGCAATCGTCGCAACATTCTCTTGCGGAACTGATTTGATGAAGGAGAAATAGAATGCCATTACAAAGACGCATCAGAAGGACTTCCATCGAACAATAAACATAACATGTAGTCTGGGTTGGAGCAGAAAGTCGCACACGTACATGGGGACAATCTCTGGTGTGTGGCAACTTTGCAGGCTTTTTGGTTATCTGGATTTCGACAATTCACTTGTGCTATCTATGAGGATACAGTTAGCGCATTGCTGCTCTCACCGACTCACTGTTCCACGGCTGTCAGCCTGCCTGACCCACCTGTTACACTTGGACTTTCCTACTTATTATTCATGTCCACCTTCTCTTGCCTGTTCACTTCCTGCCAATTCCACAATAGGTGGCTGTGTTTGGTAACTGAAGAATGATGGTGATGAGCCATCGTATGTTTCACCACTAGCAGCAGGCAGATGAAATCTACACACACAATGCCTGGGTTGACCACATACATCAAGCTACTGCTGCTGGGGGCTGGTTACTGGAACGATATTGCTACTTTGAAGCTAATTACAGACTAATTAAAGTGACAATCTTTCTGCATTATGAGCGCCTCTGGCCAGTTTGAAGAGAAGTGCATATACTTCCACATGAACCGAGAGAACACAATGTTAAGTATGCAGGAGTAGCATGTATTTCAGTGCTCAAACCATGCCGCATTATGGTTTGCTATGGGATATTTGGAATGTCAGTGGTGAATTAGTTCTTTCTGAGCACCGCTGTTTGGTAGATGGTAGGTATGAGGGATGGGACTGCAGTTTCTGTTGTTCAAGTCAAGGACGTTCCTGGACAGGGCTTGTCCTTTTGTCTTGATACTGTTCCAGGAAGGCTGATAGCAGCCGGATGCCGAGATCTCACACCTCACTGTGCCTTTGTTTTGTATGCTTCTGCTTGGAGACAGCAACAATGCTACTTGCTCTGAGAGTCAACACCTAGCACAAAACCTGTGTCTGATGTGCAGCCAGAAAATTACATTTGTGATAGATCCAACCCTAAACCGTTCTAAAATTTTGCTCCATTTCCAAGTTCCTCATGACTAAGAAAGGGGGTGCTCTGCAGAGTCACAGAAGGTTTGATAGCCAGACACTCATAGGTGAGGGGACATCACCTGAAATCTGCACGTTCTGCTGGAGGAACAGAGGGCCTGCCCAGAGTCTAGAAGCCTGCCTGCTCTGCATGAGGAGAGACTGTCCAGTAGGAGAAGCCCATAATGTTGCCTACATGGAGAAATAGCCTGAGAGAGCAAGCAACTGGAAGGGACAAAGCCTAAGGAGACCCTTGTGTGGAAGGAGTTCCCAAGACTCCTGAGACGTGCCTGGTTTTTAACCCTATCAAGAATTCTGCAAAACTCAAGTAAGAAGTCTGAGCTGCATCCCACTGTGACTGAGTGGTACTGCCCCTACCAACATCAGAGTCACAATGCTCTGTCAACAACATGATGGGAAACCTCATTGGCCAGAAACGGCAACTGCCAAAGTCATCCAGATGCTTGAGATTAGCATGAAGGGCACGCCTGGCACACAAGCACCCCGTCTGCACCTGGCCTAGGAGGGTTAGAAGTACTGAAGACGAACACTGCCTTCAACGTCACTGAGCTTCCTGCAAAGCCAACATCATGGCTGAGAAGCCACCGCTGAATCTACTGCGCGACCACCCTGACCTATGTGCTAAGGCTGTTTCTGATGGTATGTGCATGTATGCTGAAATGTATCTATAGAATAAAAATCCACAAATCTTAAACGTGTTTATTTCTAGGCAGAAAGTGATATATTTGTTTGAATCTGTTGACGAGTATACTGAAAAAAGTTATTCAAGATGGGAAAGCAACCATTCCACTCAAATCAGTACAGGGAACAGAGAGTTGGCAGTGTCAAGGGTCATATACATTAGTATCATCATGTCATTTCCAGAATACCTTACATTTGTGAATGAAACAGTTTCGCAAATATTGTGCAGTTTTCACTGATGTAAATGAATTAGTAATAACTTCGAAGCTAGAGAAATCATCATTTCTCAAACTGGAAATGGGAAAGAGCACTGAATGACATGACATGTAAACACTGATTAATAATGATACCTCGGTATCTAGTAAAGGTATCTCCAGGATCGAGGAAAACTTGTAGATGAAATGTACAAAGTAATCAATGTTATGATGGATTTGAGAAGGAGTAACGGGCCCATTCGCTAATGAACCAGATCCTAGGTATAGCAAAGTATGTCTTGGCGAACGAAGTATTGGTGAGCTACGTCAGGAGTTGGTAAATGACTCTTCATTGGAAACTATAAGTCAACACGTAGCATGGAAATGTTAATGTTTATGGTCCAGAGCAACAGAGAATAATAAAACAAGATTCACCTGGAAAAATGGTTCTTCCTAGAACCCACCGCGAGAATGCACTCGTCTCACGAAGCAATCAAGTGCTTCTGAGCACGCGTTATCTTTCTGTAAGTACATGACGGCTGAAACTAAGCGCTACCCTCCCTACCCACTGAGAAGGAATCCTGGAATAAAATGGCCTGTGGCACTGAGCATCACTGCCAGCCCAGGGAGCTAGTCTCTTGCTCATCACCCCGATTCTAATACCATATACACAGATTACATACGCACAGTGAGGATTACAGGATTAGATCAATTAGAACGTCTCAATAATTTTAACAAAATGCTTGTCAATAAGTATTTTTTAAAAACCATACAAGAAGGGGTTATGTATGGATCGCCGCACAAGATGGGGTGACGTTTATGTTAAGGCTATTTCTGATTACATGCATGTAACATGCTATTCAGGTCTTATTCTAGGACATGGGTACTCACAAACTTTTTCTCAGGGGCCAAAATTGCAGTATGGGTTGCGGCCAAGGGCCGCACTGAAGTGACAGCGGGGGGCGGGGCTTAGAGGGGGAACAACCACCCCACCCCATTTTTCAAAACAATGCCCCTACCCCAGTAACACACACAGCGCGCACACATACAGCGCCATCTGCTCTCACCCCTACCCCAGTAACACACACAGCGCGCACACATACAGCGCCATCTGCTCTCACCCCTACCCCAGTAACACACACAGCGCGCACACATACAGCGCCATCTGCTCTCACCCCTACCCCAGTAACACACACAGCGCGCACACACACAGCGCCATCTGCTCTCACCCCTACCCCAGTAACACACACAGCGCCATCTGCTCTCACCCCTACCCCAGTAACACACACTGCGCCATCTGCACACAGCGCCATCTGCTCCCACCCCTACCCCAGTAACACACACTGCGCCATCTGCTCTCACCCCTACCCCAGTAACACACACTGCGCCATCTGCACACAGCGCCATCTGCTCTCACCCCTACCCCAGTAACACACACAGCGCCATCTGCTCTCACCCCTACCCCAGTAACACACACAGCGCCATCTGCATACAGCGCCATCTGCTCTCACCCCTACCCCAGTAACACACACTGCGCCATCTGCACACAGCGCCATCTGCTCTCACCCCTACCCCAGTAACACACACAGCGCCATCTGCACACAGCGCCATCTGCTCTCACCCCTACCCCAGTAACACACACAGCGCCATCTGCTCTCACCCCTACCCCAGTAACACACACTGCGCCATCTGCACACAGCGCCATCTGCTCCCGCCCCTACCCCAGTAACACACACAGCGCCATCTGCACACAGCGCCATCTGCTCTCACCCCTACCCCAGTAACACACACAGCGCCATCTGCTCTCACCCCTACCCCAGTAACACACACAGCGCCATCTGCATACAGCGCCATCTGCTCTCACCCCTACCCCAGTAACACACACAGCGCCATCTGCACACAGCGCCATCTGCTCTCACCCCTACCCCAGTAACACACACAGCGCCATCTGCTCTCACCCCTACCCCAGTAACACACACAGCGCCATCTGCATACAGCGCCATCTGCTCTCACCCCTACCCCAGTAACACACACAGCGCCATCTGCACACAGCGCCATCTGCTCTCACCCCTACCCCAGTAACACACACAGCGCCATCTGCACACAGCGCCATCTGCTCTCACCCCTACCCCAGTAACACACACAGCGCCATCTGCTCTCACCCCTACCCCAGTAACACACACAGCGCCATCTGCATACAGCGCCATCTGCTCTCACCCCTACCCCAGTAACACACACAGCGTCATCTGCACACAGCGCCATCTGCTCTCACCCCTACCCCAGTAACACACACAGCGCCATCTGCTCTCACCCCTACCCCAGTAACACACACTGCGCCATCTGCACACAGCGCCATCTGCTCTCACCCCACCCCAGTAACACACACACACACACACAGCACACACACAGCGCCATCTGCTCTCACCCCTACCCCAGTAACACACACACACAGCGCACACACACAGCGCAATCTGCTCTCACGCCTACCCCAGTAACACACACTACATTAAAAACAAATAAATAAATAACCAAAGAGCCTTACCTGACTCAAAGCACTGTAAAGATGCCACAAATGTGGAACAGCAGGCAGGCAGGCGGGCATGCTCCCGCGGCCCTCTTCTATGTTTACATACTGCTGCCATTATGATATGGCGTTTGGTGTGCGTCTCGCGGGCCGCCAAGCTAGGTCCGTGGGGCCGCTGGCGGCCCGCGGGCCGTACTTTGAGTACCGTTGTTCTAGGACAACATTTACAGCACTAATCTTTATATTGTGTATGTAAGCGGCTTAGGGCCAAGAAAACCGGATATAGTGGCTTGTGAAAACAGCTAACAGGGTGTGTGAGACTGCCACATCATCTCACAAGGAGGCTGACTGACTAGCACTAACAGAAATAACAGAAATGCGGGAAATACATTCTTTCTGCGACATTTAGGACGCTATTGAGGTGAGCAGAGCACGGAGCACACGTGGAATGAAAGATGTCTATCTCAGGCAGCGCCCTTGCAGTGATGGGGATGCGAGGAGCCGAGCGGCGCCCTGCAGTGATGGGGATGCGAGGAGCCGAGCGGCGCCCTGCAGTGATGGGGATGCGAGGAGCCGAGCGGCGCCCTGCAGTGATGGGGATGGGAGGAGCCGAGCGGCGCCCTGCAGTGATGGGGATGCGAGGAGCCGAGCGGCGCCCTGCAGTGATGGGGATGCGAGGAGCCGAGCGGCGCCCTGCAGTGATGGGGATGCGAGGAGCCGAGCGGCGCCCTGCAGTGATGGGGATGCGAGGAGCCGAGCGGCGCCCTGCAGTGATGGGGATGCGAGGAGCCGAGCGGCGCCCTGCAGTGATGGGGATGCGAGGAGCCGAGCGGCGCCCTGCATTGATGGGGATGCGAGGAGCCGAGCGGCGCCCATGCAGTGATGGGGATGCGAGGAGCCGAGCGGCGCCCATGCAGTGATGGGGATGCGAGGAGCCGAGCGGCGCCCATGCAGTGATGGGGATGCGAGGAGCCGAGCGGCGCCCATGCAGTGATGGGGATGGGAGGAGCCGAGCGTTGCCCTGCAGTGATGGGGATGCGAGGAGCCGAGCGGCGCCCTGCAGTGATGGGGATGCGAGGAGCAGAGCGGCGCCCATGCAGTGATGGGGATGCGAGGAGCCGAGCGGCACCCATGCAGTGATGGGGATGCGAGGAGCCGAGCGGCGCCCATGCAGTGATGGGGATGCGAGGAGCCGAGCAGCCCCCGCCCCCTCTCCACCAAGAGTAACTGGGAGGAAAGCTAGAAAGAAACCCAACACGCTGGAAGGGGCAGGCACTGGGTGTGCGGGAGAATACTGGGGAGACCCTCTCCGATGACACGCCTGAAGGCTTCTTAGAGCTATGATGGCTTGGCGAAGAGTAAGGCGGGAAGATAGTAATCATTCAGCAGCAAGAAAGCTAGGAGACTAATTACAGACATACAAGTGACGCAGAGGTAGATCCATCCTTAAAGTCAGCAGTGATATGCTTTGGGTTCTACAAGATGCACCTGGTTTCATATTATGACTGCTGAAGTACCAATTACAGCTCGTATGGTTCTGACACACAGCTTTTGTGCTAACTGTACACTATACTGGTTGTATGATGTTAAAACATATACCTTTACCACACATTCTTTACTGGGTAATAACTTTACAACGCAAAGTAATTACAACGCAAAAGCCTTATTACAGATATGCCTTTTCAATGCAAGGTGTGTGTGTATATTTATTTATATATAGGTGAGTGTATACATAAATATATATATATATATATATATATATGTGTGTTTAATATATAGCGATTCCTGTACAAACTTCCATCTCTAATTTCTTTATAATCGGCAACTGGCAATGCGCACAGTCGCCAAGGGAGTGCGCAGTTTCTAGCTCTATGGAGGTTCTCTTTCATCAACGCCTCCAACTTTCCCGAGTTGAACCAAACAAACGCATCTTACAGGCGCACACCTATCCAGGGATTGCTCAGGGAAGCTGATCTTTGCTGTCCTAAACCAATGTAGGCTGGTTACGCTGTCTAAGGTAGGTGAGGGATAGCTCTGCCGTCTGCGCTGACTGAGATCTCAGCCAGCAGAGGAAAGCACTGATCTGCCTAAGGTGAGGGATAGTTGTGCCATCTGCACTGAGCGAGATCTCAGCCAGCAAAGGAAAGCACAGATCAGCCAAAGGTGAGAGATAGCTGTCCTGTCGGCACTGACTGAGATCTCAGCCACCACAGGAAGGCACAGATCTGCCTAAGGTGAGGGACAGCTGTGCTGTCTGCGCTGAGTGATATCTCAGCCACCACAGGAAGGCACAGATCTGCCTAAGGTTAGGGATAGATGTGCTGTCCGCTCTGAGTGAGATCTCAGCCACCACAGGAAGGCACAAATCTGCCTAGGTGAGGGATAGCTGTCTGCACTGAGTGAGATCTCAGCCACCACAGGAAGGCACAGATCTGCCTAAGGTGAGGGATAGCTGTGCTGTCTGCGCTGAGTGAGATCTCAGCCACCACAGGAAGGCACAGATCTGCCTAAGGTGAGGGACAGCTGTGCCGTCTGCGCCGAGTGAGATCTCAGCCACCACAGGAAAGCCCAGATCTGCCTAAGGTGAGGGATAGCTGACTGCACTGACAGATCTCAGCCACCACAGGAAGGCACGGATCTGCCTAAGGTGAGGGATAGCTGTGCCGTCTGCGCTGAGTGAGATCTCAGCCACCACAGGAAAGCCCAGATCTGCCTAAGGTGAGGGACAGCTGTGCCGTCTGCGCTGACTGAGATCTCAGCCACCACAGGAAGGCACGGATCTGCCTAAGGTTAGGGACAGCTGTGCCGTCTGCGGTGAGTGAGATCTCAGCCACCACAGGAAGGCACGGATCTGCCTAAGGTTAGGGATAGATGTGCTGACTGAGATCTCAGCCACCACAGGAAGGCACAGATCTGCCTAAGGTGAGGGATAGCTGTGCAGTCTGCGCTGAGTGAGATCTCAGCCACCACAGGAAAGCCGAGATCTGCCTAAGGTGAGGGATAGCCGACTGCACTGACTGAGATCTCAGCCACCACAGGAAGGCACGGATCTGCCTAAGGTTAGGGATAGATGTGCCGTCTGCGCTGACTGAGATCTCAGCCACCATAGGAAGACACGGATCTGCCTAAGGTTAGGGACAGCTGTGCCGTCTGCGGTGAGTGAGATCTCAGCCACCACAGGAAGGCACAGATCTGCCTAAGGTTAGGGATAGATGTGCTGTCCGCTCTGAGTGAGATCTCAGCCACCACAGGAAGGCACGGATCTGCCTAAGGTTAGGGATAGATGTGCTGACTGAGATCTCAGCCACCACAGGAAGGCACAGATCTGCCTAAGGTTAGGGATAGATGTGCTGTCCGCTCTGAGTGAGATCTCAGCCACCACAGGAAGGCACGGATCTGCCTAAGGTGAGGGATAGCTGTGCCGTCCGCGCTGAGTGAGATCTCAGCCACCACAGGAAGGCACAGATCTGCCTAAGGTGAGGGTTAGCTGTGCCGTCTGCGCTGAGTGAGATCTCAGCCACCACAGGAAAGCCCAGATCTGCCTAAGGTGAGGGATAGCTGACTGCACTGACAGATCTCAGCCACCACAGGAAGGCACGGATCTGCCTAAGGTGAGGGATAGCTGTGCCGTCTGCGCTGAGTGAGATCTCAGCCACCACAGGAAGGCACGGATCTGCCTAAGGTGAGGGACAGCTGACTGCACTGACTGAGATCTCAGCCACCACAGGAAGGCACGGATCTGCCTAAGGTGAGGGATAGCTGTGCCGTCTGCGCTGAGTGAGATCTCAGCCACCACAGGAAGGCACGGATCTGCCTAAGGTGAGGGACAGCTGACTGCACTGACTGAGATCTCAGCCACCACAGGAAGGCACAGATCTGCCTAAGGTGAGGGATAGCTGTGCCGTCTGCGCTGAGTGAGATCTCAGCCACCACAGGAAGGCACGGATCTGCCTAAGGTTAGGGATAGATGTGCTGTCCGCTCTGAGTGAGATCTCAGCCACCACAGGAAGGCACAGATCTGCCTAAGGTGAGGGATAGCTGTGCCGTCTGCGCTGAGTGAGATCTCAGCCACCACAGGAAGGCACGGATCTGCCTAAGGTGAGGGATAGCTGTGCCGTCTGCGCTGAGTGAGATCTCAGCCACCACAGGAAGGCACGGACCTGCCTAAGGTGAGGGACAGCTGACTGCACTGACTGAGATCTCAGCCACCACAGGAAGGCACGGATCTGCCTAAGGTGAGGGACAGCTGTGCTGGGTGAGGAGCTGGACTCGCGGATCACGTCCTGAACCAGCTGCTGGTGTGTGCTCAGAGCTCTGCCAACGAGGACTCCAGACGGGTCCAGCTTCGCACCGGAGGCGTCCTTGCTCCTTCAGCCAGCTGACAGATGTAACCGTGGAGGCCGAGTTCAGGAGCCTGAGCTATGGATGCCGTCACCCAGAGAGGTGCAGGCGTCAGCCAGCTTCCATCCAGGAGTTCTGCCTCACACTGACTATAATAAATAAATGAGTAACACTGTTATTTCTCACAACAGTTCCCTTAGTTTGGTTTTAGCATTTTCTCTTAGGTGCACACTCTGCCGATGAGTAAGGCAGCTTCTGCCACGGCCAGTTCAGGCGGTGCAGAGAAGTGTGCTTTGAAGCTCAGTAGGCGTTATCCAAGCGCTGTCTGTTCTGTTTCTTCACAGGCAGGAGAGAGCCTCTAATTGTATCAGACAGGAGCAGCCGTGCTGCCCCTCCTCTTCCCCTCCAGGGGGCGCTGGCCACTCCCCCGTTTGAAGTTCATTACCATCGCTCATACCAACTTGATGCATTTATTAAACGCGCCATCTGGCAGGGCCCGGCTCGGAGCGCTTTCTGTCTTCCCGCTCTCTCTTTCCCAGGGGAGGGGGGGCTTCCATTTGTGACATTCTGTTTGCAAAAACGGTGCCAGGACCAACAGTGGCTGGTTTTTCCCATCGCGAGTACATTTTCTGTTCCTGTGAACTGTCCAAATATTAGAGAAGTGAGAAGCAGGACAAACAAACAGCATCTCGGGGCGGACGTGGCACAGAGCGCGCCCCAAAGAGTTTACAGTGAACAGAGGCAGGCGAGTCCCGGACCGGAGGGGCTCACGGACGAGAGCAGCCCCCGAGAGCTGGGAACACGCCACACTCAGTTCTACATATCTATAATTTACTCCACGTACTATAAATATTAAAGAAGATCTCTGTACCCCCGAGAGCCGGGGGACTTAAGGCGCGCCTAGAGGTCGGGTTGGCTGCCAAGAGCCAAGCGCACAGGGATGGCACCACAGAGTGGGAACACGCAAATGCCATCTCCGTTGGACCACTCAAACTAGAAAGAATCGGAAATTCCTTTCAGTATTTTATTCAGATGTTTTATACATACAAATAAACTTCATATAGTTTGCGCAGAAAGGGGCAAGGCCTCTGGGAACATCTAGCCAATCCCTCACAGGGCACTGCAGTGAACAATCTCATGGTTTCTTACCTCCAGCAATGGGTTTCCAACATTAACTTAGATATTACAAATACTCTTCTACAGATCTATCGCAAGGTGGTGGGGGGGGGGGTGGGGGGGGGGGGGTGGGAGGGGGCAGAAGTCAGAGGGGCTTGAGCCCCCCCCACCCGCTCCTGGTACACGGTCTATTCATTCAATGTAAACACTGAGGCAGCCTGCATGGCACTGCCACCAGGCACTACTGCTGCCACGCCTTCTCTTTTCATGGACGACACCTTTTATACTTAGAATGATGCGCTTATAGCGCCTAAAACACAGAAGCGACCAATTGGCCCCACTTCAGGTTTTGGACCCAAATTGCACATTAATGTATGATAAACCAGCTCCCTTATAAAGCCGCCATCCAAAATATTTAGCATTTTAACACTTGATCCTTCAAACTTTGATGGAACTTTTTCAATGAGGGTGTGTGAAATTAAAGGGGAGCGAGAGGCCAAAAGCAGACTCTTACTAAAGAATATGTGTAAAACTATGAAGCAAAAACCTCTTAACAGATTTGAACTATTCTGGACCAAGATATAGCATATATTCCAAAGCTTCATTTAGTGTTGATCCATTGGGTAATTTTTGAGAAAATGAAAAAACTAAAACAATGCAAAATTTACTAATAACTAGATCATTTAGTTTGTGACCCGCAATTTTGAACGAAAATCAAATCTGACTGCATCAGTAGAGTTTATTCTATTTGAAATCTTGTGCTCCACAAAACAAAACGTCCAAAGCGTAAACCTGAAGCAATCTGATTGGTTGAGAAGGCCTTGCCTACCAAGCACACGCAAGCTGCTGGATTGTGAAAGAGCCTTGTGGGCTTCCAGCCCGCCCTCTGCTTACCTTTGGGCTGACGTTCTTGTTGCTTTCTGATATGCTTACTTCTTATTCGATGTCTTGCCTTCCTCCCCTTCCATTGGTCCCGACTGTGTAGCACAGCATCTTTACCATCTTTTTAATTGGCTGACTTGTATCCGTCCACAGCTCAGTATTAGGGAACTACTTTTTCTTTAGCACCTCCATGATCCTTTTAGGTTGAAGCTGTAAACGGCTGCCAGGCTAGGTGCCTTCCAAAAAAAGTCCTTTTACGCTACTCCAGTTTCATGGTTTTGTTTTTATTTACCAATCCCTCTTGCATTTCAGAGGCACATACGTGCATGCATGGTGACACATGTCGGGGCCTGTGTCACGACGCACAAGTCACCATGCATGTGCACGCTGAAGAAATTAAGCAGCCGAATCAAAGCACATGCTATTTAATTATTTATGGATATATTTTGTTTTGGGTGATGCTGCACAACATCAGCAAACAATGCCAGGTACCGATGCTATGCAGTATTGCCAAAAAAACACTGGCAAAGCCAATACGTCCCAATAGGTCACAAACCAATTAACTTTGCTAATGCTTGTTGTCTTGACTGTTATTACAAGGTGGACAAACCGGCTCACCTCATTCATAAAACTGGAGAATTTCCTGTCTGGGTCGCATGGGGGTGAGGTGAAAAAACAAACACTTTGCCTTGAAAAACAAGTGCGCTCTACGGCGGAAGCACGGCTTGTGAATCAGTCTGCAGATCCAGGAATCAATATGCTTAGTTTGGTGCCATTTGCTCACTGTTGAACCTACAGGTCGAGCCAGCTAGACGATGCGTTAGATCTGTTTATAGTGAACCAATGACTCCCAAACTCGCCCATGCGTCAGTGTCGGTAAAGGAGTGCGCAGTTTCTACTGGGAAGATGAATGTCTGACCGCCCCTGCTCAGCGCTATGGTCACACCTCGACTTAAGAGTGGACATAAGAGGTGCCCTCACCAGCCTATGGCTACTAAGGACCCGCTTCAGAGACCTAAAGTTATCTTGATCCTTGGGTCTACAGATACCTCGGCTAAGGTGATAACTAGTTATTTCACTAGTCCATGAACAGGTCAATATGTACAAGGAGCCCGTGCGCTGGAGGCTTCAAAACCAACCAATCAGGAAGATGAGGGATGCCAGGAATGAACTGGGAACACTTAGCAGATGATGGAGCAGGCAGTAAGCGGGAAACAGCTCCCTTCCGATGGTGCTGCTGGGATCACGGCCTCATCGAAGAGGTCGAGTCTAGCATCAAGGTTGTGAGGATGTCGGCGAGGGAGGTAAGTCACCAAGATAGGACTCAAGAGGATCTGTTAAACCAAACACTGCGGCCCTCTCTCTGGCAGAGCTGCTTTAGTGTCCGAAGCGACACATGGCACCTACAGGATCACTAATGGCACTGGAAACTGGAATGATAGTTAAGGCGTCGCAGACCGAAAGGTCAGTTTTACCCCTGCTTTTTACAGACGTTCGCTTTAAATACGTGACTAGTTCCAAGGATATTCATGTAATTTTATAACTAAAATGTGAAACGTGGTGTTACATGGAGAATGCAGGTGTACTGATGTAGGCACAAAGAACGTAAAATCCTTGGACCTATCATAAGGATTGATTTACACAGTTCAACGAGAACTGGTACTCTTAAAAAGCTTACACATGGGTGGGTAGGTAGAAAGAGCCTTTAAGGCATGTGAAGGCCAGAGAGTATATACTGAGAGAGACGCACCCAGGAACAGATCAGCGGGAGGCGGGGGAGTATGGTGGAGGGGGGAGGGCAGACACATATTTGCACTGTTTCCAAAAACTGCTCATAATTTGAGACCTGCATGGAAAATTGGAACTGAACTCTCAATCAATCAGGATTTATAAAGCGTGGCAAATCACACGTGAAGGTCTCAAGGTGCTGTAGTTTCTAGCTGCTTCGTGGTGCTCTGATCATTAGAACACCAATGTCTTGAGTCTTTTTCTGAATTTCCGGAGTGATACAGCATTCCTGACGTGCAGGGAGTGTCATTCCAGGCTTTGGTCACCAAGTGCGAGGAATAGGGGGGCAAGGGTGGGGGATGGGGGAGGGGATTTGGAGGAGATGGGCAGGGGTGGGGGGAGGTGTTGTCTGCAAGGAAAAGGGATAAAGGGAAGCAGATCACAGATGTCTGGTCGGTTGGTGGAATATCATTCATCTGTCGATGTATGCTGGTCCTTCATTGTGCTGGGCTTTGTATGCAGGCAGCATCTTGAACCTGCATCTCTTCAGAACAAGAGCCAGTGTAGCTGCTTGCGGTGCAGGTGATGTGAGTTTGTCTGGAGAGGTCAAGGATGAGTTTTGTACTGTCTGTAGTCTGTGCAGTGATTCATATGTAGAGTGTTACTGTAGTCCAGGCTGGTGGTGATGAGGGCTTGAGTGACGGTCTTTCTGATGTCCACTGGGAGCCACCTGAAGATCTTACGGAGCTCTGTACTGATATGTCAGTGTACTAAGTTCCCACTCAGAGTTATGCAGAAGGATTGAAACTGCTAAAATAAATGGGAAGGTAGGTTTGGATTGCAATGTGAAGTCTTTCTACGAACGGTTGAGTTTGAAAGCTTATACAATTAAGATATTAACGGGAGGGACAGAGAATGGATTATAAAATGAAGTTTTCTATAAGCAGATATGCTTGAGAGCTGCAGAGCTTAGAACATGAGGCTATGAATGGGAGGGGCAGAGAACAACAGAGGCGTGTGGGATTGTTGTGATGGGGTGAAAGAGAAGTGCCTGTGAGAAATGGGAAGTGGCTGCCCTGGAGGGGGGCAGAAGGGAGGTAATTGGGCCTCATGCACTTAATTGTATGTATTGTTTGGAAGATAGCACTTTAGACTCTGAATAGGTACATCTCTCCTGAGCCTTAAATAATAGTGGCGCTCACTGAGCTCTAAGCAATTACGGGTACATTGTAAAGGGAATGAGGCTAGGGATGAAACACTTGGGAACTTTGAAAACCCTCCTTTTTGGGTTCTTTTGTGTCTTTTTCCACAGAAAGAATGTGTTCATAAGAGGACTCACAATTTTGATAACAGGACTAGATTGAATGAGACCTGACACGGCTTTCGGATAATTTGCTGTTTCAGTGAGGTGGGTGTGATAACTGTCAGAGATGAAAGCAGAAATATGACCCATGGGGATAGAGACATCTTAAGGAATACAAACACATATGGAGTAGGGGGTCACAAAACAATGTGGTGCAACAGGACATCTGTTGAACTAAAAATCATGATACCATGAGAACTTATAATGTTTGAATAATGTTTCTGCTATAGCTCGGAAAGCGTGGACTTCTTTATCTTGAATAAGTCTAATTGAGGATTGATCCAATGTTGTGTCCAAACCGAATGGAGGCGGGTTATAAAAGATAGAGGAAAAATGATTGCAAATGTAGGTTCCTTGAAGAGAGAGCTTTGGATCATATCTAATATTGTGGATGGACTGATTCCCATGCTGTATTTTATTCTTCTGTTTCCAGCCTTGAAGAAGTGGCACTCAAAGCTACGAAACACGTGTTGGCTGGAAGTTTCAGTTTCCCTGTCTAGAATCAACCGTGGTTTTCAGAATAAGGCTTGAGGCACTTGTAGTAAGCATATGCAAAGACAGCACATGCACAGGAAGCTATTTACGTGGAATTGTAGTATGTATGAATGATGCAGAATTGCGAACCCCCATTTAAGATAACAAGGTTTTTGTTGCTAATAAGTGTATCTTTTTGCACTTTGGCAATAAATGTGTTGATGAATTGAAACATACTCAAGTGTATATGCTCTCCACGAAATTTGTGTTTGTTTTGTATATATCAAGTGGGTGGGCACCGTCGAATAGGGCAGCCTGTGCAGAGCCACTATTATCTTCCCTCATACTTTAATGCGCTTCAAAATATTCAGTCACATTATTTTACATTTGTGTTAGGAAAGACCCATATTTGCTCCATAAATGCTTGGTGTTTTTGGATAGTTCAACTCTAAAGGCTGGATCCCATAACTAGTAAAGTTTAGCCTGAAAACAGGTTTTGTTATCCATTGTTCAAAAAACTCAGAACCTCAGCGAAAATGGGTTATTTGCAACTGGGAAGGAACATGATATTGGGGTACAATCAGATCAGCCACAGCATCATTTGGTTAGAGTACTCAAGAGACCTGCAGGTCACACACAGATGTCAGCAGAGAGTGTTCAACTTTCCAAGGCATTCTTTTGCCTCAACCAGACTAAGGGAACTGTCAACATTTCCATACACTAGCATTATTGTATTGCTTCACTATTGTGAGCCTGGTCTCAGATCATTCTGTAGCACTTTCTGTGAGAGTTCACTGTCTAACAGTCCTCTGCTGTGGTGCTGCTTCTGTTAACTCATTAGAATACAGTGTAATTAGAAGCCAAATCCTGAGTCCGAGAACACTTTCTTAACCTGCTTCATGTGCAGTACTTATGTGTTTATTAAAAATCGATCTAGACTAATGGTAAGATGAGTCCTAACAGTTTAAAGCCTGCAGCTAAATGTATACAGTAATCACAGCATTCTTTATTTGATATTTGGCAGTCACGTGGCCAGGCAGATTTTACACTTAGGCCCCCTAATATGGGTTTTCGTCACAATTAATTTACAGGGTGTCTAGTGTTAGTCACCACTGTCAACAATGTTCCCAAAATAGGATGAATTAAAGCCATGAGTTTAGCAGCGAGAGAGAGAGGCACAGCCAGAACTTTACGCATACACACAATACTCAGCCATTAATCCTCATGCATACCAGTGCGCACCTGCACACAAATTCACTTTTTGAATACTTCCGAGCACTTAAGATTCATGGCTCCACTTGGGTGGCAAGGGCTGGCTCCAATGAAGGGCTCAGAGTAAGCTAGGCATTATAATTTCATTATTGATTTTGTATTTAAGTAACGCATGGCAGCTTTCAAGGGAAACACAGCGGAACAAGAATTAGGAAGGAGACAATGAGCCTGCTAGGTAACAAAAACAGTCAAGTAATTCAAGATTCCTGCGTCAGAAGCCACTGGTCGACAGCGGAAGAAGCTAGGTGCGCTTGTGCTCCTCACGGCGTCCACCAGAGCGTTCTGTGAAGCGGTTCCTGTCCTACCTACACTTGGGTTGCGGGAAGGCAGTGGGCTGTTGTTATTTGCCCTGTCGGGTGGAGAGCAGGTTGGAGCTCTGGCGTGAGGCGTTTAGTGAGAAGGAGGCCCTGGTGCATCTTGCAATCTCACCTTTGCTGGCGGTTTAGTACAGAGAGTGGGCCGAAGACAGAAGATCATTGGCCTGGATCAATGGCCGTGACAGCAGGCAGAGAACAGGGATCCAGGTGCTGAAGACCGGGGCGTCAATACTAATCAGTGCTGAGCAAAACAGGAGCAAAGTGGGGGCCAAGAAAGTAAAGGTATTTATTTTACTAACAAAGATGCAAAGCATAAGAACAAAATATATTATTGTGTGCTGAATCTGTGTTCTGCGTAACTGCATGCAGCCGCTGTGACTGCTGTTTTCTCGACTACCTTAAGCCTTCTGATAAAGTTTCCTCACAACAAAACAATTTCATCTTCATCGAGCTACCTCAGCCAGCCCCTAATTAATGAAACTGAGCTATACGCCGCAAATTGTAAAATTGCGTTGATACATTAGCTAGCATTAAGTTACTGCGGTGGCCTCAGGTCCGAGCCCTTCTCTGGTCCTCTGCAGTGTCGTGGGCCAGAACCTGCTGGCTCTTGCTTCAAGTCAGCAGGACCCACCCCACAAGATCAACACCATGAAGAGTCTAAACCTGGCCTAAGCAGGACCGGTGGAAGGCCGGGGCCAACCTCTAACACTGTACGAAGAAGTGCTGGTAAAGCAGGTCTCGCACATCAACACTGACAAAGATTCACCACCTCTTGAGTGGAAGCAGTGCCTTATGCTTCATGGTCCTTCTCCCTAACCGTGGGGTGAAGCCCAAACCATCACAGTCAAATAAAATAACTTACTTTAAAAGTGGGAAACAGTCTGGTAAAATTGCAGACTCAATGAGTACTGAACCAGCAAAAGGTAAAACCGATATCCCCGGCAAATCGTAGTGCTTTAAAACAAATCCTTTACAACAAATAGATGATGAACCAAAAAGGATGCATGAAAATGTAAATCAGTCAGTGGAGTTCCACAATGATAAGATGCGCTTCAGTAGCTAAACCAACAGCAAGTGACATAGTCACAGCTGAAACACAACAGGCAGTTTTAAATCACTTTCTTACCTCTTTGCTAAACATTGCCCCCACCTAAACCGGAAAGGGAAAATGTGAGCGTTACCCATGCTACTGTCCTCTGGTTGAAGGATTTACTAAAGGAGGAGATCAAGGGGACAAGCAATGTAGATGACTCGTTCCATATGAACGAGGATGATATGGCCATGACGGACACTTCACTTCTCCCTGGAGTACTCCCTCCATCATTAACATCATCAACAAAACTCTGAATTGTTTTGACAACACCGGCAACATCAAAGGATAAATGAATACAAGAAAACTGGACCTCACAATACCTAAAACCTCACTGGCCCAACCAGTTCTCTCAATAATTGAGAGCATGCGCAGAACTCTGGATATAAAATCAGGAGCATTGAACTCCCAGACAATGAAGCTAGATGCAGAAATCGAGGTCATGCAAGAAGGGGCTTTCTATATTCCTGCCAGTGATAGGAGAATGGAAATAATGGAAGGGGTGGTGACCAACACTAAAAAACCAACTCATCAAAAGCGAAACCTGTAATTGCTCAGCAATCCTCTCTAAGCTAGGAGAAGTGCCAGAGACCATCCAATCAATACTAGGAGACTGCAAGAAGACTATACCAAGTCACTGAAAAACACCAGGCAAGTCAACTATTAATAAAAATGATAAGAGCATCTCTTTTATGCCAAATCCACCAATAATAACGACTTAGGTCGACCAGAATCGGTCACTACTGAAACAATGGAAGTAGACACTGAAGAAGCCTTAGAAGTCAAGCCGGCCAAGCAGGATTTAAAGATATTACAAAACTGCGAATTCAAAAAAGGACTGAAAAACACCAGGAGAAGACTATATAAGAAAGTTAAGAAAAAGCAGTAAGATGTTATTGAATCACAATTCTCCTTTCTCAGCAAGAGCGCTTGGTACTGGAGTACAGGGTGTTTGGGAACACCAATCCCGGGCTGCTATCAAACATAAGTAGCCGGATGCGCATTCATATACAGGAAATTCTGATTGGCAGCTCTAAGGGATGAAGCCTGAGAGGGTAAATCACCTACATCAACTAAATCACACTCAGTTGATATCGGGTATGAATTTTGTTCAACATCGAAGGTAAATTCTGTATACAGGAAGAACCTTAGGATCATGGAAGATACAGCACTCTACAACAGCTCAACTAATCCACTCCTGGGATATTGCCCCAAATCAGTGGTACTGCTAGAGACAATGAGTAGTGCATCATCATCCTGCCTAAATGCTAATGCAGAATCTTATCACAAGCATAACAAATTAAATGAATATGGGTCTCCCAATTAGGAAACAAGAAGGATTCATGAATTACATCACAATCAAAACACAGAAAACATTTCCAAAGAGAGCTCGCTAGTGTCAAATAAAAAAAACAGTCACACAGATTAGTGACTATACCAAATAATGGAAACATTGGTCAGAGCAACAACTGAAACCACATCATCATTTGGGAAAGAGACAATGACAGTGACGTACAAGTTACTTACCTTTGGTAACAAAATATCTGGTTAAAGACATATTCTAGTTGCAGATTTCTTACCTTAGAATTTCCCCCAGGCGTCAGACTGGATCCGCAGATTTTTCTTCGAGCAATACCCTTGCACGTCGGTAGGTGGCGTCGGTCGACTCCGTGGGCGTCGTAGTCTCATATGGACGCTGCCCTCGCGCAGTGACGTCAGTTTCTTTTAACGACTTTCCACGCCAAAGCGCAGAGCGCTAAGAACACTGAGATTGGTGCGCCGGAGCTAAGGGCCTGAAAGGGGGAATCCCTGTCCCTAGAAATCAGTTTGCAAGCGGGGAGGATGGGTGGGCGGTAAGGAATCTGCAACTAGAATATGTCTCTACCAGATATTTCATTACTGAAGGTAAGTAACTTGTACATCTGATAGAGACTTCTAGTTGCAGATTCCTTACCTTAGAATAGATACCCAAGCAATGCCATCCGCGGTGGTGGGCTGCGAACCAAGATCATACCAGGAAGTCCTGCAGGACCGAACGACCAAGACGGACCTGACTGTCCAGACAGTAGTGTTTAGCAAACGTGTGCAGGGATGCCCACGTAGCTGCCTGGCAGATATCCAGGACAGGAACTCGCATGCTAACTCAGTGGAAGCAGCAGTTGCTCTAGTGGAATGAGCACGCAAGCCCTCAGGAGGTTGCTTCCTGGCCCCAACGTAGCACATTTTGATGCAAAGAAGCACCCATTGAGAGATGGTAACGCTTTTCCACCACATTCTCTTTTTTCACACCCACATACCCAACGAAGAGTGGATCGTCCGCCCGGAAATCTTTAGTAGGATTGAGGTAGAACGCCAACGCTTTTTTTGGGTCCAGGCGGTGAAGTCTCTCCTCCTCATGGGAAGGACGTGGGGGTGCGTAGTAAGTAGGCAGAGTGATGGACTGGCCTACATGAAAGGGTGTAACCACCTTAGGAAGAAAGGAAGCCTTAGTGCACAACACTACTTTGTCAGGGTGCACAGAAAAGTATGGAGGTTTTGAGGAAAGGGCTTGAAGCTCACTCACCCTGCGAGCAGAGGTGATTGCAACAAGAAAGACAGTTTTAAAGGTGAGGAGCCGCAAGGGACAATTATGCATTGGCTGAAAGGGAGTACACATCAATAAGTAAGTACAAGATTAAAGTCACACTGAGGCATGATAAATGGAGTTAGAGGAAGTAAATGGGTGAGTCCTTTTAGGATTCTACTCACAATAGGAGATTTAAAGAGTGAGGGCTAATCAGGTAGCCTAAGAAAGGTTGAAATGGCAGATAAATACCCTCCAAGGTTGCCCAAAGCAGAGCCCTGCTGGGCCAAAGAAAGAATGAACAGAAGAACCTCGGATAGAGTGGCAGAAAGGGGATCCACAGAATTGTTGGCACACCATGCCACAAATTTATTCCAACGACAGGCGTATACAGTTTTGGTTGATGGATGCCTGGCAGCCAAGATAACATCGCAGACTTCGGGTGGAAGTGCAAAAATGGTCAACTGTCGCCGCTCAATCTCGACGCATGAAGGCGGAGGTTGGACAGGTTCGGGTGAAGAACCGTACCCTGGTGCTGCGACAGAAGATCCGCCCGATGAGGCAGTCTGAGTGGAGGACGATGGACATGCTCAATAGCTCTGGGTACCATACTCTCTGTGCCCAGTCCGGAGCCGTCAAAATGAATAGGGCCCTGTCGTTCCTGATTTTCTTGAGAACTCTGGGGAGAAGAGCTATAGGCAGAAAGGCATAAAGGAGGCCAGAGTTCCACTCGAGACAAAAAAGCGTCTCCGAGCGAGTGCCGCCTTGGAAACTCCAACACTCAAAACAGCTGACATTGCGCGTTCTCTGCAGATGCGAACAGATCTAACCAAGGCTCTGCCCACTGCTAAAAGAGACCTTGCGCCAACTCCGGATGGAAACACCATACGTGATCGGCTGCGCATCAACGGCTGAGTTCGTCCGCTCTGGTGTTGAGTGAACCCACCAGATGTTGAACCATCAGGGTAATGCCTTGAAGTTCCAGCCATGTCCAGAGGCGTAGTGCCTCCTGACAATGGGTCCAGGACCCTACTCCACCCTGTATGTTGCAGTACCACATGGCAGTAGTATTGTCCGTGAACACCTGCATCACTTTCCTTTGAGAGAGGGAAGGAATGCTTTAAACGCAAGCCTGATCGCCCTGAGCTCCAGAAGAATGATATGGAGCCCATACTCCACTGCAGGTCTTTCACATTACCCTCCAGGATCTGGAACATGTAGGAGAGATTCCCCTGATGCTGCGCCCACTGGAACTTCAGGTCCCACTGCAGAGTCCGCATATGCCATCTGGCATGTGTTACTAGCAGGATTCAGGAGGCCATGAGGCCCAGCAGCCTCAGAGTCAGTCTCACCGAAACCCAAGACCGAGGCCGAGAGATCGGAATCATAGCCTGAATACCTTGAACTCACCTTTCGAGAGGATAAGCCAGAAACTGCACTGTGTCCAGAACAGCTCTGATGAAAGGGAGCATCTGAGAGGGAGTCAGGTGTGACTTCGACACGTTTATAGTGAACCCCAGCGTGTGCAAGAGGTTTGCTGTAGTCTGAAGGTGGGAGACGACTTTCTGGGCCAAGTCCGCTGTCAACAGCCAGTCATCGAGGTAGGGGAAGAGTGAGACCCTTAACCTGGGCAGATGAGCTGCAAACACCGCTATCACTTTTGTCAACACCCGAGGGGCACTGTTAAGGCTGAAGAGGAGCACAGTAAATTGAAAGTGCTCGTGACCTACTACGAATCGTAGGTAACGTCTGTGGGCAGGCAGGATGGGGATGTGGAATTAAGCATCCTGCAAGTCCAACGCTACCATCCAGTCTTCTGGGTCCAAGGCAGACAGAACCTGAGCCAGGGTGAGCATCCTGAATTTCTCCTTCTTGAGGAATTAGTTTAGGTCCCGAAGGTCTGGATAGGACGTAAGCACTTGTCTTTTTTTGGTATAAGGAAGTAGCAGGATTAACAACAACAACCTACTTCGGGCACAGGGACCTTTTCTATAGCTCCCTTGGCCAAGAGAGCTGGGACTTCCTGGCGGAGAAGCGCCAAATGATCCTCTGGAAGGGGACTGAAGGATGGAGGCATGGTTGGTGGAGCAGATTCGAAAGGGAGGGAGTAGCCATTTCGAATTATCTGCAAAACCCACCTGTCCTTGGTGATGTTTTCCCAGTGGGGCAGGTGATGGCGAATCCCGACACCAACTGGACAGGAGTGAGGGGAAGGACTAGGAGGGTTTGGAGGCTGCAGCGTGGGGAGCGGTGGACTGGGAAGACCTCTGGTTCCCTGCCACACGGCCACGTGGGATTTCGCACCCCCCAGCCACACAGAGGCTGAACAGCATGGGTGGCACGGTGGCTGGATGGAGGACGTGACAGGGAGCCCCTTCCAGTGGGGCGAAAAGCAGACTGTGGGGGGGGGGGGGGGGGGGGGGGGGGGGGGGTCGAGGGGCAGAGAAAAGGCCAAGGGACCGAGCTGTAGCCCGGGAATCCTTGAATCTCTCCAAGGTCGAGACCGCTTTGTCTCCAAAGAGACGTGAGCCATCAAAGGGCATGTCCATGAGTGACTTTTGGACACCCCCAGAAAAACCAGAAGTACGCAACCAGGCGTGGCACCTCAAGGTGGTCGTTGCAACCGATCTGCGCAGAGAGTCGGACTATGAACTTTGCCGTATCTCTCCCATCGTTTACAGCTTGAGAGACGATAGCACTGGCATCCTCCGGTATCTGCAGCAGGACTTGCGCAACCGTATCCCACAAAGAGTGGGTGAAGCGGCCCAAAAGGCATGTGGTGTTCACAGACCGCAGCGCGAAACTGGAGGAAGAAAATAGCTTCTTGCCAAACTGTTCCAGCCTTTTGGATTCCTTGTCCAGGGGTGCGGAAGGGAATGCACCTGAAGAAGAGGAAGCCTGGATAACAAGACTCTCAGGCGTAGGGTGTTGAGACAGGAATTTAGGGTCGTTCAGAGTGGGCCGATGGCAGTGTGCGATAGTCCTATTCACAGGAGCCCCTGTGTTGGGTTTGGACCAGGTACCCAAAAGGACATCGGTGAGGGCTTCATAAACAGCAAAAGTGGTTCTGAAGTAGAAGCCCCAGCTGAAGCACCTCCGTCAGGAGATTAGACCTGACCTCAACAGTGGGAAGCTCAAGGCCAAGGACCCCAGCTGTCCTACTGACCACCATAACATAAGTCGCACCCTCTGCAGCCACGGTAGGAGGAGACAGCATCCCAGCATCAGGAGAAGTATCCAGATCACTGGCTCGCCCAATTCCTGAGCCCAGTCCATAGAAGGGTCATCCTGGTATTCATAAGGGTCCAGGGATCCCTCCCCATATTCGTACCCATAAGAAATCCGACCTGGGGCGAATAGGTCCCATCGAAGCAAAGGCGGCATCGGCTGACGCCGCTCCGAATCCGAGTCATCGGGGATAAGAATCGGGTTGATGACGATAGTGGCCACTACCAACGTTGGGAGCGTCGACAATCAACCTGGTGCCGGAGAAGGTCTCAAGGGTGCGACCGGCGCGGATCCGGAGGTGACCTCGGCGCGGTACCCGAAAGTCCCTCATCCGAACCCCTTGAGCCCGAAGGCGCCGTATCGGGGTCGGACCACCCAAAGATGAGGCGCATGGCCTCATAAAACTCTTTAAGCTAGGCGGGGCTCGCTCCGGCTCTGGGAAACTTGGGCAAGCGCGGAGCCGACCCAGACGCAGACTCCGAGGATGGAGGCCTTGTGCATGGACACACCTCCCACGTCAGCCGAACGACGGGGCGAAGTCGGAGAGCGATGGGATCTCTTAGACTTCTTCTTTTTCTTCTTACCTTGACCCGAGGACTTGGAAGAAGACGAGTGGTGATGGCTCCACGACCGCTCCTCTCGATCGAGACCTACGCGGAGTCAAGTGCTGGGCCACCATGAGCTTTAGGGACCGCTCCCTCAAAGCCTTCAGGTGCATGGCCCGGCACTCGGAGCACAACTTCGGGTCGTGGTCGCGCTCGAGACACCACAGACAAACCTGATAAGGATCCATCACCGACATCGTATGATGACTGTTCTCACACGGTTTGAAACCGGTCTTCGGAGACATCCTCGACGTACCAAAGTTCTCACCCAAATTCGACAAAATGGTCGAAGTCGGACAAAAAGAGACCAGGGTAGCTCTTCACTCAGCGTGTGGTGCGGGAAGAAAAGAACTGACGTCACTGCGCGAGGGCGGCGTCTATATACTACTCCCAACGTCATCACGGCGACTACGACGCCAACAACGCCCACAGAGTCGACTGACGCCACATACCGACGCGCAAGGGTATTGCTCGAAGAAAAATCTCTGGATCCAGTCTGATGCCTGAGGGAAATTCTAAGGTAAGGAATCTGCAAATAGAAGTCTATCAGATATCAATAAACCATGCAGGGCTGCAGATGTCTTAAGTGCCCACATGGCTAGACCAAACATCATCCTTTTTACACCAATGTACTCCAGTGTACATACTGGAAATACTTAAATCTCCTCCAGGCCTGCAGTATATATCTTCTAATGACTTGTTAAAAGTAGGTTTCGTGGCTAACAGTTTGAAAGACGGAACAGTCAAACATGACTTTGTGGACCAACCAGACTCAGGCAGAAACAATTTTGATATACAATGAAACACTAGCGAATTAGGATATAAAAATATCCGCAAGCAGAGGCACACCTCACCAAGAATCCTAGAAGATCTTGAGGGGCAAAAACAAACCACCAACATTACTTGCAGATCTTTATGTTTCCCCATTACCAATTAACTAGCGTGCAATGGCCTAACTAATTTGAAGATTACTGTTCATCAGCAAAATGGAGAAAAGGAAATATTAGATTTACAAATAGGTAACACAATATATACTTTAGATAAATAAAGAACTAAAAAACTGCTGCTGGTTAACAGCAGTTTTATTTAAGTCATGAAAAATCAGCCATTGAGTATGCTTTCCACTCAGCCTGGACCAACACTGTATTATAGAAGACAAAATAAGGAAAAGGCTGTGTTTCTTCATAAATGTTTTATAGTATATGCTGCTTTCATGAAACCTGACAATGAAAGACATCCTATTGGATGCTTATGTACAACTCTGTGAATAAACAACTAATTCAACAAAGACCAGATACAAAGGTGAACTAAATACCTGGGCCTCTACATCCATTGCTCATATTACTGTTTAAGTATGTGATGTTATTAGTAACAATTTACAGTATATATCGTTAAAAAGTGACATAATGACTACTGATATTTGTATATCTTCCTCCTGGAGCTATTGGCAACAAATGCACACTACTAAACAACCTAGAATCTGTGATAAGACAAAACATGCATCAACAGAGCACAGAAGGGAAACAAAAAGGCAAACCAAAAAAATTATAATACAGGCCTGTGGCGATTTTAATAACAAACAGCAACCAATGATGCAAGAGCCAGAATTAAGCAATGAGGTGACCATACGGGGTATGCGGAATCTTGTGTAAGAATATTTTAGAAGCACAGGACAAGATCATTACTTCACTACACTACACTGATGGAAGCATGTGCTCTCTGCATTCTCATTGGACGTACTCCATTGGATGCACTAGCAAAGATTTTTTTTAGGGTTGGTAGAATTAGGTTGTAAATAAGATCTAGAAGTGTAAATGCTAGGAAATACTTAATTAAAGTGATGCTCCTAAAAATGGGAGCAATCCATTTATGAGGAATTTAAGATAATCTTAGTTTGGTTTATCAAGAGTCTCTCAGCCATAAAATCTACAAACACAGAGATATTTACTCTAGCTTGGGATGACAACAAATGTCTAAAACAGAAACAAGATTTAATGAATGGACTACAAATTAAGAACTAAAGCCCAAGGAAATGTTAAACATGGCTAATTTAATAAAACAGATCCAAATGAAGGCCTCTGGTGTACTTAAAACGTCTTTAAACACTAATAACCAAGGAAATTTTAGGAGCTGGTTAGATGGGGTAATGAAGGACATCCCCTAAACTAGATGAAGGAAGTCAGCCCGGCTGAGCGAATAAAGCATTTTTCTTCACTGACAAACAATACCTCTGCTACAGAATCTGAAGTGGGAATCCACAGATATGATTATTCAGTCTGAATAAGAAACGAAACCTTGGTTTTAGAATTTACCAAAAAGGAAGTTACTGAAGCAATAAACACCGTAAGACTCAGCCAGTCACTATATCCAAAGCACTCTTCAATCCATGTTTAGAAAGGAGGCCAAATATGCACCCCCAACCCTTGTTTTTTAGCACTCCTCCCCTTGCAATTATATAATGCTTTCTAAATATTACACATACTCATCAATCAAGACGACCATTGTTGTATTGTGCGTGGCTCACTATCCTTCCATGCAGTTCCATTAAAAGACTCCCCACAGCCCTGGAGATGAGCATAAAATAAAGCTGCCCCACAGCCCCCACAAGAGAAGTGTCAACTCCCAATAGTACCATGGCTGAGTTTAGATGAACAATCCTTCCAAAAATCCTATTCCAATAATCCTCAATACCCTTTCTTAGAGGAATTAACTTCACACAGTCATAAAACATATTTTCCATATCAGCAGGCTTATTCCTACACCAATGGCATTTGTCGTCAGCCCTTTTACCCGTATTCAAAAACTTGGCCTGTGTATAGTATAACCTAAAAATTGTATCATAATGTTGGGTTTTCAGGCTTGCAGTCAACTACACTTTCCTTTCTACTGAGTTCCGAATATCTAGGTCCTGAATCCCCAATTTCTCGGCCTACTTAGCTTCTTGAAGCTCATGATCATCCACCGCCATAGTATTTAGCAGTGTATAAATCTGTCCGATCTTAGTTCACTGGCATGACAACATATCCAGAAGGGGAATTTTTCCAAGTGGGAACTGATCACTCACCTATTTATTTAATTAATCTCGGAGCTGCAGAAATGTATAAAAAAGACTCTTTTGCCAATCCAAAATCCAGCTGCAGATCTAAAAAAAAAAAAAAGAGCACAACTGTTCTTGAGAATACAGATTTCTCACCTGGGTGATCCCCGCCTTTTCTCATCTCCTACATATCCCATCACGAAACACCACTGGAAATAGAGAAGAGTGCCATAAAGAAGTGTGGCGACTGTACTTAGTAATTCCAATTCTTTTTTTTTTTTTTTTTTTTTTTAGCCTTCCCCAGATCTACATTCCTGGTCCAATTACCTTAAACTTAACCTTTTTTTTTTATAGTAACTGGACTCGAATTGTCTTAAAAAAAACACACCCCAGTTTCCCTACCTAAGGCTAGCTTGTAAATACTTGGTGCAAATCAACTGTGTTTTCTCCTTATTAAGATGGTACCCTGATAGAGCTCAAAATTTCTCCGCCAGTCTTTCCACCGCCAAGAGAACTGCCTGAGGATCTGGAGTGAGCAGCGCTATATCATCTGTGTATGCGAATACTCAGGTTTCAAAGCCATTAACCTTAAATGAGTAAATCATCTGGTCACTTACCATCTGCCTTATTAAGGGATCAATATACAAAGCAAACAAAATGAGAGAGCAGTGGCACCCCTACCGAGTGTCCCATCAAATCTGGATCTCTGCTGATTCTTGACCCATAATTTGGAATTGGGCATAAGGAGGATAATATAATGCATTCAAAGCCTGACCCAGCCCAAACCCCTTATACTCAAGAGCCCTCCAAAGATACTTCCAGGCCACTCAATCAAAGGCATTCTCTGCAATAAAAAGGATTATAACTATGGGGGCCCCCATAGTTGAAGCAATGTCAAATAGAGGATAGCTCGCCTCACATGATCTGCTGTGCCCCTGCCCGGGATAAATCTGTGCTGCCAAGGCGAGACTAGCTGGTCTATATTCCTCCCCATGAGGGTGGCCAAGATCTCTGAGTACACCTTATTGCCTGAATTAATCAAAGATATTGGTATATATGACCCAAGCTTTGCCGGTGGCTTTCCTTTTTTTCTAATAACTATATTAGTTCCCTGCCAAGAGCACAGTAGAACCCCTTCCTGCTGAACCCCACAGAACTGCTCCCAGAGGTCCTTAGCCAATGCAGGGAAGAATGCTTTATAGAATTCTAAAGGAATATGGTCCGGGCCTGCAGCTTTCCCAGGAGCCAGAGCGTTCCCTAGCTACTCCATCGCTATAGCTGAGAATACCTCAGACTACCCTATATCTAAGGAATCATTATCACCTAGCTCAAAAATGTCTTTTAGCTGCCCCTTGGAAGGATATCTATCCTCAAAAAAATTAACAATATCTTTCTGGCATAGTGGCCTCTCTCCAATCCTGCCCTTCAATCACTTTGATCGCTCTGGCCACCTCGTACTGTCAAATGCGAAAGGCCAATAATCTACAGCTGACTCACTATATTCGTAGGCCTCAGCCCTATGGACCTGAAACGTCTCCGCAAATGTTCTTGAGTAGTAGCTGTTAATCATAACCTTTTTTTTATTTTTATAACAACCGCCTGCTGAATCTCGACCCCATCCTGACCTGCCTGTGCTGGACCCATATGCTGTAGCTCCTGATGTGCCAAGTACGCATTTAATTCCCTAATCTCCTTATCTCACTGCTTCAGGGAATAGGCTACAAAGCTAATCGTCTCTCCTCTCACTCCTGCCCTAAATAAATCCTATACCACACCTCTAGAAGCGCTATGCCTATTAATTTCCAAAAACTCTACTATGCATTTTTTCATACTGTCTACATAATTCTCATTTAAGATTTTCTATCAAATAACCATTTACCAGGAGACTTATCCATACCCTGCCCTGTAAGATCCAGAACTAGAGGACTATGATCAGAGAAAATCCTCAGCAGAAAGTAGTCCAAACGGACCTACTTTCGATGCTGAATGTGAAAAGTATGTGTAGCCAGCGTCCTGGCATTCTTTCTTTCCCAGATATCTGTTAACCCATGGGTTTTCCTAAACTGAGGTAGTGCACTTGCTACCACTAATATCAACTTTCAAATGTATATTAAAATCACCAGAAACTATCAGGGGTGTCGGCCATGCAGCTAGCTCTACCATCAGCTCTTCCAAAACTAAAGCCTCTTCCAAATTAGATCCAAAAACAGAGCAGACTGTAAGTACAGTTCCTGCAGCGACTAAATGTATCCACCAGCTTCCGTTTAGATACAGTAAGGCCTCTTCTTATCAATACTGCAACCCCCCTAGTTGATAAACTTGTGAAGTGCAAGCTACAAGGGAATACCCCCTGATTTGTAACATCTCCCTCTTTACCCAGGGGATGCGAGACTCCTGCTCGCAGATGACATCTGGCCCCCACATTTTCAATAGTTTGGCCACCCTCTGACTCTTATTCCTATCATTCAGCCCACAGACATTTACTGAGCATATACTTAATTTATCCAAACGCATTGATAAACGCCTGAGTATACCTTATCCTGAGTAACCTCAAACAGCCTAGACCACGATTATCACTCGTATCTCAAAAGCTGAATCACCTCCAAATTCCACCTGGATATGCTCATTTTTTCCTTTCTCCACCCACCTTCAACCACCCCAATTCACTTTCTGTCCCCACCACACCTAACCCTCCCCCCCCCCAACACCCACACTCTACCTCCCCCCCCCCCAGGTGAGACAACCAGACCAGCCGTGGCCTGTTAGTGATGGCTGAGTTTCCCAATGTCCAGTCCCCAGAGCCAAAGGAGCCATAATCCGCCATTGCCGCACATATCAGGATCTGGTGCCATCTCACTCCACTACTTTGCTCATACTGTGTATTTGATGTATCTTAACAGAAACATGAAAAAACAAAAACCACCACCACATTCAATGTTCACCCTACATCGATCCATTAGCTTAAATAGTCTGTCCAGCCCCTCATTGCGCCTTCACACTTCTAATCACCACAGGCCGTCTGCAGACATAGAAATCAGGCTAATACTGACCCTTACTGGTTCTTGATTTCCAAAAATTCATTAGCCTTGATCTCAGACGTAAATACCTGTGTCTTAGTATTCCAAATACTTTTTAATATTGCTGGATGAACCTGACACCGGAAACTGAATTACCTTCTAAACATAGGTCAGGTCACATCTGGTTGGATAACTTAAGGACTGCAGGTAGCTATATATAAAAGCTGTGGAGAATTTCAATGAGGTACATTTTTCACTTAATCCACAGAATGCGTTCTGGTACTGATCCTGAAAGAAGTAGTCAAGACCACTGCCCTATTTTTCCTTCACTGTAACACTTTTGACAAAGAATAATAGGGTCCTAAAAAATTAAAGCAGTTAAATGGATTGTATTACTGGCTGAAGATGCTACTGGTATATATTGACGCTTTGCTGAAACAAAGAAAGCTTTGTCCATTGTACACATTCAGATGAAATTCCTGATTCAGACAACAGTGGTTAAAGAGGTTAGACTCGCCACAGGTCTCAAGGTAGATTTTTTGCATACGTAAAATAAATCGCTTTTTTCCACATCAATATATAGCACCTACTATACACATCAAACTAATTTGCACAAATTGTGCCTTTGAGCTTCCATTTATAAACTATTGCAGGTTGAGTGAAAAACGTTTTAATGATTAATTATCTCAATGGGTAGAGTTTATTTTACAAACCTTGAGATCTAAAAAGACGTAATTAATGGAAGGTATTTACTTCAAATAAATATGTGGGATTTCTATTTGTGCCTGCAGAAACTTGAATCCGGGCTTGGTAGAATGTCTACTGCCAATTTATTTTACAATTACTTATCATTTAAATCTGTTCCAGACCTTTACTTCATCACAAACTTTGTTCTGATAAACATTCTCTCTTTAGAGGGAAGGAGATACTTAAATATGCAGTCAGACATTTGGGAGTTGCTAGATTTAATATTAGAGGAGAGGGGAATGGCCTGGGTGTTATTCAAATTAATAATCAGACTCGAAACGTTGGCACCCATATTTATTTAATGAATTAGAGGTTTGGAACGGATATGAATGCTTTATAAAGCCACGTGGCAATGATCAGCATAAACTGAGAGTCGATGCTGCGTCCCTGCCATAGCTACCGAAGTTGCAGACAACTCGGAATAACAGGAGCTAATAGTCCTTCAACTCAACACGATAACTGGGGTGAATGAGTGCAGCACTGGGGAGCATCCTGCTGAAGTATAATCCAATCAGATGAGGTTCTCTCAGTATACATGCTTTCTGAGGGTAAAGTCTGCAGAGATTAAGAAATTGTATCTCCGATTCGCAACTGGGTTCGAGTCGTCACTAATTTTAGAGCACGGTAGTTTGTATTTGTCCAGAGGTAAGTACAAATACCTCATGTACTTACTACTGGACGAATTCCTATGCCCCTATACCGACCACTAAATGCCTGTTCTTGAAGAAAAAGTCCTACGCCTGAGAACTGTGGCTAACCCATGCATGTTACATAGTTTTCCAAAGATCCTGTCATCATGGCTACACACAGAAGGCGTAGGTAGGTGTGACCTGTTGTCTGTTTCCCAGGAGGACACACAAATAATTTGGGTCAGCTTGTGTAAACTTCTTAGAACACTGAAAGCCAAACTATTCCAGCTACACTCAATGCTGAAAATCGTAATCAGGATAACTTCTCAACACGGAGTCATCGAATTATTTTTCCCAACTGGCCAGGTCTGTGGCTTAAAAATATGCATCACTCTGTGGGATCTTCACAGAGCAGGAAAGGTCACCAAACGTGGTTTCCTGGAGCGTGAGTGAACGAACCACAACATGAATATTTACAAATTTAACAAATCAGTAAATCTCTGAGGAAACAAAGATGATCTGAAACCAGTCCTGAAGTGAAATTGCTCTGTACACACTTTAGTTAAAGGGAAAGGCATTATAACTGTTACTAGTACAGGAAAAAGGCCACTCTCCTGCTAAAGGTGAACGGACTATATGGATTTTTGTGTTGAGAAAATCTAAATATATTGCCCAAACAAGCAGTCTTTCTTTTATAGGCTAGCAGGTGGATCGTAGATACATATGCACAAATCCACTAACAGATCGGTTAGGGGACACATGTGTGACACATGCTCCTGTGAGTTCCCAATTAATGTTCGGTGGGAGGACAAAGCAGATAATTTTGGCTAAGTCATGCTGAGACAGAAGAAGCCATATTACTGTTTCCGCTTGGTGCGCATGAATTAACAACTGAAATATTATCTTTAAGCTGTGTAAACCAAAGATCTGAAGCTCCACAAGGATGTATAAATCATGCATCTGTCACAAACGAGGGGGAGGTGCACCAGCCACCACAATCTCCATTCTGGACAGTACCCACCCTTTCACCAGTAAATAGCCTTCAAGGTTGGAAACCTAATTTGGATAGAGAAGGCATCTGTGGGGGGTAAGGCTACTGCCTAGGACCTAGCCATAATAAACCATCTCAGCCATAATGTTTTAAATTCAGAGAAAATTGTGTACAGTGGGAACAGGGAAATAGCAAAGTGTTACTGTTAAGAGCTCATGCAGCTGTACAATAAGATTAGGAATTAAAACCAATTATTGGTGAAAAGAGATACAGCAGAGGAATATTCTTGTCACTCACCAACAAGGCCCTTCTCCAGAGTGAAGGTTTTGTGAGTGAACGTGCATTCAAAAGCCACGAGGTGGAAAACCTTGTTCACGGTGTTATGCGTCCCAACAATTCGTATGTACCTATGGAGGAAAGAAAATAAGTATTTAGGGGTGATATGGAGTAATCCATCAAAGAATAAGCTAGACCTAAAGATAATAAAAACAAGACAGAATGAAGAAAATGCATGGTTTTATACAGTGCCGAAAGGTTCAGTTTTTGAGGTTGCTTCAGCTAGCAAACAGTAGGTGTTACTACAGTCCCTCTTCTACTACAGCGTGGATGTCCTTAAACAGTGCCTTGGCAGTTTGAAAGCCAGGGGAGCGTCAGCTAGGCCTGAAGCTCCCCCCCTCCCCCCCCAGGGCCCCTCCCACTCCCACCTGTCATCTCTTGGTTAAGTCACTCCTTAGCTACGATCCATTTATCCATTTACTCTGGAAGCTTTTAACCGTGAAGCCAGTGTTTAATTTTTGAAAGAGTGCAGAGTTCCACCACCTTTCAGCTCCTGTTTTCATATCTCTCTCTCGCAGGTTCCTTACCATTCAATTTTTCACCTTTTTGTCACCATTTTCATGTAGTTCTCTCCCTTCCCTTTCCTCCTTTTTTCCCTCTTCCTCTGGGACAAAGTCTGATTAAGAAAAATATGCCCCAGTCCCCAAAAATGAGAGCTGGTACCATCGACACAATGGATTTAGCATTCAATCACTCGTCCACTAAATGAAAAGTAGCCATATCTGAGGTGAAAAATCAAGAGTGCCTTAGGAGTGAGTTACTACTGATCAGTAACTCAGTGCCCCTATGGGCAGCCCTCTTCCATTCACACCTCGCGGCTGCCAGGTACTCAGCAGCGGTTCTGATGATAACAGTGCCAGCCGCACTGGTAGACCTGCCAACTTGAATACAAATCTCACCATATGAGGAGGGATAGGGCCTTGGAGGGGATGGGGGGGGGGGGGGGGAACGAGGGGGGCTTGTGCTGAGAAGTACCAAAGCAGAACTTTTGTCCGCACCCCCCCCCCCTCCAATTTTTTTTAAAAAAAAGCTTGCTGAGGCTGCTGCCGATATCCTGGGGTGTTTTCACACCCATTTATAAATATCGCTAATGCAAAGACTCTGAAAACCACTGATAACAGTAGTTTTCATCTTGTTTCTCTGCCACTGTGTGATATCGGCTCCTCGCCGTGTGCTGGGAGCGGATACAGCATGTCACACATATGGCACTGTGAGTTGGCAGGTCTGCACTGGGCTTTCACAAACTATAGAGGCGTAAGTGGAAAAAGCTCTTCACTGTATCTACACTGGAGTTTTAGGTCAACAATCATACAGTATATGTGGGTATTAACAGGATAAATTGTTAACGGGCTGTGTGGTAAAGAGTCCCGTGGTGGAAGACGACATTGTGAGTGGTAACAAGTTCCGTGGTGGAAGACTACATTGTGTGTGGTAACGAGCCCCGTGGTGGAAGACTACATTGTGTGTGGTAACGAGTCCCGTGGTGGAAGACTACATTGTGTGTGGTAAAGAGTCCCGTGGTGGAAGACGACATTGTGAGTGGTAACAAGTTCCGTGGTGGAAGACTACATTGTGTGTGGTAACGAGTCTCGTGGTGGAAGACTACATTGTGAGTGGTAACAAGTTCCGTGGTGGAAGACTACGTTGTGAGTGGTGACTGGGTATCCTGATGCATGAAGTGCGCAATAATTTGTTGATTCACAGAGCAAGCCACATCACTGAATGAAAACTTACGTAGGTTAGGACTCCATTGGGGTTCCTACACATGAACACAGGTCCTTAAGATCTACAACCCATTATGGTTGGTGCCTGCAGTATTTATTTAAAGTGTCCTAACGGCCACCATAGTGAAGCATCTTCTAGAACATGATTGCGGCCCTGAGCGGGTCTGGCCATTCATGGTGAATGAATAGCACAATGCTAGAGAGCATGTTCTGAAAGAAAATAAACTGAATGGGATCGCTGTGTTCTTTAAATCCAATGGTTCCCACAGTCCTCGTGGTGGCTAATTCCCTACAGATCATGAAGCAGCTTGTCAGTAATATTTTTGTCCAAAATCAATCATGATAAACTTTTTTTCAGGATCTGAAGTATACAATATGGTACATCCTTGGGGTCAGTAGAGTTGATTGCCTAGGACATGAGCAAAACTACAGCATTATCAAGAATAAATTGCTTGCTATGTTCGATGTGTTGTACATTATTAATGAGCACCTTCTGGTGAGTGTGTTTGGTTTAGTCCCCCGCTTCCCCCCATGGAGCGGTGACAGTTGTCGTTTCAGAGCTGCTGCTCGAAGGATCGCGCAGGAGGGGTGAAGGCACACATCCACCCAAACACACGAAGCGTGGGCTGGACTTCAGAAGGCTCTTGTGGCTTCACTCACAACTCCACTATTCAGTGTCAAACCAATAAGGTGCCGTGTGATGCCTCATTCAACTATACTAGCACCAGAAATGAAACACTTTTGGCGACCGTAAATACATTTATGTACTTCCTTTCATCCACGTTAGAAGTGCATTCCTCTCTTTCCGACTGATGTAAAACTACATTAATATATTTCCTCTCTGACCCTGCCCCCCCAGCTAACTCTTCAGTAAGGCTCTGGCTCAGCTTGTAGACTCCATTCAACCTACAGCAGCAGTCCTGTTTGAAGAGGATGTTATATTGCACCTCATGACCTGTATCTTCCCGAAGGCTGCAGCAGCAGTGAAGATAAAAGTTACTTAACTGTAATTGTAGTTCTCCAGAATTCACATGCTTGAATCACCTCAGTCATCGAGCTGGGAACCCACGTTAGTTCAATGTTAATGCAACATAAGGATGAAACAAAGAGACTTTTTAGTAGCCTTCTCATATCAGGCCTCGAAAAATCCTAAAAATGTTACTGGACTGTCAGGTCGAGTAGCTTGAATAATCTACTCGACCTAACTGTAATGTACTTGACCTAGAAACTGGTCTCAAATTGTGTAATCCTAGGCAAATATTGTATTTTACAGTCGCTTTTTTTCTTCATTCTCACATATGAGTGCACCTTCAAATGTGTGAGTTCAGCATTTCTGCTGTAAATAATCCTCTTTTGTTTGATTAAATACACTAAAGGTTTGCTCTATGTATAATAATAGTAGCCCGCATACAGGGTACACACGATCCATGCATAACTTGCCTCTTAGTTTACTAACATCTTTGCCATCAAGGCAGGAGTGTTTCTCAGTGTATGTTTAAACAATCACTTTCAACAAATATATTACTAAAGCATGACCCTGGAACTCTACAGTCACAAGGAAAAGTACTTGCATTGCAAGAAGACTGACTTTTGAACTGTCTCTGAACACAGATCAAATGTGACAACAATATGATTTAAAGGCATCTTAATTGCTAATTCAGTTTCTAACTGGACAGAACACCTGTACTTTGTCCACTCCGAAGGGTCCAGTGGAATCTAAAAATGGATGGACCTCATAAAATAAAACTCGCTATAGAGTGTGTGGGGTAGATTTTCCGAGCTCTGCATTTCATTCGTAAAGAGCCAAACTACAACCAATGATGACCACACCTAGAGACTACCATCCTTCAGACTTCATTTAGACCTAGAGTTAAGTAATATCAGCACTAGGCGAGCCTCCAAAGATGAGGCAGTTACGCTGCATGTGAATCTATGAAAGATACCAATTCTGGAGGACTACAGTTACAAGTAACTTTTTAACTTCTCCAGAATTTAATCTTTCATGAATCCACATGCTTCAATTAGAGTAGGAAGCACTTATATAAAATAGTAACCCATGCATGCGGAAGGTGGGAAAGCAATTTACAGAAGGCTCACCTTATTGAAACTAATGGCACAGAGCCAGTTATCTAACCACAGCACCTTTTTGCAATGTTGACTTAAGGCAATAATGCTGAATAAATGTGTTTTCTTCCAAGTTGTGACATGATGGGCAGAAATGCTGGTGGACATATCTGATACCCCAAACAATAGACTGAACATCATTTTTAGGATGCACACCAGGGTGGAAAGCTTCATGATAGGGCTATGCTCCTCATAGGAAGGGTGCTGTAAAGTCCAATGGGCCCTGCGAAGGGGCTCTTTGCCAGAGATTTGTTTCCATCATTGCATCAGAAAGTCCTGAGCAAAGTGATGTTTGCCCTTACATCCTATATGGACAAAATAAAAGTAGATCGGATGGAACAATAATCAAATAAAAATTAACTAAGGCTATATGCATTATTTTTATGTCAGATGGATGCTTTTGTTCAGGTTAAAAACAATGAGTAGGAACTCTTCTGGAGGTAATAATCCCAGAGTTTACTTAAAGGTCAACATGTTTCTTGTCTAGGTGTGCCTACCTGGGATAAGTATGAGTAAAGAACAGTGGCCCCAAGATCATAGATATCACAATCAATGTACAAATACATCAGATGATCAATGTATGGCATTTCATTTAAAAATCCTTAAAGCAATGTGAAAGCACAGTGGGTGTGTGGTGAGAAACTTGCTTGGTGCTTTTATACGTGTGGTACAAACTTGTGATAATATGTAATCAAGAGGGTGCATCAAGTATGAAAAACACAGCCATTTTATTCTTATGCACAATCAAATTGGGTCTGTAGAACTAGTTGACAACGTTTCAATCCTTTAGACAGATAGAAGGATCATCATCAGGACTCTAAGAATACATGAGCCCGAGTAAAATAGAGTGTGGGAATTAATCAAACATTGCTGAATGCACCAATCAGCTCAATTCAGCTACACCTGTGCAAGAATTGTATAGACTCCCAAAGTCATTGCCAGTGTAGTTCAGATGAGATGCAGGCGGATCTGGTAATGTGAGCGAGCCAAAGTGGGCCGCTTCTAGAATGTAAATGGGCCCCCAGAGGAGTACTGCAGTATCTTCCCGTATAGCAGACAATACTGCATGCAAGGAGAGCTGAGTGAAGTTGGCTGGGTGTGCTCCAAAAGAAGGCTGCTTCTACCTGGGATCAGTGACAATTCAGGACTGAACAGTAGTATTCTTGTCCTACCGTTATGAGCGCTCTCTAATGTTTTAATGGTGCTCACCTTAAATTTCCTTCTTATTTTAGGATGCATGTTTTATTTAGGAAAAATATTTGTTTACTTGAATGAAAATTAGATTCTGAAATTATTACTTTTAAAAAAAAAAAATTAACGCTTGTGTCCCAAAACCGTAGTTGGTCTGGCCCCCTAGGTAAACTTGGAGGAGGGATTCCACTTTGCCCATTTGCCGATAATGGAGAGTCCATAATACACCTACCTGCATCCACGATCCTGGAGCACTGCCTAATTATGAAGCATGCCACCTTTATGGGTGAGGGCTTGTGCACCCTATAAGGGATCGCTTAGTCCTACATTTGATCATTAGGAACTACCTCTCGAAACTATACACCATTTGGATTATTAGATACTGTCCAGGAAGGGTACGTGCAGGACTGTTATTTCCTTTCAACCTCCCCTTGTTTTGTCTACCTCAAATAATAGACCGCCTTGAGTGGAAAGTCAGGGTTGTTGGGTAAGGATGGAGATTCAAAACCCTAGGAATGGATGATGATGTTTGCTTTGGAGGGATGACTTTAAAATTCTCTGTATTGTACATTTTGTAGGCAATCCAGCATCCTTTTGAATCTTTGTGACAATGTGTTAGGATATATGTTTAAATTTTTTTTATAAAAGAATTTGAAAAAAAGGTGCAGAATTGTATATGTCCAATAATGACACCCCAGTGAAAAAAGCTGATGAAGTTAACACAATTCTGGTCAAATGCGCTGAGATTCTTGCTGGTAAAAGGTGACCAGCCTTATTGAAACAGTACATAATGGCAGCAGACACCTAGCGAGCTATAGCCTGTTTTGATACCAAGTTTCCACTTCTAGGGACAATGAAGGTTGTAAGTAGTTGAGCAGACTGCCTGAACTTGCTTGTTCTGTTGATATAAAATGTTAGACATTGTCTAACATCTATGGCATGAAGCACTCTTTCTCCTGCTGTGTTTGAATTTTGTAAAGACATTTTAAATTATTATAGGTTAATTTAAATGGAAATCTGATGGAACTTGAGGAATAAAGCAAGGATTAGTCCTTAAAATGACTATTCTCATGGAATTGTAGGTAAGCTTCTCTTACTTTAAAGGCTTGCATTTCACTTCATCTTTTCGCAGAGGTCAGTGCTAGGAGAAGTGCAAGTTTCCATGATACACATTTTACGTCTGTTTTATGTTTTTATGTATGGTTTCAAACTGACTTTCATAAGTTGAGAAAGTACATTATTAAATTACCAAGGAACTGGCAGTTGTTTGAATGGTGGGAAAACTCTGATAAGCCCTTTAACCCCTTCGCTGCCAGGCCTTTTCCCCTCCTGTGCCAAGCCTTTATTTTGTGGCTATTTAGGGCAGTTCGCGGTTAGGCCCTCATAACTTTTTGTTCACATAAGCGACCCACGCCAAATTTGTGTCCTTTTTGTCCAACATCCTAGGGATTCTTGAGGTACCCAGACTTTGTGGGTTCCCCTGAAGGAGACCAAGAAATTAGCCAAAATACAGTGAATTTTTATTTTATTTTTATTTTTTATTTTTTTTAAATGGGAAAAAAGGTCTGCAGAAGGCGGTTAGTGGTTTTTTCCCTGAAAATTGCATCAACAAAGGGTTTGCGGTGGCAAGATCACCATCTTCCCAGCTTTCAGGAATAGGCAGACTTGAATTAGAAAACCCAATTTTTCAATACAATTTTGATATTTTACTGGGACATACCCCATTTTTACTATTTTTTGTGCTTTCAGCCTCCTTCCAGTTAGTGACCAAAATGGGTGAGTAACCAATGCTGGATCCCAGAAAGCTAAACACTACTGAAAAGTAGACAAAAATCTGAATTCAGCAAGGGGTCATTTGTGTAGATCCTACAAGTGTTTCCTACAGAAAATAACAGCTGAAATAAAAATATATTGAAATTGAGGTAAAAAAACCTGCCATTTTTCTCCACGTTTTACTCTAACTTTTTCCTGCCATGTCAGATGTTTGAAAGCAATATACCGTTACGTCCGCTGGACTCTTCTGGTTGCGGGGATATATAGGGCTTGTAGGTTTATCAAGAACCCTAGGTACCCAGAGCCAATAAATGAGCTGCACCTTGCAATGGGTTTTTATTCTATACCGGGTATACAGCAATCCATTTGCTGAAATATAAAAAGTGAAAAATAGGTATCAAGAAAACCTTTGTATTTCCAAAATGGCCACAAGATAAGGTGTTGAGAAGCAGTGGTTATTTGCACATCTCTGAATTCCGGGGTGCCCATACTAGCATGTAAATTACAGGGCATTTCTCAAATAGATGTCTTTTTTACACACGGTCTTACATTTGGAAGGACAAAATGTAGAGAAAGACAAGGGGCAATAACACTTGTTTTGCTATTCTGTGTTCCCCCACATCTCCTGATACAAATGGTACCTCACTTGCGTGGATAGGCCTAGCACCTGCAACAGGAAATGCCCCAAAACACAACGTGGACACATCACATTTTCACAAAGAAAACAGAGCTGTTTTTTGCAAAGTGCCTAGCTGTGGATTCTGGCCTCTAGCTCAGCCGGCACCTGGGGAAACCTAGCAAACCAGCACATTTTTGAAAACTAGACACCTAGGGGAATCCAAGATGGGGTGACTTGTGGGGATCTGACCAGGTTCTGTTACCCAGAATCCTTTGCAAACCTCAAGATTTGGCCAAAAAAAAACACTTTTTCCTCTCATTCCGGTGACAGAAAGTTCTGAAATCTGAGAGGAGCCACAAATTTCCTTCCACCCAGCGTTCCCCAAAGTCTCCCGATAAAAATGGTACCTCACTTGTGTGGGTAGGCCTAGCGCCCACGAAAGGAAAGGGCCCAAAACACAACGTGGACACATCAAATTTTTTCACAGAAAACAGAGGTGTTTTTTTACAAAGTGCCTACCTGTGGATTGTGGCCTCTAGCTCAGCCGGCACCTGGGGAAATCTAGCAAACCAGCGCATTTTTGAAAACTAGACACCTAGGGGAATCCAAAATGGAGTGACTTGTGGGGCTCTGACTAGGTTCTGTTACCCAGAATCCTTTGCAAACCTCAAAATGTGGCCAAAAAAAACACTTTTTCCTCTAATTTCGGTGAAAGAAAGTTCTGGAATCAGGGAGGAGCCACAAATTTCCTTCCACCCAGCGTTCCCCCAAGTCTCCTGATAAAAATGGTACCTCACTTTTGTGGGTGGGCCAACTGCCCACGAAAGGAAATGTCCCAAAACGCTATCTGGACACATCAAAATTATCAAATACAAAACTACCTGTTTTTGCAGGGGGGCACCTGCGTTTTTGGCCCTGGGCTCAGCAGCCTTCTAGGGAAACCTACCAAACCCAGACATTTCTGAAAACTAGACACCCGAGGGAGTCCAGTGAGGTGTGACTTGCGTGGATCCCCCAATATTTTCTTACCAGAATCCTCAGCAAACCTCAAATTTAGCTAAAAAAAAAAAAATCACATTTTCCCACCTTTCTGTGTGAGATCACTGCACTGGGACACATTTCATACCACCCAATGTTCCCCTCAGTCTCCTGGTAAAAATGATACCTCATTTGTGTCGGTGGGCCAAGTGCTTGTGGAAGGGAAGAGCCAAAAACATGTTGATATTGAGGGGGAGCAAAGGGGGTCCAAAAGGGCAGTTTGCAAAAAAACATTTTTTAGGCTGACAAGTGCAGCAGAATTTTTATCGGTATAGATGAGGCAATGCTGGGTGGTAGAATTTTGTGGATTCCTGCAGAATCCAGAAGGTTCTATCACAAAAACGTGGGAAAAATGTGTGATTTCCAGCAAAGTTGGAGGTTTGCAGGGGATTGTGGGTAAAAAAATGGTGCGGGTGCATGTGAAACACACCACCCTGGAATCACCCAGATGTTTAGTTTTCAGATGTGGCTAGGTCTTGTGGATTTTTCTACATGGCAGCATCCCAAAGTCCATAAAGTGCGGCCCTCACCATTCCAAGTGGGACGATTTTGAGAGTAAGCCAAGCTCTCATGGCCCAAATGTAAAACTAAAACCCAAAATAATCAAATGTCTTCTTGCTTGCTGTGGGATAAGATGTTTTAGAGTGCGGGGGAGAGCTGAAAGACTGCTACCCCCTTCAGTTGAGATGGGGGCGTAACCAGGCCCATACTGGTTGGTAGCCACCACCCCAATATTTTTATTTTTATTCCCTGGCATCTAGTAGACTTTCTGCCCCCGGGGGTGGATCAGGGGTAATTGCCCCATCAGCCCACTGGTGGGTAGAACAACTTTGGCCCCATTTATTTGGGGTGGGGGTATGGCCATACCCCCACCCTCTTATTTTTGAAAAAAACAAAACTTCCCTGGCCTCTGGTGGGCTTTCTGTCCCCCCTTGGGGGCAGATGGCCCTTCCAAAAATAGGCCCATCTGCCCCCAATGGGGGGCAGATATGGCCAACAATAATGTGCCCCCATGGGGAGCGACCCTTACCCAAGGGGCTGCCCCCCTAAAGAAAACACATGCATATACACACACACCAATCCCTGGTGCCTAAGTGGTTTCTGCCCCCATGGGGGCAGATTGGCCTAACAAAAATCGTCCGATCTGCCCCCAAGGGGGGCAGAAATGGTCTAAATACAATTTGCCCCCAGGGGAGCGACCCTTGACAGACGGGTCGCTCCCCACCTCTATAAAACAAAACAAAAACATATATATATATTTTTTTTATCCCTGGCGCCTAGAGGTTTCTGCCACACCTGGGGGCAGAAAAGGCCTAAAATAAATGTACCCCCCCCCCCTCCCCCGGGAAGCGACCCTTGCCTAAGGGGTTGCTCCCCACCTCTAAAAAACAAAACAACAAAAAAAATCCTAATTTTCTTTTATCCCTGGCGCCTAGAGGGTTCTGCTAATAACAATAGGCCGATCTGCCCTCGGGGGGGGGGCAGAAATGGCCTAAAATATATTTGCCACCCTCACCCCCCACCCCCCCCAGGGAGCGACCCTTGCCTACGGGGTCGCTTCCCTTGCGTGACATTGGCGCAAAAAAAAAGATCCCCAGTGCCTAGTGGTTTCTGCCCCCCTTGGGGGCAGATTGACCTAAAATCAGCCGATCTGCCCCCGAAGGGGGCAGAAATGGTCTAAATACAATTTGCCCCCTAGGGGAGCGAACCTTGCCTAATGGGTTGCTCCCCATCTTTAAAAAAAAAAAAAAAAAAAAACACAAGAAAAAATTAGCCCTGGCGCCTAGAGGTTTCTGCCCCCCCTGGGGGCAGATCGGCCTAATATCAATAGGCCGATCAGGCGCCAGGGGGGGCAGAAATAGCCTAAAATAAATTTGCCCCCCCCAGGGGAACGACCCTTGCCTAAATGGTCGCTCCCCTTGCGTGAAATTCACGAAGGAAAAAAAAAATCCCTGGTGTTTAGTGGTTTCTGTCCCCCTTGGGGGCAGATTGGCCTCATAAAAATAGGCCAATCTGCCCCCAAGGGAGTCAGAAATGGCCTAAATATAATTTGCCCCTGGGGGAGAGACCCTTGCCCTAAGGGGTCGCTCCCCACCTCTTAAAAAAAAAAAAAAAAAAAGATCCCTGGTGCCTAGAGGTTTCTGCCACCCCTGGGGGCAGAAAAGGCCTTTAAAAAAATGCCCCCCTGGGGAGCGACCCATGCCCAAGGGGTCTCTCCCCTCATGCTTGTAATGAATAAATCCCTGGTGTCTAGTGGGCATTTCAAAAGGCTTTTGAAATGCTCTGAAAGACTTCAAAGGGAAGGAAATTCCTTTCCTTCCCTTTGAAGCCTCTCAGGCCTCCTCTACGTGATCGGAAGAGAAATGCTGAGCATTCCCCTTCCATCTCTGCCTTGGGGGGTGAGGGGGAACCCCACAGAGGGAGCGCTAATGCTCCCTCTGGGCTCTGTGCCCAGGACGTAATGGTTACGTCCTGAGCACTGTGCCGCAGGACGTAACCATTACGTCCTGGCCACAGAAGGGGTTTAGGAGATAGCTGCAAAGAGGACTCTCACTGATGAATGAGACCTGCATGGGACAAATGTAAAGGGTGCAGAATGAGTTGATATGGAGCAGAGGAAATTAGGCGTACATTTTTTTCTTTGTCTTTTTTTTTTTTTTGAGTACACCAAATGCAGAAATGTTTCTAATTGTATGACATATTTGTGGAAATGGTTCTAGCTTTAGCTAAAATGTCTCTACAGACACCTAAGAATTTCTAAGTGATGAAATTAATTGTGGTCAAGAGCCATGCTGATAATCCTGGAGACAATGGGTCAGGATGAAGTACTTGGCTGCTGTTGCAGGATAGAAGATTCAGTAGGGGTGAGAACTGTATATGCAGTTGTTCGAACAGAAGGAGAAGCAGCTATGTGAACCAATACTATCTTGACCAACATGGGGCTATTAGTTTCATCCAGCATGGTTCCCTCTTTATTGCACTTAGGAGAAGCAGGACAAAACTGTAAGCTCCCTAACCAAGCTCCAGAAAACACATTCCCCCACGATCCTGGCAGAGCATGCCTGCTGGCATATTAACTGCATTTCCTGTTCCGAACTGTAACAAACAGGCCCAGGTTTGGTTTACTCCAGCACTTGGAGAGCTTGTTCAACTGGATCCTATGTAGTTCCCCATTCGTGGCATTCTTTGCATGTTCTGCTTAGGGTAGTGGTTCCCAACCTTTTGACTTCTGTGGACCCTCACTTAATCATTACTGGAACCCAGGCACCCTCAATGAATTATTAATGGAATCTGGGGGCCCTCACTTAGTCATTATTGGAGGGTGGAGATCCCGGCTAAGCATTTTCAACGATTTGAACTGCAAAACACTGCACAAAATCCAGCATTCATCAAATACACAAATGATGAAGTGTTTTATTTAATTCACAAACAAAGAGTGTAATAAAAAGTTGATAATATTTAATTTACAGACCCCCTGGAAAGGCTGCATCCGCCTCTGTGTGGTCTACTCCCCAAACATCTTCAGCTGTTAATTGGATGCGGTCCTTGATAGCCCAATCATATATCTTTTGGGCTTCTTATGATAGGGGAAGAGATCGAGTATCTCCCTTGTTTACTTAGGGAATACAATGATATTGTATTATCTGCATTGATCAATATGAAGCTTCTTTTTATTCTTCGGAGGAAAGATTGCAAATCCAAAGCAATGGTTCTTATTTCTACAATGTTAATTTGAAGGTGGGTGTCGCCTGCTGACCACACACCGCTCACTGCCAGATGTTGAAGATGTGCCCCAACCATCTAAACATGCATCTATTGTAATGACAAAAGTCAAACTTATGTCGAAGGAAAGTCAATCAAGTGTGGTGATTTGTGTTGAAACCACCATGGCAGGTGCTGCTTTACCCTTGGTATCAGATAGATGAAGTCATTAAAAAAAAAACTGAGTTTGTAACCAGAGTTTGTCTAACGCTTCCGGAAATTGACGTATGTTTAGGTAGCAGCTCGAAATTAAACTAATGCAGGAAAACATCATTCCTAAAATTGATTTGTGCGTTCTCATGGTTATTTTGTTTCTTTTTTGCAATTATGTTAGCTTGGTTGCATGTGCTATTCTCTCTTGGGATGGGAAAGCTTTCCCTGAACCTCTATCCAAGATTGCTTTGAGGAACTGAATTTTCATGCACTAATATTGTTGAGTGTTGGACCTTATTCTTGGATAAGTTGCAGAGTAGACTTCCCAGAGGTTTTTCCCACCTTGAAAGTTTTTCCCTTGACTTCCCAATCACCAAGGTAGGGAAAACACATGATGTCCCGGTTTCCCCTGTTATGCTCACACTGGAGCCATAGAGTTTGTGAAGATTCTTTGAGTCGATTTGAGGCCAAATGGCAGTACTTTGAACTGATATTTGCACCCTGCCACTTCAAAGCATAGATACTTAGTGTGTTTGGGATGGATAGGTATATGCAAGTATGCATCCTGTAGATTTAGAGTGGACACAAAATCTGCTTCCTGTAACAGCTGGAAGAATTCTAGTAGCAAAACCTGTGCAGACAGTGAAAAGCACGACAGGTGCTAGTAAACCCTACGGTCTGCAACATTGCCGCCGGCTCAATTATGAGCCGGCATCAATGTTGTGGGTTGTTGCCCACTCGTAATGGGGCCCACAGGAAGGGGGTTGCACTGGCGGTAACCTGACCCCGGTAGTTTGGCGGATGGCCTTTTTGGTCCGCCAAACTCTTAATGACTCCCCTATGTGTTGGCAGGATGGGCCATCCAACCAGGATGGGGGAAGGGGGGAGCAGAGCTGTGCACAGGCCCACTTGCACTTGAAAGACTCTGCCTCAGCACACACACAATAGGCTAGATCACAAAGGCAGCCAGACTGGGACCATGGCAGGAAGGTACGAAATTCCTGGCTCTTCTGTGTTGAGAAAACTCCAAAAGCTTCTTCTACTTCAAAGTTGGCACCAAACGTAAAATCAGGCCCCTCAAACTCATTCTTTAGTTACATTTTGGACCTATGGAAGGACTCTAAGAGGAGTGTCCTGTTGCATGAAGCTTGCTTTGTGCCCTCAGAGGACTGCCCTACTCGTTGGGACTTGCTTTCGTGCTTGAACCCAAGAATTCCACAGTGACTATAATGGCTAGTTGTCTGGCCTCCTGATCAGAGCCTCAGGAAAAGAAAAGGCTCCAGCCATCTTGAACCCACACCTGGACCCTGGAGTGAGTCCTGACCCTCCAAGCAGTGCCCATCCAGTTCTGGACCGCTAGAGTGGTGCCCAAATAGCCCAAATCAAAAACTTGGGGAACATTTGCTTCCAAAAAGTGTTCAGAGAATCAAGAAGAGACCGGGAGACCAGGACCCTGATCACCAATCCACCCAAGGTGCACTGCCAATCGGCCTGCCTTTGCAACAGCTTCTGCCATGTTTTTCTTCACAGCTGCAAATCTAGTTAATGGCTCTGGCCTTTTAGCGCAGTTGGTTACAGCCTGCAGCTTTGTCCCACTGGAGATTTTTGAATACATTTTTTTTTTTTTTTAAAGTGTGTCCGAACACAGAAATCTTAACACAACTTCATTCAGCAGTTCCCTGATGACAACGCCTCATCCTCGGACACCTTTGGCCGCCTTGCTGAATTTTCCCTTTTCAGACATTTTCCTTCAAAATTGCTTTTCAAGTCCTAAGGTAAGCAGAGACAGGGCCCAATCCACTTTGTGTATTCTACCATCGCGGTCAGCCATAACTTTTGACTCTTTCCCAGTCTCGTGCAACTAGATGTTCGTACTTGCCGCTTCGATCTTGTAGGAACTATTTCACACTATAAACTTTAAGAATTCATCACTCCAGTTCTACTAATTGGATTTTTGTGTCAAATAATTTATTAAAATTAGTGTGGAATTCTCGTGTTGTGTTTTCACTCCATTATTGCTCAAGTGCTACATAAATACTTTACACATTGCCTTCTAGTTAACCCTGACTGCTTTTGTGCCTACCTACCAGAGGGTTAAGCACACTTTGATTTAGAGAACTTTTTGTGGTTCACCCTGACAAGGACTGTCAGTGTGGCTTTAGGAGGGTTTCTCAAAGTGTTCAACAAACAGGGATCTGAGATTAGTCTCCATTATCCTGAAATATCTTTATTAAAAAGAAAAGCAGTCTCTATTTTGCTGCAATGCGGGGACCTTTCTTTATCATATTTCTGCTTGAAACATTTGTAGATATTAATGCGGTTTCTTAGATAGTAATGACGGAGGAGGCATCTTGTATGAGTCCATTGTGTGTCCCAGATTTATGAGATCAAGGATCCATTGGTCTGATGTTATCAGTGGCTGTTATAAGAAAAGATTTTTCCACCTAACCGAGATAAGATTTTTTTGGTGGCCAGGCAGCTATCACTGAGGTCCAGGTCTTCCGCAGGAACAGTTTATTTGGAGAAATGCTAGTGGTAGTCTACACTGTGAATTGTATGGTAGGTGATATCTATGGCTGTTGATGTGCCTGATGGGGGTGGGAGGGTTAAACCTATATTCCATCCCTAAAAGTAAACGGTCTTCCACATCTAGCTGCTCAAAAGGAGTGTTCTTCACAGCTGTAACAATACCTGAGATCGTACTGTGTCCATGACTGTCTTTATTACTTAAGGGGAAGCATCATAAGGCTTGCTAAACAGTGAGTCGGGCATGTCTAACATTTGACTCTGCTCTTCAGGTCGAAAAGATGTTGCTTTTAACCATCCTTGCCTTCTTAATACTGCTGTACCAGTCAATTGCCTAAAGTCAGTTGTGGCAATGTCTACTCAGGCATCAATCACTAAGAAAGATATCTTTTCTCTCGTGTAAGATAGCTTTATCTCCAGATCTTTTATTTTCAGGTAGCATTTCCAAGTATGGTGCTTTATCAGACAACATTTGCCTATTGTAGCGAGGCAAAATTGCTTACACACTCTTAAAGTAGTGCCCGTCATTTTTAAAAAACTCTTGCAAATGTTATCTAAAATTTTCAATTGATATCCGGAGGGAGAGAACATGGTGTCTTTGGTGTGTGAGATCTTCCCTGAGCCACTTGCATTATTACTGAATCTGCCAGTGGATAGGCCAGAGTATCATCGGGGGCTTTATGCTTTTTATCCAGCCTTGGAACAACAGCTAGTCCTGTTGCTGGATTCTTCATTGTTTTGATGCCCTCTCACCATATGTGGTATTGTTGGAATTGCTTTGATCATCTTCTTGGTTAGCTCTGTGAAATCATACAAAAACAATCTGTTTCTTTAGCTGTTAGGGCAAAGTAATATTTTTTAATGCTTTTCCTGTGAGGCTGTGGAAACCACTTATGTCATAAGAAGCAGGGGATATATGGTTGAGTTGGTGCAGCATCTCCAGTCATCCTATTCGGTGCCAGTACCGACAAAGGATAGAGGTGAAAGCTCCTCTTCCTCTTGTACATTATCTGTGTAGCCATCATCAACTGAGGTTGGGCTGGCTGTAAAACAAGCGAGACCGTGTATGCAGCCTGAATGATATTCCTGAATGTGATCTAGAAGTTTTGGTTTGGTCGGTGCAGCGTAGCTGGCAGAAGAACTTGTTTTCTTTGAACCAGTAGTGCAGGTCCAGGTAATCGTGAGTAACAGTTGGCCAACATTAAACATATGTTTTTTACAAGACGCATTATGGAACCTGCATCATAGGTTGATAAGAGACCTGTGTGCAACTTTTAAAAGGCTCTACTCTGCAGAGCCATTCTTGCTCTTGGTATTCTCAAAACGTTTGGTAAGGAATTCTGTGCGCAGGGGTTTCTGTCGGTCTATCATATAAATACTGAGAACGCATTATTACCATAACCGTCGTCATCCGGGTCCTGACATTTTACGTTCAGTTCAAGTGGGGCTATAAACTGACCCAAACAATTTCCCATCTTCAGAGTCCCCAGGCATCCTGCCCACCTGAGTGATTCATGCACTCTAGTTCCAGTTATGAGCACTTCCCATGGAATACACTCATTGGGTCTACATCCTTGCTTTAATGTTACAGAGTCAAAAAAATAAATTATGAATGTGGTGAAAAACAATGCCAAACTGGAAACAGAAAATGTCAAGAAAGAAAAACAGAAGGAAGACCTTCTACAGCTATGCTCCCAGGATCTGAAACTATGTCACCGTAAACAGCACAAATACCACAACACTTTTCCGAGTGAATCGGTTCTGAAGAATCCCTTCTAAGAACATTACAACACTACATTATATGAAGAACCAGCCACAAATACTTTGCCTCTTGTAAACAATCCTGAATCATATCTCTGGGATTCTGACCCTGTTTAAGTGCTCCCTTGCTCATTGCATTACACAAACTGGAAATATATAATAAGCGAACAATACTAGATAAAACACTATGGGCCATATGTATGAACACAGTTTCCCAGAGACACAGAATGGGTAAAATCTTTTTGTACATCTGGCCCTATGTCTATAATTAAGAGTAGTGAAATAATGCCTACACACTAGTTTCAGCCAGATGCTGGCAGCACTGAAACTTGGAAATATTTCAGAGAGCAAGTGCATTTTACATGGATATCGATCGTATTGAATGATAACGTGAAAAGAAAAAACAAAACAAACACAACATACCAATAATGCTCAGGTACTCGCCTTAAAACAAAGCTAAGATGTTGGTGTAATATCTGCCCCCCAACTTAGCAACTGCTAAATAAACCAGATTTGTGATTCTCTTACAGCATGATAGACAGTGGGAAAAGTAAGAACGTTTACTTATCAGGTCTGCAGCACGACTGCTTCGTAGCACAACCCGACCTTTTGTGGGCACCTTCCTACAGCGCCAGACCTTTTATTCATTGGCATCGCTGTGGATACTTGCTTGCCAGGCAGAGCATGAACCCTGAAGCGAGGATCCAGAGATTTCTACTCAGAGACCTTGAAGTTCACAGGTTTATCAGAAGACAAATTCACTCTCTGGGTCTATTGTGAATCCTAACTGGGGAATGACTATTTCGGTTTTCTTGGGTCTGAAAAGTTACAAGTGAAACTGCTTGAATTCCTGATAAGGCTTTTGCAAATATGAATTATGTAGATGACCAGTGCATATATTTCATTAAACAACAAAACAAAGCTTAGGCAACTTTGAAGATTTTTCCACTTCTCTAAACAAAAACAAAGGGAGTTATTACAACTTTGGAGGAGGTGTTAATCTGTCCCAAAAGTGACAGTAAAGTGACGGATATACCACCAGCCGTATTACGAGTCCATTATATCCTATGGAACTCTTAATACGGCTGGTGGTATATCCGTCACTTTACCGTCACTTTTGGGACAGATTAACACCTCCTCCAAAGTTGTAATAACCCCCAAAGTGTTTAATGCGATGTCTGGAGTGATCCACGCTCTGCATTGCATTCATCACAAACAATGAACAATACACTACAACTGATGAAGTAGTTGAACATTACTGATACTAGACCCATTTGTGGCCAAACTCTAAATGGTTAATTAAAAAAATTGTGATATACACATGAGCTATTCTTAAGTGTCTTTGCAGCTAGTTGGTACAGTGAATTGATAAATATGAGCACACTGTGCAATATGATGTGTGTGTGTACGCACTTTTAAAGACTGTTGAGACCCTTTACCATCCTTTGGACATGAAAAACGTACAACCTACTGACCGCAGAGATGACGAGATGGTGAACAACTCTGGATCACACCCTTTACCAGGACTTCCTCTTTTGTTGGACCAATAGGCCTAACACCACTCACTTCTGATGACAAATCAGATTAAAACTTTGACTGGATCCAATAGGAACATGATATGAACTATCTTTTGTGCCCTGGAGCCTTGAAAAAGCCTCAGGCCTAGGTTCCACACGAGGTGAAACATGCGCTGGTTGGTTTTCTTTGTGTACTTCACAAGAAATACCATCAATGAAAAAATAAGAAAAAATAAGAAATAAGCCACAGACAAGAAGATTCTGTATACTTAGATTGCTTTTCTGTATCCGTATGAATTTTCTGTGTGTGGATACAGTTTAAAGTATCTTGATCAATATATGTCTACTATAGTATTTATAATAAAAACAATGGCAAAAAGAAAAATGGAAATCCTGAACATCAAACCTTGATGAATTTATGGACTTAAACCCAATACCTATGAGGGATAAGCACTGTGTAAACCAATTCCCACATTTCATCATCATCATAAGGGATTATTGTTTCTTGGGCACGCTACATTACGTGAGTTTTCTTTTAAGCTCTTCTGCACTCAAAGGGTTTATTGGTACTGGTGCATTTCTGCGTTTGTGTTGTAGGATGCGACACCTGATTGGATCTAGGTTTCAACACGTCAGGTCAGTGTAGGTTGGAGTTTGAGAGTTCTGCTTGGCTTTTTTTACTGCTCCATAAGCTTCCTTATGCTACTGACGTGTGGTCCGGGGTGTAGCCATCAGTGGTGCAGGAGGTGCAGCGGCACTGAAGTGTGATGGGGCCCAGCTTGTCATACCCTGGCTGTAGTTATTTTAGAGGACGCCCGCTCAAATGTACTTTAACAAAGAGCCTGCCCGGTACCTGCCTTCATGTTTGTGTACAGTGGAGAATAATGGAGAAATGCAGGAGAGATAGGAAAGGGAAAGAAGAAAAGGGCGAGCAAGGAAAAAGGAAGCAAGGGGGGCAGAAATAAGGATGTTAGAGAGGAAAGAGAAGTATGTGTGAGAGATTGAGGCAGTGAAGAGAGAGGCTTAGGAAGGGGAAGAGAGTGAAAAGAAGGAAGGAGGTGAATGGAGAGAGGGTAGGAGAGAGTGAGGAGAGAAGACAAGTCTTTGAGATCTGTAAGAAGAGTTTCAGGCATTTCATGCAGCAAGTGCAGTTACATCATTATTAAAGAGCATGAGGAGCCCAGGGCACCCCAATTAGGTTTGTATTTTAATACAGACCAGTGGTGAGGAGGCTTGAGGGGTCCAATTTTTCGTGCTTGCATTAAGTTCCAGGACATCCAGGTTACACCACTGGTTGCAGCAGGTTTCACTCATATATCTGGAAGACGTGGGAAGGAAATGGTGGCCACAGGCTTATGTTACCACCAAGGACTTTACACAAAAGGTCTGGGTCATTTTGACAGACATATCCATATCAGAAACTGAGTAAAGACTACAGAGAAATAATAATACACACAGGTGTATTCAGCCAGAAAGCAAGGCATCATTCTCTCCTTAACACACCACACAGTCACAATTAAGACACACAACTCCAAGGCATATATTTTCCAAAGAGCTGGTTGGTATGATGTTGAGTTCAGGAGCCTGATTGCTTCTATTTGACTCTCAATCAGCTCCAATCTAAACTTCTTAATGAGAAACTCATCAGGAGGCAGTCCTTGCTTAGTCCTCCTACAGTGATCTGGTGCCAGATGGAGGCTCATTAATATAAAGGAGGGCAGAGAACGGCAGACCCAGGACGCATTGGCCATCTCGGACCTGCATGAATGCTGCTCAGCTGATCAAACCAACCATACTGTTTCATAAATTATCAATAAGAATCTTGATTCTACTCATACAAACATTTTCTTACAGAGTAATATGCAAACAATACAGACTCCAGAGGATTATCCGAAGAGGATCCCAGTGCATGACTCCAAGACACATAGAAACCATTATACATTAGTCAATGAAACTGGCAATAAAGAATCTTCCTCAAGCACAGACTCTACTGATCCAAATCTATCTCGTTTGAGGTATGTTGTATGTGACATTTCGTGTGGCTTCTATCATATTATCCAATAAACCCTGGAATAAAACTTCTTATTCTATGCATAAATAATTTTAGCCCACTTAAGTTGTCCAGTTACAGTTCCCTTGTCATAAACACATATTATGAAGGGGTAATCTACTTAAATATACCTAATTGTCCTGGAAACAATAGTTTAACCTGGCCATTGTAAGAGACATTAGGCAGCTATAATGGCAATAACGGAAACCTGCGGATATCTGTAGCACATATTACCAAAGCATTCACTTTGTGTCTGGGGCATTTTATGGCAGTTACAGGAACACGAGGAGACAGTTCAGGAGCATTATGGCAATGACTGGTCTGTGGTCCGTGCTTGAGGCAAACCATGGAATTAACAGACTGACCAATAGGCGTTTATCTAAAGCCCATTGTGGCAATGAGTCACTTATGCAACACTGCTGGGGCATCTCATATTTAAGCAGTATTATCCAAAGGGGAGGGCATTCCCAGGTAGTTACTGACTGTGGTGCAGTAAGACTACCCTAGGCCAAGCAGAGGGCCATCACTCCACCCAGTCAGTAACTTCCTAGGATTGCCCTTCCTCTAGGCTAATACTGTCATATTTTGAAACTGTGTGCTAAAAGTCACAAAACTTTGTTAGATTGTACATATTTAATGGCACCATTTAGGTGGAAGGTTACAGGAAACGTACCTGTTTGATTGGTCTGGTGTTAAGTTTGTCATTTTCGTTCTTTCGTAATGTAGTGAAATCAATGGCTGTTTTTAAGAGTCACAAAAAGGAGCATAGATAAAGTGTGATAAGAGATTTTAGTCCAGATCTAAGTCCTTTATTGGTGGTGCCAAACTAATTTCTAAAATTGTGGCAGGTTCCGAGTTGATTTCGCCTTCTGAAAAAAGATGCTCCTTTGCTTTGATTTGTTTAACTCTTTTTTAAAGGGAACAATTATTCTCATAACTTTCTCATGGAAATTATGATTAGTGCCCCAGAAACTAAAATGAGGATACAATTTTTATTTATTTATGTAAGAATATCTTCCTTATCGAGGTAAGAAAAAAGTCTTTAGTTGCTATGTAAAAAATCTACTTCCAACAGCAGTAGCAGCCCTTCAGTTGATTCCCCAGTGATCTACTGTGGCTTCACCACACCGATCTAACAAACAACTAGTGTGGCAATATTCTACATTTAAGACAAATGCAAGGCATTCCTGAACACCATATTGGTGAAATCTCATCTGCAGAATTAAAAGAATTTCCTGTTGGCAAGAGTCTTTTGGTCCTTCTGGAGGGTCATCACAGATTTTGTTTTGCTGAACTCTAGTTTTTCCGTTACGGCTATAGAACTCTATGCGTGTAACCCCTGCTAACCAGAGGTAAAGTGCTTGGACTCCACCTTTCAACATGGTACAGAGCAGAGAGGCTTAACTTAAGGCAATGTGTAAAGTATTTATGCAATACCAAAATGATGATAATGTCTAAATTCCAAACAATAAAAATCCCAAATCGAATTAGAAAAATAGAGTACACAAAAAGACACCAAAATTACAAAAATCCAATACAGAGGAACCAGAGACATGAGTAGTAATAACACCAGGAAGTACAAAGTGCCAATGGTAGACTATATCGAGGTAGATAAGAATGTAGGAACAATTTGGCGCTGACCACGATGGAGCAGGATCCGAGGAGAGGCCAACAGCAGGTTCCAGACCAGGTCAAGTTGGTACAGGTCGGCTCGACAGCTGCAGGAAAGGCCTCTTTTAGCTTGCTGTAGCCTTATGGTCCTTGGAGTCCAATTTGTTTGTCCAGGGAACGAGAAGGAGCAGGTCAAGCCCTTCAGGGCTCCTCTCAGGTCAAAGACAGGGGGTCGTGTCCTCTTCTATTTCTCCTCAAGTCCACAAACTGTTCTGAAGTGGGCACCTGGAGATGCCACATTTACGACTGACACAAGTTAATGGGTTAGAATGACTCCTAGGCACACCCTAACCAATGGGGTAAAAGTTGCGAGGACCAACACTACTTACTTAGAGCACTTTTAAGATGGCAAAAGTCTTCAGCCACATGAAACTTGGGCTCTAAGGGCTGTGGAAGTGTGTGTGGAGTCGAATATGGTAATGTTAATGTCCCTCCACATCTAACACTAAAATCTAGTTTGAGGCAGCCACTTTGACCATAATAAACCCAGAGACAGAAGGCTGGTAGAACAAATTTAGGATTTTCTAGCTACCAGACAGTGGATACACAAAAACTGTCTTGGCATTCTAGTTCTCTTTCTTTCAAGAGTGCCCCAGTGTTATATGTAAACCCCAGAGACAAACATCTGGTAGGACCAGAGAGCAGCTAGACAAGAACTGCCTTAGCCACCTGTTCCCTGACTTTCAAGTGCGCCCCAGAGTGTTATATGTAAATGTAGCGGATCCGTCAAGCAGGATTTGATACTATAATGTCAAAAAGAATGCTCCCAGTCCCCACTCTGCATATTCTATGATGTTCAGAGGAGTCATCTTAGCCCATTCTGTTACGTCTATTGTTTGCTCCTTCAAGGCATTTCACATCTTTTGCACATCTATTCAAATGCTAATTACTGGCTCAGAGAAGTTGAAGAGCAATTGCAAAGTTAGTTTCCCGGAACTTCAGACAGAAAAAGGGTTACCTTTCTAAAAGTTACTTTTCCTTGATATGTATTAAAGATCAGTACTCACCAATTATTTGTTTATTTTAATAACTATTACAAATAGTTGTTTCATTATTTTCCTGCTAGCCCAATTCCTGAGACACAGCATTGGGATTTTAATGTGTACTCTGGGTTTTGTATGTAGGACAGTTCGGCCTACCACAGTGAAAAACAGCTTTTGGGCACTAGTCACTGTAAGGACATATTAACATTACATTTCTATATGACTTTGTAAGAAAGTCCCCCTTTCTGGCATGGTTACCCTGACTTTTTGCCTGCTGTTAGTGTACTTCGACTGCTTCACTGGATTCTGCTAACCAGGACCCCAGTGATTGTTTCCTCTCCTCTAAATTTGGTTGTCTTGGTACTCTTTACACCCCACAATTGACATACTGGTGTACCCCTGTAAATCCCTAGCATACGATACTTAGGTACCCTGGGCACTGGTACACCAGGGGCCCCCCATGGCTGCAGCAGGTATTATGTCACCTGTGGGAGCCCACGCAAACTGCGTCTGCAGGCCTGCCATTTGCAGCCTGCGTGAAAAGGTACATGCACCCTTTCACTGCTTGTCACTACACCATTTCACTGTAAATTACCCCTATGGTAGGCCCTTCCAGCCCAAAGGGCAGGGTGCAGGTCCCTGTGTGTGTGTAGTCACCCCTGCATGAGCAGGGGTGCCCCTACGAACCCCAGTTCCAATTCCCTGAACTTCATAAGTGCAGGGAAGCCATTTTACCTATGTACTGGCCACAGATCACTCTATATAATGGTAACTCTGAAGGCAGGCATGTTTGGTATCAAACATGTCAGAATCATACCCCAATACTGATGCCAGTATTGGTGGAATGATTCTATGCACTCTGGGAGCTCCTTAGAGGACCCCCAGGTATTGTTCCTACCAGTCTTCCAGGAGCCCATGCTGCTGCAGCCTCTCAGACAGGATTCTGCCCTCCTGCTGCCTGCCAGCTCAAACACGGGAAGGCAGAACAAAGGATTTCCAGTGGGACAGGGGGATGCACCCTTCTCTCCCTTGGAAATAGGTGTCACTGGGCTGGGCAGGGGTAGCCTCCCCAGGCCAATAGACTGCGTTGAAGGGCACATTTGGTGCCCTCCTTGCATAATACAGTTTGCACCAGTTCAGGGACCCACGGTCCCTGCTCTGGTGCGAAACTGCACAAAGGAAAGGGGAGTGACCATTCCCCTGTCCATCACCTCCTCATGGGTGATGCTTAGAGCTCCTCAAGGTAGCCACTTGATTTTGCCATCTTGAAACCAAGATGTGCAGAGGCCCCTGGGAGCATCTGACTGGTCAGGTTAGGCAGGTGACGTCAGTGACACTCTCTGATAGGTGGTCACCTCAAAGTGTGACCAAGCTACTTTTTGGGCTATTTAGGGACTCCCTTGAGGGTGGGTCCCCAGATTTGTTCTGCAAGACTCCACCAGGACTTCTCTGCAACAACCTCTTTTGCTCCTGGCCACCGGAACCGCTGCTGGACTTCATAGGAACCAAACAAGAATGCAACACTGAGACGACCTCTCCTTGCAACATTGTTTCTGTGGCTCCTGTCAGCAACTTGCAACATTTCCACGGCTGTGCATCCTTTGCGGCAAGACTTCAGCTACACCAAAGAAGCAATCTCCCTTGGAGTGAAGGAGTCACACCCCTGCATCTGTAGGCACTTAAGGCAATGACGTCCGGCTGCTGGTATCTGTTGTCCTCTGGACCCGCAAAGTTTCTACAACACAGGTAATGGTTATGATGGGTCCTCTGCGTCCTCTCTGCTTTCTGTCCAACTTAGGAGACAGTAAGCCCTTGCCTCTTGCTCCAGAACAGCATCCCTGTGTCCTGCGACTGTTGCAGCAACAAAGGCTTGTTGACACCTACTCCGAGGGATCTTCAGCCTCCAAGTAGCCCTGGCCCCCCGCACTCTACCTGGCCCCCTGACTCTACCCCTGCAAGGACAGTCTCCTCTCTGCTGCTCCAGTGACATGGGACTCCGACTGCCTCTGCTGGCTTTCCCGTCTTCTGAGAGTCAACCCAGACTTCCCTCCAAGGGTCGAGTGCCCAGGACCTTGCTCGTCCTCTTCAGCTCTGCAAACCTCCAACAGTTCCAGTTGCATTTGCTTGTGCTTGTTGGTGGTCCTCCTGACCCGTGTGCGATCCGGCGACCGTTGAAGGACAGCTCACAAGCGACTTCAGGGACTCATCTGCAGCTCCTAGACCCCACAGCTGGACCTCATCCATCACTGTAGACCCCGATCTTAACCCACAGAAGGGTGGGCACTGCCTCCTGCCCCGCCTTGACAGCCCTGCATGGACTGGCCTCTGCCCCACTCTTTTGCAGGTCCGCTTCTTCCAGAATCCACTGTTGGGTTCCACTGGCCTGTGCTGGCAATATTCCAATTATAAGTCTCCTTGTTAACCTATGGGACGACCAGGTAACTTACCTCGCCTCTTCTGGTTGCTGAGGATCTTCTAGATACTTATCTTTTGGGGTTCCACTCTCTCCCACGCCTTGGCTAACTACTCCATATCCTCTGGTGGGGGACCCATTCTCGCATCCCACTTTTTTAGTATATGGTTTGGCACCCTCATAGGACCCTTGCTATTTTATGCTATTTCCTAATACTTATCTGTGTATATTTTGTGTGTACTTACTTACAGGAGGGTGTTTGCCTATAGTGATCTAGTTTGGTGTTCCTGTAATAGAGTACCTTTATTCTTGCAACACTATATGGTTCCTTTCAGGTGTGACAAGTTACTGTGCGACTACTGGGGTATTGCAAGTGCTTCACATTTATCCTGGATAAGTCTTGGCTGTTTACCACAGCTACCACTAGAGAGCCCTGGCTATCTGGACACTGTAACACTATCTAATAAGGGTTGCCTGGACCTGGTATAAGGTGTAAAACCATAGGTGTCCACCACACACTGGGCCAGCCTCCTACAGACCTACTTTTAAAAACCATGCACCTTGCCTTGTGGTCTTCAGGTCTACACAGCACTGCCTTAGTCATATTTAAAAGGGAGAGTGTTGCCTGTCAAAAGGGCTAATTTTGACAGGTCAAACTCCAGTGTTTTAACTGGCACATTCAGGCCACAATATTAGGTCTGAAACCATGCTTTATTCTGTCACTGTAGCAGATGGTATAATAGGTGCTGAGGTCCAAAAGTGGCATTTAATTTACAAGCCCTGGGTATTTTGTTTTACCAGATACTAGGGACCTATAGATAAGTAACACGTACCAATAAGGTATATGTAGAGTCAACTGTTTTAAAGAGAGAGCACGGGCACTTTACTGCTGGTTAGCAGGGGTACAGTGTACAGAGTTCTAAGGCTATCAAAAATATGGGGTCTAGCAAAAGATAGAAATCATGGGTGACCATGCACAAAAGGCGGATTTTCCACAGATAAGAATTTAATTAGCAAAAGTGCCTTAAAATTAACAAACTCTTATAAAGGGACCACATGTTATAGTGAACAATAGTAAATGTTACTGGGACACATTACCTTTAGAAAAGGAGAAAAAACAAACCAAGCAATGTTTTGGGTTTGGATCTCACATATGACCACGAGGGCCCACAGAAAGAATGCAATGCACTCACCAGATGGGGTCTAGGAGAGAAAGCATTTTAAAAAGGGCCTATCGAAAAGTGAGCACTCCTGCTTCTTCTAACACAACATCAAGAAGGAAAAAGTGAAGTTTCAGGTAACACAACCACTGCAGCTTATTTAAGATTTATCTTTATATTTGGGTTTCCATGTCAATGTTATGAAGGTGATTTTAGAATGCATTAACAAATCCTGCTTGGACAAAATTGAAAATGTCACTTACCCAGTGTACATCTGTTCGTGGCATTAGTCGCTGCAGATTCACATGTTTGGCACAGTCCGCTGCCTGGTGTTGGGCTCGGAGTATTACAAGTTGTTTTTCTTCGAAGAAGTCTTTTTGGTCACGGGACCGAAGGACTCCTCCCTCCTCGGCTCCATTGCGCATGGGCGTCGACTCCATCTTAGATTGTTTTCCCCGCAGAGGGTGAGGATGGAGTTGTTTGGTATAAATAGTGCCCATGCAATGGAGTGAATATGTATGTACGTTAAGAGTTTCTAATAATTATTTACAAATGTTCAGATGATAAAGATTTATGATCTACTTCTAAACGGCTACAGGCTTCCCGGGGAGGTGGGAGGGTACATGTGAATCTGCAGCGACTAATGCCACGAACAGATGTACACTGGGTAAGTGACATTTTCAGTTCGATGGCATATGTTGCTGCAGATACACATGTTTGGCATAGACTATAAAGCAGTTACCTCCCCTAAAAGCGGTGGTTTAGCCTGTAGGAGTTGAAGTAGTTTGGAATAATGTTCTTAGTACAGCTTGGCCCACTGTAGCTTGTTGTGCATTTAGTACGTCTACACAGTAGTGTTTAGTAAACGTATGAGGCGTAGACCAGGTTGCAGCCTTACATATTTCGCTCATAGGAATGTTTCCTAGAAAGGCCATTGTAGCACCTTTCTTTCTGGTTGAGTGTGCCTTTGGTGTAATAGGCAATTCTCTTTTGGCTTTAAGATAGCATGTTTGAATGCATCTGACTATCCATCTAGCAATGCCTTGTTTAGAGATTGGATTTCCTATGTGTGGTTTTTGAAAAGCTATGAACAGTTGTTTTGTTTTCCTGATTAGCTTTGTTCTGTCAATGTAATACATTAATGCTCTTTTGATGTCTAATGTATGTAGTGCCCTTTCAGCCACAGAATTTGGTTGTGGGAAGAACACTGGCAATTCTACTGTTTGATTTAAATGGAATGGTGAGATTACTTTTGGCAGAAATTTTGGATTTGTTCTGAGAACTATTTTATTGTTGTGTATTTGAATAAATGGTTCTTGTATGGTAAATGCCTGTATTTCACTTACTCTTCTGAGGGATGTGATTGCAATGAGAAATGCGACCTTCCAGGTTAGATATTGCATTTCACAGGAATGCATGGGTTCGAAAGGTGGACCCATGAGTCTTGTTAAGACGATGTTAAGATTCCATGAAGGAACTGGTGGTGTTCTTGGTGGTATAATTCTTTTTAGCCCTTCCATGAATGCTTTAATAACTGGTATTCTAAATAGAGACGATGAATGAGTAGTTTGTAGGTAAGCAGATATTGCTGCGAGGTGTATTTTTATAGATGAAAAAGCGAGATTTGCTTTTTGCAAATGTAGTAAGTATCCTACTATGTCTTTAGTAGAGGCATGTAATGGTTGTATTTGATTGGCATGGCAGTAGTAAACAAATCTTTTCCACTTAGATGCATAGCAGTGTCTAGTGGAAGGTTTTCTAGCTTGTTTTATGACCTCCATGCATTCTTGTGTGAGGTCTAAGTGTCCGAATTCTAGGATTTCAGGAGCCAAATTGCCAGATTCAATGATGCTGGGTTTGGATGCCTGATCTGTTGTTTGTGTTGTGTTAACAGATCTGGCCTGTTGGGTAGTTTGACATGCGGTACTAGTGAAAGGTCTAGTAGAGTTGTATACCAAGGTTGTCTTGCCCATGTGGGTGCTATTAGTATGAGTTTGAGTTGGTTTTGACTCAACTTGTTTACTAGATATGGAAGGAGAGGGAGAGGGGGAAAAGCGTACGCAAATATCCCTGACCAACTCATCCATAGAGCATTGCCTTGTGATTCGCGGTGTGGGTACCTGGATGCGAAGTTTTGGCATTTTGATTTTTCTTTTGTTGCGAACAAATCTATCTGGGGTGTTCCCCAAATTTGAAAGTACTTGTTCAGAACTTGGGGGTGAATTTCCCATTCGTGGACTTGTTGGTGGTCTCGTGAAAGGTTGTCTGCTAGTTGGTTTTGTATTCCTGGGATAAATTGTGCTATTAGGCGAATGTTGTTGTGAATCGCCCACTGCCAAATATTTTGTGTTAGGAGGCACAATTGTGTTGAGTGTGTTCCTCCTTGTTTGTTTAAATAATACATTGTTGTCATGTTGTCTGTTTTGACAAGAATGTATTTGTGTGTTATTATGGGTTGGAAGGCTTTTAACGCTAGAAATACTGCTAACAGTTCTAGGTAATTGATATGAAATTTTGTTTCGTGTATATCCCATTGTCCTTGAATGCTGTGGTGATTGAGGTGTGCTCCCCACCCTGTCATGGAAGCATCTGTTGTTATAACGTATTGAGGCACTGGGTCTTGAAATGTCCGCCCTTTGTTTAAATTTTTGCTGTTCCACCATAGAAGCGAGAGGTATGTTTGGCGGTCTACCAACACCAGATTTTGAAGTTGACCCTGTGCCTGTGACCATTGTGATGCTAGACACTGTTGTAAGGGTCGCATGTGTAGTCTTGCGTTTGGGACAATGGCTATGCATGATGACATCATGCCTAGAAGTTTTAGCACATGTTTTGCTTGTATCTTTTGGTTTGGAAACATAGCACTTATTACCTTGTGGAATGCCTGCACTCTTTGTGGACTTGGAGTGGCAATTCCTTTTGATGTGTTGATGGTTGCTCCTAGATATTGTTGTGTTTGACACGGTTCTAGGTGTGATTTTGTATAGTTGATGGAAAACCCCAGTTTGTGAAGGGTTTGTATGACAAATGTGGTGTCGTTTGCGCATTTTTTTACTGTGTTGGTCTTGATTAGCCAATCGTCTAGGTAAGGGAACACATGTATCTGTTGTCTCCTGATGTGTGCTGCTACTACTGCTAGACATTTTGTGAACACTCTTGGTGCAGTTGTTATTCCGAATGGCAACACCTTGAATTGGTAATGTATTCCTTTGAATACGAACCGTAGGTACTTTCTGTGAGAAGGGTGTATTGGTATATGAAAGTACGCATCCTTTAGGTCTAATGTGGTCATGTAATCTTGCTGTTTGAGCAGTGGAATGATGTCTTGTAGTGTGACCATGTGAAAATGGTCCGATATGATGTAGGTATTTAGTGTCCTGAGATCTAATATTGGTCTTAATGATTTGTCTTTTTTTTGGAATTAGAAAGTACAGGGAGTAAACTCCTGTGTTTTTTTGTTGTACTGGTACTAACTCTATTGCATCCTTTTGCAGTAGTGCTTGAACTTCTAGTCCTAAAAGTTCTAAATGTTGTGGTGACATTTTGCGTGTTTTGGGGGGGATGTTTGGTGGGAAGTTGTGGAATTCTATGCAATAGCCATGTTGGATTATTGCTAATACCCAATTGTCTGTTGTAATCTGTTGCCAAGATTGGTAGAATTGGCTTAGTCTTCCCCCCACTGGTGTTGAGTGAAGGGGTTGCGTGACTTGAAAGTCACTGTTTAGGTGGAGGTGTTTTTGGAGTCTGGAATCTTCCCCTACTCCTTGGGAATTGACCCCCCCGATATCCCCTGAAACCTCCCCTTAGGAAGGAACCCTGATATGGTGTGGTTCTTGTTTGTTGGCTGGTGGTGTCTGTGGGTTGGCCACGAAACCCCCCTCTAAATGGAGTTTTTCTGAAAGAGCCTCTGCTCTGCGGGGAGTAGAGTGCGCCCATGGCCTTGGCCGTGTCTGTGTCCTTTTTAAGTTTTTCAATGGCTGTATCCACTTCAGAGCCAAAAAGTTGTTTCTCGTTGAAGGGCATATTAAGGACAGCCTGCTGGATTTCAGGTTTGAAGCCTGAAGTGCGTAGCCAAGCGTGTCTCCTTATGGTGACAGCAGTGTTGACTGTTCTTGCTGCAGTATCGGCTGCGTCTAGTGAAGAGCGGATTTGATTGTTTGAGATCGTTTGTCCCTCTTCCACTATTTGCTGCGCCCTTTTTTGGTATTCCTCGGGAAGATGGTCTACGAGAAGTTGCATCTCGTCCCAGTGTGCGCGGTCATATCTGGCCAGCAGCGCTTGTGAATTTGCGATGCGCCACTGGTTGGCTGCCTGTGATGCTACTCTTTTCCCTGCCGCATCAAATTTTCGGCTTTCTTTGTCCGGAGGTGGGGCGTCGCCAGATGTATGTGAATTTGCTCTCTTGCGAGCTGCCCCTACTACCACGGAGTCAGGTGGTAACTGCGAAGTAATAAACACTGGGTCTGTGGGTGGTGGTTTGTATTTCTTATCCACCCTTGGGGTGATGGCTCTTGATTTTACGGGCTCTTCAAAAATTTGTTTTGCGTGCCGTAACATCCCTGGTAGCATTGGGAGACATTGATATTGGCTGTGTGTAGCCGAGAGGGTGTTAAATAAAAAATCATCCTCTATAGGATCGGAATGCAGTTGGACATTGTGGAATTCTGCTGCCCTAGCCACCAGTTGCGAGTATGAGGTACTGTCCTCTGGCGGTGACGGCTTTGTGGGGTATGACTCGGGATCATTGTCCGGCACTGGGGTGTCATACAGGTCCCAAGCGTCTTGATCCTGATCGTCATGACTTATGGTAGTTTGCGCTGGTGAGTGCATTTGTGGCGGTGTTTGTGCCGGCGATGCCTGTGGTGGAGAGGGCGGAGGCGTGACTTTTTTAACCACTTTGGCTTGTGGTTGTGCGTCATCCTTTGGAAGTCCGATCCTTCTTTTCCTCATGATTGGGGGAAGGGTTGATATCTTCCCTGTGTCGTGCTGGATGTACAGTCTCTTTTGTGTGTAGTCCGATTCTACACTTTGGAGCTCTTGTCCAAATCTGTGCATTTGGCCACTTATTCCTTGTTCCTCTGAGTAGGATGAAGGTGTGGTATTTTTCGGCGCCGAGAGAGAATCTTTTTTCGGTTTCGGCACCGACAGAATTTTTGTTCCTTTCGGCATGGATTCTCGGTGCCGATGTTTTTCGGTGCCGGTATCTTGTTTTTGTCTCTCGGAGCCGCTTTCTCGGCTCCGAGGTTGCTCCATGGCGGTCCCTCGACCGGAGTCGGGTGTCTTCGCTATGGGCGTGCCCTTTTTCGGCGCCTTCGACGGGTCGCCTGTTTTATGGGTCGAGCCATGGCCTGTTGGCAGTGGCGTCCCCTGGGCTTTCGGTTTGTCGATGGATTTACTTTTCGACGTCTTACTCACAGTTTGTTGCTGTTGTTCGACGTCGGAGTCTCCGGATTCTGATTCCGGAACCGAGAATGTTTCCTCTTCCTCGTCGAAACGTTGTTTTGTCGACGTGGACGCCATTTGTTGACGCCTGGCTCTTCGGTCCCGGAGTGTTTTTCTGGACCGGAAGGCTCGACAGGCTTCACAGGTATCCTCCTTGTGCTCGGGGGACAAGCACAAGTTACAGACCAAGTGCTGATCTGTATAAGGATACTTACTGTGACATTTTGGGCAGAAACGAAACGGGGTCCGTTCCATCGGCTTCGATGTCGCACGCGGTCGGGCCGACCAGGCCCCGATGGGGGATCGAAACTACCCCAAAGTCTTCGAATGATCGGTGTCGATGTACCTAACTATCCTGATACCGAACGGAACAATACCGACGCTTTCTTCCGAGATTCTGACTAACTTTCCGAACCGAAACACGGAGCGAAAAGGAATACGTCCGAACCCGACAGCGGAAAAAAACAATCTAAGATGGAGTCGACGCCCATGCGCAATGGAGCCGAGGAGGGAGGAGTCCTTCGGTCCCGTGACCAAAAAGACTTCTTCGAAGAAAAACAACTTGTAATACTCCGAGCCCAACACCAGGCAGCGGACTGTGCCAAACATGTGTATCTGCAGCAACATATGCCATCGAACACATATTTCTGTTTCTAAACTGCACACGGTCCATCCAGCCAGGGCTACAGAGCGGGTTACAATGCAGGCACTCTGTGTGTCCTGGGCTTGTTGGTGCAGGGTTTGAAGGCCTGAGGCTGTGCAGGAATTTCCACATCAGAGGCCATGGAGCCAGTTTTTTGGGGGTCCGTGAATGGCATATAAGGTTACATTAGAGCTGGGCAGGGAAAACGGGTGCAGGAAACAGCTCGGGCATTCAGGAGGTACTTTCAGGCCCTGCTACACATACCCCTATATGGACCTATTCATCCCTACATGACAATGTATGCTTTTAAGCTAACACTCTGAATTCAGCTATGTCCACAAGAACCGAAAATAGGTGAAAATAAAATGTGCAAACTACAGCGTATACAGATGTGGGCAACATTTGCAAGTGTTCCGGGGTGTCTTCTTCTAAAGCTTGGAAGTCCTGTCAGAATGTCTCCCAGCCCCTGGCACCGGGTGGGAGTAAAAGCAGCAGGCATGGAGCCGTGTGTCAGAAGACTGGAAGGGAATGACAGAAAAAGCAGCGAGTTAACAAAGTACTGTCACTGCTAGGCAGGGCCCAATTACAACTACGTTTTCTAGATAGGCGCGCGTGAGACATATAGGCTCCTAGGGGGGGAGAGAGAACACACGCACACAGAGACAAAGAGAGCTAGTGAGAAAGAGGTGTGCTATATACAAACACACACATATGTAGTATGCTACTCGCCGAAAAGCTTTTAACACCTCGCCAGGGTTAGAAGTGCTATATAAAGAGAGAGAGAAAGAGTGCGCAAGAGCAAGCAAGGGGGGGGGGGGGGGGTGGATTTACACAACACACACACACACACACACACACACACATATATATATATATATACACATACACACACACAGCGAGTGGAGGGTGGTTTTACACATAGACAGCGAGTGAGGGAGAGGTGTTTTATACAGAGACAGAAGAGAGGAGGTGGTTTAAACACACACACATATGTATATACACACATGGAGAGACAGCGAGTGAGAGAGTGGAGAAAGAGAGAGAAGCGGTGGTTTAACGCACATACATTTACATACATATAGAGACAGTGAGACAGAGATATGTGTTTCATACATATAGAGAGAGATCGCAGGGAAGAGACAGCATGCACCCGCACAGAAGGCGGGAAAGCTGCCACGCTGCGCGGGAGTTGAGAGAGAAATCTCCCAAGACAATACAGGAAAGGAACGTATAAAGTGAGTCACGCTCCGATGTCACGCATGCTCATGAATGAGCTTGGAAGAGCACCCAGCTCGCCTCCTTCATGCAGGTGCGAGAAACAAAGTTCTCTTTAATTGAAGTTGTCTTGAAGGACAAACGCCCGAAATGATATCTGCGATTTTAAAAAGCGGGGTGAGGCGTTCAGGGCAGTCGTCTTGCTACAACACACCCTGCGGTGTGAAGGAGGCAGGGGCGAAACGTCCAGAGAATACGGCCATTATGGACACTTGCATTATCCAATGAAATGCAAACACCACCATTCACCTCTGACCTCAGTGTGGCGGGTAAATAAGAGGGATGAGCACCCACCTCAGGCACGTTTTAAGGCCTGGGCCCAGGACCCCAGCCTTTCAGGCGTCCCTCTGAGAGAGCCAGCTCTGTCCTGCAGAGTCTTGCCCTGATGAACTTGAAAAATTCTTAAATACCGTTTTCATTTAATTTAGTTTTAATGTGGGTGATATGTGAGAGTGTATTACAGACATTTCCCAGAGAAATGTTGTGTTTATGTTTTATGCAACATCCATAAAAAGTTTCTTTTAAATCAAAACGAGCCCTCACGTATAAGAAATGGGAGGGTGTCACAGAGATTATTTGTAGTAATATTAGTGAGCTGCTGTTATGTTACAATATCGAAAGCCCTTCATTATCCCTGAATATTAGATGTAAGTAAACACATTTGGAATTTAGACCTGTGTGCCTGTGCACTGTCAGTGACCTGGCCAAAGGCGGCATGAAAGAGATGGATCTGGATCATAAATTCAAAGCTGCTCCCAACAGAAGCTCCCACAATAGGCTTGGGCACAGACCCCAAAATCCTTAAATCGTCCCAGATCCACCAGTACCATTACTGAATACGTTGTTTACTGATACGCTTGATGCCATTCGTGCTCTACCAACCCTGGCTCATGAGGAAAGACAAGTCCTGCCTCACACACACCTTCAGGTTGGTCTGCATCACCAGGGGATAAGGCTTTAAGAGAATAAGACGAACAACACAAAGCATGCATCTGGATTAAGGGATGAAGACTTGGTTCTGATGGAACTTATATGGCATCCGAACTCTTATGGTACATACACACAGATACACACGTGTGTGGATGCATATACATGCATGCATGCCCATAAGTACGTTCATGCACACAAACAAGACAATACGTGACCTCCGTAAAACAACCCACTGATCACAAAACTGATATTATTCGGACCACATGTGCACTGCGGGTGACAAGACACCTACAAATGACCCGGAACAACTATCAAACCTTCCACACACAGAGGCTTTGCCAAATGTTACAAGTGTCAAGTCCCTCTAAGCACAAAAATTCTGTAGAAGGCTGCACACCATATTCCACCCCACGTTTCAACAGCCAACACTAATATTATTCACACTACACAGACTGACTGAATCCATAAGTACTGGAAAGAAGAAAGACTGACTGACTGAGCCCATCAGTACTGGAAAGAAGAAAGACTGCAAGGCGATAAAGCCTACTGAGCATGCTCTAAAGATTAAATGTACTAACCACCAGGTAACAGCTACCGCCAATGCGCTTAACAGCGCCACAAAACAAGCAATTAGTCAAAATTGTGCTGTACAAAAAGTGCATACTGTGTGAGAGCTGAAGAGACTTATACACAGGTCAAGATGCAGAATAAATCAATCTGGCTACAAGATATCTCATAGCGTGGAGGAGGACATCCATCCACTTGACAAACATCCTTTCATTAGCACAGAGGAAGAACTTCTCATCTTTCTCGGTCCATTAAAATAGTGGCCTTGGGTTTGTTTGGAATAACGATTCTGGGGGTCTGATTTTGTGGGATGCTAAGGCTTATTTACTTCTCAAAACAGATGAGAAAGGTTACATTAGGGGCGAAAGCTACGCTGAAGGGCAGCACAAAAACCAACTGTCATAGAGTGGCAGAAATATTGCAAGGCATCTAGGATGGTGTGGTCATAGTTTCCCAAAAGGCCAGAAAAAAAAAAAAAAGTTGTCCTCCTAATGCTGAAAACTAATGCATAACATTAAGGGAGATCACACCCCCAAGCCAGGACAGGATTGAGAGAACATTACTTTCTATCAACTTCTATTCCCATCACCCATTGCAAACTCCCTTCACGTTGATGCCCTGGTTCCCGTGCTCAATATTCACAAGACTCCCTCTGTCAAGAAACCTCCGGAGACACTCTCAAGACATAACAAACCCACCCTCAATCTGAAGAAATAACCCTGACCCATATGATCTTGCCAAATTCCACCACATCACCGTCATACTCTTCTTCCAAAAACTAATTTAGACAGATGTCTCTAGCCAGCTACTGGAGCAAATCAATAAGGCCTATCTTCTACAAGACTACCAATTCCGCTTCAAACGATGCTGGAGCACAGAAACAGCAACTACTCAAGTTGTCAATAACACTCTGCACATCAAATTAACAACAATCACCTTTGATACTCCTGAATATCTCTGCAACTTTCTATATTTGACTATCAAGCAGTTACACACCCCCCCAATACACTCATGGATTTATCCAACACAGTCCAGAGATAGGCCCCTTCCTACACCATGCAAAACTGTCACCAGCTCATACAGCTTTACAATTCAAGAAGCCAGAAACTCCATGTATCCTGCAAGGCTCCATCATATCCCCATCATAAACTTCTACATGTAACTCCCAGGATCCTCACTTACTGACAATTCAAGTGAGATCCATCAGTATGTTTTTTAAAAAATAATTTTGTCATTTAACATACAACAATATTGGTGATGCTCCATCATACATTTAAACAACAACATTGCAATTGTCATTGTAGTCCAACAGCTAAGGCACAGCGTAGCAAAATGCAGAGCATATCAAATCAAGTAATAATGTGCAATAAGATCCATCAGTATGTTGTGAAATTGAAATGTAGCTCAAAATACCTTCAACTAACCACATTTAACCGCTCAAGTCACATGCTGAACATATCTACAAATAGATGTAAAGTAACTGGCTTAGTGTAGGTTTGCATTATACAAACACTATTGCTTAGAAAGGTTGACCCTTCCGATACAATGTACATGCTCTCAGGATAATGGAAGCTTCTGGTGACTTGCCCACTTAAGGAATTGCAGCCCTTCACTCATTGCCCTACAAGCAGTGTTTGCTAATACTATATTGACTAGGCCTTTGCTCATAACATTGCATCTCCTGTAGTGTTTAGTACATTCCCCTTCTGGCTACGGGATCTCCCTGGCTACTGGGCTCAAGTCCTTTCTTCTAACGACTAAAAGCGTGCCTGGATACTGACAATCTATGAAGATGATGAGGTCCCAGTCTCCCTGACCCAGAGTGTGCTGCAGAGGTGCTCTATCATATTTGCCTAGTAATACCTACTGAAAAAGTGCATGAAGGCTAAGTGATTTTTCAAGCAATACCTCCTCGATGGTGCACCAGATACATTGTCCCCTCTACACCACCAACTCCTGACAGACCAGCCACTTTCGAGATACAAGCCTCTGAAGTTGTGTCCTTTGGTGCCAACCTTTGATGCTACTGCATCTCAACATGCTTAGCACCATGAGCACTGACATTCATCTAGTCACCATAAAAATGTGGCACCCCTCTGAAGAACCTGGGGCGTTATATCAAGCATTCCCTCTTGAATTAGCTTCCAGCACCCTCTGCTAAATTTCTTTTAGAAATGTTTCATTTTCAGTTTGTGCACTTGGGGACTGATGCTGAAGGGATCACCACATCCGGCATTAACGTGAGCAGATGTAAAGATGGCATAAGATACAATGTTTCTCAATCTTGAGGAGACGGTCCAGGCTGGCACCCCAGGAGTGCGGGGGGGGGGGGGGCAGGTGCACCCGGTCCCGTTGGAGGGGGAGGAGAGTCCCCCGTGGAGATTCGGCGGAGGATGTACGGCCGGACCGGGCCCCCGCTGGAGGAGGGGATGTGCCAGATGGCCCTGAGGAGAAGAGGCCGATTCGAGATGTGGAGGGGGAGCACCTGAGCCAATCTCCCTTGCTCTCCTGTCTGATTCCTGGTGCTGTGAGTATTTGGGAGAGTCCGGGTGAGCGCTCCCCCCGGAGGCGAGGGACCGTGCCTGGCCGCATTGCAGAACTCCGACTCAAATTGAGGGGTCCACCATTCCACGTTCACTGTAGATATTCTGTATCTACTGGTTGGGGCGACAGATGCTTCTGGGGTGGAAGTATGGGGAGGGTGGCAGTTGTGGGGGGGGGGGTGGGGGGGTGGAGTTCAGGGGTTGTTTAGCGGGTTTTTGCTAAGGTTGCCTCAGTGTTTCCTTTTTCAGGGTTGGCTTGATAGGTCACAATGGAGGCATCTGGTGAGCACATGGGATGCACTATTCTTGTTTTTTGCTTATGTCTGAGTCTGCTAAACAAGTATTATCCTGGAACGTAAACGGCCTCCTGGATAAAATCAATCAAACGGTCAGCGGTGTTTAGCACCCTCCGTCGTTTTGCACCGCCTGTGGTCCTGTTGCAGGAGACTCACCTACTTGGCACTCGATGGCCCATGCTGCTGAGAGGGGGGTAGGACAGGGTATATGATGCAGGCTTTTCCAGGGGCTTACGGGGGACGGCCATTTTATTGCACCGTTCTTTATCCATGGTGGTGGCTACCTCTCACTCGGACCCGCAGGGCCAGTACGTGGTGATTACTGCACTGGTGGGAGGTCACCCTATCAACATCCTTAGTGTTTATGCCTGTTTCCCCCCCCCTGCCCCGGGGGGGCTGTTGAACTTTCTTATGACCCTTAGGGAGGTGGTGGCGGGGCTCCCCCCGGGACTGACTATTTTGGGAGGAGACTTCAACTCGGCACTGAACCCAGAATTAAGACATTATGGGGCCCTTGTTCTCGAGTCGGGCTGCCAGAGCGTCGGTGCTGCTTAACTGGGTGGAAGGTCTTGGTCTCTGCGATGTCTGGCGGACGTGGCGTCCCTGTTTGCGGCGGTACACCCACACATCGGCAGCGCACCACACGCACGCCAGGAATGACCTTTTTCTTGTTCCGGCCCTCGACATACCCTCTACTATATGATGTGTCCTTTCCGAAGATTTCGGTGGCCAACAGACGTGACATGCTGGGTGTTGAGGAAATTGGAGCCGCTATCTCCGAGTTAGCGGCGGGTAAGACTCCAGGTCTTGACGGTTTCCCAGCTGAGCTCTATAGTAAGTTTCGAGATGTGCTCACCCCACACTTGCTAGCTATGTTTGAGGAGGCAGAAAGGACTGGGGGGGGTTCCCGTCGGGGCTTGACCAGGCAACTATTGTAGTCATTCCCAAGACGAAGCCTCCATCGTGGAGCTGTTCGGAGTATCGACCCATCTCACTTCTTAACACAGAGATTACGATTTTTTCTACAGTACTGGTGGCCAGGTTGCAAAAAGTGTTGCCCTCGCTAATACACTCTGACCAGTGTGGTTTTATGCCGAGTAGGAGTACTAGGCATTGTATCAGGCGGCTGCACGTAGCTCTGGCTAACCGGGCCCTCTTGGCCCCCCCACTGGCACGCCTTCTCGTGAATTTCGAGAAGGCGTTCGATACAGTGAATTGGTTCTATCTCCAGAGGGTGTTGGAGAGGGCCGGGTTTGGCCCACGATTTCGGGCGTTGGTGAGGCTCCTCTACTGTAACCCAGCCCAAGAGCAGGTGAATAGGGTGGTGTCGGAGTTGTTCCCCATCCGGAGGGGGACTCGTCAGGGCTGCCCTCTCTCTCTGCTTTTATTCGCACTAGCGAAGGAGTTGTTGGCGAAGCTGATAAGGGAGGATCCCTTGATTGAGGGGTGGGCCCGGCCCACTGGGCAGGAAAATCGCATTACGCGGATGATGTACTGGTGTTTTTAGCAAACCCAGCTAGTAGCGGGCCGTGGGTGTTACAGCTCCTAGGCCTGTTTGCGGGTGCGTCGGGTCTGGTAGTAAATCCTGGGAAGTCTTTCCTGATCCCGCTGAGCCCGGCCAGGGATAGCTATGATTGGCAGCATGATATTCCCCTCTTCTGTAATAGCTTCCGGTACCTTGGGATACATGTGGCACTCTTGCCAGAGTTGGCGTGGTCCCTCAATGTGACACCCTTGACTCGGAGAGTCAAGGAGGTCCTTCAGCGCTGGCGGTTGCTCCCCCTCAACATTCTGGGCCGAATTGCGCTGTATAAATTGATGGTGCTTCCCTGGCTCCTCTACGTGCTTAAAAATTTTCAGCACCAAATTCCCAGGAAGTGGTTTAGCGAGATGGAGGCGATGGCCTGGCGGTTCCTATGGCATGGTTCGCGCCCTCGACTAGCGCTCGGTACCTGTCAAGGGGATGTTTATGAAGGGGGATTGGGAATGTCCAACCTCTATCTATACTACTTAGCTATGCACTTATTGGTCATCCACGACTGGCTGGGAGAGGGCTGGTCGGATCCGGCGTATCAGCTAGAACTCTTGAGCATGGGCTTCCCTAGCGTACTTGGGAGGTTGTACAGTGACCCCCTGCCGCGTAATATTTAGGATCTGACTCGGTGGTGTTGGCGGGGCGGAGGGCTGCACAGCGAACTACTGGGTGGTGGTGCAGCCTCACCCAGCAGACGCCGCTGTGGCAGGGACAGTGGCTGGGGGAGGTCTCCGCGCTCGGGCATTCCACAAATGGGACCTCATAGGTATCTCCCAGCTGGGTGATGTCTGGACCGGCTCCCGCATGAGATCATTTCAGGAGCTCCAGGAGCAATTTGAGCTGCACAAGTCCCAATTTCATAAGTTTCTGCAGCTTAGGCACACATTCAGTTGAGGACAGAACTACCGGAATTCAGCCCCGTAAAGGCCAAAATTATGATGGGAGCTCTAGGCAGAGGAGGAGTGTCATGCATCTACCGCTCATTAGTCAGTAACACCACCCAGACACTTGACAAGCTCAGAGAGCGATGGGAGCAGTGGGTGGGCTCGATCGATGATGGAGACTGGAGGGAAGCGTTGATGGCTCCACGGTCTCTAATTATGACCTCCCGCCTCGAAGTGGTGCAGGTATATTTTCTTCACGCAGCATACCTCACACCTGACCGGTTGTATAGAGCAGGCCTGCGGCCCCAAGCTGACTGTCCTCGTTGTGCAAGCCCCAATGCAGACTTCTTTGAGTGCTTGATGGGGTGGGTTCCAGCAGAGCTAAGCGGACATTTGTGGCGTTGGCCTGCTTGGTGGCCAAAAAGAACATTGCAGCAAGGCCGAGGCCGCTCCCACAATCGTAAAATGGCATCAGGAGGTGGACTGGTGTGCACAGCAGGAGAAGGTGGTCTTCGAAGTGCGAGGGCGCCCAGCCAAATACACAAAGGTATGGGGAAGTTGGGATGGGGCAAGAAGTCTGGTTTCGCCGTAAGGGGATGTGTGCTAACTGACAAATGGGGCAGTGGTTCCTGTGTGTGCATTAGTGTATCATGCGTTGGATCTATATGGTGTACTACTTTACCTGTGCTGATTGTACTAATGAAATGGTTTATCAAAAAAAAAAAAAGATACAATGTTTCTACATCACACTATAGAGTGCCTCAAGAAATGAACTGCAAATAGGGGTGCCAGAAATGAAGTCCTGTTTAACTTTTAGGAGACGTTGTTCAGTCAGCTAAGCATCTGCTATAATGTTCCATTTGATGGGATCCATAAGACGCTTGGTATCTCCCTCCATGGCAGTAAGAATTAAAGCAGTAGGGGCAAAGAGAGACAGTACTGTTTTGTCCTGGTAAGGGAGAAATCTATTTCTGTACCCTTGGGAAGACGAACCACCGTATCCTAGTCTCTTTGTGACTTAACTTTTATTTGCAATGTCTAAATATCAGGCATGAGACTAATCCAACCATAAGCTGATAGTGGTGCAACTGAGGACAGCTTTTCACTTGGCAGGAATGAAAGCTCTTACACAGGTACCAGTAAACCATACTTGTTCACCACATTATTAACTCGAACCCAATGGAAAGAAAAAAATCAAAATAAAGCAAATTTTTCAGACTGGAGTTGTGAATGAGGGCTGAGATGGAAGAGTTTGTTCAATTTAACAGGAGCCCAAAAAACACTAAGGAGGTCATTACAAAATTGGCGATAAAAGCCGCTTACCGCCGTGAAGACCGCCAACACACCGCAGTGGCCGCTGAATTCCGCCACGGTCATTATGAACCGCTGCTCGGAATCCACCAAAATTCAGACTCCCACACAAGTCCGCCACACCAAAGCTCAGTGATAAACTGGCGAAAACAAAACCTCCACCGTCACGCCAACAGAAATACGCCCACACTATCACGACACACGAATCCACGCGGCGGTCTTTCAACCGCGGTATTCCATTGGCCATACACACCGCCGCGCTCAAAATATACACACTCTTACAAAACACAGCCACATTGGACAATTTGAAATACACACACCACTCCCACACACCCAATACAATATAAAACACACCCCCACATCACCCACAAACCCCTACGACCAAAAATCACGAACGAAGGCCAGAGAGAGACACCACCATCAACAAACTAGCATCCACAGGCACACAACACCATCACCCACACAACTTCCACGCAACTCACATAACACACCACTACATATCACCACACACACCACCCCACACATCACCTACACCACTCCATGGCACGACAAAGACAGCCCAGGTTCTCGGAGGAGGAGCTCAGGGTCACGTCACCAGACAGGAGGGTCCAGACATGTCCACTCCACCCACAGAAGAGGCCCACAGTGATGACAGCACCTCTGTCCAACTGGATCCAGATGACCAGCCCGGACCATCATGGGCCTCGGGACAGTCGGTTCCCCTCACACAGGCACAGGCCACCACAGACCTTCCCCCCTCTGGAAACACCAGCACAGCACCCACCCAGCGGGCCCATACCTCCGTCCCCAGGACACATCAATCATCTGTGTGTCCACCACTACAGGGAACCCAGGATAACCCACCACCCCAACAACAACAGTGACCTGGGGGCAGTGGCAGTAGGCACACGGTCCAGGGGACGGAGGCCTAGGAACTCAGGGGAACTGTGAGGGCTGCCGTGCGACAGGGAGCGGACAGGCCAAGGGAACCCACTCTCCATGAGGCCCTCTCCTCCATCATGGGAGCATACCACTACTCCCAGGAGACAATGGCAACGGTCCTGGCCAAGTTTCAGGAGGCCCAGCGCATGCAGGAAGAACAGTATTTGGGCTTCAGGGAGGAACTCAGAACCATCAGCTCCACCCTGGGCACCATCGTAGGGGTGCTGAAGGAAGTACTCAACACCAGGAGGGACACTGTGGCACTACAAGGGGCCCCTGACGCTAGCATGAACGATGAACTGCCCACCACCTCCGCTAGTGGACAGGACGCCCCGCCACAGGACCACCACACCAGCACCCCACCCCCTGCAGACGGAGAACCACCCCGCAAACCGTCCCTGAGATCCAGGAACAAGACAGAGCACGATGCCAAGACACCCGCCAAGAAAGGAGACCACCCTGATTGTCATCCAACTGTCCCACTTTGTCACCCTGTCCATATTTAAACTGCCCCTGCTCCACTTCCTATGCCCATATGGGCAATGCACCTGTGAGACTAATAGACTGGACTCTGCCATGGACACTCCTCCGCCATCACCCCTCACCATTTAACTTCCCGATCCAATATTTTGCATTTAAATAAACACACCTAAAGCACAAAAAGATCTGGAGTCTGTCTGTGATTTCAAAATAGTGTATTTGCAATTACAGTGACAAAATGTTCTTGAAATAGTAATGTCAACATACCTATGTCACACAGCTCTAGTCCATGAGGAATCTAAGCAGATGACACACGTTGGGACCCACATCTGTGAAACCGTAAGGGAAAGTGACAACTCAGTGACCATACACTGGGTGAAAACGACAGACATGATAGAGGAAGTAGTGTAAAAGTACATGTAGTAGGCAGGAATGTATTCTCACCTGTGTTTCACTGGAAATAGTGCTGGATCACTGAGTCCCTGTTCTGCATGTCTTCTTCCTCTGCTTCATCCTCATCACTGTCCACAGGCTCCACAGCTGCCACAACACCACCATCTGGACCATCCTCCTGCAGAAAAGGCACCTGTCGTCGCAAAGCCAAGTTGTGAAGCATACAGCAGGCCACGATGATCTGGCACACCTTCTTTGGTGAGTAGAATAGGGATCCACCTGTCATATGCAGGCACCTGAACCTGGCCTTCAGGAGGCCGAAGATCCGCTCGATCACCCTCCTAGTTCGCCCATGGGCCTCATTGTAGCGTTCCTCTGCCCTGGTCCTGGGATTCCTCACTGGGGTCAGTAGCCATGACAGGTTGGGGTACCCAGAGTCACCTGCAAATGGCGAGGGACAACTGTTAGACACACACTAACCTGTAGGGACAACCCCAGACAACCATTCCCACTGTCTTGCTTCCAGGGGCTCACCTAATAGCCACACACGGTGCCTCTGGAGTTGACCCATCACATAAGGGATGCTGCTATTCCGCAGGATGTAGGTGTCATGCACTGAGCCAGGGAACATGGCATTCACATGGGAGATGTACTGGTCTGCCAGACATACCATCTGTACATTCATGGAATGATAACTCTTCCGGTTTCTGTACACCTGTTCACTCCTGTGGGGGGGGGGGGGAACCAAAGCCACATGGGTCCCATCAATGGCACCTATGATGTTGGGGATATATCCAAGGGCATAGAAGTCACCTTTCACTGTAGGCAAATCCTCCACTTGAGGGAAAACGATGTAGCTCCACATGTGTTTCAGCAGGGCAGACAACACTCTGGGCAATACGTTTGAAAACATAGGCTGGGACATCCCTGATGCCATGGCCACAGTTGTTTGAAAAGACCCACTTGCAAGGAAATGGAGCACTGACAGCACCTGCACTTGAGGGGGGATTCCTGTGGGATGGCGGATTGCTGACATCAGGTCTAGCTCCAACTGGGTACACAGTTCCTGGATTGTGGCACGGTCAAACCTGTAGGTGATTATCAAATGTCTTTCCTCCATTGTCGACAGGTCCACCAGCGGTCGGTACACCGGAGGATTCCGCCATCTCCTCACATGTCCCAGCGGACGGTGCCTATGAATGACAACAGCGACCACAGAGTCAAACAACTCAGAGGTACGTACCCACAGTTTACACAGAACACCAATCATACACAAAATGTGGCCTGTATGTGTGTTGAGACTAGGCCTAGGTATGTGTGACGCAGTTTGAAATTAGGCCATGTGGGCCCCTGAAATGGCGGCTGCCTGACCTCTAAAGTGGGACAATGGGATGTGAGGTAACTGCGCTGGCGTTGTACACCATTGCGGTAGGTGGTCGGAGACCGCGGCGCAATGCTGCATTGGTTAAGATTGGACCCTATGGGTCCCAGGAGCCAATGACGATGTACGCCGGCGGTGATGGTACGCATCGCCGTGGACGTGACCGCCATTTTCTATCTGTTTAATCACTCGATACCTGATCTTCGACAGGAGAGGACCTACACTGCAAGTGCTGCTGTGACCTCGGTCTGGAAGAGACAATGGCTCTAGTGTCTGGGGAAAGGGCCCCTGCCTTCACATCGGAGGAGTTGGAGAAGCTCGTCAATGGGTTCCTACCCCAGTACATGCTACTCTACGGTCCTCCAGACAAACAGGTAAGTACACAGGGAGCATGTTGTATGGGCTATGCCTGTGTGGAGAGGGCTGGATGTAAGAAGGAAGGGGGCAGAGTTCTGCGTGCATGAAAGACGGTGGGTGCATGTGCCACATGGCAAGGGTAGGGATGGGGGCCACTCACTTTGACGGTGTAGTTGGTAATGACTTCTCTTCTTCCCCTGTACATTTCATGTAGGTCAGCGCCCACCAGAAGAAAGATATTTGGCGTGCCATCGCCAAGGACGTCAGGACCCTGGGGGTCTACCACAGACGGAGAACCCACTGCCGGAAAAGATGGGAGGACATTCGCCGCTGGAGCAAGAAGACGGCGGAGGCTGAGCTGGGGATGGCCTCCCAACGTGGGAGGGGTGCCCGTCGAACCATGACCCCCCTGATGTTCAGGATCCTGGCGGTGGCCTAACCGGAGTTGGATGGGCGTTTGAGGGCATCACAGCAGCCACAAGGGGGTGAGTACACTCTCATTCTGCTGACTTTGCGCGCAGTAGAGTTGTCTGGGTGGGGAAGGAGGGCTGTGGGTTTCCCTAGGCCAGGGCGAGTTCCGTAGGCTAGGCCCCTCCATAAGGCATGGCCCTGAAGCCCCCCACCTCTGTAGAGTGCCAAGTCCAGCTATTCAGGCCTCTGTGTCATCTATGTGTGCAGATGTCGTCCATAGCCTTGTAGGTCATTTCCCAGGAATTGCACTGTAGAGCCCAAGAGCGCGGCGTAGTGCAGGCGGCTTCTGTGTCTGTCTTGTCCGCCAACGGTAGCGGTAATCCATGCACTCAACATGTCTTTCTTCTGTTCCCTCCCCCCCCCCCTTTCTGTGGTCTCCCTGTTCTTGTGTGCATTAGCATCATCAGGCGGAGGAGCAGTGGCACCGGAGCACGAGGGAGCTGCATCCCACATGGCCATGGAGGGCCACACTACGGACTGAGAATTCACCAGTGGGACGGAGGGCGACGGGAGCTCCACGGCGGGGAAAGGAGCTGAGACCAGCGACACGGACTCGTCCTCTGATGGGAGCTCCCTTGTGGTGGCGGCAACATCTGTGCCCCCCGCATCTACATGTACAGCCGCCACCCCCCCTACCAGCACCGCCCTCCCAGCAGCCCCTCAGCCATTGCCCCGTACCCGCTCACCTAGGAGGGTGGGCATCACCTTCGCCCCAGGCACCTCAGGCCCTGCCCCAGTCACCCCAGCTGCCCTCAGTGGGGATGCCATTGACCTCCTCAGGTCACTCACTGTTGGACAGTCTACCATTTTGAATGCCATCCAAGGTGTAGAAAGGCAGTTGCAACAAACAAATGCATTCCTGGAGGGCATTCATTCTGGTCAGGCGGCCCTTCACCGAGCCTTTCAAACTCTGGCCTCAGCACTGATGGCAGCCATTGTCCCTGTGTCTAGCCTCCCCCTCCAACTTCCTCCACCCAGACCCAATCCCCTGTACCTCTGCCTATCCCAAGCACACCATCAGATCAGCCGGCACACACTTCACCACACAAGGGAAGCTCAGGCAAACATAAGCACCACACATCACACAGGCACTCACGCAAGCATCACACACATGCAGACACACCAACATCCACTGCCTCCACTGTGTCCCCCTCGTCATCATCTCCCTCCTCCCTCCCAGTCTCGTCTACCCATACACCTGCATGCACTACCTCTACAGCCACTACGTCCCTCACCAGCACACCCACCACCACACCCCGCTCACGTGCATTCACACGTCCCCTGTGTCCTCTCCCAGTGTGTCTATGACTCCCCCTCCCAAGAAACACAAACGCAGGCACACACCCACACAACAGCCATCCACCTCACGACAGCCTCCAGCGCATGCACCTTCACCCAAAGTCACCAAATGTACACCACCAAATGTACACCACCTACTACCACCAACTCTTCCTCCACTCCCAAAACGCCACCAGCTACCCGTCCCAGTGTGTCCCAAAAACTTTTCCTGTCCAGCCTTGACCTTTTTCCAACACCTCCCCCCCCGTCCATCTCACAGGTCCCGAACTAGCACCTCAGCCACAACATCTCCGGGACCAGTGGTGCCTGTAGTCACAGGTATGTGGAGTGCACCGGCCACCAGGACAGCCAGTGTGGCACAGAGCCACAGCACAGCCAGTCCCCCCCCCGTGAAGCAACAGAAGTTGGCCAGTGCTCGGCGGGAGAGGGGTAAGACTCCAGCCACCCAAGCCGCTCCCAGGGGTCCCGGTGGGAGTGTGGACTCAGCTGTGACACCTCCCAAGGTGGGGAAGGGCCACAAGAAACCCGGCAAGTCTGGGAAGAGCAGCACGGCGGAGAAGACCGCCATCATCCCCGCTGCCCAGGAGGGCCCCGCCAGTCCCATCCCCGCTGCCCAGGAGGCCACCGCCAGCCCTGCTGCCCAGGAGGGGCCCGTCAGCCACAGCCCAGCTGCCCAGGAGGCCACCGCCAGCCACAGCCCAGCTGCCCAGGAGGCCACCGCCAGCCACAGCCCAGCTGCCCAGGAGGCCACCGCCAGACCCAGCCCAGCTGCCCAGGAGGGGCCCGCCAGCCACAGCCCAGCTGCCCAGGAGGCCACCGCCAGCCCCAGCCCAGCTGCCCAGGAGGCCACCGTCAGCCCCAGCCCAGCTGCCCAGGAGGGGCCCGCCAGCCACAGCCCAGCTGCCCAGGAGGCCACTGCCAGCCCCAGCCCAGCTGCCCAGGAAGTGCCCGCCAGCCACAGCACAGCTGCCCAGGAGGCCACCGCCAGCCCCAGCCCAGCTGCCAAGGAGGGCCCCGCCAGCCACAGCCCAGCTGGGCCATGAAGGACCGCCAGCCCCAGCCCAGCTGCCCAGGAGGGCCCCGCCAGCCACAGCCCAGCTGGGCCATGAAGGACCGCCAGCCCCAGCCCAGCTGGGCTATGAAGGACCGCCAGCCCCAGCCCAGCTGGGCTATGAAGGACCGCCAACTCAAGCACCGCTGGGCCATGAAGGACCGCCAACTCAAACACCGCTGAACAGGGCACCGCCAACTCAAGCACCGCAGAACAGGGCACCGCCAACTCAAGCAACGCTGAACAGGGCACCGCCAACTCAAGCAACGCTGAACAGGGCACCGCCAACTCAAGCACCGCTAGCCCATAAGCGACAGGGGCACTGACGCAACTGGGACCGTCACGGGGTGAGTGATGCACTCTGGGCACCAGTCCCCCTCCAGAACCAGTGGAGACATGCATCCACTACCTCTGTCCTTCACAGGATGAAGCACTCTGGGCACCAGTCCCCCTCCAGAACCAGTGGAGACTGTTATCCACTTGAGAGACTGTGGCTTTGCACTCCCCAGGATGCAGCAGTGGGCAAACCACCCACTGTAGAGACTTGAGAGACTGTGGCTTTGCACTCTCCAGGATACAGCAGTGGGCATGGAGCCCCCTCGTGGATCTGGCGTCGTGCACTCACCCGGCTGAGGTGCCCCCCCTTCCCTTCCCCCTGAGGTGCCTGTTGTATTTCTCTCTGATGCCCCTGCAGTGTTCTCTCTGTTTTGATCTGGTATCGAGTGTGGGCCTCGCCAATGCATTTTGGGCCCAGTGGTCCACGGACTATGAATGGTGCAATACCTGGACTACTATTCTTGGTGTATATATGTATATTTTTGCGTACTGCATTTTAATATATTACAATGGTTACACTCATTTCCTTTTGTCTTTGCATTCTTCCGGGGGGGTTGAGGGGTGTAACTATAATGTATAGATATGTATTAGTGTGTGTGTTGTAGTGGGTGAGGGTGGGGGTGTTGCATGTGTGTGTCCCTGTTTTTTGCCTCCCCCCTCCCCTGTGTCGTAGGTGCAGTACTCACTGTGGTCTTCGCCACCGGCGTTCGTGCTCCTGGTACAGAAGCAGGAAGACTATTGCAGGTAGGATTTGGAGTTCCGGGTCCATGGTGTCCTCCTTCCTCGTGGAGTGTGTAGAGGTGAGCGTTTTCCCTTCGAAATTCCTGTTTCTGCCATGTTTTTATCCGCGGTGAATCCGCCCCGGAAAAGGTGGCGGATTGGCCTATCATAATAGTGTGGGCGGTACATTGTCCTCCGCCTGTCTGTTGGCGGTGACCGCCGCGCTGTTTGTTTGTACCGCCGTGGCGGTCGGAGTGTTAAAGTGGCTGTCTTTGTTGGCGGTTTCCGCCAAGGTCTTAATTCCAAAAATTTTACCGCTGGCCTGTTGGCGGTCTTACCGCCGCTTTAACATCGTCCGCCAGGGTTGTAATGACCACCTAAGTTCTGTTATGGTTCCTTTGAGTAGAGACCGACTGATTATCCATGTAGGATTCACTGCCAGGACAGCAGGAATTGGGGCCTCAAATTTAACCTCCCCACTACGTATTTTAACTAAACTCTGGGTGTTACAGCCTTGAAAGGATAGTTAGCCCGTACTCAGAGGTGAGATTCCTAAATAGCTACAAATAAACACTGAAAATGCAGAAGATAACAGGAGCTCAGTGACATGTTGATCAATGTTCGAACAATCATAAACGAGAGATCATTTTTACCACCTGCTTTTCCCCTCTAAGAAAAGACCTAAAGGGTCCCTCAGATGACACAGTACTACGTACCAAAAGCCCATGATCTACTGTGTCAAAAGATGCGGACGGATCCCACAAGACAAGCAGTCACAATCTACAGTATTCAGCTCCATGAGACAAGGCGCCAATGATTGTTTTGTATCCAACTAGTAAATGAATCCAAGCTGGTGCACAGCTGACTGGTGGACACATTCTCAAGAATTTACTTAGGTGAAAAGTTATGCATTAGACCAATAGGTGACTGGAGTAGTTGGGCCAGACATCTTTTTTTTCTTTTTAAAAGCAAGGGGTTAATCAGGTCAAATTTAAATTCAGGAGAAAAAAATCCACCTCTAAAGGATAGGCTGACCTTCACATGTGGAGCAAAAATGACCAATGCCAGTGAAGGAACGGTTCCCCTAACTAGTAACACAATACACGTTTTCCTATGAATTGGAAAAGGCATCTGCCTTGACAAAGGTGCTTGGGACTCTACATGGGCCAGTCATTAAGAGAACTGTGGTTTTGTACTTCTGAATGGGAAGAAATTAAAATGTTCCTACATATATGAAAGGCTGAGTTGGGTTAAAATGCAGTCCTCGTGATGCTGTTTTACACAGGACAGAGAAAAATAAGCAAGACAAGGTCACTAAAATATTCCAACATTTACAGGAAAGGTGTCATGAAACACAGCGGGCTTAGTCAAAATCATGGTAATACCAGAAGGTTTGTTCAGTGCTACTGTTCTGTAAAGCCCTCGTTGCATCCCCATCAAAGGTGTGGGCTGCCATTATTTCCATTTTATGCTTGTGGCGACTCTACAGATTTGGAATCTCTACTACTAGTTATTTTAACCTGTGAATTGTAGCTACTGAGGGACCAGTTACTGGCGTTCTATTATATGTTGATGGTATAATTCTGATGCAATATTGATCTATAAATCGATGACTGTCTTTAATTAGGCTGTGAATGAATTATGCTGTCAACGAATTAAGGGTCAGATGTATGAAAGGATTTTACCCATTCTGTGTCTATGGGAAAAAGCTTTTGTACATATGGCCCTAAATGTATTATGTTCTGACGAAAACGTGATAATCCATACTATTTATGTATACGAATAATAAATCTGAGATCTGGCATTCAAATAAACTGTATGTGAAGAATTACTGTGGGGTGCCTCCTTCATTAAGACATGTTTGTTGTTTATACTTCTGACCATAGATGGCAGCTCTCATCTTGGGGTGTACATTCACGCTGGACAGATCATCCCTATCACTTGCCCAGATTGAGAGAAATAATTGCTAAAGTCTCACAATGTAACAGTCATAACAGAAAGAAACTGATTTTTGAGCGCCAGCCACTGAGTGAATGCACAATGAGCGGTAACAGCAGGTCCTGAGAGCAGATATTAATAGAATTACGGGAGTGCCGACTTTGTATTTTGCGAAGAAGGCCCTCTGCAAAGTCCTTGCTGGCATCTCACGTCGTCAGCATGATCAGGCGCGTCTGCTGGGTAACGATGTGTTGTTGGCCGCCACCAAGGTGGGAAAAGAGCAGCTTTACCCACGAGTGTAATAAAGACATCCTTGGAATAAATTTAAATTTAGCGTGGCTTGCCACAGTAGAGCTCTCACAAAAATGCCCTCCACGCTCCCTTACGCAAGCAGTTCATTACCTTCAAACCCATCTGTTTCTAGGTGCACTCAGGACATCCACTGACATATATGGCAACAATTCCACACAGGAAAGAGGGGAACCGAGCACAAAAAAAACAACAACAAAAAAACAGTGGAATGCATTCTCTCATTGGCTAACATTGAAACAGAGACAATTATGGGAGGGAGACAGCTAAAATAAAACCATTTTTTAGCTTTAAAAATCAGGGGTCTCCAGCTTGAATTGGGTGTGTTGGTAGGTAAGCACTGAATGAATTAACTTCATCAGTGACTCCTTCCAATAAGTTGCTTTTGAAATGTTGAATTTGCGCTGGTGTCGTGGTCACTGACCCAGTCCAGCCTGAGCAAAGGTGCCCGCAAACATGTCCCTTCTCCAACGAGACTGGAAGCAGGACAGTCCATGCAGTGATCCTTGACACTTCAGGGTATCAGCAGCCCTTCTTCTGTGTCCGCGAACTACGGCAGAAAGTGAAGTAGGACTACTGTTCTCCCTCTTGGCTAGTGCCACACTGCTGGCCAAGCAAGCGGACCGTTCAGCTGCGGTGTTGCCACATTGGGCTATTTCCCGCATAAATAGGCAATTTTTTACCCATTTGTGCAGGAAATAACTCTCGGGGCGGGGTGCACAAATTTGGGCTATAGTTGGCCCTGTGTGTGCAAAATCACCGGATGCGGCGGTGCCCCCAATCAAAATACTGCTCAGCTACTGGTGTCAGCAGAGCGTCAATCATTCATAGCGTGAAAGCGCTACCTATGACGGCCTGCTAAATACTGTTGGCCTGCCCCCACAGGACCAATGTGGGCACCCGAGGCATGCCTGTTATTATTATTATTTTTTTCTTTATGAATTTCCTCGTGAATGTGGGCAGGCCCTGGCTGTCTCTGCTAAATGCTACGCTGAGAGGATGTGCCCCATGATTTCCAAGGGTTAAAAATAAGGTAAGATAACTTGTGGTTAAGTATCTAGCCAGAGAGCTATATTTTCTCTAGTCACAGCCTAGACATAAAATAGCGCAGAGCACCACTTTCCACCTTTCCCAGGGGAAAAGACTGGCTATTTTCAGGTTTGAAGATTCTGTAAAGGACTCGACGTGATCCTTAAATGTAAGTTTAAATGAAATCCCTTGCATTAATTTTCAGCAGGAGGAAAAATACTGGCTTAAATTAGGCGATTTTGTAAATTTTTCTACTGATTGGAACACTAAAATACTGGTCATGCCGGTTCAAATTCACCAGGTGCCAATCTTACTTGTAACATGCATCTCCCAAAATTGTATTGTATAAAGCTCAGTGAGTTACCGCGTTTGTCAGAGATACTTAGTTACTAGCAGTAAATATGTTAACATCCTTATAATATAGCACAGTGAGCAATGAACGGACATCAAGGAGCTGTATGCGAACTGAAAGGCACTGCTTTGGACCTTTTTTCCCCCTTAAGCATTCATTAGTCTAAGGTTGCTAAAAGGGGTTATTTTGGGGTTATAATCAAGTGTTATCAGTATAGACAACCACTGCAAAACTGCAGACTTTTGGGGCTCGTTTACGAGCCCCTAGAGCCACCAGAGCATCAGTTTCTGTGACGCTCCGGTGTTGCTGTGCCATTTTCCATATTTATGAGGCGGCGCTAAGCCACATTTCGTGGCTTAGCACTGCCTTGTAAATATGGGCCTCTCCGGTGCAGTTTTCTGCGGCAGAGGGGTATGCAATAGGTGTTGCTGTGGGCGTTCCACCACAACACCCATCTGCTTTTGACGCTGCCCCAGATTTACAAGAAATCTTAAACCTGAGGCACCGCCAAATACTAACGCCACCCCATGGCGATACGAGGATAAATACTTTTATTTCTCCTAGGTTTTTGCTCTTTCTCTGTGTGCTGTATTCTGTAGCACACATAGAAGGATCAAATCACCATTAAAGATTGTTTTTGTGCAGGAAGGTGTTACTTCCTGCACAAAAACAATCTCCCCTGAAACACCGCCATCCTTGCACCGTGGAGAAAGGGTGGCTGCATTGGTGCTAGGCAGCTAATTTAGTGCCGGCGCAGGGGGAATCACAGGGATGCCCCGTATACTTTTAAATATGGCTCACCCCTGTGTTTTGGAAATGTTGGAACGCAGCGCTACCAAATTTGGTGCAGTGCAGCGCTCTGACATTTTCTAGTAAATGAGGCCCTTTGTGTTGCTCCAGACCAAGTATTCGTAACCTATAATGTCTACCAGTATGGATGACATGTGACTCCTACACCTTATAGCACTCATTACCTTATGGAGAAACCCTACGTACATTGATTTACACACTTGTATGATTTATTGTCTATGTAAATGTTTGTATGTAGTAAAGTGGTTTGATACTATACATTAGGATTTATAGCCTATAAAAGAATTTGAATAAAAAATAAATTAGTAAGTGGTGTTTACATCACTGGTGTAATTACTCATACAAACATACATTTGCTATTCTTACATTGTTCACATCTTTATAAGAGACATGGATGCAAAGTCAAAAACCTGCCTCCAAATCATAGTGTTGCTTAAGCTCTTGTGAAGTGATGAGCTGGGTGTCTTTGCTTCCATCCATTGCATAGATATGTAAGTGTAAGGCTCCAGAATCCTGACCCAAGATGGGATTCCGACAGAAGGCTCTTTAACTGAGACCTTTGTATGGAGTCCAGATGGAAGTGAGAATAAAAGCCCTCTACAGGTTTTTTTTCTGAAAGTAAAACAGTCATTGTGCGGCTGTTGCTGAAAGAGTCATGGTGTCAGCAAATGACACAGGGACAAATTCAGCTTATTTTACAGATGCTGTCCCCTATACCAGATACAGTTCAATAATAATTGGCAGACCCCCCCTCACTTCCTGCACTGATTACATTAAATAAGTACAGAAGGAGAAAGTGGAAACTGGTAATAAAGGGGTAAGAAATGGCATGTGAGGTATGGAAATTGAGTATTTCAGAAAGATGTGGGGTTAAAAGGGGATCTACAAGCCTAGCCTCACCTTGATGACAAGGGCTTTCAAAATTGGTAATGACCTAGCATTCTGGTGCACACACGTAGTGCTGCTTTCTTTTGTAATTTACAAATATGTGACCACCGATTTGTGTGCTCTGCAGAGAGGCGAAGGATTACATGTGCATTTAGTCTGAACTCATTAATGACATACTGGAAAGCACTGTGAGAATCCTGTACCACTTTCAGCCTTAGGGCTCTTTGTCATGCCCATCAGGAACACTAACCCACAATCTGAACTCATCCAGACACCAGGAGGCAACTCAGTTCATAGTAAGTACTATACATTAGTCATATGTTGTATGACAATAAAACTACAGAAACATCATCTAGAAAAGCAAATACTCTGCCAAGATTGGGAGTTTTAGTCTAGTTTTGGCCGCAACATGAAGGCAACTACACAGGTACTGTATTACTTTCAGTGCCAGATTATATGGTCATGGTGAAGAACTTTGGAGTGGAGGGCAGAGAAGGGAATAGCTCAGAGTAAGTGACTATCTATTTTCTGGCCTCTTCATGACATTTTAAGTGAAGGGTGTAAGCCCTTCATCTTACTGTGGTGACCCTCGCAGCTGTCAAACAAAACTCCTCTCCTTCGAGTCTTTTGTGCTTTCACACCATCACATCATATTTAAGCTCATTTGATAATTATCTGTAGCAATGTTTATTTTTATTTCTGTCCCATATTGTGATGAATGCCTTATAAAAGAGGCTTTCTTGTTCAAATTTCTTCAGGCAAATCAATAGAATGAAAACCTTGCCAGACACGTCCTACTGGAATTACTTTAGCACAAGGGTTTGTTTAATTAAACACATATCATTGTATGGTGTTACTTCTGCAGGATCCATTCTATGTTTTTTTTTTAGCCACACTGCTGAAATAGCTTTGAAGTTCTAGTTCTTAGATTTCGTTAAGGTTGATTATAATCTGCTCTTGTAGAGTTAATTCATGAATGCCAGACTTGAGTGTGGATTTGTGGTTACAGAAATGCCAATTAGAAGATCAACATGGGGACTGATCTTCAACATGAGTGTTTTAATAGAATTTGGACATGATTGCAGAAGTCCATTGGTGCCCATTGTACCTCCTTCAACCATGTGTATGTTGAAAAGACTTTAGGATTATCCTTAAAATATTTTCTGAAGGTATTTGCATAATTTCAGAGTTGCATATTTAGGCTGGTGTGGGCTGATACTACTCTATGCTGGGCTGAATTTAGGCTTGTACTTGGACAGCTTTGGGCTTCAGACAGGTCTCATAATCTGCCAACACCGATCAGCTGACAACAGGGCCACTAGCAGAGGTTCTCACAGAAGTGGCGGCGGAGCTGCTGTTAAGGCCTGCCTCGCAATTTTGAGGACCATGGCTTATTCATTTTTATGTATTTATTTACAAATGACGCAAGGTGTGGTCGTAACCATAAGCTCATTTAATCTTACCAGATTTTGTGCAGGTTCTGTTAAAAGAGCTTTTGAACTAGGGGTTATGGCCATGAGCCTGAGAGAAAGGAACCAGCACACAATTCCTGGCTGTCTTTTTGAAGAGCTGCTAAAGGTATTTTTATGAGGTGCTGATCAAATCGAGTTACTATATCACCATAATATGTTGTTCCTCAATCACATTCTGTCAGTCATCTTATGAATCCTTCCAAATCTACAGTGACCTGGATAGGGTACAAAATGAAATGTTCCTATATTGGAAAAAAACATACTCTTCAATGACTGGTGTTCCTAGTAACAGAGGAATTTGAGAACTCAATGAGAACAGGACTG